>NC_081407.1:140654616-141297148 GCF_030272615.1 Cryptomeria japonica | reverse complement strand
ATAATTAAATATTCTAATAGCACCAACTCTGATGCAAAGCATCCTCACCAAAACCACATTAGTGAGATTTCTTTCTCCCAACTTACCTAACCAATAGCTACTAAGTCTCCCATACCTTCACAGATTCACTCACAAGGCTCTTGTTCCACTCACAAGGCTACAATAGCCCAAAACTCACCCAAGCTTCTCAATCCCTTATCCAACCACACACACATTCCTCCATGCATACTCAACTCTCTTAAACCTCAAACCATACTCCATAGCATTTAAACACCATTAGTCTCCTTTGTACTCACACAACCAAGGCTGCCCCAATTAGGACTCCCACTTCCCACTAGTTCCCAACTTCACAACTTGCCACAAGTAATCCTCACAAACACATAACTCCCTTGTCAATCTTAAAAGCCTTATCGACATGTTCACTTTGGATTCTCTCTACCCACCCAACCCCCCTAAATGACAAAACAATGTTCATTGAGGGTTCACTGTTTTTAGGACAGTCAACAACATGTTTAGGATAGCCAACAACATGTTTAGGACAGTCATATATTAAGGTTTATTTTCCACTTGTCAATGCCTCCAAAGGCTTCTAAAGACTCAATAGGGTCTACCCAAACACTCACCAACTCCAACTACAAAACCAACCAGCATTCAAACTCATAAACACAAGTTCTTGTTAAATTGTCAAACTAGGACAGCCACTAGCAATTTTAGGATAGTCAATAAGTTTGTGCATTTGGATTGTTTTCCCAACTTGACAACACTTGTTCCACATCAAGGGAACCCTAACACACTCTCCACAACTCTCACTTGACCTTCCAAGGTCTCTCAATGTACTTTGTCCAACCAAAACTCCTCCAACACACTGCTGTCCCAGACTGAGACACAATTTCAGTCAACTTTCTCTTTGTTTGCACGTGCCAAAATCATGTATGAATCCCTGCAACAAAAAGGAAACTAAAATACATATATTTGCCCTCCATTCCACAAATTTTTGGCCCTTGATCACGTGGAATAGAGGCTATTTACATTTTATAATGTCTCAGCAAACCCTAGGGCAGGGTTTTGACTAATTTTTACAAAAATTAAGAGAACTCCCTCAAAACTTGATGAAAAGAAATGAAACAAAAACAAGAATACTCAGTATTCACCCCTCTATCATTGCCAAATTCTTTAGAATGCAGATAGATGAGTTTTGAATAAGAAAAACACTTGTTTTCAGACTGTCATGCCTAAGAAATGCAAGCAAGTGCAGAAAATTCACAACTTTATTGATATTTTGTTTATTACATCCACCAAACAGTCATCTCCAAACGTGTACAAGGCTTTTATAGTGCCTTCCATGCCTCCACACGGTTATAACCACCTTTACAACTCATTTTAACAACAAACACATAATTACCCTTACAAACTCAAAAGTTGTTTGACAACTCTTTTGTCAATTTTGACAATTTTGCCCCAAATTGCATCTAGACTTAATCTATGACTCCCATGCCCCAATAATGACTCAAATAGGTCCAAATAGGCCACAAAGACCCTTGCATATCATAAAACAACATATTTGACCCATTGACACTCATTTTCAACATAATGACAACTTTTGACAATTTTTAACAATATTGACTATATGACTTCAACATGACTCAAAAACACCTTCTAATGACTTCAAAGACACTTATTACATCAAGAATGTTCATGATTGGCCTTGTTACATCACATGAACTCAAAAACCTTAAAATATTGTATCATGGCCTCACTAAGGCATAAAGACCTATTAGGTGCTCCTGCACCATACTCATCTCCGCTAATCAAATAATCCAAGGTCAACATGTCCAAATTCATCGAACTTGACTACTGCAAATAAGGAAATCGACATGTGGAATGACATTAAATATAATGTTACAACTCATTTTTCATTGGTCCTTTCTCTAAAGGAAGTGCATTCAACATTGTGTAATTTCCTCATTGGATGGCATTAAATGTAAGAGGTGGTAGTTATAACTAACCCCACCTTAGAGTTTTATTAAATTATCTTGGCCATTGATTTAGAGTCAATCTAGGCCCTTCATTTTGTCACTCAAAGTCTATATAAGGCTTGGCCTTTACGTAAGGGTTAATAGTTCTCTAGCAAGTAGAAGTTGGTAGTAGTAGTAGTAGGAGAGGAGATTAGAAATTGTTGCCAATACTATGCTGGCATAAATACATAATTTTCATTGAAGATATGGCAGATCTTTGTGTGTTGTTTCATCATTTTGCATGGTTTCTACTTCTCAAGTTTTAGTTAAAGTTCATTGATTTTAATGGAAAAATGTGGAGATATTTGATAAATTCTTGGTTCATACCATTTGTAGTTTGTTGATTGCAAATTGCAATGTATGGTTAGTTTGAACCTCATTTTGGTAATAGT
This sequence comes from Cryptomeria japonica, assembly GCF_030272615.1. Lineage (NCBI taxonomy): Eukaryota > Viridiplantae > Streptophyta > Pinopsida > Cupressales > Cupressaceae > Cryptomeria > Cryptomeria japonica. Next base: position 141,294,741 of record NC_081407.1, on the reverse strand, counting down.
TTGATTTTGGATGTTCATTTGGATTGTGCCAGTATTGGGTATTTGTGATGTCCCCCCTTTGAAATAGAATTTAATAATAAAATTAAAATATTAAAGAATATAATTAAAATTTAATTTAAGTTAATGAATGATCAAAAGACATGAAATGAAAAGTTGTGACTCCCTCAAACATGAGATATTAAAGGGAGAAGAGAACCTCATTTGAGGGGGGAAATTTGGGAATCAGAAGTGCAGATCTGATTTAAATAAGAAGTGCAGATCTGATTGTGAAAGGTTGTGTCCCTTTCAAAGAGCAGAAATAATGAAGAGTTGCACTCTTTCAAAGGGTGCTAATGGTGAAAGGGTGTGTCTCTTGCCAAAGGGCATACATGATGAAGAGGTGTGATCTCTCCCTCACATTGAGAGATATAAAGGAAAGGACTCAAAAGCCTCCATTGATATCACCATCAATCAGATCAAATCAGAAGTGTTATTAAGTTACAAGCAATAACATCCTTGTTCCTGGTGGTATGCATGGGGATGTCCTTAATAATTATGCTTAATATATGAAGCCTAATAATGCTCTTATGCAGAATTAATAGTAATATTAATATAGATCACAATATGTGCAACAGTCATACTTAATTTCATATACATTAGAAGTTAGTGTACTTACAAACCCAAGCTCTTAACAAATTCTAATTCTTCCCCAAGGAGAGGCATGGTGTTGTTAGGGAGAGGCGGGGTAAATCCATCCCAAAAATAGATGAGCCCCAAGGGTGAATGGACTGCTGATCTTTGAATCTAGGCTGCATTATGAGCCCCGAGGGTGAATGGACTAATGTTCTTGAAATCTGGACTACATTAAGGAGGTGGTGTCATCACGCCCTAGACAAGCAAATCCCCATCCAAGGTTGAGAATTAGAAGGATTTAAGATTAGAGCTCGAATAAGGGCAATATCAGTTGCAGTATAAGCAACCATAGTTATTTAATATGTAATTAATGTAGCATAATAAGTAGTAATGTATGTTGCTCTTTAGGAATTGACAGCCTCTTAATAGGGGACATTACAAGTCGTATCAAAGCTTTGATCCTGCCATCCTGTAAGGTAAACATGAATCAATGAATCATTCTAGTCAATAAGAAGGAATCTAACAATACATGTATTTGTGTGTATGCTACATGTTTGCATATATCCATGTGTATGCTCCATGTTTTGTGCATGCTTGATGTGTTTCCAGCATGTTTATTCCATGTGTATGCTCCATGTTTTGTGCATGCTTGATGTGTTTCCAGCATGTTTATTCCATGTGTGTTTCCAAAGCCATTACATATTGGAAGTCATTTTGAACACTCCATGATCATTGCTTGAAGACAAGCAATCTTGGGTGGGGCAAACTGTAATGTCCCCACTTTGAAATAGAATTTAATAATAAAATTAAAATATTAAAAATTAAATTAAAATATAAAAGATAATTAAAATTTAATTAAGTTAATGAATGGTCAAAAGACATGAAATGAAAAGTAGTGACTCCCTCAAACATGAGATATAAAAGGGAGAAGACGACCTCATTTGAGGGGGATAATTTGGGAATCAAAAGTCTAGATCTGATTTAAAAAAGAAGCACAATTCTGATTGTGAAAGGTTGTGTCCCTTTCAAAGGGTGCTAATGGTGAAAGGGTGTGTCTCTTGCCAAAGGGCAAACATGATGAAGAGGTGTGATCTCTCCCTCACATTGAGAGATATAAAGGAAAGGAATCAAAAGCCTCCAGTGATATCACCATCGATCAGATTAGATCAAAACTGTTATTAAGTTACAAGCAGTAACATTCTTGTTTCTAGTGGTATGTGTTGATGTGTTTTTTATGCACTTCAAACACAGAGTAAAATACCAAATTATCTTATCCTCTCTTGAATAAAGTCTCTCAAATGCTATGGTTGGCGATCAAATGAGACAACTCCAAGGTTTCTACTGTCAAGTCTTGACTCGTAGATAAGCTAAATGGTTGATGTGAATGTTGGTAACCCAAGGGAACTTACGTTGAATAATTGAATGTTGAATGTTTGGATGTTGTTGGAACTTAGATTCTAACCATTTGCTTGGAAAATAAAAGAGCAAAAGAGATAGGGTTCACGGAGTCTAATCTAATCCTAAGAATGCAAGAGACAATGAACAATTGGATGAAATTCAACTAAGCTTTGCTTTGCCATCAACGAACAACTCCACAAAGCTAGTGCAATCTCCTAAGGTAGGCACATGATGTTCTAATCACTATCGGCAACAAAGATACCATCAAGGCAATGCATATCAAAGTGTGAATAGCAATTGAAGTAAAGCTCATTAAGAATTCCAGGTTAACCACACAAGGCAAACTTACTTACAATCAGCAAATCGCTAGTGGTATGGATATATGAATTTCATCATAAATCATTCACAGTTCCTTTCATTCATCTAATCAACATGAAAGCAAATGAGAAGTAGAAACCATGTAACTTACTAAAATAACACATTTCACCATATCTTCAATGAAAAGGGTATATTCATTTACAAGCCTTAGCAACAATCTCTTCTCCTCCTACTCTATTCTAGCTTCTAACTTCTAACATCTATCAACTATTCTTGAACTGTTAACTATTTCTAGACTACTAACCTACTATTAACCTTACAAATGAGAAAAATTGAGCCTTAATAGATAGCTCTTTACAATGAGTGGTCAATGGCCGAGATTACAAGATGAAAACCCTAATTAGGGTTTGTTACAACAACTCCCTTTGGCCAATGAGAAAATTAAATTTAGGTTCAATATTGAATGTGAACCAATAGAATATGAGGTTAGGTATCTCGAAGTTTGTGTCTCCATGGATGAGTCATGTACATTGCATTTGGACATGCTGATGTAGAACCCTTTGATTGGTTAGTGATGACAAGGATGCCACCTCGATCTACTTGGTAGACTTGATAGATTTGATACGTTGTCATGAAGGAGTGTTGATGCCTCTAGAAATATCTCTTGATACTCAACATCTCAAAGCTTGGTGTGATGATGATGGCACTATCACGGTCAAGTCAACCTTCTACCCTTGCTTGCCTACCTTGCCTTGATGCTGATTTGTTGCTGAACCTAAGCTCCTCATGCTGATGTTGTTCACCTCCATATTAACTTTTGATGTTGATCTTTGATATTTGATGAACCCTTGAATATGATAAACTCCTCATCAATGCTGATCTGCCTTGGTATGATTGAATGATCCTTCCTTTATACTTTGGGGTTTTGACTTCTTCATGTTGTATTAGAACTGCAAGAACAAAGAAAACATTAATCTTGGAAATGACTATCTTAAGTCTGATTTGTGGATTAGACTTGCATCTCTGATTTTCAAGTTACTTCTGGTCTAATGCTATGTGAATTTTCATCAAATTCTGTCCTGGTTTCCTTCCAAAATGAATACAACTGCCTTTAATTTGATCTTGAAACCTTCTCTTGATTAAAATTGCCCTCTTAAGGAGTATTTTGATTAAATGCAATGATCAAAATAGTTGTCAAATCGTTGCCTTATGCGGTGTAAATCAGAGTTCTTTTCCAAAATCTCTGCCTTGAAATGAAATTCGCCTGTTCTTGAAGTGCAGATCAGATTTTACCAACTTGATTGTTTTGAATGATGGATCAATGCTTTTGAAATAGTCTCCTTATATAGGCATCAAATGAAAGGATGTATCTTATCTCCTATATAGGCCGACTTGCTTGCATAATTGAACATTTTCCTTCAAACTTAAAAATCATACCCTTGGCACTAATGATCTTCACTCTTTATCGTTGCTCAACATGATCCATAGGAAGAATTACAGACTTTTTGAATAGCAAAGGAAGAATTCCGTACTTTTTAGGTGTCAATGGAAGTATTTCGGACTTTTGCAGTCTCAAAGGAAGTGTTTCATACTTCTTAAGTGGCAATGGAAGTATTTCATACTATTGAAGTAGCAATGGAAGAAAATGGGACTTTTGAAGTAGCAATGGAAGAAAATCGGACTTTTGAAGTAGCAATGGAAGTCATCTTAAATTGCTATCTCCAGCTCGCTCTCATCAAAATCTTCTTTGATTCAATCTTCAGCCCAAACCTTATGTCAATCATTCATGTCTACGAGCCAAGGAAAGGTTGTATTGGTGACAAGGCACAAGAAACATCCAAGACTCTTGCTCTATTCGCTTAAGCTCTTCCATTTTACTATCAAAGCATCATCATCAATTAACCTACAAAACAACTTTTTTATGTCCAAATCAGACCTCTAAGGAGTCAAAATGAAATGCATTATAGGCCTGATCGGTGTTTGAAGGGTTCAAAGACATCACTAGCAAAGGAAGTATTTTGTGATCCCTAGAGAGGAAAGGAAAAAATTCGGACTTTTGAGGGGTCAAAGGAAGCTAGGAGGCAAAGGAAATTTTTAGGACTTTTGAGAGGGCAAAGGAAGAAAATCAGACTTTTAAGAGGTCAAAGGAAGTGATCTATACTTAGTCAAATTTCCATCCAAGGGACTTGTCTCTCAAGCCTCCTTGCCTACCATGCTCAGATTGACACCTCATCTCATACTTCTTGTCATCCAAAGGGGATGATCAAACGAAGTGATCATCATAGATCGGTTCAAATTGCTCCATTGCAAGGATTGGATCGCTGCAAAAACATCAAATGCTCATCCTTGATCAAAAGGTTTTCTATGTTGATCGGGGCTTCTATGAGGTCAAAGGAAGTGACAGTCAATGCCATAGAGCAAAGGAAGTGACTGTCAATGCCTTAGTTGCTGATCTAGGCAATCAAAGGAAATTTTAATGCCTTAGCCAAATTTAGCATTCCATCCCTAGGTTTGCAAGCAAAAGATGTAAATCATTATTTCGAAAGCCTTGAAAACTGACTGACCTCACCTAATTGTGAGAGAGAGAGAGAGAGAGAGAGAGAGAGAGAGAGAGAGAGTTGACTTGGTTAGCACTTGATCGACAACACTTCTTCACTGCAGAAAATAGTTCCATAAGGAATTTCTCTATTCATTATAATTATTGTTAATAGGTCTTAGATTAGATTCTCCAACCCTTATCCTTTTGTCCTTTTGTTTGAAGAGTTCAAGTTAGTTTAGGAGGAAAGCATCACTTAAAATTGCTATATCAGGTGTTCAAGTTCCAGCTGCTTTGTAGAAGTGAAAAGCTTAAGTACCTTTGTGAGAACAGCAAATCACAACATTTCACTGAGTCTATCCATTGCAACATCAAGATTTAACATTTGTAAACCTTGGATGTAGAGATCATTGAGGCACGATGCTTAATACTTGAGAAAAAGGATAAGGAAATAGCATATGAAGATGCTTGAGAGAATGTTACCAGTGTCCAAGGTTCACAAAGAATGAGTTGACCAAATGATAGCGCATATGCTAAGAAGGAAGTGGTTGGAGAAGGTGATGATTGCACTAGTGTCTTCAGATGAGAACATGATTGTAGCTCCCGATTCTAGTTGTTCACTTTAACTAGACTCAGAATTGACTCTTGCCAAATAAGCCCTTCTAGCTTCTGGATATGGAGAAGTTCTTTCAAGGGCAGCAGAGGTTGAGACTGAGAGAGGACTTAAGGAGATGATTGATGAGGTCGCCAGTGTTACATCCCATTTATGCCCTAGTTGTTTTATGCAATATTTATGCGATGCTAATCGTGCCCTAGATGTTTATGTTATAACTGAGTGATGATGCCCTAGATGGTATTTGTGTCAGTACAGTGAAATGATGACTTACAACGGTTAGATTGATGTTTTGATATGTATCATGATGATATTTAAGATGTTTTATTTATGTTAATAATATTTTTCGAATTGTCAGAATTACGACAAGATTTCAAACTAATTGATTGAACTGGGCCAAGTGTGTGCAGGAGTTCGTCGCCTCCGAGAAGGGAGGGAAAGTATCATCAGGTAGGGAGGTAAAGGAAACAAAAAAAACTCAATGCCATCTAAAAACCCTAACCTGAGTCAGGTAAACTTATGTTCACCTTGTTAGACCTTGTTAACCATTGCGCCAGGTAACCTAGAGGGTCAGTGCAAAGAATTTAGGGTTCATAACCCTAGGTTTTGTCACTTCTCGAGGTAATTTTTAATTATAATTATTATTATTTAATTAATTATTTCATTAATTATTAATCAAATTTAGTTGTGACTAATGTTTCTTTTTATTGTATATATATATTTATGTATATGAATATATATATTACATATATATCTTATGTGAATACCTGGGTACGAAAGTACGTATACATGGTTGTATATGTACTTCCGCAGTCAGGTATACATAGGATGTATGGGTCGTATATATATAAATATGTATATTTAAATCAATTAATAATTTGCATGGCAAGGTTATTTTAATTAAATAAATTATTATTTTGCCAACTTTAATTGGCAACTCAATAATCAAGTAAATGTTATGTGAGGGGGAGATACGAAATTAATATCTCCTAAAGTTGCTAGTTGATTGGCTTGGTATATTTTTAATAATGTCAAAAGGAAATAAGTTTTTAATAAACCATGTTATATCGCCATCCTTGATACATGAGTATCGGGCATTTGAAGGAAATAAAATCAAAAGGTTAAAGAGAAAATACTTCATTATGTTGCGATATAAATTGAAAATAAATTTCAAAGGACTTAAATGTTTTTATTTTAAATAAACCTACACTTCTTCTATTTCGTTTGGAGGAAGATATTTTTTTTCACGGGAGAGCTTCTTTAGGAAGCCAAGAAAACGATGAATGCGTGAGGGCTGCAATCACGTGAATCATGATGCAGGTTTTGGAATTCCTCCTGGTTTTAGGGCGTCGCCAAGGAGAATCACATGTTTGGCAATATATAAACCGTTATAGAAAGAGAACGGGAGACATTTTTCTTCTTCTACGGCAGGAAATAAGGGTTTGCTTGGTATTTTTCTGTGATTCCAGCTTGTGGTTGCAGTGTGGGAAGCTTGATTCAGAGATTCATTTTCTTAAAGACATACCAGGTCATGTTACCTTCTTAGACCTGCGATTTTACCCTTCTCTCTTACCGTTATTTTCTTATTTCGAAAATATAATGGGAGGAATGCATAAATATATCAATTGTATGTAAATTGCTGGGAGTTTTAGAGAATTTCATGGAATTTCATATGGGTTTGAAACCCTTCTGCATTCTTATAATGTATATTAGTTACTGTTTCAGTTTTAAAAAGTGATAACCAGCATGATGTAATTCCATGTATTTTGTTTAGGGTTTATTGGTAGTTTGAAATTGAAAAGTAGATATACGTATTTCATCTGCCATTATTCTGCTATTAAATTCAGTATTAACTCTGTTCCTGGAATTTAAGGAGAGGGTTAATGTAGTTTGGGGTGTATTATTTTTGTTATCTCCATGAGAAGATGTATGGTATGTATACGTATGTATTTGTATATATATAGATATATATATATATATATGCAAATAAATACGTATATATGCCGTATATCTGGAAAATTCCTTTCTATCTCTTAGAATCTGGTTTATGAAGTGAGCAAAAGAATTATGAATCTGTTCTACTAATTTTGGGAAAAAGGGTTCTAAATGTTGGCAAAATAAAAAGGAAATTATGTCCTAAATTCTGTTATAACTACTGTGAAACCCTTCTTGAACAGCTGAACCTCCGTTTCCTTCATAAAATATGTGGATAATCTACAATTATCTGGAATTCATAATTAAACTTTTGAATCAGCTTTATATCTATTCCCGGAAGTAAAAATATACTCTCACTAATGGGAATCTATGACTGTAACAGCAGTCATCTTGGGATTTGAGTAAATTTAATATTAATAACCCTTGAATAAGTGCAGTTGTTAGGTTTGCTTAAAAGTAAATTAAGCCGTAAATCTTAGGCACCCGAAAATACTCATCGTACATGTGAAGGTGCGGGTACAGGTGCACATTTGCACACGTAATTTGACATATACCGGCAAGTATGTACCAGTGTGGTTTATAACTGGTAATACTTGACGTATATGTAAAGGTATTTGTACTCGTGTGTCCATATATGTGTACCCTAACATGTACTAATAAGCCTATTCCAGCATAGTGGTGCAGACTTATACCATTCAATGAAAGGGTGTTCATAACCGAGACAACTTAAAGAAGAATTTGGCCTCTTAATCAAGTTATTCAGAACTTTCTCAGACTGAGAAGGCAAGACAGCTCTAAGCTAAAATTATCTAATTAAGATTAACCTCTCTAGTTTAAGAAATTAACCTATACCCTAGCCTATGAAGGCAGTGGGTAGAAGAGCACCATTGTACTTGATGCAGTTAGCATCACTATTGGGAGGTCACTCTCAAGATGCCAGGACAGCAGAGACATGTCCAGCAAAGTTACATTCCGTACTTAAGAATTGTGCGTACAATCTAGCGGCTCTTATGCCCCCAATTTTTCCCAAGCCAGGGATTCAGTTGAAACATCATAAGTCATTGCAGTCTTGAATGAGAGAGAAATTAATGATAACATTTTTAGAGTACTATAACTGATAACAAATGAATGCTAAACATAAGTTTGGCCTTAGTTCCCTTCTGAGTCCAGTTGAACTCCCTTGAACCTAGACTTATCGCAGTCAAGAAGGGTGTAATTATGATTTCACTCGCAAGTGTAATTGCAGCTATTGGATACCATTGGGCCGAAAGAGGTCCTCATACCAGAGCGTCGATCAAGATGGTTAAGTTATCTTCAGCTTGGTAAGAAACGTCTAACTAGAATAGTATTTCAGAGCTCATAAATGCAGATGGGCATAATAAACATTATGGGAGCACTTAGTCTTTTAGTAAATATTACCTTAGTGAGAAAGGGGTTGATAGGCAAGGGAGCTTATAACGTTTTTTTTAAGCTAATAGTCCTATGTATATGTCATGTCCCCTCTTTAGCTCTGTCTAGCATAGACATGTGAGTCAGCTTATTATGGGGTCTTGTAGGTTGACAGCGATGGATAGAGACTCAGTGTGGTTATACAATGTCTGGGACTTGGTGTTCTAGCAGTAGTTGATTAGTTTGGAGCAGTTCCTTATTTTTAGGAGATAGTTCCTACATTTATGGAGGATATCCCTACTATTTAGGAGGTTATGACCATACCCAGGGTTGGGTCTCCTTGAGATTATTCTTTGGGTTCAGTTTTAGAGGATTTGGGTTTGTTACCTAGTTTCTAGGAGCATCCCTAGATTTTAGGGATGAGACTGCCAGTGGATCCTTGATTTCCGACTTCAGTCACAGACAGGTGGCAGGTTGACTTTCTGGTTTGTGGTGTCATTTGAGCATTTTGTAGCTATTTGGGTTATATTTTTAATATTTCCTAAGTTAGCTTTTATTATTTAAATAAGGCTATGTTTATAGCCATTTTGGAGTAATAAGGGGTTTTTGGCCTCATCTGGATGCGTATCCCTTGGTGTAATAGCTCGTTGGAAAGGTCTTGGACTTTTCTAAATATTTCTCTTTTGACTCAGATCCTTTCGGTGAACGGATTTCTTTATATTTGAAAAAAGGTCGTTTTTCTATACACTTGGCAACTTAAAATGAGAAATATAACATTTTAACCCTAAACGCCCCATTGAGTCACTTTTAGGGTTCGAGCTAAGTGGAAAGGTGTTATAAGGAAGTTGTGACCTAACTCTTGCATATCTTTTACACATTCAAAACTTGCTTCTTGCGAATTTGCTCTGGTAGAGCGATTCTTCATCTGGGACGCAAACCCCAGGTTGGATACTGGCTAGGACGTAGCCCCCAGCAGTAGTTTGTCAGTAGATACTTCAGGGTGTTGGGCATTAGTTGACAGAGATTGGGTGCGCTATTGATTGCAGAGGATTCAGATTGCATTCAAAGGGTTTCATCAAGGCAGCTAACCTTATTCAGCTGGCACGTGACTACAGCTGCAGCCATTTGGGAGTTGTGGTGGCGTCATTCTTCCTTGCTGTCCACGTTTGGTTTGTTGCTGGTGTGAAGAGCTGGAAATCTGCATATTGTATCTTGCTTATTCATTGCTGGTCAATTCATTTTGTAGCAGCTCCAAATTGGTAAATGATAATTGCTGGAATACAAGGAAATCAGATTATTGTCCTGGTACGAGTTGTAGTATTTTAGATTGTAAGTGTTCTAATTTATGAACATTGTTTCCATTCTTATTTCGCACTCTTATTGTTTACTATTTCTTTATATATATATCTTCAAAACTCCAAAACAAAAAGAAACAAACCCCCTTTCTGCACTTCTGTCTATTCTATAAGATCACCAGGAAATTACAAAAAAAAACCTAGTTTATTAAATAAAAATTACAGCAGATCAGAAAAGGGATCCATCAGGGATCTTTCAATATAGAAATACATAGCTCCTCAACCTTAATGAAGGGACATTCAAACAATATTAATAGTTTTTCTAACAGTATAGTAGTAGCACGAATGCTCTCAATATGCACAAAACATAGAAACTAATATTGATGGGGGTGCTGGCAATCTGTTGTCTATCTCATCTTTCCCTCACTAAGGAAGTAATTCAGTTTTAACCATGCTTCAATGAAATTAGAAGGGAACAATTTTTATCTAAATAAAATAAGGTCTTTAACCTCAGGATAAGGTAAAGTACCAACCGATAAAATCAAATATGCCAATCTGTGGTGAACTAATGACGATTGCGATTCATGTAACCTTTATGGGCAAAAAGGGCATCGTTTGTTAATCATTTGTAACTTAATGGCAGATGCCAGTTAATAAAGGCCGAGTATGGGCTACTTTCCTTGTGTAAATAGCATTGAGACTGTGCAGATTACGAACTATTCAACTATTGTACTCCAGGCTGGTATATTTGTACAGAACTTTGGGTCATGAAAAGAAGAAGGTCAGTGATTTCTACATATTCATTAAGCTTGGATTCATCCTTGTTCCCATGAAAGACCAGGTTGCTAGCTCAAGGGCACAAGTATGAATTTTCGTATTAAATTAACGTAAGGTTTGTCAAGAAAGGTTTCATTCTTAGAGTATAAGTCATCTCGAGTTTGTTGAACAACAAGGAAAGCTTGAGTCCAAACATGTATGGCAGCCAATGGGCCTCATAGAGTTAGAATGCAGTAGCCTAGAGATAGATTTGAGGACTTGGTTACCTACAGGAATTCATTCCAACCTAGCAGGATGTTAAACAATTGACTTCATGTTTTAGCGTGTTTGCAATAACCTAGAAAAACCCCAAAGATGGAGACGATACTTCTGTAAATGTCAACCAGTATGTTATCCACATACACAATCTAGTCAGAGGTCATACCAGTTAAGGGAAACCTATAGGGTATGGCCGACTAGGGATTTGTGTAGGATTATCTTTAGTTTAGATGGCATTGAGTTCATCTTCCTGTTACCTTCCTGCGAAGGGCCGGGCCAATTCAGTTGGATATGGCACGGGGGACTAAGCAGTCCGTGGTTGGGCGGAAAAGCGCCCCAATGATACTTTCCCTCCTCACTGGTATCTAGATAAAGTTGTGAAGTTCAAAAGTCAGCATCAAATGAAAAGTACCTTCTAAACCCTTGCTCTTTCAATTAATTTAATGTTAATTATTTCCTTATCTTACGTTTATGTTTAGTTTAGATCTATGGAAATACTTTCAGTTATTGTTATCTTTAAAAAAAAAAAAAATCTCATCCTTTATGTTACTTTGCAATGATTATGTTAACGGCTATATTTGCAACGGTTACATTCGTTTCAGTTAGTTACATTTTTGAATAAATGTTTCCTTTAAATTTTTAGCATGTTACAGCCAGCATAAGAGATAACTTTGAAGAGCCTCAACCAATGGTGATCACTCAGAGAACAGTGACAAATGGATGTAACAGGCAGGCAAATTTGAACCTAGTAATATTGATCACTGTTGACTTGGATTAAGCACAGCTGAGTCCTAATCGGCAATTTTTCTGTTATGTACTATTGGGTGCCTTATATTGACCTTGAAAAGTCAGTTCTACTAGTGCTTTATATGTTGTCTGGTGGTACTTCTATTTTAAATTTGTAATACTTTGCAAGGCATACTTTATAAACTATTCTTCTTCATGCAGATTTCTTTCTTGGAAGTAGAGAAATAGATTAACCCTAAAAAATCCCATAAAATGGTACATATGAGTTTAGAACAAACACCATAATTTTGCAAGAAATTAAACAATCAACAAAAGACATTCACTATTCTGCCAATGCCAATGCAACACCATGCATAGCTGCTAGGTCAATAGGTGCCGCAGGAGATGTCACAATTAATGGCAGGCCACATGACATGCAACACCTATGGTATGGCTGTTCAATTCAAAACTCTATGTAATGTCCCTTTTCCAGATCACACTATATTTTATCCACAGCGGATGGGAGTAGTAAAGGTCTGAATCTGATTTGCTCACTTTATAAGAACTCCAATCTTCTTCGATGCTGTTGTTTTTCCCTCTTTCCAAGGAAAATCCAACTTATATAGCCACTGGGGTGAAGGGTCGCCTCCCTCGCTCATGGTGATGTCCCTCCCAACGGAGGTGCCTCCTCAACTTGAAACACTGTCCCTCTATTAGCCCTGTCGGCCTCTCTTTTAATGATTAGTTGCAATTAAATTCCTTGGTCAGCCCTGTTACTTTCAGAAAATGAGATCAACCGAGTCTCATAAATCTGTTCAAATATTTCATACAATTTTGCTGCAGTAGACTTTTAATTCTGCTCTTCTTACACTCAGAAATATTCTTATAATTCCTTATATTTTGTCCTCCCAAAGACCTCTATTTATACAATTCACATGCACCTCCTCACCTAACGGTCATGCCTCCTCAGTGAGGTAAACCAGCAGCAAATAAATTAATAAATTATATTTTTATTATTTAAATTCCCTTTTCAAAAGGTGGTTGCCAATTATAGGAGAGGAAACTGTTTTATTTTGCATGCCCTATTTGAACACCCAGGTCAAGGAGGTCGGCCCATATTCATTTAGTGATCATCTTTATTGTTTGCCCTTAAACCCTAGGTCGGCCCTATTTATTTTAATTGCCTGGGTTTGACTGATATAAAAGTTGTGATCCCAGTTTACAACGACTGCGATCAGGGGGCATGACACTCTAGAACTCAATTCGAATTCTACATATTTGCTTCTAAAATTGTTTCAGTATGCTATTCAACCATTCTATGGCCATTTGATATAAATTTTAAGTACAAAGAAACCGTGGAGATTTCATCATTCTCATTTGCCTCACAGAGCTTCATGCAGAGTTCGATTCAAGTTAAGCATACTTGAATTATTGCTCCGCTCTTTTTCCCATTAAAAACAATTGTTCCACAGAGTTTCGGAGATGGGAGACAGGGTCTATCAAGGACGGGTTTCAGGGACAAGGGAACCATGAACCCAAATTTGGGGACAGCGGTGGGTGGCACATATATTCTAATCACATATCCTCTTGAACCTTCTCTTCTTCACTTCAATTGCAGTTGTTATATTCTATTATGCATACGGTCATGTACCAGATGTAATTTCATCTACATGCTTTGCCTCATATTCTATTTTACCCGTTGTCATATACAGTCTTTAGCTTAATAAACAACCGGTTATCATAGAAAAACACTTCTGGAAAACCTGTGATAAAGCAGTTTTACATAGGCATCTTCATCCTCATGATGGATCGCACAGTGCGATATGAAAATGTTGATGGAATTTACAAAAGTATTTTATCACAGCTTTTTCCCAATACTCTATGTGTTAAGTCTCAGAATTCCCACCACCATATGAATTACAATGAGTTTAAACACCCTTTAATCCACTTCTTGCAGCTTCAAACTGCATTATTCTAACTAGTTCTTCCAAGGGCAAAGAGATGTAATTTGAAAAAATTCAAGGAATTCCTATAGTGTATCCATAAAAACATATTTTCCGAGCTAGTGAAAAGTGAACCTCAATAAAAATATCAGAAGGAAGCAACCAATATCTAATCGATAACATTTGGGCAGGGTGAAATGTTATCTAGTATAGATTTTAATACATTTGAGTCAGCAACTACTCGAACTCAGCTCTGATTCATTTAAAAACAAAGACCCGCATGCAAAACTATGAATGGCTTAATAAGTTATGACTAGCCTTAAATAGGGGATTGGATTCAGAATGCAATTTCATTATGATGTTGAATTCAAAGAAATATTCCAAGACCCAATATTAAGCATAACTATTTACTGGAATTTAATGTAAGAAGCTGCGGTAATCAACCATATGCTTGAATCATATTGATCGATTTAGTTAATATGGGAATTTGTGACTTTCGGATACCTGTTTTATGAGAATTGTATTGCACCCACTTGATCACCCGGTATAACATATAAAAGTGGCATCGCCATGGTTCCACTGTAAGCTCTTAAGCTACATATATGCTGTGATGAACAAACCCTCTTCTTCCTTCCTTAATCTATCAAGGCATTGGGAGTTACTTCCCCTCGAGTAACTCCAGGTAAAAGTTCATGTTGATTATTTGCGTTTACATTCTAAACTTGTCACGATCTTTTGGAATCTAGCTCATTTATTTGAGGGAATCGGTTGAGGCATTTCGAATTTAATGATTTGAACGCATTGATTACCAGAATGATCTATCAAATTTAAGGGTAGCAAAAGTTTTGAAAATATTCAAACCTTATTGATGGCCCCTTATGATAACCACAAGTACTATTCTAAGATTCTAATTATTGGTTCCTCTTTTATTGAAGATATGAAAATAGATTTCATTTAGTCAAAAGTTCAATAGTACATTTTTATATGGCACTTATTAATGTTAGAGTTTTTTAAAAACAGGAGATGTATTTTCATGTGTCAATAAAAATAAAATTTAGATTTATGTTGTAGAAGTTTTGTCAAAAAGAATGTATCAAATTGAAATTAAAATTTTACATATTATATTTTTTAATCATTAAATTATAATTAATTAATTTACATAATTATAATAATTGTATCTTTAAGGTTCGTTAATGGGCTTAGTTGGGTTCAAACCAACAAAGGTTATTTTAATGTTGAGGGGGAGAGACCTATGGAGGGATGGTGGAAAGTGAACTTTGATGGGGCCTCTAAAGGCAACCCGGGACCTTCGGGGGTAGGGATCAGTGTGAGGGATTGGAAGGGTGAGGTCTTATCTTTAGGAGCTCAGAGATTGGAAGATGGCACAAATAATTTGGCTTAAGCATCAGCGACGTTGTTAGTAGTTAGGATGTGTAAACAATTAGGCGCTAGAAAATTGCATTTAGAGAGAGATTCTTTAATTATTATCCAGGCATTAATGAAGGAGGGGATTGAGGCATGGCACCTGCAAGGTTGGATTTACAATATTATTGAAGAACTAAATTTTTTTGATGATTTTCAATTAAGTCATGTGAGGCGTACTAGTAATGTAGAGGCGGATATACTTTCGGATTATGTTTTTGGAGGAGGAAGTGGGAAGAGGGCATTAATGACATTGCAACTATTTTCAGTACGGATGGCAGAGGTATGTTAGCAAAGGCCGACGATTGTGTTATGTAATGAAGCTCATTAATGATGGCTTTCAAGTTAATCGAATTTGCATTTAACATTGTCCTTATTTTCTCGAGGCTTCATTGAGAAGGAAGCTGAAAACATTGCAGGGTTTCTTGGAAGAAAACCATAACAGTATTGGGAAGTGGTGAAGTGGGGAGAGTGGCGATTATGGAGGCAAATTTTACGTTGCGAAGTAGGAAGCAGATTTATCCTTTTACGGGGAAATGACCATCAGACAACTACAAAGGATGTTTAAATTTTCGGATGAATTATTGGCTCACGGTGTTGCAATTGTGGTGGGGGGGCTTTCAATGTGCTCAAATTCGAGTACAAAATGAAGATGGGTGTTTTTTCACTCATCATGGCTTGGGGTTTGGAGTTGGGAGAATCCACTGCAACGGAGAGAAGAGTAATGCAGACGATAGTGCAGGATGATTTTCTGGTGGGGATGGACTCCTTCTTAGAATGGGCAGAGCCGGGTGTGGGATTTGATGCATGGGAGGGATTGGAGACAGGTGAAAACAGTGGAAATGCAAGTCTGTATCCTTTTCTTCAGTGGGTGAAGGGCATGTGAAAATTTCACCATAGAGAGGAGGCAAGGCGGGGCTGGGACGCGCTGAAGTTGGTAGTGGAAATTAGAGAATTGGATGAGGTCATTGCACAGGCCAAGGTAGAGGACGAAGGAGAATCGAGACGGGCGTTGCACCCAAGAAAGTCGAAGGTGGCAGAGAATCAAGAAGAAGGGGTGGTGAGGAGCAAGCATGGGAGGAAATTCCAGTGAGTTGTAGATGTTTATGTTTTATGGTGGTGTCATGTCTTTTTTGTTATACGTCTTTTTAGACTATGTTTTGTCGGGGACTGGTGATGTAATCGAGTGGTTTTTTTTGTGGATGCCTATAATTGGCAAGTTTGGTAGGTTTTTTCTAGTCTTATATCGTTGTGGCAGAACTGCCTTTATGGTAGTT
This sequence comes from Cryptomeria japonica, assembly GCF_030272615.1. Taxonomy (NCBI): domain Eukaryota; kingdom Viridiplantae; phylum Streptophyta; class Pinopsida; order Cupressales; family Cupressaceae; genus Cryptomeria; species Cryptomeria japonica. The sequence continues at coordinate 141,278,242 of NC_081407.1, read as the reverse complement.
TCAGTTATTTGGGGTGTTGTTTGGATCTTATGTATGAACTCTTTTTTGGATATTAATAAAACCAAAATTATTACCGAGTAAAACAAAATTGTATCTTTAAATTTAATTATATAATTATACACTGTTAATAATTATTATTGTTAGGATTGGATTTTTATTCGATTAACATCAATATAGTAATAATTATAATAATTAACATTATATATAATTTTATATATAATAATTGACTTATATTATAATATTAATTATTATTTTTTGATAAGTAAGCTTTATATTTGTATTGATAATAAAGATATGTACAATGAATGAATTAAAATGAATAATCTTGGAAAGAGAAGCCCCTAAGTTGAGTGGAGTTTACAAAATATAGCATAAATAGTAGCTCTTATATGAGTAGAGAGACTAAACTAAAGAAAGTGGCTCTTTATGTGAGCAAGAGACTAACCTATGTAGAGAACATATCACTAGTTAGGCTTGGAATTTGACGTTCAATATGACCATTTTTTTACCATATATGATAAGCTAAACAAATATTAGACCATATTCATTGACATGCTATTTTTTTCTAAAATCGTATATAAGAGACTTCAAATTATTAATAAGTCATAAAAAATTATAGTAGGTAATATATATTATATAGTATTATAATTTTTAATATCTTTTTAATATCTATATATATTATTTTAGAATATTATAAAAATAAAAATTTATTTAGAATATTCTGAAGTGGTAGGGTAGAGTTGTTTCTAATTTTATAATATTTTAGAATGAATTTTTAGTATCTATTTTCTTATATGAAGTTAGAAACTTGTTATAATTGAAATGATATTTTAATATGAATTTTTTCGAATTGTTTCTATTTTAATTATAAACAAGATTTTTCAATACGAATTTAGAAACTTACATGGTAAATTTAAATTTTTTGCATAAATTATCGATTTAGCATTGTTTCCTAAATTTTAATACTCTTTTTATCTATATAAGATATCATAAGTGTGATACAAATAATGAAAGGATAAGAATTTACATTTCTTTTCAAGAAAAAACATCTACATTTTAATTATCACTTTTTGTAAATTAAATTGTAGATAACCACAATTAAAAAATTTAAATTTACCATCAAGTTTTTTGTGAGAAAAAATAATATTTTTAATATTTTGTCTAAATTAAATATATTTTTGACAATTAATATTTTTCTTAAAACGTCAAATGAAAGACATTGCAATGATGAAAACGTCATAAAAAATTCATATGACAGACAAGAATTGTCATGAAATTTCAGCCCTACGCTAGTTATGGTATAGAAAAGAGACCAAAAAAAAACTAGTCCATATACAACAAAAGTATCTCAAAGCATAACAAAAAGTGGTTAATTGTCATCACTAGTTGTTGGCTCATCAGCGAATTTTGTGGAATGTTGCTCTTGCGCAACCTTTTTCATAAATGCAAACATCCATTATGTGCCTATAGTTTGCTCGATATCAGTAATTTTCTTCAGGAAGGAACAATGTTCGGTCACTCGACAATGGTGTTGAAGGATGGCAATGAACTTGAAATTACCTAGAAAGGGGTGCAAAACGATAAGAACTCTATGACTAAGAAAAACGGGGATGTCCACCAAGTTGGGAATACCCACTCCAAGTTGTCAAGAAAGTTTTTTTAACACCGAGGGTATCCCCGCATGACCCAGTCCAGCAACCAAGACAAGCTGAAGCGATAATTGCCAAAAAAAAAAAGTTAGTCTTAACTAAAATGTTAGTCATCTCAAGCACTCTCCCAAATCTAAGAGAGATGCAACAAACTGAGATGACATTTTGATGTTCACCCAATAGTGGTCCTCAACTATCATAAATTTATCGCCCAACACCATTTTAATTGCTTTCAACATGAGACCATTTGGTGCTAAGAAAACCATGTTCAAGCGATAGTTTGGCCAAGATAGGACATCTATCTTTGAGCACTGACCAAACGGATGGGTGTATCCATTTTTGTGTCATGATTGGTCATATCTAAAGAAAGAAGTTGGATGCCCAAAAAAATGTTGCCTAGAACTTTAACAGACAAATAAGAGTCCTTCCCACGTTTGTCGAATGAACTAGTACACACCATTGTAGAAAAGGAAATGAACACCTTAGGTGAAAAATATGTTCATTTAATATGAACACTACATAAGTACAGATTTCAATCTATAAAATGAGATGAAAATGGTAAGACAGACGATGATAAGACGTGAGACGAACTTGATGCCAGCGCTAAGAGCCAGCTGGTAGAAGAGGAGTATTATTGCAAAAATGGAGCAAATCGATGCTAATGTGACAAATTTGAATGCCATGGGGTGGTGAATATGAGCAACCATTGTAGAGAGGACCATTAAGTGCATGTCAAGATTATGATAAAATGAGTGTCAATGCTAGAGTACAATTGCCATCTAAACAAGAAGCACCTCGATAAAGGAGGCAACACCATCGGTAGTAAGTCTTTGTCAGCTGCTAAGTTGGCTTATTGGTAGACATGATTAGCCATGGACTATGGACATTGATATAAAACTATAAGAACTTCATTGAGAAGAATTTGGAGATGCCAACTGGGCATGGTCCATTGTCTAACCAAATTGATCATCATTATAGAATCATCTTCAATTTCTAGATGAGAAATTTGTCGCAAATCTTAAATCCATGGAGGTCGATCAGTCTTAAACCACACACACTAAGCAACATATTAAGTCTAGAGAATGTTAGTCAACTTTGAGTGTTTAACACTTTTAAGTCTAAAAGTGCATTCTTAGTGTGACCACACACATTAAGCAACATATTAAGCCTAGAAAATGTCAGACAACTCTCAATGTTAATCACTTTTAAACTTACAAATGTATGCTTGACAACTCTCAATGTTAATCACTTTTAAACTTACAAATGTATGCTTGACAACTCTCAATGTTAATCACTTTTAAACTTACAAATGTATACTTACTGTCTGTGATTTAAGTTGTTACATGGTGGAGGGCTTGAAATTTAGCTTCATTGTCGGTACCCAGAACTAATGAAAGGGAAGATGTGAATTTTGTATTGCCTTAAGAGTCCCAAAGTATGCATCATGTCCCAAAAGATTCGGAATTCCCCCAAGATGCTCCATCAAAGTTGAGCTTCATCCAGCCATCTAATGAAGATTTCCATATTGCATGACCATAAAGCACTAGGGATTCAACTCCATAAACCCCATTAACGAGAGATTATTATAATAATTATTATTAATTATATATATTATTATTTTATTTATTATCAATAATTATATATAAGTAATAATTATTTAATTATTATATAATTATAATTATGTGTAATAATTACATTAACATATGTTAAATTATATTACATTAATATATTGTGTATTAATCATTATATTTATTATATAAATAATAATTATTTAATTATTATATAATTATAATTATTACATTAACATGTTAAATTATATTACATTAATATATTATGTATTAATCATTATATTTATTATATAAATAATAATTATTTAATTATTATATAATTATAATTATTACATTAATATATGTTAAATTATATTACATTAATATATTATGTATTAATCATTATATATATATATATATATATATATATATATATATATAATAAATGGGTTAATTAAAGTCATATGTTTAATTTTATTGTATGTCTAACATTTACAATTTTATGTATTTTTTAAATTATTATTATTAAAAATAAAATGGCTCCACTTATCAATATTGCATAGTCAAAGGAAATAGGACAAAGAATATAATAATAGTAAATAGTTCATCATTAAAATTATGCAGCACTATTATATAATAGTGACACGTACCTGTAAAATAGTATTGTTTAAAGTAATACTATAAGAGTTAATGATGAACTCCCAACACCCTAGAAATACTTGCAAGACCAAAATAACTTTCACAAGAGAGAAAATGGTGAGAATAGCTTGCTTGATTATGAATGTTTGAATTGATGAAAATGTAGATGAGAAGTCTTTCTTATAAAGGCAATATGAGGGACAAGATTAGATGGGATGTTGACATGTGTCTTAATCCTGTACAATGAGACAATTAAAGTGTTAATCATTAAATGACCTAGGCAACTAGAATTAAATAAATAAATAAAAGATAAGATAGATAAGATCTTACCTAGACAACTAAGACTTCTACAAGGACACCTATAACTTAAGTAAAATTCACATGTGAATAAGTCACCACTAGGAATTTACTAGGTATAAAAGCTTTACCAAGTATAAGACCTTATTCACACCAACATCCCCTTAAGTGCAACTTAGAGAAGTAATTATTACTCAAAGTTGCAAGATTATTATGGGTCTCAGATACTAAGCCATGTTATGTACATGTTTACAATTTAAATCTCTCACAAGTGAAGAAAATGAGAAAACCTAGCAAGACAAAAATCCCTCTCTAAAAGAGAGAAAAGATACAAGCAAGGATGACATACCGAGGATTCAATAATACCCCCAAGGACTAGATACATCATAAATATACATTCAATGACCCCCTCATATGAGGGAAAGAGAGAGACATGATATCCCCCATAATGAAGAAGCTCAATATTAATAAAGTATACCTGAAAATAGAAGATGATCTAATGCCTACAAGCAACGTGCATCTTCCCTTGGGAAGAAACAAGTACATAGGATAATTAAGGAGCCACTCCATGTCTAGCCAAGGAGGGAAGAAGTCTCAAAATGTATCTCTAAAAATTGATTAGGAATCTCCAAACTTAAATGCCTACATAATCATGGTTAAATTCAACCAAGAAACATGACAAAAAAAAAAAGAATGAGGAAACTCATGAAAGTCAATTATCTCTAAAGATGATGAAGATGGGATAACAATGTGACCAAATATGAAAGAATCCTCCTCAAGTATATCATCAAAATATATAGTATGATACTCCACAAGCAAGTTAGAAATCCCTATCAAATATTCATCCTACAAAGCAAGATATGAAAAACTATGATAAACTTATTGAATAGAATCATTGGAAGCTAAATAAATGAGAGATGCATTGGAAAGCTCAACACTGGTCTCTAGAATACCAAGATTCAAATGACAAAATTTCTCCTTACAAACATGATTCACACTTGATGAAAGTGTGTGTACATAATTCAAAGTAACATTATCATCATCAAGAGAAAAATGAAAAAAGGAATACAAATAAGATGAATGATCAACCATCCCCAAATAGAAATGATCTCTCTAGTCTCAACATCCCTTTAATGCAAATAAAATCATGAGTAATCTTAAGTGTTTTTCCTTGTCCACTACGAGTAATTTGATAGACAGAAAGGAGATAAGATGACAAGGATGGAACCTTTCCCATGTCAATTGAACATTTCCCATGCACCATCATAAATGTGTTGTTACCCTTAAAAATATTAGGTGAATTATAAGTCTCGAAAGAAGAGAAAATTCCCATAAATGATGCCATATGATGAGATGCTTGTTAATCAAGAAGCCATCTCCTAGATTTAGGACTTTTAGAAGCTAAGTATGCTTTACCTTTCATTTGTCTATATCATTTATAACTCCTACAGTCCTTGACTATGTTGATGAAGATGTTGCATATCATAATGTTGAAGAAAAAGAAGAAGACACTAATGAGGGTGTGTACACGATTGTGGGGTTTTAAACTAGGCCCTTAAGTGGCAATGAAAATTTAAATTAATAGAGAGGAAACTTCACGTAAAAAAATGAATAGGTTATTAAAAAATATGCAAGAATAGAATTTGTAGCAAAGTGAATGTAGTTTCTAAGTTACTAGTTGGTTTTTGGGAAAAACATAAGTCTATTTGGTGAAAAATTAAAATTCAATGCAATAATAGTTTGTTTTTTTTTTTGAAAAAGAATAAAAATTAGGTTTATGTCTACCCAACCTAAGTACAAGCAAAAAAAAAAATGAAACTTTCAATATAAATAGATTACACATGCATAGATGTGAGACATATTTTTTTGTAATTTTTTTGCAAGTAAATAATTAGTTATAAACAAATTATTAGGACTTTTTAAAATATTAAAAAACTATTTGTCCAGACACCCTAACTTGGTAAAACATTAATGAAATTTAATTTTTTAACCTATAGTTTGTGAAGCATGGAGTGTGACACATCTTTTGAATTCAAAAAATGTGAAACTATTTGAAAGTTATGGATATTTTTCAATTAGCCTATTAATCAAGACTTTAGACATAATGCATCTAGAAAATCATTAATAATTATCTATTCAATTCAAAATAGGTTGTATTTTATATTAGTGGAAAGTTGACAATTTCCTCAGTAAATCCTTTTTGTTTGATCAAATTTGGATTAAAAAAAAGTTGTTAGCATGAAGGGAAAAGTTTTGAATACCAAGAAAAACTTGTAAACATGTTAGGGCAATTGACTTTTCAAGTTTGACACCCCCAGGCCAAATCCCAAGGCAAATTTTGTGGTTGTAAGATTTGTCAGAAAAAAATGGATATCCATTCTGTTTGGAATGGATATCCAGTTGGGATAGATATCCATTTCTTTTTGTTTGTTTTTGGTGTTCACTATACATATTGAAAATTTGTGTGTTTTTTATTAAGGAACAAAGAGGTTTTTAAGGGACCCAAAACCCTTTAACAAAGATCTATTACAATATGTTGCTTAAAGATATAACCATTTTAAAAAGCAGCCAAAAGACAACAAAAGACTAGAAAAAAATCAAAAACAATAAAGATGTCGGAAAAAAGGAAAACCTAGTTCAAGTTTTTAAGGGCCTTTGTGGCCTCAGCTTCCAGTTGTGTTATGTTAAGGGCTATCTTCTTCAATTCCTATATTTCTTGATTAGGAGATTTCATCTTCAGATTGGCTCTCGTCCTCTTGGAGGACCCGAAGGTATCATCTTGTTTCTTCTCTATGGATTCCACATCAAGTATAGTCCCTTCCTAATGGAGGTTTTCCAATTTTCCAACCATTGTGTTTATGGTTTCAACTGAATTCTTCACAATTTTGTGACTGTAAGTTACCACAAAGATGAGGTTATCATTAACTTTCTGGAACTTGCTTTCTAGTTGTTTCAATCTACCATCATATTCTTTCTTTAATTTCTCTTCCAAATTTGAAATTATACTATCACAATCTTTCTTAAGGTCATTCGCTGTGCTCGTGCCATCTTTTTCATAGATTCAACAATTGATTTCCTCTTCTTCACACTCCACTATTCTACGCCTTGGTTATCCTATTTACTGGTCACAACTCGAAGTTTTACATTAATTTCCTTAATTTCATGGACAACCCACTTAAATGTTCTAAAATTATCCATAGCAGAATCACGGGCAATGGCCAAGACATCATCAAGGTTTTATTTGTCCATGCTTAGATAAGGGGAGTTAACATTGAGATCATTAAGAAAAGGGGATTTGTCATTCCTGTTTAAGGCATGCTCCAACTTATCTGAAAAAGTGTTATGGGAAGGTAAAGACTCATAACTGGATATGGAAACATGGGATGCTCTGCTCCTCTTAACCCTTTGACCTTGCTTCAGGATAGTTTTAGACTTAGAGATGACCGTATCCTCCATCTCAGTGTTCTACTCATCCTCATCAGAAGAGAGGTTAACAGTCTCTTCATCCTCAGTCTCATATGAAGGATCAGGAACTCTAGTAGACAGAGAGGGAAGAGTTTTGATATTCTCATGAATAAAAAATAAGCCCCCATGAAGGATAGGGTTTTTCCTGTTCTTCCTATAATCTTTGATACTGACATTGATAGAGGCTAACAAAAACAAAGGAAAGGAGATCTGCACCTTATGGGCCTAAAGTGATTCAACAAAACAAAATCGCGCCCAGAAGCCCTAGCATATCTGTCATCTACGGTTATATGCTTCATAAGAACATAAATCATAGAATGCCAAATAGTTTTAATTTTACCAGTATCATAGTTACTCTTGTCCACTTTTACCAATCTCTTCCTTTTTGTGTCATTTTTGGGTAATTTTTTTACCACCACATCTGACATTTTCCTATCTCTGTAAAACTTTTCTCCATCCATGGACAAACTAGTGACCTCTACAATCAATTTTTCATCAATCTCAATGTTCCTACAACCCATTTGAATGTTTCCACCCTTCAGACCCTTAGCAATTTTTTTAGTAATACTAGCATCAACTCCATGCAACCTCTCAATTAAAGGGGTGAGGCCTTTGTGTTCTAGAATTCACCATATGGTTTTGTTCTTTTTGACCTCTTCATAGTTCAAAGGTTCAACCCTTCTCCTCTCACCTCCCATGGTTGCAACTATGTCAGAAATATGCAAAGATAAAAAAACCCCAGAGGAAACTAAAAACCACCCAGAAAGCTTGCGAGGCTTTGAGGAAAGCAATAAATCAAAACTTTGTTTAATAATTGCTCAAACCCTCATATCAAAAATGGCATCATCAATCATTAAAAAGGGTTATAAAAAATGGCATGTCATCAATCATTAAAAAGGGTCAGCTTGTCTAGCTTGGGACAAGTCATGTGACAACAAGGCCTTGACATCAGCCAAAATGCGATCACCAAGGCTCTAAACCTTTTCATCATTGTTCCTAACACCCAAGTTGGCAAGATGACCAGCAAGCCCATTCACTTCACGGTAGGCATGGGAAATTTTAACTTTTTGAAATGGCCTTATTATTTCAGATTTCTCGATCCAAATTTAATAGTCCATGAGGGTTTTTGTTGGCCTTTTAAGCATTGAATTATATTACTAGAATCACCTTCAATCCAAACTAAATTGGCATTGATTGTCTTAGCTAGTTTCAACCCATGGTAGGCCACAACAACTTCAGCAAGGTGGTTCATCTAATATCCTAAGGGGAGTGCCACTGTTGAAATAATCCTACCATTTTTTTTTCTAATCACTCCCCCACACCTAGTTGGCCCTAGATTTCCTTTAGCCACCCCATCAAAACTAACTTTCACCCACCCACCTAAAGGAAGGATCCAATGAACATTATCCCTAGCAAATTTAGCTAGTTTGGGATCAACAGACATATCCACAGTAATTTTCCATATAGAGGTTGTTGGTTCCCAAAACCACATATTGGAAATCAAAAGGAACTTGCCAAATTCCTCACTGATCCAATCAATTATGGCCAACGAACAGGAATGGTCAAAGACCAAATTCCTCTACACTTCAGGCTCCACTAGACCTGGGCAGGTATACCTTAAACTCCAAAGCACAAAGAGATTTCTTTATAGTGAATTTAAACTTAATGCATAATCTATTTACAGGCTTGGCAAACTGACCTACAACTTTGCTATATTGTGTGCTTTTAATTGCTTAAATATGAAAAACAAAGTGTAGTTGATTATAACTGAATATTTATAAGAGAATGATGTTGGAACTTTAAGTAATTATGAAAGAACAATATTGATAAGAATAAGAAGTATGTTTCCCTGATGAGGACCTTATGCACACCAGAATTACTCACAAATACTAACAATAGACCAGTGCCTTATCTGACAATTAATGTGTTACTTAGTGGACAAATATTTTAATCAACTTTGGAGATATTTTGAAAAACTCACAATATGTAAGACTATCACTGCAATGGTTTCATTATGTGTTACAATAAAAATACAAACAATTATGTTTCCTATACAACAACATGTGATGGCACACTACAACAAATCTAAATTAGATTTATCCAAAGGACTTGATTCCTCAACACAATGTAATAGAGAATGATATGAAGATAAAATAGCGGATCTTATATATTAGTTTTGGAATAAAAATATGTACAAAGCTGCAAACTCACAGGTACTTCATGATGTTCTTGCTTGCACAAAAAATAACTTTACATTCCTATCGACTTGCCTTAACACAATACTAGTAGTCCCAACAGACAATGTGAAAAAATCATAACCCCCCTCCACATACAAAATGACTCCTTATACATATGTGAGTCAAAAGACACAAATGAAAGGACACACCCTTTCATCAGTATAAACTAAAAACTGATAAAAACCTAACTAATAACTCCCTAAATGCTATGACAACCAGAGACATTACAAAACATATTACAATGACACAAATTAACTTTTCCCATCCAGCCTCTGACCGCACTTCTGAATATGTCAAAGATATCTTTCATCTTTGTAGGTGCAAGCATTGAAGATGATATCTCTGACTGCCACTTCCAATGTAACAAAACTCTCAAGTTTCTCCCCTATTTTAGTCATGTCCAAGGTATCCGCATGGGCGATGTTAAGGGTTGCACTGAGTAGTGATCTGCAATCAAAAATCCATTGGCTTTAATCCTTTATCATCCCTGTATCATCCACAACATTTGGGAATCCATGTTGGATAATCCCCTGACACTCCTCATATTCAATTTTTAATTTAGTTGTAAATTTCTCATGAGCATCAATCAATTTCTTGACCTTGCAGACCACTTTGTCACTCTGTGTTTTATCTTGCAATAACACATTTAATCTATCGTAAATTTTCTGGTGTGATACGGTATTATCCATATTTTTCTGATAAATAGTCCAGAACTCCTCTAATACTTTCTGCAAATTCTCATATCTTTTAGTGATCAACACACATGTTGCATCCGCTCTGACAGTTTGCACCTGTTTCTTTAACTTATTGTACCCCTGTAATAATTCATCATACCTCTTTTTTTATCTTTGAACCATCTGTAATATGTGGCACTGGATGACCACCTCTCTTCAATAATTCTTCATACAAAGCTTTGTATTTTTCCTTTTCTGCTATTTCCCTCTTCATCTGAGCTTTGTTCAACTTTGAAAGATCTATCCCCATCTCTGTTGTGACCATGGGATCTATTTCTCCAACTTTTAATTTCATCATATGGCCAAAGGCCTTGTCAACATCCATAATCTTTGGCCTCTTATTCAGGGGATGGAGGGCCCATAGAAGCATAACCTCATCATCTAGATCATATCTTGATCCAATAAAAATATCATTAACACCCTGAATGTCTAACTTAAAATCCTTCTTATCTGAATGCAACAAGCTATCAAAAATAAAAGATGCACTAAGGTCCCAGCCTGAAAAAAGAATGATTCCTGCCTCTATGAGAAGTTGTCTTCCCCTTTGAGGGGTCATGTTCTCTAACTCAGAATTAATCTCTGCCTTTAGCTTCCTAAGCATTTCTACCTCATTCTCTAGTGTCACATTTGGCATCGCATCTCTTAGTTTCTTTCCTTTAAAATGATACAAAAAGGACTTAAATTCCTTTGACTTAACAAATTCATCATCTGATACAAAAGATGTATACTCCTCTAGCCTAGCATTTGAATCTACATTCAACGCTGCTACAATTTTGTCTTGAGCATCTGGCTCATCTTCTTTTTCTGGTACTCGAAACTTATAAAATATTTCATTTTCTCCAGAATCACTTTCCACATCCTGTTCTTCTTCTCTTTCCAGATCTCAAATTCTTTGCTTCCTTTCTTCCAATTGATGCAGAGAGTCTTGGAGCTTTGTTTGTTACACCTTCTTGAGTGACTTGTCCTACTCAACCCTACAACTACTCAAGTCCTTCCTATGGCACTTGGTAGGGGTTATGATAATAAGATCTCCTAGGTTTGAACCTTCTTGACTTGCCTCCTAGGTATAGCCAATGGTTTCTGGACAATCAACTCCACTCCTTGAGGTTGCCACCTCAGTTACTCACTCCTCTCTTGGGCTCCAACCACTCCTGCAATGATCTTAACACACAATCACTTCCTATGGTTTCCTAATGCATCTACAAGGTGTATTCAATGTATTTTGAGGTTTGAGGCTCACCAAATCCATCACCTTGGCTTCCTAACCATTCTAGGTCTCCACCGACACCAAAATAGGCCTAATTGCATTAGCCCTCCCTAGGCGATTTTAGGGGTTTAATTCCAAAAGTCCCAAACAAACCTAGAAATAAATCATGGATCTAAGTACCCTTTTGGAAGTTACAAAAAATGCTGGAAAATTGCATCTGGATTATCCATACAAGTGGGGTTTGCAATGCTACACTATTTTGAAGGGTTTTAGGCCTAACCGGTGACTTGGCAAGATGGGTCTAAAAATATTTACCAGTCAAATCTCGTGCTCCAAACAATTTGGTAACCTTCAAGGGAACTCAGAGGTCTTTCCATTCATGTGTCACTTGGTCCTACACCAATCCCCATGTGCTCATAAACCACACCTTTATTGTTGTCCTAACTCACCTACTCCCAGCGGTGAGCCTAGGGCTTCATTGTTTCTCCTCCTTCTGGACCTGCAACACCACACACCCTATTATAAACCTATGTACATCACCTAACCTATCATTCTCAGTGATTTCAACAAGTGCCATCCAAGAATGCCTAGGTCAGAGCCATTTCTTGCTCTTAAACCCTACTTGCAAGGGTTTTGCTCCTAGTTGCAAAGAATGGAGGTAATCTCTACAACTTAGGATGATCAAACCTGCAAATCAACCTTGAAGAAGACAAATACAATGAATACTCAAAATTACAATGGATTTACACCATCTAGTCCGTATTGGACCGTACAAAACAATGAAAATAAGAGTAAATTGACAAAAATCGGTGGAAACAAGGTTGCTTCACAAACCAAAAACTTGCTCTTGCATTTCCAAACCTCCAACCTGTACAATGAAGTGAATTTTTTGGCTTATATGCTCTTGTTCCAGTTGGTTCAACCAACTTTTAATGCCTAAAACCAAAAAATGCAACTTTTGACAACTTTTGGCTCCAAGATGCAACTTTGCATTCTAATGCATTTTAAGACTCCTGAAGGTCCTCGAACACCCTAGAAGACCTAAAAATGACACAATTGACCCCTAAAACATGAATACATTCATATAGATTACTTTATCTGTGAATTACCTAAGCATCTCACTTCTCAGGTTGTCAGCATCCTGGACACAATTGACTCAAACCAAAACTTGGACAACTCAACCATGGTTCTACTGGGTCCTCAATGGTTGGTCCATTATTACATCACAAAGATAACACAAATTTGAAAGAAAAAAAAACCTTTCAACTTGGAGTGCTAGGTGCCCTGCACCACCAATCTTCTTTCCAAGTCCTCAACAACATTTGCAAGTTCTTCTAACTCTTTGTTCTTGCACAGGTCCTCATAGTCATCATAATCATGGAGGTAATCTCCCAAGTTTTGTCCTTTTCTGTTCATGTGGATGTAACCTTTAGGGTCGTAGTTCTTCCTTGGCATGTGGATATACAGATTGAATTCATCCACTAGCTTCTTATTTATGGCTTCATAAGCTCTGGTAGAGACTATTCTAAAATCTCCAAATTGAAGAGTCCCAGGTAAGAAGGCTTTCTTGTGGGCACCCCCAAAGTGTTGTGCATTAGAGACACTCAATTGTCTCACAATCTCCAAGTAAGTAATTTGGTCTTGCATAGGCTTTGGTAGCACATAGGGAGCACCTTCGAATCCAAAAACCCTAACAAATGTGAAATCTCTGCAAGTATACCAATCTCCTCAATTATGGTTGACTCTGGTATCTTTGTATTCATGTGGCCTAAGAAATCTTTTAATCACTGCTGAGAATGACCCTTCACACGACACATTATAATCCCTAAACATTGGCTTAACAAAAAAATCCTCAAATCTCACATAGTGAGATTTATCATACCTCAAATCCCACAACGACACCCACAACTGTACAGGTTGATCCTGTCCATCCTTACCCTGAGGATTTACCCTTAAGCCATCTAGCCATAGTCCTTTCAATCTTCCATAGAACAACACAATATGCATCAATAGTAAATAATGCTTGAAGGACTTGTCAAGTTTATTCTGAAGATTCAGAAAACCCTCATGCAGTTTGTCGACCACATAGGTTGCATAATCAAACTGTCTTGGTTCGTGCCTTTGAATGTCTGCTGCAAGAACCAATGGCCCCATCTGTGCTACATCTGGAGCTTCCATTCCTCCTACATGTCCGCAAGCCATATATGTGTATTGTAAATACTATTTGAAAATATTTACATCATAGGGTGGACCATCTTCATCAGTTAGCTTCCCTTTCTTCGCCCTGTGGATGACTAAGTTCCATGTTTGATAGGTCATGTCCATGGTTTTGTATTCTTCTTCCAATTCCTGAAATGATAGAGGCACCTCTGCTTCATAACTCAGATCAAACACTTTGTAGATTATGGTTGCATTGAAGCAAATAAATGCATCACCATTGGGAAATTGGATGCATCTCTTCGTAGCATTGTAGTTATTAACCAAGGTTTTCAACAATTCAATATTTACGAATACATTTGGAACTATGAGCTTACCCAGACCGATAATCCACAGATTAGATATCGGCATTGGCTTCTGTCTTCATGAGTAATAGTAGAGGAACAATTCATGCCCCCTAGCCCTAGTCCAGACATCACCAATTTCCTTAATCATCCTCTAGTTGATCACGGATATGCAAATTAACCTTAGACCTTCAAGACTTGGCTCTTGGTGAGTTCATCTGGTAAATTATGTCCTGATTCAATTTTCGCTTCTACCCGCTTTCTCCACCTTTAGATTTCTTCGAGGCACTATCAGAAACCTCAACAACCTTCCTCTTGCCTTTAAAACTAGAACCCTCCATATTTGAATTTTTCAAGCCCTCTGAAATTCAATTCTCTATAGTTCAATTTCACTTCAATCTTTCTATTCACTTCAATCTGTTATGCAAATTCCTTGTACAAACTCCCATATATAGATTTGATACATTAGAAGCATTTACTCAATTGAAATCTTGCTATGATCTGCTTCGTGCGAACACAGACCTACCCATTGTTTGCATTTAATAATCGCAGGTCAATCTATTTAAAATCAGATTTTACAACGGCTAATCAGCATAACTCCTCCCAATGATTCAATCATTTGGCACCACCCGTATTGTACATTTTTCCAATTTTTACATACAATGATGATGTGGCTTTCTGTCTTTCTGATCAGCGTAGGTTTCCCCGATGAATCCATTGGACTTCGACATAGCCATTTTTATTTCATTCCGCTGAACCTGACCTATCCCGATGAACCCTCCTTCTTGTTCATCATGTTGCAAAGCTTATCGGGTGTCGGGACAACCTATCTTATGTTTTTCTGATGACCCGATGAGATCAGGATCTAGCTTGTCTATCTTTATGTTATTATGTTCTATCGGCCTATGTTCCCTTGATGAGGTCTCCTTAGCAATTACCTCATCTTCCTCATCGGGTATCGGCGTAGCAAAAAATGTCTTCTTTCGATTAGCCGATATTATCTCGATGACTTCACCTTGTTACTTTCCTAGTCACTTCTTTCTGTGTAGGCTATCCCGATGAAACCTCATTTCCATCCGCCATGATATCCATTCCATCGGGTATCAGGGTAGCTATTTTTTACACTTTCCGATATCCTGATGACTTCAAAGTATCCACTCTGCATTCTCCTTCATCGATGTAAGTTATACCGATAGCCTTATCAGCTATCAACATAACACTTTTCTCATGCCTCCAATAGTGAACGTTATACTGATAAACCCTCCATTATGAACTTCTTTTTAGTTCTCCTTCGGAGTGGTTGGTCTGGGTTATGCCGATAGATCCTTCCATTGTTTTGACTAAGCGGTCTTGTCGGGGTAACTTGTGACGATAACTCAAATTTGAAAATCATGCAAATTAAGCTCCTCTTCATGAATGTTGATGCTTCCAATCTTCCATGGAGACTTCATATGTGCTAATAAAATGTCAGATTCCATCACATAGACCCAATCTTTGTCATGTGCAAAAATGCTCTTATAAGGATCTCAATACTGTCATAATGAAACCTCTTCATGTAGTCCCCACTCAGTGCCAACCCTTAACATGCCCAAGTGATACTTGTCCATTTAGGAAACATGTCACAGTTGGATTTTTCTGATGTTGCAACTTAGCTCCTCCACATACAACCCATCAATAAATGCTCTTATGATAGAAATGAACATAGAATGCATCATTTAAATAGCATAAAAATATTTTGCAAAAATATGTGCTAACAGAGGCAACCCAAGAATCATAGGAAGAGACACCAAAATTCTCCTTGTCCTTATAATTGGTTCTGGCATAGTAAAATTTTTCTGTAATAGTCCTAAGGATTTAATTAAAAACAACTTGTATTGGAGAAGCAATATTCCTAAAGACTTTATTGTTATGTTCTTTCCATAAAACCCCATACAAAATGGGGAAAGGTCAGGGACCACAACAATTGCAAAGCTTGATTAGAAGTCAGGGAGGGATAGAGGGAGAGAGGAAGGAGGGGGGAGGGAGAGGAAGAGGGAGAGAGGGAGAGAGCGAGAGGGGGGAGGGAGGGAAGGTAGAGAGAGGGAGAGAGGTAGAGGGAGGGAGAGAGAGAGAGGGAGAGGGAGAGGGAGAGAGAGAGAGAGAGAGAGAGAGAGAGAGAGAGAGAGAGAGAGGGAGAGGAGGGGGAGGGAGAGGAAGAGAGAGAGAGAGAGACCATAACGACACCATATGGAGTCCTAAGGGGTCGTTGGAGACCATATGACCCCTTAGGACACCATATGACCCCTAACGACACCATATGACCCCTAACAACACCATATGGTGTCTTAAGGGTCATAGGACACCATAAGACACATAACAATACCATATGGTGTCGTAAGGGGTCATAGGACACTATATGACCCTTAGAACATATTATGACCCCTAATAACATCTAAGGGGTCATAGGTTGTCCTAAGGGGTCATATGACACTATATGATCCCTTAGCACACCATAAGACCTATAATGACACCAAATAGTGTCCTAAGGGGTCATAGAACACCATATGACCCTTTAGAACATCATATGGTGTTGTTATGGGTCGTATGGTGTCCCGAGGGGTCATATGGCATCCTATGACCCCTTAGGACACCATATGGTGTTGCTATGGGTCTTATGGTGTCTTAAGGGGTCATATGGTGTTCTAAGAGGTCACATGACACCATATGACCTCTTAGGAAACAATATGACCGCTAATGACACCTAAGGGGTCATATGGTGGGATAATAAACCGATATATTATTTAAAGTTATGAATAGAACATCATACAATAGAACATCAGTAGTTTAGTTTTGATATAGCTAAGTTATACCATTGTCAGTATAAGAGAGACTCCAAGCGAACAAACAACGAGGCTTCACTAAAAAGAAAGTGTAAGAGCTTGACGTAACCCTAAGAGTACTACCTTTCTAAAACATATGATGCTATTAAATTTGCAAGGTTATAGGACTGATCTTGATTGTGACTATAGGAATTACACACTTGATTTCTTTCATGGGTATGTACCCTTCCAATCCTTTTGACAAGTGATGATCATCATATACTACCACTGCCATGCTTACAACAAACTTTAATTTCTTTAGGTGACGGGCATTGTGTAACAACATGGGAACTCTCGCATACCCACCACTATCATTCTCTAGGACATCATTTGTGTTACTCTCCCTCTTTCTCTTCCTACCGGTTGTTTCCTTCTGAAAAACATATTGCAGGTACTCTAACTCATCATTTTGCTTTGCTGACACTATTTTCCACATCTACTCTGCTCATTAAAAACACATTCGAGAAGAATATTGTTGCAGGTTTCCTTGTTTGTCACGGTAATGCACCCGTGGTTCAATTTCAGACCCTTCTTCCTCCTATTCAATATACACACACAAATCCATTAGTAAATTTTCTTAGGAGAGCATACATGATAAAAATCAAAGAAGAAGTTGCAGACAAGAAATAAATTCACTTACTTCTATAGAAGTGCAGACACAGTTGCAGTGGAGTATGGAGGGAGGGAGGGAGAGAAGAAGAGAGAGATGGGGTATGGAGGAAGGGAGAAGGGGAGAGAGGGAGAGAGAGGGATGGGGTATGGAGGAAGGGAGAGAGAGAGAGAGAGAGAGAGAGAGAGAGAGAGAGAGAGAGAGGCACCTTGTATGCACTTGAGAGGGGGAGACAATACACTTATATGTGTGTATATATATACTTAATATATATATATATATATATATATTATATGTATATACACATAATATATATACAATATCATATTATACACACACCCAAAATTTAAACAAACTTAGCGCATATGCGCTATTTATAGTAAACATAGTGCGTACGCGTTGTTTATGGTAAAAATAACGCATACGTGCTTCTTACACCGTAAGTACCCCGTACACACTTTTTATACCATAAGTACCCCGTATGCGCTTTTGATTGTTTAGGCTTAGAAATAGGCCTTAATGACAAAACTACGGCTTGGAAGTTTGATTTCCCTCCATTTCCCTCATTTTTGACATGTTTTATTTTATCAACTTTGTCATCATCAGGTTTACACTTCATCAAGTGGGTATTTCTAAAATTGCCACCATATTTTCACCCATCTTCTGAGCTTTCTAACCATATAATTTTTTTAAAATTTGAACAACAATAACATATTATTATTGAATTTCTTTTACCAGTGTCTCCATAGTTCTCACAGACATAGGTGCACCATTTTTTTAATAATTTTTGATATACTTATCCAAATTTAAAAAACTTTATATATTATTGTAGTGCACTTGATTCTTTACAATTTTATTTTATTTTTTGTATTTTCGATTTGTTTAGTGCAACTTATGCTTCATGCACAAACAGGTACCTAATTTTCAAGATGTGCTCGATTGGAAAAATCATTAAAAAAAAACAGTCAACAAAAAATTTAAAAAAATACACATCTTCTATTGCTCACTCTTAACTATCTTTTTGCAAAAGGATTTGTCAAAATGCTAAATCTAACTATGACTTTTTTGATGCGCATGTCAGACACTATGTTATGTTTTTCTGAAAAAATCAGGGTCTGTGTTTCGTGCGTGAAGGATTTGACCCCCTTAATCTTATCCAATTTTGAAAAAGTTTAGTAGTTTGGAAACTAGATTCAGAGTACTACAATATTTGTTCTTTGATTATCTTCATATCTTGAGTGGATGACTTTCAAATTTCACCTCCAAGTTCAAGTTCACCTGATTTTAGAAAAAAAGTGTCCACTTATACCCCCCTTTTTTACCACCATCTGTGTGCACTTACCCCCCTGTATTGAATCAATATGATGGAGATACTTGTTTTTCCAAATGGCATTCCATACACCTTTCAAGTTGAAGATTCTCCAAATCTATTTAGCAAGGAGGGCATTATTAAAATCCATAATATTCCTTAGACCAAGACCATCCCATCTTTTGGGTTTGCAAATAGATTCCCAAGTGGAAAGAGGTAGTCTCTTTTTTTCTTCCACTCTACACCAGAGAAACTTCTTCTAGATTCTTTCAAAAACATCAACAGATCAAGCTAGAATTTTGAACAGTCTTAGAGCATAAACCAAGAGATTTTGGAGAGTTGCCTTTAAAAGTTGAATGAGTTGCCTTTAAAAGTTGAATTTTTCCAACCTAGCTCAAAAGAGCGCCCTTCCATCTAGCCAATTTTAAATTATGAAAATTATCAATCAAAGACATCCAAAAGGAATCAGGCACTTTGGAGCAAAGCAGCATTCCTAGGTAAACAACAAGTAAGTTACCAATGGAACACCCTACAATATTAGAAATCTTCTTTTTCCTTGACTCGGGGGTATTAATAAAGTATAGTGAACTTTTAGAATAATTTATGCGTTGGCCAAAGGCACTTACATAGTCCACCAATACTATTTTTAGAGAATGAGTTTCCTCAATTGAGGCATCCCCCATAACAATAGTATCATCCACAAATTGCTGATGAGAACAAATAAGCACATTAGAAGAAGGTCTTAGACCTTTCAACTCTCCAAAATGAATCATTTTGAGAATGTATCTCCCAAAGTTTTTCGCCGAAAGGGTGAAAAGGATAGGAGATAAGGAATCTCCTTAGCGAAGGCCTCTGGAAACCTCAATAAAATTGAAGGGGAATCATTAATAATCACAGCCAATTTGGAAGAAGAAGTGAGTTGCCAAACGAAATGAAGAAATTTGTTGTTGAAATCAAAAGCAACCAGGACCTTAATAAGAAACTTCCAATCCACCCAATCATAGGCTTTGGATAAATCAAGTTTAAGCATGAATCCTTGATGGTTGGAGTTCTCAAGAGAATGAATATTCTCACGAATAGTTATAATGGAATCCAAAATTTGATGTCTAAGAATGAAACCGTTATGTTGATCAACAATGAAACACAAAAGCATGTTAAGCAATCTATTAGTTAACACCTTTGAGAAAAAAATGTAAATGGAGTTTCACAAGCTTATAGGGCGGAAAGCCTCAAAAGAATCTGCTCTAGGGACTTTAGGAATCAACACAATGAAGGTCAAATTTAGCTCCTTGAGAATCCTAATAGAGCCAAAAAATTCCTTAACAACATTACGCACGTCCTTTGCCACAATCTCCCAAAGTTTATGAAAGAAAAACATCAGAAAACCATCAGGTCCCAGAGCTTTATTTTCTTCAAACGAGAATATGACCTTCTTGATTTCTTGAAGGGATAGGACAACCACAAGACATATGTTGCGTTCTTCATTTGCAAATCTTCAGATAGCCTCAATACATTCATTTTGCTTGTCTTCATCCAAAGAACCTTTTGTCAATAAAAGATTAGAGTAAAAACAAACAACTTCCTCCCAGATTTCCTCTTCCTTGTCAAAAACTATCCCATTTTGTTGAATATGTGAAATGTGGTTAGCAGCCCTGTGTTTGAGAGTTGACATATGGAAGAATCAAGTATTTTTATTCCTAGAAGCCAACCATATAGATATAGATCTTTGTTTTCAAAAATCCTCTTCCTTGGATATAATATCATGGTATTGAGTAAGAATCTCATTTTCCTTAGCCAAGTAATCCCCAACATATCCTTCACTTTGGATTTTATCTTGAATTTATTTTAGTTCTAATTGAATACTAGCCTTAGATTGAAAAACATTACCAAAATGAAGTAAGCAAGTTCAAGGTAGTTACCAGCTCACCCATGTCCTCTTGCCGTTGGAACCATTGAACGCGATTGAAGTAATGAATTCTCTCTGCCATTTGTCCTAGACTATTGACTGCTCTCTCTCCAAGTGATCTTCTTTTCTCTGATCTCTTGAGTGTTGTGGATGATAATGAGGATGTTTTACCCTATGGCCTGTATATATAGGCTTCTTAACCATAGTCCGGTTTTGAGTCAATCTTTTTCCCGCATGACACTGTTACCCTATCCTGTCAGCCTTTTTAACTTTTCTTTCTTATCGAGAGATTGTCTGCAATCTTTAATTTTCAAAATTTTCATTTAATCTCTTGAGGGGGCATTATCCTTTCTATCTTGGGGCAACTTTGTATCAGTTTATCTTATCTTCTTTGAGCCAACACAACAAGTTGCATTGTCTCAAAGAGGGGCAAAATGTAGACACCTAAAATTGTCCTGTTTAATTAAATAAATATTTTTATTTATTTAATTATTTTTATCCTATGTCTTCCATTAATTAAATAAATCTTTATTTATTTAATTAATTCACTTATCCTCTTTTAGCATTTTTCCTATTTAAATAAATATTTTTATTTATTTAAATTATTCCTTCCCTAAATTAAATAATATTTTATTTATTTAATTGGCCCCCCTTCCTCTATTAATTAAACAGATCTTTACTTATTTAATTAATTTATTAGCTTTTTCCCTTCATGACACATGTCATTTATCTTTTAATTTTGTTCTACCTACCCCCTTCATATTCTATTGTTTTTCCTACCTACTCTTTAATCCTAGCTAACAATATATTCTTTCACCTCTTAATCTTATCCCTTCTTTTTCTAAAGTGTCTTCTATATAAGAGAATTGTTTTATCCTTTTAATCCTAGTGCGTTTATCAAGCCTTCTTGCGATCAAGCGACTTTATAACCACAATAAATTATTTGTTGAGCTCTTGTGCACATACAAAATTTGATAGGAAATATATCAAACAAGATCAATGGAGATCAAACCCTACTTGGCATGTGAATGGTATTATGGTTTCAATTTGTTTATTTGTATGTTCTTAGGTTTCTCCATTGATATGTGGTGAATGCTTTGTTGTATAACTAGGGTTTTTCTGGTTGAGTTCACAATAATGGTTCCCACTTTCACCCACAAAGGAAAAACTTGGTGGTGAGAAAAAAATTTCTGAGGGTGTTCATTCGAACTGGGGGTGTTCATATGAACTACCCTTTGGGGTTTGAGCGAACCCCTCACTTCGCTCAAACCCACCCTTTCATTCAAACCCCCTTTAACAGTTGTTATGTCATATTTTAATTATATTGGGGGGTTCATTCGAATTCCCCTTCATTCTAACCACCTTCATTCGAACCCCTTTTTCTACACTCCCCGGAAACTCTCTATAAATTTTTGCAGATTTTTGGCCTTCAAACCTCTAGTTAAAGGCTCAAATGAAAAAATCTTGACAAACCAAAAACATAGGATGATAGTGCTCGGAGCAAGCTTTCCAACAACTATAATTTAAATTACATTGTGAGTTTATTATAATCTTGTTTTTTACATTTTACAAAATATTGGTTTTTCAATGAACATGAATTTCTCTATTCAATGCATTGGGAAAAATAATAAACTAACTCAAAAAATTATGAAAAATATCTATGCCCTACATATGATGTCTTCTTTCTAATAAAAAATAATAATTGAATTTCGATATATATAGAACAAGTTATGTGTTACAACATATACCTATGTCTGAATTATAACTTGTCGGACTTCAAAACTTAATAAAATGAAAAATATTCAACATATCACTATCAAGCCAACTTCATGCCCTAAATATTGATGTTACAAACTAAAATTCGAAAGAATTAAGCTTTTATCATTTATAGAAAATTTTTTTATGGATTTCGAGAGGCACATCATTCTTAAAAAATGATGTTTGTTGTAAAACAATACTTTTGGAGGGAGATGGAATTTAAAAAAAAAAAAATCTTTAATTTAAAAAAAATAAATATTTAGAATCTATAGACAAAATGCTACAAATCACTAATTTACATCATCTTCAAATTCTAAACAGTTTAAAAGTTATAGGTGTCAGAAGGTGAAGATTATTTTAAAAATGCTCATCTTAGTGTCAAAGTTGGCAAAAAAGTGGGAACCATTATTGTGAGTTCACCCTTCTTGTGGTTGGATCTTTGTGGTTTTGCAATAGTTTGTCATCAACATTTTTCACCATATCGGAGGGACTCTTGTCTCTTAGTTTCTAACATTTTTTTGCAGTTTGTCTTTTTTGTTAAGTTGTAGGTTGGATCAGTGACAATTACAAGCGATACCATATTTAGGAATCATCTTTCTGTGTCTGGGTCTCTGTTCTGTTTTTTGTTTTGCAAGTTCTAGGTCTTTCCATGTATCCATGTCAGTTATTTTGGTGTTTAGGATATTTATTACCGTGTTTTATAATTTTGTTGTATTTGTGCGACTTTATTTCGTGTTTGTGGCCTTTTGCTGTATCTTTTTTTTTTTTTTGGTAGGATATCTAATTCTTTTCACGTTTGTGACGTTTGTTTCTGCAGCTACTCTCGTATTTCACGTCTATGTTGTTTCATTGCAAGTTTCAGATCTCTCTACATTTGTGTTTAGTACTGTCGTGTTTGTGTAATGTATAAGCACATTTATGTTTTGCACTTTCAATTTTCAGTTTTCAATTTTGTTTCTTCCTTTTTAAGGTTTTTCAGATTTTGGTTTCTTTGTCCTAACCCTTTGCTTTGAATAACAAGAGTGGTGCAACTGTGTAAAGAGAAAAACGTATTGTTGAAGGCCTCCTTTCACATTTCATTTCAATTTCATAAAATTTACCTAGCTTGTGTGTTTGCAGGTGGGGGTGATTATCTAAACTACTAATCATTTTGTTGCAGGGGTAATTTTAGGTATGTGTCTTTGCATTTCAATTCCCATCTTAATTAGACTCGCAAGTTTTTATTGATCATTTTCTTTTTTTGTTGAGGGTTAGTTAACTTTGCTTGAAGTGTCTTGTGCCTTTGGTAAATTTGTGTTTAGACTAGAACCCTAAAGATGATAACAAAAGTATCCTCTCCCCTTGCCTTCCATTGGACCTTGGGTGTAAGAGAAATTGTTATTGTCTTTTAAAGGGCCTGCCTCCCATCTTGTGAGAGGGAATAACCCAAGCGGTATTTTATTTTGGTCCGCTATATAAAAGATTGTGGTTTTAGATGAAATTATCTTATCACTTGGTGCTGATGTGTTATACCAACAAATGTCTCCCTTAGTACTTGTGTGACGTGTAATCCACACAATGGTGCGTAAAAAATCACAAGGGTTGGGAGACCTCATTAATTTGAGCGAACTACTGCATGCATAGCCACAAGATGCCCCAAAACATGACTAAACACCTTTAGAGTAGTGGGCCACCCTTTTTTGATTGAACATCATGATAATTTCATTGCAAGGGGATATTTGGTTTCCCCCCCCAAGATACTCACCATAAGGCTCCCATGGGATGAGACATAAATCCTTAGCTTAGCATAAGCTACTTGTAGCTTTCTGGGGAGAGGGTGATAGGGTCATCCTTCCAGTCTTGGCGGCCCCTAGTTGTCTGCTCATGAAAAAGGCAAAATTAGTGTTCATACACCCATTAAGGTGTCCCTACACTTGAGTCGATGAAGATTCCAAGTTGTGGACTAAGATTACCACCATGAGAACATTGACCTTAGGCTAAGAAAGTGTTTGATATGTCTTCGATTGTGCTAGACTCGTGGAAATCGGGTTGATTCGGCCTATTGGACATACACATTGTGCTCAAAATTGGACCAAAAAAAATCCTTCAAACATTGCGTCTTCATTGTTTGCTATGCTTTCTTTACCACAAGACATTCAACATTAAGATCTAGTCACACTCAACATTTACAAAAAATTAGGATAGATTACAAAAATTTGTTAGAAACGTATTTGTGTAGGACAGAAACGTGTTTGCATTCCAAAACTGAGAAAACTATAAAAACATCAGAAAATGTATTTGTGTTAGTTCAAACAATGCCTGTGTTCTAAAATAACGTATATGAGGGGCAAAATTGCGTCTCTTATTTTTGGAAAATTGAGAGAGTATTACATCAACAGGTTAAAATGCATTTATGTCCTAAAAAGACAACTACACAACATATTACTGCATTTGAGTAGCTTAAAATCATGTCTATGTTTCAGAACTGAAAATTGTGCACAACATTGACAGTGAAAACATGTCTATGTATTGAGAAATTGCGTCTGTGACCTAGTTAAAATCGCATCTATAAACTCACAACGCGTATATGTTCTAAGATCAAAGAGCTTGTAAGGCAGATTTCTTTAGGGCTTCATTTTTTTAGTCAACCTATCTTTATCACAACTTTGTCACACATTTTTAGTCATTTCCAACCATCGTTTGCAAGTAAGTCTTATGAGCCTGTGATGAATACAAAACAATTCATTTATGTGATTCTATAATTTCATTGAGAGTACTTACCCAAGGGGGCCAACTTGAGGTAAAGCTACTCTTAGTTTAGTATAGTTTAATTAGTTTCATTTCATGCATTTGACTTGGATTAATCATTTGAATTCAGATAAGCTATTGTTTTTATCATTTACTTTATTTTCTTGTAGAAATTATTAGTTGAACTGGATTAGATAGTGCAAGAAGTAGTTAATATTTAATTATTTTTATTTATTTTCTTTGGATTAAATTATTAAATAGTATAAATTTTTGCTTCCATTGTACCTAGTATTTCTTTGATATATCTTTATTAATTATAGTTTTTTTAAGTAGTTGTGTTCCTGCACTTCTGTTAACATAGGATAGGAACCTAGGATAAGTTCATAGTGCACATACAATGTTGATCCATTTTAAGTTATATGACCCCTGGTTTGAAAAGCAAATGTAGCCTTTGAGCCATGAAGAATTTCTCAACATGGATAGATATCCTTTAGTAGTGAAGAGTTGTGACTAGTCCCAAATCTCAATTGAAATTATAGGGCTCGACAGGTACAATCACTAATAATCTTTCAAGAGGACATCCAGGGCATGTGAAATACCTCCTTCTCAATGAGATGAGCTTCTAAATAGGACCAAAGTTACCATTAAAAATAGATAGTACATTGTGTGATTCTTTTCCCTACCAAAGATATCTATGCTTTGGTAACACATATATCATTCTTGTAAGTGACTTGGCACAACTACCAGCTATTATGGATAAACCTATTTGTTCATTGCACTCAAATGCTAGATTCTTATGGGAATAGTTCACTATAATTGTTATATTGCAAATGGTTTTCCATTAATAGGGTGATGCTCAAACTCAAATTGACTCTCATTAAACATGATAAAATATGCACAATATAGGATTAGTTGAATAGGATTACTTGAATTTGCAATGTGGTGAAAAGGTGATGAGAGGAAATCAAGTGGAAAGCTTTATTCTCCTCAAAAGAAGGATGTGAAAGTTTCACAAAGGATTCCCTTCAACTTCTCATGCACATTACATTTAAAATAGGGGGGTTGAATTCACTAGATCCAATCTCAATGGAAAGAGATTGAATGCTAAGTGAATTGACAATGAATTTGGAAAGTAAAGTAACCCTCTTTTAAAATAGACAAGTTGAATTAAGCGAATTGAGACTAAGTGTAAAGATGACAAAGAAATAATTATATATTGAGATAGATATGCGGGATGAAGCTGTGCACATGGAATTAGTAGTAAAATATCGAGATGAAGCTCTCCTACAAAATTGAGCAAA
This sequence comes from Cryptomeria japonica, assembly GCF_030272615.1. Classification (NCBI taxonomy): domain Eukaryota; kingdom Viridiplantae; phylum Streptophyta; class Pinopsida; order Cupressales; family Cupressaceae; genus Cryptomeria; species Cryptomeria japonica. The sequence continues at coordinate 141,251,497 of NC_081407.1, read as the reverse complement.
ATTTGTCCAAACCGGGTTGAAAGTGTACTTGGTCCTCCGAAAAATCAACGCGCTGAAAAGGGGTTTTTCGTCTTTGAAAATGAAATCTAAACCTGCAATTACAGGTGCGCACCTGCAACCTACACATAGAAAAGAGAGGAAATGTTGTTGGGATTGGGGATTTGCCTTCAGGTCAAACCTCGGTTTGGAATTAACAAAATGCTGAAAAAGAGTTGCAAGTAAATAAAAGGAAATGTCTGAAGTAAAATTCACCTCAAGAGATGATGCAATTGGAATAATGGTAGAGTTGTTTGAAAGGATATGTCGAATATAATGTCTTGAATGATGGTAGAGATCTCCTCTTCAATGGTTGAATCCTTGACTTGAATGCAACACCTAGCCTTGAAAGGAGAGCTGAAATGCTCAATGCTTGAAAGGATGCTTGAATGCTTGATGACAATGTCACTTTATAATTTTGCCTTATGATTGCTTATACTTGATTTTTCTTATTGAACTTATGCAAATAGGAGGGGAAATACTCCTTATATACTTGCCAATTAGTGGTTTTTAACTGATTTTCTGTCTTAGGCCGACATAGGAAAACTTTCTCCCGCTCACAATTGACAAGCCCTAATGTAGGATTAGGTCAAGGGAGGCCCAAAATAGGGTAGGGACAGGGGTGCTACTCCCCTATCCTAGGGGGGACAGGGGATCCACGCCCCTGTCCTGCCCTAATTTAGGATAGACAGTGACAAAAAGCAGTGCATGGTGCAAGTTTTAGGTGTTTTTAGCATGTCTTGGGTCTCTAATCAGGCTTAGGGATTCATCCGCCAATGTGAAGACCCAAATGCGGTCAGAAATTACAAGGCCGCAATTTTATGACGCTACAAGATTATTAATAAAATGTATAAATAAATTAATGCACTATCAAATGACGAAATAAAATATTTTGACTATTAAATGGACCATTTTTTTTTATAAATAATTTAGTGAGGATACATAACAAAAAGTGGCCAAAAGAATAAATCTTCCTATTTCACTTAGGGTTGCAATAAAAACACACATAAAATTAAACTTAGTGTTGATAATGATGTTGACCAACTTCCTCAAGAACTCCTACTATGAAGAGGTTAGCAAAACATGTTGACAACAAACATGTGGATTCAACAAGGGCTTAGAAATGGTTTGCTTTGAGAGGTATTAGATATTGTGTACAAAGTTGGCTCTAAACCACTAGATTCACCTTTGTTTGTAGTGTTGCAATTTGATAATTATAATGGCCCATCATGGAATAAAGATAACCCAAAAAATATACATATAACACCCATATCTTTGGATAGTTGTAGAAAAATACCACTGTCAATTGTATAAGAAATTAACATAGATAAATCTGAAGAACTTACACTCAACAAAGCTCAACAATTAATATTGATAAAATAGAAAGACAAGTGTTAACTTAAATATACCTATATCTAAAGTTGAATCAATAAAGGGTCTTCAAATGGAACCACTATTCTCCTTCAATCAATATTGAAGTATAAAAAATAATCTATACACAATTATCAAGAAGTGGGAAGATTCCTAACTATATCTAGTCTCATTATAATGAGTTTAGGTACACAATTTTCAATGCAAGCTTCTCTAGAGATACACTTTCAATTCACTATGTTTGTTACCGTCTTCATAGTATATGCTTCACAAAAAGAAATTCTATTGTAATATATTCACAAATCCATGGTGTATAGGTGCATTCTTGACATTTGTATATTATTGCATTGAGCAATTTTCTCATGTTACCAATATTATATATTCCCTCACATGTAATTTCTTTGCTTAACACAAAGTTTTTGTTTTTTACAATTTGTACCTTTTACATATGGCCAACCATAAATTTACAATATAAGTCCACTAACTTCTTGTTTTAATGTGTAGGAAAAAAATAAATGAACAACCAAAAATATTTTTCCGAACTCATTACATACAAACAAAGGGAATCATTGGCTACAAATTCCTCAAAATTGAAATTGTTATAAATTCTATTTCCTTCAATTGATGCTAAGCATATATGTAATACGAACATTTATCAAATGTTGTAGACAATATTGTTGTATTACAAAATTGTATGAACAATAAAAATTATATCTATATGTAGAGATAAATCAATAAAGGGTGTTCCAATAGAACTACAATTCTCCTTTAATTGATATTCATGAATGAAAAACAATCCATACACAATTGTTAGGGAAAAGGAAGAGTTTTCAACTACACGTATTCTCATGATAATGAGTTTAGTTACGCTATTTTTAACGCTTCTCTTGATAAACTTTAATTTATTATTCTTTTTACCATCTTTATAGTGCATTCTTTACGGAAACAAAGCCTAACCTAATATATTCACAACTTTATGGTGTACATGTACATGATTGAAATTTGTATGTTACCGTATTGAACGATTTACTCATGTTACCAATATTATATTTTTTCTACATATTATTTCTTTGTAACAAATTTTTTTTATTTTCTACACTTTCTACCTTTTAGATAAGACCAACCATGTTTCTATGTGCATGATCGAGGGTTTCCTTGCAGTTTGTTCTTATAATGATTTGAATTTGATCTTCTACGGACAAGAACTCGCGATCTCTGATTTATAGGTCAGTAGTAATTATTTTAATGTATTTATTGATAATTATTTTTACGCATTCACTAAAAGGCAAATAAGTTTGTTCTTATAAAGAATTGAATTTGATCTTCTAACAATCGGAACTTGCGACCTCTAAATCGTCCAGTAGTAATTATCTTTATGTAATCACTGAAAGGCAAATAAGTTTGTTCTTACAAGAATTTGAAGTTGATCTTCTAAGGACTGGAACTCATGACCTCTGATTCAGAGGTCAGTAAGTAATTTATTTTATGTAATCATTGAAAGGTAAACAAGTTTGTTCTTATAAAGATTTGAATTTGATGTTCTAAGGACTGGAATTCACGACCTTTAAATTGGTCAGTAGTAATTGTCTTTATGTAATCACTGAAAGGCAAATAAGTTTGTTCTTACAAGGATTTGAACTTGATCTTCTAAGGACTGGACGAGGTCAGTAAGGCAAACAGGTTTGTTCTTATAAGAACTTGAACTTAATTTAAGACTGAAACTCACGACCAGTAATTTAAGGGTCAGTGTAATTATTTAGGCAAATAAGTTTTTTCTAAGAATTTACTAAAGACTGAACTTGTGACCTCTGATTTTAATCATTGAAAGCCAAATAAGTTTGATTTTATAAGGATTTGAACTGGAACTTGCGATCCACCTCTGACTTAAAGGCTATTAGTAGAACTGGAACTTTCGACCTCTGACTTAAAAGGTCATTAGTAATCACTGGAAAACAAAAAAGTTGGTTGTTATAAAGATTTGAACTTTGAGATCTCTGTTGTACATTAATAACAGAATTATTTTGACACAATCTCAGTAAGAAAATATAAAGTAGCCTGATCTGCTAAGGACTTGAACCCGCAACTTCCGTTTTACATTACTAATCCATTAATATCGCTTGTAATGTTTGCCTGCCAAAGAAAAGGAGTTTCAAGCGTGACGCCGAACAAAACAAAGAAAAAAAGTTATCTATAATGAACCAATCAGTAGGTTACCAGAAAAGGATGATTCTGTAGTTACCTATAAGAACTTGAACTTAATTACATAATCTTGAAAACGCTTTGGAACTACTAATAGCATAGACAGCTGTACCCTCGTGCACACTAAAATTGTCTTTTTTCCCTTCCGCATATTCTCTCTGTCATTTTTTGCACACTAAAATGGTTGTTACATCAAATATAAGGCTTTCTCAAGCATTTCAAAATGTGTACTTGTGTTTAGATTTTTTTGTGCCATTGTGCAATGATAGAGACACCTTGCCAGAACCAACTGAAACCAGTCATTCAACTTTCTAAAATTGTCTGTTCAAGTTGTTCTACTGGAACTCAAACTGAAAAATGTACGTGCACAGCACATTGCTCGATTTTGTTCAGTTATTCGCATTCTATCTTGTGCCTTACACAAATATACCTTCCTAAGCTGGCGTCTTCTTTTGAATCTATCATACATTGAACAAAAAAGCATTACGTAATTTTTTGTAAGGCATTTCCTGCAACCTTTCAGAATTAGCAGCTTGTCATTGTCCTCAACAGGCTTTTTCAATCCAAAACCATTGTTTAAAATGGGTATGTCAGAGCTTGCATTACTACTATTAGTAGACAAACTTGACTTCGAATCCTTGGCATCTGCATTGCCACAAACAGAAGATATCAGATCATGTATATCTTTCTCAACCTTCTTCAGAATGGGACGAGGATCTCTGTTTGTTCTTTTGCCACAACTCCCCTGTCTGCAAAATCTTGAAACTGGAAAATTAAATTTCTGTAATAGTAATACAAGTGGATCTATTAATAAAACGCATGATAATTTGCCTGATCAATGCTACACAATTTTCACTATCTGTGGCATTGTACTCGCCAAGAAAAGGCCAAATGTGATTGCAGAGTTTACGTGGCTCCTGATATGCCTGCCGTGCAATAGACCGACGCGAAAATGAGGGACGCAGCTATTCTGTTTCAAAATCGTTCGTGTTATTGATTCTTTTGAAAAATTACAGTCGTAGCATCAATGGACTGTAATGCATCCATAACTTCGTGTTAGTCAACATTCCATAGTACGTTAGTGTGTTTTTGAAACCAGAATAGCTGCGGTCAATATCAGGAAGGAAAATGGTACTGAAGGTTTGGCCAATATCAGGAAGGAAAACGGTACTGAAGGTTGATTGAACAGAAGAAAAAAATCTTCAATCCTACATAAATTTTAATTTAATTGATTATACTCTCAAAATATCTTTCTATTTAAAAAATTAAAAAATAAATTATTTATTAAAAGTATTTAAATAAAAATATTATAAGAAACATTAATTCCACATATTTTTTATATAATTATTAAATATTTTATTATATTTAGTAATGATAATTCAATTGAAATTTTTAATTTTAAATATTTTAAATTACAAATTTCTTAATTTATATACTTTCTTAGTGCTTGTCCATACAAATATATTCATACCTGTATAAAATTTATTTTGTTTGATTTGTTTATAATATTATTATAATATTAATAATTATATGCTTTTAATTTTACAAAACCAAAAAAAATTAAAATTTTATCATTATTAAATATTTATGATTTAAAATTGATTGAAGGTGGAGGATGTCACGTGGGTGGGAGCTTTAGAGGGTCGAGCTAGGGCATCGATGCCCTAGCTCAGGATCGAGAGTGTTTGCAGGGTGTCGAGGGTGCGCAGAGGGTTCTGTGCAGTGCCCGGGGGGGGGTCTGGGCAGTGCGGGGAGCAATTGAGGGAGAAGGGGAGACGCACTGCGGGTTGCAAAAAGGTGCAGGCTGCGCGGCTCGGTCGGCATTCCAAGCAGGCTGAGGGTTCCAGTGGGGCTGGGGGCCACGGTTGGACTTCCATCCCGGGTGTGTTGGGGAGAGGTGGAGTTTTGGGGGTTTTAAATCTTTCGAGCCCCTTTGGGGTGTAGGGTTTCGGTCACCTCGTTTTTTGATGAGTATAGGTGGGGAAGCCTCGAAGGCTTCGCCAGTCATGGATTTTCGTGCTGCGATGGGCTCAAAATCCCCATCACAGAGCATGAAGATGTTTCATAATAACCTTTTCTCCTCAAACTCGGGGTTTGGTAGTGTGGGTAGCTCTCGCATTTTGAAGATTAATGGTTGCTTGAAGAGATGCAGCGAGAGGCCAAAGCTGGTTATTCCTCCAGAGATGATAGCGAAAGACATTGAATACTTTACAAAACACTCGCTATATTGTAAGTTTTTGGGAATGAGGGTTTTTCTACAGTTTTTGGAAAACTGGGCGTAAAGGACTTGGCCTCCGGAGGGGGAAATGGAGGTTATGCTACTGGCAAACAACTACTTCATGGTTACTTTCAATTGCATGGAGGACCGCAATAGGGTCTTCGAAGGTGGTCTATATTTTTACAACCAGGGGTTGTTCATCAAACCTTGGCATGTAGGGTTTAACCCCTCGGAGGAGCTCCCGAATAGGGTTCCTGTGTGGGTTCGTTTACCACGTTTTTCTGTGGAATGCTACCGGGAAGATGTGCTTTGGATGCTTGCCGCTCTGCTTGGGAAGCCAGTGGGATCTTCTACGCAAACCCTGGGGAGAAAGGTAATGACCTTTGCGCGTATCTATGTTGAAATTGATCTTAGTAAACCTTTGCCAAATGCTATAGATATGTGCACAGGCTCTTATTCTTGGGTTCAACAGTTAGATTATTAGACTTTACCATTTCACTGCTATCTATGTCATGAGTATGGTCATTTATAGCGTAAGTGTCTTAGATATAAACTAGTGGTGCACCAACCTCAACAGTCGGAACCGAGCCAAGATAGGGCTGAAAAAGGGAAAGCTGCTATGTCTGTCAAGGTTGGTGGTTCTGATGGATTTGTCCCAGTTAAGACAAAGAACAAGAACCGAAGACAAAAGAGGCCTTTACAGGAGAGACAGGAGGAGGATACCTTTAATAGATTTGAGGCCTTGGATGACCTTTGCCATCAGGAAGTTAATCCGGGGTTAACCCCTTTGGATCAAGGTGCGTCAGGGGGGGCTCCGGAAAGAGTAATTGAGGACCCTATCCAGGCCTTGCTAGTGGTTGAGAGGCAGATGGAGATGGATCAGCCAGTAGGGGTCCAGTTGGGACTTACTCCTGGGATTGAGGTGAATTTGGTGGAGGGGGAGAGTTCTCTGATTGCTTTGAAATTGGAACCGGCTGGGGTCAAAAACAATAAGTTCGCGGCTCACCTGGGTATGCATTAGAAAGATATTAAGAAAAGTGCGTCAGAAAAGAGCTCAAAGGTTGGCAGGAAGGATATGGACAAGATCAAATTGATGGGGGAGAATTTGGTTGAGTCAGGTTCAGTAAAGACTTTGGATTCTCACTTTTCCAATCCTCCAAAATGATTGTGCTTTCATGGAATGTGAGGGGCTTGAACAGTGGCCCTAGACAAAAAGTTGTTCGCGATTTGATTAGGAATCATTCACCTGATGTCTTATTTTTGCAAGAAACTAAACTTATTGTGGAGAGTATGATGGGCCTGGTGCCGAAGCTGTGGGGCTATGGCGAGTGTCAGTGGGTTGGGGCAGCTGGTTCCTTTAGAGGGGTGGCCTGTCTTTGGAACCCTTTAAGGTTTCGCCTTATCTGGTGGGTTGCATCCTGATCTTCGTTATCTGGGGTTATCTCTAGTCTTGAGACTAGGGAATTCATTTTGTTTTCTAACATCTATTCCCCTACTGATCTTCAGGGTAAGCAAAACTTATGGTCTCATATTTCCTGTATGTGAAGGTTGGCCCCTTTTCATCCTTGGATTATGGCAGGAGACTTCAATGCCATCCTTGAGCTGAGTGAAAAGAAGGGGGGGGTTATGCGGTTGGAACCTTCTTCTTTCCTTTTTCAAGATAATATTTCCTTCTTGCAACTTGTTGACATTAAGCCTGGTAATGGTTTGTTCACTTGGAACAATGGGAGGGTGGGAGAGTATTGGATTGCAGAGAGGTTGGACCATTTCCTGATTTCTGGTTTTTGGATTGGGGGGGGGGGGGGTGGTCCACCAATTATGAGATTCTTGACTGGAGAGGGTCGGATCATAGGGCCATCAAGCTGGTTTCTTCTTCGTGTCGAGTTGCTCGCTCACCTTCATTCAAATTCCAACTAATGTGGCTTTGAGATCCTACTTTGTAGGCTCTTGTACCGGAGTGGTGGAGGAAAGGGACGTCGGCCTTTGGCACTACCATGTACTCTTCTGTCGAGCAACTGCAATCTGTTAAGTTTCAGCTCAAATAGTGGAACCGACAGGGTTTCAGGAACAGTTTTCATGCCAAGAAAGTTGCTCAAATTGTGCTGAATGGGATCACTAGTGAAATCAGAGAGCATGGTTTGTCTGAGGCCTTGCTCAAGGAGGAAGACAGGGATGTTAAGGTGGTAGAGGAATGGGAGCTTAGGGAAGAAATTTACTGGAAGCAGAAAGCTCGTATTGATTGGCTGAAGCAGGGGGACAAGAACACTGCTTTCTTCTTCAACTCGGTGAAAGCTTGAAGGCATGCAAATTCCATCCCTATTCTAGTTAATGATAGAGGTGAGCAGTGCTTATCCTTCCAGGAGATATCTAGGGAGGTGTCTCAGTTTTTCTGGTCCCTCTTCAGGGAGGACTCTTAGGGGGAATCAAGGGAGGAGAACCAGGTTCTCGCTTGCATTCCTTCTCTTGTCATGGGGGAGATGAGTGAGCAGCTTTTGTGTCCTATTTTGTTGGAAGAGCTTGAGAGGATTGTCTTTTGCATGAGGAAAGGAAAAGCTCCTGGACCAGATGGGTTCTCGGTTGAATTATTTCAAGAATTCTGAGATATTATCAAGATGGGTTTATTGGAGGTTGTGCAGGAATCCTAGAGGAATAAGTAGATGCTTCAGGCATTGAATGCGACTTTCATTGCTCTTATCCCCAAGTGTGAGGGGGCTGACCGGTTAGGCCAGTTCCACCCCATCTCTCTCTACAATGTGATTTATAAGATCATCTCTAAGCTGATAGCAGATAGATTGAAGAAGTACTTGGGGAATGTTATCTCTGAGGAGCATAGTGGGTTTGTGGAAGGGAGTCAAATTTGTGATGGGGTGGTCATTGCTATGGAGACCATTCATTCTATGGCAACCTCCAAGGAAAAATCTATGTTTATCAAGCTGGATATGGCTAAGGCATATGATAGAGTTTGGTGGGCCTTCCTTCAGAAGATCCTCAAGGCTTTTGGTTTTGCTGATGAGTGGATCCAGTGGGTTATGAGTTGTGTTACGACCACTTCTTTCTCTGTGCTCATCAATGGAGATCATACTGAGTTGTTTGGTGCATCTAGGGGTCTCCATCAGGGGGACCCCCTCTCCCATTATTTATTCATTCTTCTGGCAGAGGGTCTGGAGAGGCTGATTAAGCATAACGTGGGTCTGGGTATTATTCGGGGTTGGAGATGGGGTAATGACTTGCAGTCGCAGTCTCATTTGTAGTTTGTGGATGACACGACTCTTATGGGGCTTGCTCAGATTAGAGAAGCTAATAATTTGCGTATGGTTTTGCATGTTTATCTTTTGGCCTTAGGCCAGCTAATCAACGAGGATAAATCTTCTATCCTCTTTTTCAACACTCCTGAAACTCTTCAAAGGAGGATTGCTCTTATCTTGAGATTCCAAGTTGGCTCCCTACCTTTGATTTATTTGGGTATTCCTATCTCGCCTGGTAACCCTCCTAGGGAGGCTTGGCAGGGTATCTTAGATAAATTTCGCACGAAGGTGGAACACTGGACTCATAGATGGCTATCTTTTGTTGGGAGGGTTCAACTGATTCAGTCGGTAGTTCAGGCTCTTTCGATCTATCATTGTATGCTTCATGTGGCTCCTAAGTGGTTCTTGAAGGGTCTGGATTCTCTGGCTAGGCAATTCTTATGGGAAGGCAGTCTCTCCTCTTCAAAATGGAGCCTTGTCAATTGGGACTTGGTGTGTATCCCGAAGTAGTTGGGGAGGAGGGGGGGCTTGGTTTAAGGCAATCTGTTCTTTTTTGGGAGGCCCTGGCGGCTAAAATGTATTGGACGTGGTGTGTTGAGCAGGATCGGGGCTGGGCAAGGATTTTGGCCAACAAATATATGCAGAGGGTCCCGATGGAGGAAATCCCTAGATATCTGCTTGAGGGAAAGGGCTCTTTGATCTGGTATACTCTCAAGAGGGGGGCTTCTCTCATTAAGGCAGGACTCTTTTGGATTTTTAGGAGGGGGCAAGAGGTCATTTTCTGGAACGACTCTTGGGATGGCTTTCCTCCCATTCTTGATCAGTTCCTTAACCTTGGGAATCTATGTTAGAGATTTTTGGAGGCTCAATGGTCAAGGGTGATTGACTTCAAGGCTATTTATAGGTGTCGACGACTGGATTTGGAGAGGTGGAAGAGTCCTAATGAATGGCCGGTTGTTGGGATGGAGGAAGAGTGTGCTGAGCTGCAGGGCATTTTGCTGAGTAGACACTATAGCTCCCTCAAGGGCAGGGATGGGCTTGCTTGGTCTCCAAATCCTAAGGGCGTGTTTACAGTGGCCAGTGGATACCGGGAATTGTTGAACCGAAGACTTGAGGGAAGAGAGGTGAACTGGTGGAATTTATTTAATTATTAGTTTATTAAACTCTACGCTTAAGCTAAACTTAGGCATTTAATAAATATTGTAGGTATTTAATAATTATTCTAATTATTAAATACACATTATCCCTTTAGGGTTTCTATTATCCTTTTATAAGGATTGTATTGTACTTGTTAATTAAATTGATTCCCTTTCTAAATGATAATTTTCTTCTTCAGAGCATTTATGCTTTTTTGCTTTATGTGCCTCCATTCTTCTCTTGTGACAGGTATTTGCATGCACGTGTTCTTGGGATCTCTAAAGTTGTATTTCCTCAACTTCTTCATGGTATCAGAGCCTACATCTGCTGCTGTTTGTTCTTGATTTTTCAGAAGATTTTTTGGAGGAGGGTTTCAAGTTTTTTCAGAGTTTTTCATTGGATCTGGGGTAGTTGTTTTGTTTTCTGATCATTTTGGGCTCAAATGGGCCTCACCGTTGAGCTCAGAATGCCTCAAAACCCCCATTTCCATATAAAATTTGTCAAATTTTGACAAATTTGGGTTCTGAAATTTTTTCTTTGGTTTTGCCTTTTTTGGCATGAATTTCGAGAAATTTGTCAAAAAAAATTATAAAAACAAAATTTAGAGCAGTTTGGGCAAAAAAAGACCTCACAGTTGGCCTCTGAAGGGCGTTTCCAGTCATTTTGATATATAATTCGACCTATTTATGTGGCAAGTGCATCTGGGCCATGATTTTTTCATTGGCACGCTTTACGAAGCACAAAAATCCGTACGGCTTGCATCATAAAAGTTTTGTCAAAAAAAATTAAAATAATAAAATAAATTTTTTCCCCTTTTTATGCCTTAAAAGAGGGATTTTTTTAATTTCTATCATAACTTGGTCTTACGGAGGCGCTTTTTGAAAAACCTTATATCATCGGAAAGCTCTTTCCAAGCTCTCTTCAGATCTGGAGGTTTGATCTTCTGATTTTTCTTTTTTGATGGTTTTTTTGTCTGTCAAAGCCAAAAAAAAAATTTTGCACTCCGGGAGCCATAGAATGAGCATCTGAACTTCGTTTTTCGAAAACTTTATATCGTTGGAAATATTGTCCCGTGTACTTTCTAGCCATATGAGTTTTCTTTCCAGATTCTGCTCTAGGAATATTTTCTTCAATTTTTTACTTCTTCAGCACTCTGTGGGTATCTTGGTTGTTTCAGGTCTTGGGATCTCTTCTCTAAGTAGGATGTCTCGGTTTTGGTTCTCTTTTCTATTTCTAGTCTTGTAATCATTGTAGCTTCATTTATGCAAACGCACTAAGATAAAGTGCCATCATGCATTGTTTACTTAGGATCTTGCACATCTTGTGCCTTATTGTACATGCACTACTTATAAAGTGCCATGAGGGGGTTGATGTTTGCGTTTTGTTTGCCATCTACCTTTGTCTAGTGAGTGTTCCTTCCATGACATTCGCCTCATGATGTGTGTCAAATGAGTGTTCCTTCCACGACACTATGTACTTTCTCTGCACCTTCGATGTTCCTGGTTCTTCGTCATGCAGTTCTTGTTGGCCATTCTTTTCAATGTACTTGTCCCTCTCCCTTTTCAGCATTATGGGGAGATTTGTCATGTTGGTTCTAATGCTTCCTTGGTTCGATTGATCAACTCTTCAGGATTTGGTGTCTATGCCATCTGTATCTTCGAGTTTAGTTGTTTGCCTTTGTTTGCCATCTGATTTGAGTAGTGTCATTTGAGGGCACTCATGCAGATTACAATCTTCTCTACCTGGTCATGTTCTATTTCAGTGGAGGTTCTTCAGATCAGCAGCTACTCTTCGACAGTGTTTGCATCTATTTCATGCTTCATTGGTGTTCTTCTTTCTTTTCCATCTCTTTTTGGATTAGAGTTTTTTTCCCACGTGGTTTTCTTTATTTCTTCAATTTATAGAGATTTGGTTGTGATTGGGTACCTCATCAGGCCCTTTTGCCGGGACCCAAATTTTTTGCCTTCATCATGTAGTTGCATTTTTTGCTTCATGCATTTAGTTTTTTTAGCTACTCCCTAAGTTCATCTTAAGGGGGGGGTGTTAGAGTTATCTTGTATTAGCTAATAATTATTTATTTAATTATTAGTTTATTAAACTCTATGCTTAAGCTAAACTTAGGCATTTAATAAATATTGTAGGTATTTAATAATTATTAAATACACATTATTCCTTTAGGGTTTCTTTAGGGTTGCATATCTTTAGGGTTTCTATTATCCTTTTATAAGGATTGTATTGTACTTGTTAATTAAATTGATTCCCTTTCTGAATGATAATTTTCTTCTTCAGAGCATTTATGCTTTTTTGCTTTATGTGCTTCCATTCTTCTCTTGTGATCTTCTTTCTGAATGATAATTTTCTTCTTCAGAGTATTTATGCTTTTTTGCTTTATGTGCTTCCATTCTTCTCTTGTGATTCCCTTTCTGAATGATAATTTTCTTCTTCAGAGCATTTATGCTTTTTTGCTTTATGTGCTTCCATTCTTCTCTTCTGATTCCCTTTCTGAATGATAATTTTCTTCTTTAGAGCATTTATGCTTTTTTGCTTTATGTGCTTCCATTCTTCTCTTGATAATTTTCTTCTTCAGAGCATTTATGCTTTTTTGCTTTATGTGCTTCCATTCTTCTCTTTTTTGCTTTATGTGCTTCCATTCTTCCATGTAGGTGTTCTTGGGATCTCTGAAGTTGTATTTCCTCAACTTCTTCAGACTTTGGCTTTGAATAGATGTCTAACCTTGGACAATATCCGCAAGCGGGGATTTCTAGGACCCTCTATCTGTGTTTTGTGTGGTAATGGGGAGGAAGATTCCTCACACCTGTTCTTCAGATGCCCCTTCTCTATGCTTATTTGGCATTATTGGTGGGGGGTGTGAAAGTATCCTTGTATCCACATGGATTCTCTGGTGGAGTTTTGGAGCAGTTTGGGTAGACCTCCTATCCTATTCTCCTTCCTACAGACTGTCTGGTATATTGGGCCCATCTTCATTCTGTGGCAGATTTGGCTCGAGAGGAATAAGAGGATCTTTCGTGAGGTTAGACTCTTTGTTTAGGAAGTTTGGAATAGGATAATTGCAATGATCTGGGAGATAGTGGAAACAAAATGTGAGGTGAATTTTCCTTTGGGTAGAGAGGAGGCAGATATTGTGAGTAGGCTTGGTCTGCAGGAGTTGTCTCTGGCCTCAGTATGTGTCAGGAGAGGCAGACGGGCCATGAAGAAGGTGCAAAGGGTGGGAAGGTGGATACCCCCTCAGGATGAGTTTATCAAGATTAACACTGATGGCTCATCTAGGGGTAACCCAGGCCTTGCTGGAGTTGGTGGTGTTGGCAGGAATAGCATGGGGGAGGTTGTTTTCCTCTTTTCGATGCATAAAGGGTGGCAGTCTAATAATTTTATGGAGGGATTTGCGATTCTCTATGCCCTAGAGCGAGCTTGGGAGTTGGGATGAAGGAAGGTGATTTGTGAATTGAACTCACAAATTGTTGTTAACTTGTTGACTGGGCAGAAGGTGAGTGGGGTTTAGTGGCAGTTGGCAGGGATTGTTCAACAGATTCTCCAAATTGGTTCTTTAATGGAGCAGGTGTCTTTCATCCACATCCCTCGTGAATGGAATAGAGTAGCTGATTGTTTGGCCAAGTGGGCCTCGGAGCATGGTAGTGATTGGAAAGTTGAAGGTTGGAAGCATCTCTTCGGGGATTACTGTCAGGACTTGCGTAAGATTTTTACGGAGGACATGGATGGTTATGGAGCTAGTTGATCTGGGGCTAGTTTGGTGGTTCTTTCCTAGGGCCTTGGGGCTCTGGGTCTCTTTGTAATTCTTGTTTCTGATTCTCAATAAAGTTTTTACCCCTTTATTCAAAAATATTTATGATTTAAAATTAATATAAGGTTTAAATACAATATCAAATATTTGTAGTTTCATATTATGGTAAATACTTTTAATTTTACAAAACCAACAAATTATTTAAAAGTTTCTAATTATTGCATATATATAATTTAAAATTTATATCAAATATTATAATTTAAATTATGATTAATATCAACTATACTTTGGTTTTGTGGTAAAATAATTACATCTCTTCAACTAAATACTATAATGATATTATAAGGACCTAAATCTAAATAAATTGATTAATATAATCATATTTGTGCATATTAATACTCAACAAATAAGTAATACATGCAACTTCCCAAAATTTATCTATCTTTTCTTCAAATTAGTATACCATAACTCATCTATCATATATTTTACAATAATACTATAAAGGCAAGTACTCACCACAACTATGACACTTGTTTATCTCAACATTTGTTTTGTTCCCTTAGTACTTTGGTCAACTAAATTTATAAATAATAATAAAAAAAATCAACCACATTACAAAACTATATAACAAATTAGATGAATAAAGATTAATTATCAAATGAGAGTAACCATACATTATGGGATAAGTGAAACAAATGTCACATGACCTATATGTAAATGACTAGTAATAAATAAATCTAAACAAAAATTAAATAATATATAACTCATAAATATGTAATCATATATAAAAGTTTATGAGTCATATATAGACTTTGTGGTAGAACTTTAAATATGGGAAGAAATTATATAACAAATTTAATAGTTATATAAAATTTATGTAGACAATAACTACAAACTCTATTTATATAAATATCTAATATCTCAATTCTAAAGTATCAGTCTTACTTCACATCAATTGATCAATATTGTAGATAAATACCATATTAATCAAATACAGAGGACATAATTTTAAATTTAACTTATCATATTTACATTATTTATATTCATAACCTTATGTTGTAGTCATGTTCTAAATATTTTTATATATAATTACAAAACACGAATAATAGAAATAGAATTAGAATTATATATAAAAAAATCTTTAGATCAGGCCTCCAAACAAGATTATGAATATAAACTTATGTCCTTTATATTTGATTAATATGAATGTCAATTGTATGATCAAATTTATTTAACTATTTATAAAATGTATTTGATTAATATGAATGTCAATTATATGATCAAATTTATTTAACGAAGAATTTTTTTCGGCTTCTGGGGAAGATCAATTGGAAGGAGATGTTGATGCGCCTGCTCAATCGGCCGCAACAAACCCTACCGCTGAAGAAAATCATCTGGCTCCAGTAGAGCTGCAATCTTCCAAAGAGACTAAAAAGGCGGCAGCCATTTTGTTTACAGGGAGCTTAGCGCTAATGTTAGCAATGCCCGGAGGCCTCAACAATCAGGGAAAGGTGGTTCTGGGTGACACCATTTCTTTCGATGTATTTTTCATCACAGATTCCTTCGCTATGTTTTCTTCATTCTCGGTTGCTATGATTCTCGCCGCCGACCTGCAAATGTCTACGATGGTCGCTCGGTTGATGAAAATCATTGTGGGGTTAGCAGCAGTGTGCTTCCTTTTGGCTCTCATGGCTGCCGGCTTTGCTGTCATCATCCCTCTCCTCAACTGGATTGTACTCTGTTTTGCTGCTGGAGGTGCCATGGTAATCTCACTTTTCATGTGCTCAGCTGTCATTTGCAGTACTCAACATGAAGTTCAAATGTCTAAACAAGATCAGGGCCTCAACGCTGTGTAGTCTCAGTGACAGAGGCAGGAAGAGTTTGTTTCATCTTGCAACCTCTACTCTATACGATTAGCAAGCATTACAATTTTGTTGAAATATCAGTGGCAGACAAAATAGTTTGATCTTCTGAGATCTGGAACTCGCGACCTCGGATTTAGAGAGCATAGTAGTTATTTTTATGTAATATCAGTGCCAAAGGCAAAGAAGTTTGTCGTTGGAAGGATTTGAACCTGCGACCTGTGTTCTACATTAGTGATATTAATTAAATTATCTTGATGTTCTACAGTCAATTGCTTGATTTTGCAAGGACTTGCACATTGTATCTTTTCTTTTCTTATTTGTGTTAGTAGCCACGTCTTCTCTTATTTTGACGTAATTTCTAAGACACAAAAGAAATTTCAACCATGACAAAATTCCACTGTTTCAACAATTAACTTAAATCTAACTCTTCACGTGTTCGTTAAGCCCAGTACGAATCTTCATCCATGTTTAAGCAATTAAAATATTAAAATTTTATAAATTTAAAGTACATACAGATAGAATCTTGTATCTCCTTTGTGTGTCAATTTTATTTTCATATTCAACATGTGCTTGTCTTTAGGGGAAGAGCATCAATAGATAACATAGTTCCAATAACTGTCATCTTATTGTCGTGTTGACCCCCCAATAGCCGTCATAGTGAAAACACCATTAATAAATCTGTTTTGTACTAAAAGCCGATCATTTTTTGTAATTAATTGGCCCATTTGTGCACCACTATTGGGACATTTGTCAACAAGTACTAGCGATTTTGAGTTGACGGTTACTGGAACATCTTTAGTTAGGTATCATGCGACACTTTGAAATGTGTTCTTTTTGACCTTTGTGCGCATAAACTGATTCCACACCGTGCATCGTTACTACCCAGAAGCCAGATCAATAGCTATAAGCAGTTAAGTTGCATACGAAGACAACTAAAAATAATAAATCAAAATCCAATGTACCGTTTAGGATCTATGGGTGCACAAAGTTAGCTATGATGGCTACTGGTGCTCTTCCCCTATTTATTTTTCCTTTTAGTTTTTTTAAAACATGCGAATGATGCACATTATTAGGAACTCACCATTCCTTCGATCCAACTTTTTTTATTCTATCATATATTCTTTTGTTGTGTTCTAGTAGAATTATTTAATTCTCACTTTCTCTTCTTCTTTATGAATTCCTATATTTCTTAGTCATAATTATTACTTTTATATGTCGTAATTCTCTTTAACTTATGTCAAAATTGTGAAGTCATTAAAGTGAGAGTCGCTAAAATAATGTGACAATTAAGAAGTATTTCTTTCAAGTGAACTAATTAGATTTTGAATTATTCAGTGGATATATTAAAGCCCTTTTTTTCATTTCCAACTCATAATAGCTCTAGTCAACTAGTAATACCTTTTTGTTCTAAAACCAAATTCCTAAGTAAGTTAATCTTAAGTTCTAGACTACATTTTAAAGTCATTTTCTTAATTAACAATAATGCAATTATTTTGACTATGCAAAGGCTAGGGATTTTTATTTTTATTTTTAATTAGAAGGAAGGTTAGTTAGTATTCTACTACTTGTTATCATCTTCATAGTGCATGCTTTACAGAAAGAAACTATAATATAATATATTCACAACTTCATGGTCTTTAGGTGCATGTTTGACATTTGTATATTCTTATATTGAGTGGATTTTCTATGTTACAAATATTATATTCTTTCACATATAATTCCTTTTCTTAACACAAACTTTCAATTTTCTACAAATTGTACCTTTTACTTAAGACCAACCATGGATTTATGATATAAGTCCACTAACTTGTTTCAATGTGTAGGAACAAACTAAATGAACAACTAAAATCTTTTTTTAATTCATTTCATTCTTCAAGAAAAAGGAATCCTTGACTATAGAAAAATTGAATTTGTTACAGATCTTTCTTTGAATTGATTATAAGCAAATATATGTAACACAAATATTTTTCAAATTTTGTAGACAACATTGTTGTATTACAAATTATATAAGATAATAATAAAATATATCTCTTTAACACACTAAGTTACAATTTTCTATTGCATAACCATTATAATTCCTCTTGTTTCAAGTACTAGTGTATATATTCATTACACAAGGGAAAAACTTTTAATCATGAATATTAAGATGGAGCTTTCGAAAACTACTTATTACTAAACATTTACTTCAATGGATAAGATAATTTAGATTTCTTATGTGGACATTTCTTTTGACCATGGTAGCAATCTCTAGTTTGACTTAAACAACACACACTAAGCATTGTGTTGTCTATGTGGGCTCGCCTCTAAATTTTATTTCCATTTCATCGAACCACTTTTATTGATACAACATGTATTAACAAAATGGTATATTATTATATTATATGTAAATGTAATATAATATAGCATAATTAGAATGTATGTATGTATATAATATGTTATAACATAATATAATATATTTATTATCAAATAAATAGATTTGTTAGACATATTATTTAGAGATCTAAACTTTTTTTAATTCAATTTGAGAGACTCTGTTATTTATATATATATTTCTTAGTTAGTTATAGTCAGTTAACTAAACTTATGTAGGGACAATTGAAATGAGTTAATTTAGTGAGGGAAAATTACAAAAAGTGAAGAAATAGAGTTATGGTGTACAATAATATGTATGGGATCTCAATGCATTGTAGGGCACTGGCTATGGGAGCAAACATTTGCACCATCCCCATCCCCATGCCCATATAGTTGATGTCACATCCACCTAAGTACTCTGCTGCAACTTTTTCTTAGGGCCCTAAAAATTAAATTTTTATTTTTTATTTTTGAAAGTTACAATTAATAATATCATAAATTAATAGTGAGTTATATATTTAAAATCTTAATACTAATTTAATGCTTAATTTTTTAATTTTTTAAATTTTAATAAAAAATATATTACAATCTATATAATTAAGTGGTTCTAAGATATATATTATATATAAATTTTAATAATACTAGCAATTGCACCTTGGTGTGTAATGGGTATGCCAAAGAGGTTTGGAAGGTCAATTAGGAAAAAAATGGGTTTATTTATTGCATACATTTGTAGAATACATGAGGTCAATTGGAAATTCATTTAACAAATGATGTATGTGCAACAAAGGTCTTAATATAGAAGTGTTAGGTTCAAATAAACTATGCATTCTCTTATAGGGATTGAAATATGATTGAAAAAAACCCTCTAAATAAAGAAGCTAATCTATTTCCATTATCGATATACCCAGTTTATGTTTCTAGAAGAGAAAGGGAAAAAATCAAAGTGAGATATACAAAGAATAGAGAGAGAGAGAGAGAGAGAGAGAGAGAGAGAGAGAGAGAGAGAGAGAGAGAGAGAGAGAGAGTTAAATTGCATCTATAACTTCTAACAAAATCAACTTCCTTGATGTTATTTAGTTTTGGAAAAAATCATGCTCAATTTCTAATGGCCTGTTAAAAGTTGCAATATATATTTTTTATATTGTATTATTTGCACATTAAAACTTTAAATTTGCCTTTCAAATTTGATAGCTGCTATCTTTAATCAAATTGACCCTCTCACATGCAAAAAATAAGTTTATGTCTTATGAAGTATTGGACACCAAATCACGTAAACTTGATAAATATTGTATTTAATTGTTTGATCATTTCACACACATACTTACAAGAAACAAAGATAGAACGGACCCCATTAGACATTGACTATATATTTAGTCTACAAGATGGTCTATGGAGTTTTAGATAATTTATTGCCAAGGTTACATCTATTATAGAATAAAATAATTAAAATAGCAAAAAAAAAAAATTTCCACGTGGGGTTTACATTGAAATACAAAATATACTTTTATTTATACTCATTATTGTACATCATAAAATTGGATGAAAAGTAGTTTAGAGTCAAGATAAACTATGTGTTGTACAACCTTTATTGTTGAAAGAAAAAATGAATTACTTTGGTGAAACATATAAAACCCAATTTTAAACATGTTTGGCCATTCAACAAAGGAATTCTTCTTAAAAAAACCTTTGGAATTTATAATTTATTTAATCTTTCTCTTTTTTCAAATGGCATAATTTATATCACATTTCCTCAATGTTTGAGAGGTGCTATTATGCTTCAACATGTGTCGAATGTGTGTTTTCATGTTGCATGTGTGAATAGTATGCTACAAGATATCAAACTCATTTATGGATTGTTGTACCATCAGAATGTCTATTCACTCATTGATGACCTTCTAACTATTAGGATTAATTCTATGTTTTGAGGATATGTATGATTTGCATGATTAGAGTTACATCTATCAAAGAAAATATTGAGCACGTAATGCTTATTAAAGTAGATGCAACTTATTCTTTTGAAGAGGTGTCATTTGTGTCGCCCTAATGTAGGAGAAGAATTCATAAATGTTCAAATCTTATATTCATTCTATAAAATAGAGTTATATGTGTTTCTTAGTAAAATTATATCTTAGTTATGCTATGGACATGTAATGCCCTGCCAGAAACCCTAAAGGAATGCAACACTACAAGGCAACTAAAGAGTGAAATAATTTTTTTTTTTAAAGTTTAAGTACATGCATAAAACATTGCACGTACAATAACACAAGTGGAAGTCTAACCATGACATCCTAAAGGGTTACCAACGAAGATCACTTCAAATTAAAACTACTTCACAATGTTAAACCAATTATCCATCTAAAGTAGGGAAATTCAATTATGATTAACTAACTCGAGCTCAAAAACTGATTCCAAATAGATAGGTTTAAAGAGTTACAATATTTATACTTCCAATGATTCATTTATACATAAGATGAAGGATAATTGAAATAACATACATCCCATTGAACTTTAAATTAAAACATTCCATAAATTACATGGCTTCAATAGAGCAATAAAAGAACATAGGTTACAATGCCAAGGTTACAAAGTTTAATAATGCAATGACCACAAGGTCACAACTGTACAATAATCTCGAACAAGAGCTGATACAAGGATCACGAACCAAGAACCACCAGCGAAGCTGATCCGCGCAAGAAGGTAAGAACCAAGATATCCGATGGGAAGTGGCACTACCACCTGACCATGTGATCCCATAATGGAACCACCCCACCATGCTAGGAGATAGCAGAAGACCCTCAAGCAAGCAATAAGGCAAGTAGAAACATACACATGACTCCGCAGAACTCAAGTGACTCAACTCACAAAACACTAGTGACCCTAAAGAGAGAGTGTCATCACATGGCTTAAGATGGTTACCCTAGGTAGGTCTCCATAGGTCCCGACCCCCATCTTGGGTTATCCTGGTAACCTCTCCCGAAACCCTGGCTCCATCTAAGCATCATGCAGACCCTATCAACCTTTCGTGAAGACAAGGTGGTAGGTTTGCCATTCCAGGCCTTCCCACACACCTTGAGCCTGTACAAGCACTCAATTGTGTGCGGGGTACAATATCTTAATTAAATTAATAACTACCCACCCCCTAATCAATTATTAGGTTATCACTTAATAACTGACTTTCGAGGGGTTATCCTGCCATCCACTTTGGGTGCGGGCCTCGCCCGAAAGCCACTCTCTCTCCTAGGACACTAACAGGAAAGGTCTCTCTATGAGAACTCTATGGCGAAACTGACATCCATATCTAATCCTGACATAACACAAGTGAAGGACTCACAGTCACTAACCCAGGATTGACCATTAGGAAACATAACACACAATGGCTCACATCCTCAGGGTTTAAACAACGACACCTGACTAAGGGGTAAACATCAAACGACATAATGACAACTTACAAAAATTGCAACGACATTTAAAACTAGACTACAATTATTATTAACACAAGATCCTAAACAAGCAATCTTTCTTTTAAGCAATCAACATCATAAAATACTTGCAATAAAGATTTCAAGAAATAAAGAAATCACATCTATTTTAACATAAGGAAATGATGAAGTCACATGTCTAAAAGATTAATTGAAACCACATTTAAAATTTAACCCCCCAATTATTCGATCATGATTAATTTATAGTTAATCTGAATCGACTATGACCAAGTCTACATTTAAATCCAATTTAAACATATATATATATATATATATATATATATATATATATATATATATAATCTCAATATAATATATATTCATTGAATATAATATTATATGATTATATTATATTACATATATATGTAAAAAAAAAAAATTTAAACAAATTTCACATTCATCCCAAAATTTATAATAACTTTTATTTTTCCAAAATACAAAAAAATAAAATATTAACATTAATATTTTTTTTTAAACTAAAAAAAATATTAAAAAAAAAAGCGATTATAAACGGTAGGGCCCATGGCCACCGCTGCAGCAACAACATGCTACCACGTGTATGTGGTAGCTACCTCATACACACGCTAGCAGCACCTGCTGCCCCATGTATGAGGTAGCAGCGCTGTTGCTAACCTCATACATGGGGTAGCAACGCTGCTGCTAATCCATGTATGGGGGACGCAGCTTGCTGCCAAAGGGAGGTGTGTGGCTGGGTTGAGCCCAGCTCCCCGCCACCGCCCCCAAACCAATTTTTTTTTTATTAAATTTTTTTTTTCAAATTTAAATTAAATTTTTTTGTTAATTCCAATTTTATAAAAATTGAAACACAGAGATTTAAATCTCTGTTCCTTCCCACTCTGAGAAAACAGAGTTAAATAAAACAAAGTCAAATTAATTTTTTTTTTTAAAGGAACAAAATTGATAAATTAAATTTATGACTGGTAATGAAATTTTACCAGCAAGAAAAATCTCTGAGACAAAACAGAGATAAGAATTTGTTTCCCAAATCAAACAAATTCAATTCCAAATTCAAATTGGCTGGGAAATAAATTGATTGCCATCCCCCAATTGGAATTTTTGCGAAAACAAGGATGGGACAAGAAGAATTTAACTTAGAATTTTTCCTCAATTTTGGAAATTACCAGGAAGAATTTTTTTTTTACAAATGAAGACATGAGGGGAAATTTCTTGGCAAAATTTTGCCAGCATGACTCTACCCAAAATCACAAAAATTAAAAGCTACTATCAACAGGAAATGAAATCCTTTGCATAATCAAAATGAAGAATGGATTTTTAAACCAAAACTTTTCAAGAAATTGATTTGGGAGAGTTTGAAATTGTATTTTAATGACAAAATAGATTGGGATTTTTCAATAAACTTCATAGCAAACAAATTCCATAACACAACACTCATTTAATCAAATTTTTAACAACACCTAGAAGAAGGGAAAGAAGCATATATTTTTAAAACCACAAAGTAGAAACCATCCAACCTGTGGAGCTTCTTGGAAGAAATTTGTGAGCTTCTATCCTTCAACAAATTACCAGACCAAAACCAAAATCTTCCTTCCAAAACAATTTTTCCAGAATTTTCCTCCTCCCAAAAACAAGCATTTTCTTCCAAAAACAAGCCTCCCTTTCCAAAAATATTTTTAGGGGTAAAATAGGGAAAATACCTTAACCTAAGCTTTTAGGTTGAAATATTTTTCTCATGAAAAACATTTAATAAACAAATTGACTTTTTCTATTTTCTTTCAAATTAAATGGAAATTTCCTTATTTGAAAACAAAATACATTTCTCCCATCATGAAATTTAATTAACTTTTCAACAAAAGTGAAAACCAATAGTTTAAATCTATTTTTATTTTTCTTTAAATCTAAAAGCAATAGAATTAACTTTATTTATTTTACTTTTTCCATTTGATTTAAACATGGTTACTTTTCCAAAATAAAACAACTATAGATTTAAATCTAATAAATTAACCAAATAAGCTAAGTTCAAGACATTAAGGCATAATAATGCATAACTTGCTTATACCAACTATGAAATGATGACTTAAACTTAAATAAACAATCAAACCCACTGTGGCACACAAACCGAGAAAAATACAAGAAGACTCGAAGGCTGAACAAAAAGAACGGACGACCAACTGACGACACTCACAAGAGTAGACTGAGGGTAAGAATTAGGGTCAACAGCTATCTCCTCCACTCCCATCGGACATATAAGGCACGCTCAGACCTGTGAAGCCAAGTGGAGACGATACCCCATACCTACCTGGTACTTGTACCTGCAATATCCTGTATCATCGAACCACACATGCCCATAAACAAATATAGAATACATGGAATACACACCGATGAAGGAGAATCACAACGTTCCCTGTCTCACCGAAGCGAGTGAAGGAAAATCGTCCGCTTACATCCAATACATTTGCAAACACGCAACATATATATGACACATCGCATAGATAAAGTAAAGTGTCAGATACAATGCAATAATCCATAAATGCTACAATCACAAGTACTGAAATGCTGAAAATAACTCATACATCTCATATCCAGATAAACGTGAAATAATATCCAATACGTCTGAATAATGTTTAGCAGTAATGTATCAACTGAAAAGTAAACTACAACCAAAATATCAGTCTAATAAGTCTGATCGAGAAGGGGTACTACAGGACATATAACTTGAGTGAGTAAGCATGGATACTTTTAATGGTAGGATTAAATTATGAAATGTTGATGTACATCAGTTGAATTAGTCCAATTTTCTTGGCTCTTATCTAGAACAATTGATTTAACTTGATAACTTGCAATAATCATTTACTCTTCATTTCCCTACTTTCTAATTGCTACTATGTAGTAGTGTACATTGCAAAAATCATACTCCATTTCATCTCATTCTTCGTTGTTTGTATGGTCAAATAACTATAGGTGTCCAAAATTCTACTATTGACACATGTAAACATACTTCATTTTTATAATTTACCACTACTTTTTTGTTTATGATTGTAATTTATTAAATTTATTTTGTGATGGAAGACAACCTAATCGGAAGAGAAGTCTTTAAAACGATAATATTTATATTTACTATTACATATTAAAATATATTTAATATATTCACTATACATTATGTATATATATTTAATATTAAACCTAAGTTAATATATTATGCATAATCTATATTTATTTATTAATATTAGGTATTTATATTAAAAATAAAAGGATATCAATTTAATCCAAAAATTGAGACTTAAATACCAACAAAATTCTTTACTAAAAATAAATACATATATATTCTATGAAAAATTATAAGTTTTAAATATAACATCATGTTAGTGTTGTGTATCCAAAACTATAAAATATTTAATTATATAAAAAATGACTATATATAAACAAGGTATCATATCATATCCCTCTCTCACACTCGCCAAGCCTCTCTCTCTAGATCCCTTTACCCTTCTCTCTCTCTCTCTCTCTCTCTCTCTCTCTCTCTATATATATATATATATATATATATATTTTTATTTTTTTATTTTTTATTTTTTTTTTTCCATCTCTCACTCCCTCTCCCTATCCCCTTCCTCCCTATCCCCCTCTCTCTCTCTATCCCTATCACAAACAAGGTATCAACTCTCTCTCTCTATACTCTCACTCTCCCCCTCCCCCTAATTACTCTCTCTCTCTCTCTCTCTCTCTCTCTCTCTCTCTGTATCATATATTTCTTTGTCCCTCTCCCCATCACTCTCTCTAGATTCCTTTGTCCTTCTCTCCCTATCTCTCCCTCTACCTTTACCCTTCTCTCCCTATCTCAATGACTTTCCTCTTATCCCTTGCCAATCCTCTATGTATCTCTCCCTCTAACTTTACCCTTCTCTCCCTATCTCTCCCTCTTCCTTTCCCCTTATCTCCTATCTAGATCACTTTCGTCCTATCCCTTGCCAACCCTCTCTCTCTCTCTCTCTCTCTCTCTCTCTCTCTCTCTCTCTCTCTCTCTCTCTCTCTCTCTCTCCTAAACAAGGTATCGAATATTGGAATTAGATATCTTTTATTATTAAAGGCTGATTTTGTCAAGGGGCCGGTCTTTTTACCTTATCTTGGATTCCAAACTTTAAACCAGATGCTAATCTTTGTAGATTTTATCCCCACTGGATCTCCCTTCTGGGTTTGCCTTTGGAATATAGAGACCCGAATATTGTGGAGACCATGGCTAATCAACTAGGCATCTTTGTCGCTCATGATCTTATAGCCTTTGAAATAATCCAGAGAGATGTTAGGGTCTGTCTTCTCCTTACCTCAAAAAAGACCCTACCAAAGCTTTTAACCATTTCGTCAAAATGGGGTTTGTGGTATCAAGACATTACATTGGATAATGTTGAGGTCATATGTAAATATCAACAACAATTAGGCCACTTCACGAATTCATGTAGTGGTCTTAATTATGTGAGGCATTAAAAATAATTAAAATAATTATTTTTAAGTGTCTACACTTTCAGTCTATAAAAATCATTGCTCAGATCCTCTTTTGTGTCCTGCCCGCCAACATGAGGTAGTTTTGGTTTCCGATCATGTACAACCTCGTAATGATCCCCCTGAACCTTAGAATGCCTTTGAACCATCCTATGTTCAATGGATTAATCAGCTGACCCTTTTTTATCACGTATAACTAGATCCTTTCTAGCTGTAAATTTGCCTCCATACCCACACCGGTTCTCCAATTATGTGAAAAAACATCTGATGACAGAGAAGCTATAGTTCAGGACCTAATGTTCAACGTATTCCTGATTGATATCCAGAATTTAATATAGAGCTTATCAGTTTTAGGGATAGCTATCTCAAGTAAGGAGGGTCATATCCAGGAAATAGCAGACGACATCTTGTCCACTCTAGCTGCCACTATGATTGAGGAAATTGCAGAAGAGGAAGGTGTTAGTAAGACAAATGTAATGTGTCCCTTATGAGAAACAAGGAGCAGTGCTTCATCTCCTGACATCTCAGATAAAGGGGAACTCCCCTCAAAAATTAGGCAGGAAGGAGTGGAAACCCCTTCACAAGATGGTGAGGGAATTTTTTTTTTTACTTTTGACTATGCACAATCCTTATCGATTGAACAGAGCCCCAGTTTGAAATCTGATGGCTTCAAAACCCCAAAAAAGAGAGGTAGAAAATTGAACTCTATGAAAATTCAAGAAGAAATAGAGGCAGGTGTACAAAACACCTTAGACAAGAAATTTAAAGTATCAAAAAGAATTATAAGGAGTGCAAAAGGCACTCCCTCTTCAAAATGAAAATGATTTCCTGGAACGTCAGGGGCATTAATGCCCCTGACAAAAGAGGGAGAATAAAATCTCACCTTCATTCTTCAAAGGCGGACATTTTTTTAATCCAAGAAACGAAGCTATCACAAGAAATGTATCACAAAACAGTGGCTAAATGGACACAATTTGAATCGGCCCACATGCAAGGTGTTGGGGCCTTGACCAGATTACTTACATTATGGAATCCTAAAAAGGTCCAAGTTCACTTATTAGATCAAGATCTTAACTAGAAAATGTTGAAAGCAGTATGCTATGACATGACCTTCATGGTATTTAATATTTATGGCCCCATCCCCACTCTGGAAAAGAAAGGCCTATGGGACAAGCTGATTCTTCTACTCCAACAAGAGGAAGCACATAACTTCATCATTGGAGGAGACTTTAATGCAATCTTGTCTCATAAGGAAAAGCAATGAGGAATCTGCCCACCCCCACGATCTATGCAGGATTTTCTTAGCTTCACCATTAAAAACAACTTATTGGATGCAATCCCCAATAATGGTCTTTTTACTTGGTCTAACAGGGGATCAGGCTTCCTTTAGATTGCAGAGAGACTTGATGGGTTTTTTATTCCTCTGGAATGGCACCTCAATCAGGTCAGTTATCATTCAAACATTCTCTTCATTTCCGAATCAGATCACTTCCCAGTCCAAATTACCCTGGAATGGCAAAAACAGAACCCCATGCTGGTTTATGGCTCCTCCTTCAAGTTTGAGTGCATGTGGTTTAGACACCCACATTTTCAGGCTTTATTAAGACAATGGTGGGTATCTGCCCCTAAATGTGGAGGAATGAAGATGTTCCAATTTTTTAAGAAACTTCAGTTTATAAAGATCCAGGCTAAGGAATGGAACAAAAAGATTTTTAAGAATGTTTTAGCCCAAAAAAAAATCATTGCTCAACAAATGGAAGAAGTTAACCAAAACATAATTTCCAATGGTTTGGATCAACTCCTGCACTCTACACAAAAGGGCCTTCAAAGTGAATGGGAAGAGGTCTATAAGATAGAATAAGAGTACTGAAGACAGAAATCAAGAGAGCTCCGGCTGCAACAAGGAGATAAGAACACAAAATTCTTTCATGCCTCCACAAGACAAAGGAAAGCATCTAACTTTATATTCTCAATCAATCATGAGGACTCAGGGGAACTGATTAAAAATTTAGCAGATATCCAAGATCAAGGTGTAAACTTCTTTAAGAATCTCCTAGCCCCACCACATTCTAATTTAGATCCTTCTTCGAAGGACAATGCTAAGCTTCTACTACAATCTATTCCACCTCTAATTTCCGACCAGGATAACAAAGCCCTTCTGGCCCCCTTCACTTTTGGAGGAAGTCCACAAAGTCATATTTTCCCTTTCCCCAGATAAAGCCCCAGGTCCGGATGGGTTCACCGCCCTCTTCTTTCAAAAGTGTTGGGATGTGATTGGTTTTGACCTCCTAGAGGTAATGGAAGAATCCGGAAAAGGGGAGCTATGCTGAAAGGTTTTAATGCAACAAATATTGTTCTTGTCCCAAAAACCCCTTCCCCTTCTTCATTCGCAGAGTTTAGACCAATTTCTCTTTGTAACACAATATATAAGATTGTAACTAAGGCCATTTACCTTAGAATGCACTTCCTCATACCAAGGATCATCTCACAAGAACAAGGGGGTTTTGTCCCAGGTAGGGAGACTATGGAAGGAGCCCTGGTCGCGCATGAGGTTTTACACTCTGTCCATGAGAGCCAACAAGAAAATTTTGTTATCAAACTTGATATGATGAAAGCATACGACCGAGTCAAGAGGGAGTTCCTCTTCAAAGTATTACCAAAATTTGGTTTCTTAGACAAATGGTGTAAATGGATCAAAAATTGTATCTCAGGCGCACATTTCTCCATTCTAATAAATGGTCATCCTTCAGGGTTTTTTCAGGGTACACAGGGGATAAGACAAGGTGACCCTCTGTTACCTTTTCTCTTCATTCTCATGGCAGATGCTTTGAGTAGATACATCAATTTCCAATCCTCAAATGGGCTTTGGCTTGGGGTCATCCTCCCAGATACTTCAATAACAGTAACTCATTCTCTCCTCCCTGATGACACATTGTTATTTGGTAAGTCTTCTCTAAAAGAATCCAAGCTCATCAAGCAAACACTAGATATCTATTCTTCTGCTTCGGGTCAGAAAATTAATGCTGCCAAGTCTAAGATTTTCATTTTCAACACACCTTCATTCTTATCACTAAGAATATGCAAGACTTTGGGCTTCTCAATGGACCAATTGCCATCCTCCTACCTTGGCATCCCCTTTTTTATGGGATCAAACAAACCGTCCTATTGGTCTGTTGTCATTGGTAGAATTCAGGGACGAATCTCAACTTGGAAAGTAAGGTGGCTTTCACTATCAAGTAGAATCCTTCTTATCAAGTCAGTGCTAACAGCAATACCGAACTATTACATGTCTGTCCTCAAGGCTCCCTCATCCGTCATCCAACAACTGCAGAAACTCGTTAGAGATTTTCTATGGAACAGTAATATGACAAATGAAAGGAAAATCCCCTTAACCTCTCTAGAAAATATGTCATGCCAAAAATCCCAAGGGGGAGTGGGACTTCACAATTTGAAGCACCGCAACAAGGCCTTTGGAGGGAAATTGATTTGGAAAATGTACACTAACCCGGTCTCCAAATGGTGTCAAATTATGCAAGCTAAATATTTGGACAATACTCAACCATTAAGAGTATTGACACTTTTAAACCCTCCAAAGGGATCTTCTATTTGGAACTTCATGGTGGATTCAAGGAATCTAATATCCAAGTATGTTTCATGGGAAATCAACAATGGTCTTAGTGCTAACTTCTAGACAGACTCATGGTGTGGGCATCCTCCTATTGCTCAATTGGACAACATGGCAGACATTATGGATACAACCATAGCCCATTGGGGTATAAAATTGAGTGACTATGTGTCTGCTGTAGAAATATTTTTAGGAAAAATAATCTGGAAAGATCCTACTCTTCTCCCAATACGCCTCCAACAAGCTTCCTCATTGGCCAACATTTTACTGAATAGAACAGTTATCATGTCTAACAGAGATGATGTGTTAATTTGGGCAGTTGCAAAATCAGGGCAATATTCAATCAAAGAAGGTTACAATGCCTTGCAGCAAGGTTGCAGCAGTAAGACAAGTAGTTGGGCATACTCCTTTTGTTGGAATGACATTGTCTTACCAAAAGCAGGTTGTTTCGCATGGCTAACACTGAATAAAAGAATCTTAACAACAAAGAGATTAGTAAAACTAGGCATAACACAAGCTTTTAATTGTGTATTTTGTGACTTAGAGGAAGAATCAGTTGATCATTTATTTTTATGCTGCTCTTTCGCCTCCCAATGTTGGTCCTTCATCATGAATAAACTCCAACTCATGCTGCCCTTTCTAAAATCACTGTGGGATATGTTTAACTCCTGGCCTCTTTTATTCTCTACATCAACCTTCTCAGGTATTTGGAAATGTGCTCCTACTCACATTATTTGGGCAATTTGGTGGGAGAGGAACAAAAGAATCTTTAGAAAGACATCCTCTTCTCTGGATCAAGTTTTGATCAAATTGGAAAATTTGATTGCGGAAATCATTAACTCTTCTCTTACAAATTCCAAGGACATCCAGTCATTTACCCGGTGGGACAAGGAAATTGCAAAATCCTAGCACGGTATTATTTTGCCAATAAGGATTCCCCCGAACTGGTCTTCAATCCATGTGAAAGACAGGCCATCCATAAAATGGACACCCCCAGCTCCAAATTTTTTTAAGATCAACTTTGATGGCTCTTCTCGTGGAAATCCAAGGAAATTGGGAATACGAGTTTGCATACGAGATCATTTTGGCAAAATGCGTGCTTTCCAAGCTTCACCCATCCCTCTAGGTACGAATAACTTGGCTGAAGCAAATGCTTTACTAACCGGTTTGGTACTAGCAAGGAAGTGTGGCCTCTCCAACATACACATAGAAGGGGATTCTTTAGTCATTATCAGCTCAATTACCTCAAGAATATCTAAGACTTGGCAGCTATCTTATGTCCTGAAGCATACCTTGGATCTTCTCGACACTTTTTCGGACTACTCTATCAATCACCCACTAAGAGAGGGAAACTTTGTTGCTGACTTGTTAGCAAACATGGGTTGAAATGGCATTTCCATGGAGTCAATTGCAGTTCCTTCTAAACTGTCTTCTTTTCCCAAATTGGTCGAATTAGTACAAAACGAAAGTACAACACTCTTACCACAAGATACTTCCTATTAAATACTCGCATGCAAGCACATAATCGGTGCCAATGAACAAGAAGGCTGACATGACACTTGCATTTATGCTTTTAATGCATTTTGTAGATGGCATGTATGGAACTTTAGTGCGAAGTACCCGGGGATTCTCAATACGTCACTTCGCACGAGGTAAAACAAACTTAGGCCTCTCACACATCCCCTCGACTATATTACGGTCACAAAATTAATGCAAGGATCGCAAACATGATCCTAAAATCTGATCATTTATTGCACTTTAAGACGGTATTTTTGTTTATAAATGGAACCAACCTGCTCGCACACACATAGTTCCTAGCCGAAATTTTTGAAAATTACACACACAGTTCTCAGTCGAAATTTTCAAAAATTTAAAGTTTTGAAGTATCACAGTGCTCTACAATATGGAAAACGGTTCTTGTGGAGGATGCAGGAAAATTCACTGGGAGTATATGCCATGGAATGATCGGATTTCAGTGCAAATTCAGAACCTTCGGTGGCTTTTCATGGACACATCAATGACAGGGACCTCAACCAACTTTTTCTGTTACACAACCCACAATTGAGAAGAGCTGTCAAAGACTTCATCAGTGAGGAGATGTTATCCCAGCAAGCCAAAAGGATTCTGTATCCTCATCAACTTCTTATTTCCTTTCTGTCAAATGCTCTAGATCTCTTGCAATCTATTCCTCTACTGGATTTAGTATTCTTCAAGTTGGTAAGACAAGATGTGCTTCCCCCAACCCCGTTCCATGAAGCCCTGGCAAAATATAATCTATGGCAAGGGTCGACTCTCCTTGGGGGCCTCTTTCCACATCATTTTATTCAATCTAGCCATGCTTACATGGTACTCTATGACCGAATAAAGCATACCCTGGAACGACAAATTTTTTGCCATGTGAAGAATGACTTGCATCAATTCGGCAGACAATTGGATGACCACATTATACACAGAGTCAAAATTAAAGTTGGGGCTCTAATGAAAATCCTGGAAATAGAAAATGTTGACCCCTGTTTGCAAACATTGCAACCAGTGGAAAGGGGTTGGACTACAGATAGGGTTCCATGCCTTAATGTACCGGCACAAGATGGAGTCACGGGATGGACTACTTCCTTTCTGCCCGTTTTCGATGCCCCTGCAATTCAGCCCCAGGAAGACACTGCCATGAACGAGTAAAGTTATTCCGTTTTTGTTTTTTGCTATCCAAAATATGCTCATTTTTGTCGGATGGAAAATCTAATGGCAACCGAACCGGTAGAAGAGTCATCTTCTTTGCTTGTCGACTAGCACCGGTATTGGAGGCTTCTCTTTTTATGAACTGGTCATAAGAACATCATATCGGTATCAAAGCACTGGTACAACATAATGGGAAACCGGTTGGTGCAACTCATCAGTGCTCGGACAATCAGATTCATGCTCCCCAGTCGCCACGGTAACCGGTTAAGGGGTTTAGTTATTTTTGGTTTCCTTCGGTCTCGTCCCAACCAGTTACCCTCTTTTTGGCCCCTAAGAGACTCATTCTATGGGTAGTCCCTATTTATCTCTCTAGATCGGGTGGCTTCTTCTCATAGCCTCCTTCCTTCTTCGTCACTGTATCTGAGCAAGGATATAGGGTTTTCTTCCTGGTTCTTTCCCTATTGAGCTCTTGAATCAGTTTTCTTATTAATATATATATATATATCAGTGGCTTGCCACTTTTGTTTAAAAAAAATAAAAATATAATAACATACTATATATTATTAATTATATTTATAATGAGAAATTATAAAAAATCGGATATCTGATTTGTGTTGGATATTCGATATCTTTGACAAAAATTAGAAACCCTGGTATTTGTCTTAGGATTGCACTAGGATTTGGCTTGGAAATGCCAAACTTGGAAAGTCAACAAACAAAGTGTGTTTTTTAATGTTCCTTGCTTTTCCAAACTTCGCTCTGGTGGCTAATGACGTTTTTTTAGTAGAAGTTGATGAAATGAAAATAGATTTTTAAGTAAATTCTCAGATTTCCAATGATATAATTATTGTCCTATTTTAAGTTTAATAAATAATTATTATTCATTTTCCAATTGAATTCTGACTAAAGTCTTGATTTATAGGTTGATTGAAAAACATCTATAACTTTTAAATGGTATCAGATTTTTTGAATCCAAAAAATGCATCACATTCTATGCTTTGCATACTATAGAATTAAAAAAAATTAAATTCATAAAGTTTTGACCAAGATAAGGTGGTCAACAATATGAGTTTTTATATTTTTTAAAAGTTGTAGTAAAACAATCATCATTAATTATTTATATCAAAAAAATTACAAAAAAATTACAAAAAAAAATGTGTCACATCTAGACATGAGTCTTCTACTTATATTTAAAATATTATAAAAAAAAATTATGATTAGATCGTAGTCAGGGTGGTCAAACATACACCTAATTTTGATCTTTTTCCTAAAATTTTAGTACTACTACATTGAAATTTCAAATTTTCATCAAATAGATTTTTTTTCTTCAGAAATCAACTAATATCTTAAAAAATACATTCAATTTGCTACAAATTCTATTCTTACATATTTTTTAAAATAATGTTCATTTTTACGTCAAGTTTCCTAACCCTATTTTTTCTAAAATTTCATTGCCATTTAAGGGTCTGTTTTGGTTCACCATGATCTTGAACATACCCCAAAAATAAAACAATGTTTAGTGTGACATCGGTTAAGGTGATTTTTACAATGGATGGCTCACTGCTAGAATGCTCACTACAAATGGACTCACTGCCTGGATAAAACCGCTAGAAAAAGAGAGAGGGATCACTACCTAGAAGAAGAAGAAAGAAAAAGAAGTAATCCACCACTAAAGAACAACTATTACTAAACTACAATGTCAAAAGAAACCTTTGGCTCACTACCTCCAGTACTAAACAACACCATCTTACTACCACACTTCTCAACCATCACCACACACAACCTTGCACAAATTTGCACCAACAGGAGATAGATCTTATTTTCAATCCACTTCTATATTTCTTCAAATTTGGGTTTCATGATCTTCCAAAATTGCACCAACTAGTGGGTTGCATGATCTTTCAAAATTGGTCTTTCTAAAATCAATTTGCTTAATTAATTGAACAGTCATTTTTTTCCAAAATTTTGCATTATTCAATTATTTTGTAAAATTTAAATTTTAAATTTCCCTCCTTTGTGCATGAGTTTCACTACTATTAGTCCAACCTATAATATCCCCGTGAGAAGAAGTTTTAGAATTAAGGTTTCCTAAGGTTTAATTACTGAGGATATGAATCTGGATAACTTATTCCATGAGGATGTTGGTGGTTCTACCAATCCTACAAATGATCCCATTTCTTCCCCTAATCCTCATGATGTGGATGAATCACTAACTAGGGTTTTCCTTGACCAATTGGTATTGACAATCAATTTGAAAATCTTCAACAGTGGATGAGTCACCAATACCCAGAAAGTGAGGCTATTGAAGGATTAAAAAGGATGGCTCAAAGTGATAAAGTTGGTGTTGATTTGTTGCGTGGCCTTGCTCATATTGTTGACACTAATATCACGTCTATGAAGAGTTGTGTTGAAGTCCTTGGTTTTACACAATCTCCTAGTCAAGTTAAATATTCCATTCCTATGAATACACCTATGGCTAGTGTTCTCACTTTTATATATCTAATATCATGGCTACTTCCACACAATTTTTTTGTTAAGATACAAAATTTTCAATGCAATATTTTCTATAGATAAACTTTCAAATTATTAAATTTTTGTTACCATCTTCATAGTGCATGCTTTACGAAAAGAAATTCTAACCTTTAATATATTTGCAACTTCATGGTGTATAGGTGCATGCTTGACATTTGTATATTGCTACATTGAGTTTCCAGATTTTTCATGTAACAAATATTATATTCTCTCACATATAATTCCCTTTCTTAACACAAACTTTCAATTTTCTACAACTTGTACCTTATTCATAAGACCAACCATGCATTTATGATATAAGCTCAATAACTTGTTTTAATGTGTAGGGACAAACTAAATGAACAACTAAAAGCTTTTTTTCCATTCATTTCATTATTCAAGAAAAAGGAATCATTGATTACAAATTCGACAAAAATGAAATTTTTACAGATCTTTCTTCCAATTGATTATAAACAAATATATGTAACACAAATATTTTTCAAATGTTACAAACAACATTAGAATGATTTAATTTTCACTTTCTCTTCTTCTTTATGCATTTTTATTTTTCTTAAAATCGCAATTATTTTTTTCATATGTCACAATTCTCTACAAGTTGTGTCAAAATTGTGAAGCCATTAGAGTGAGAGTCACTAGAATAATGTGATGATTAAGGAGCACGTCTTTCAAGTGAACTAGTTAGATTTTGAATCATTCAACTAGAGTGGATGTACTAGATTAATGTGATGATTGAGGAGTATGTCTTTCAAGTGAACTAGTTAGATTTTGAATCATTCAACTAGAATGGATGTGTTGAGGCCTTTTTTTTTTAAAGTTCCATATCATAATAGCTCTAGTCAACTAGTAATACCTTTTGTAAAACCAAATTCCTAAGCAAGTTAATCTTACACTCGACACTGTATTAAAGACTTGTTTTCTTAATTAACAATGATGGTATTAGTTTGAGTAGGCAAAGGCTAGGTATTTATTTATTTATTTTTAATTAGAAGGTTCGCTAGTTAATATTCTAATACTTGTTAAGAATTGGTGTTTCAATTGTGTACATATGTTTGTGAAGAAAATTTATAGGTACTAATTATCATATCAAGTTGTAAGTCCTAGTATCAAATTAATGGTTATTGTTTCATTTTGAAAATACTAATAAATAAATCCAAGGGAATCACATATTAAGACATCATCAAAATCATACCATGGGCCTCCATGACATACATGGACTAAATTAGTAAAGGCCCCATCCTTATGTAATATTTTGTGCAATCCAAGTAGGGTATCAAAGATGCTTTGGCACATTATTGTAGGGTTGGAAAGCACCAAAACATTCTTATCCAAAATAAATTCCAATGAGGTTGAACTAAATCAAGAATAGTTGAGAAATGATCTTGATGTATTTTTTCTTAACAAAATTATCTATTTGATTTAAACTAATAAGATTAGAATACCCAAAGGTAAGACCCTTCAAGGTGTACTTTTTCCTATTATTATAATTCATTACATGAAAATTTTAAAGAAATCTCATAAAATTGCACCTAGTATATGTAGCCATTGAGCCCTAAGATCTACATCACTATTGTCTAATGGTAAGAAAAAC
Source organism: Cryptomeria japonica (assembly GCF_030272615.1). NCBI lineage: Eukaryota > Viridiplantae > Streptophyta > Pinopsida > Cupressales > Cupressaceae > Cryptomeria > Cryptomeria japonica. The sequence goes on along the minus strand of NC_081407.1, from coordinate 141,214,935 downwards.
ATATCTAAATCTAAATGGAGGTTTTAGCCCCCACAATAATGTAGAAATTTTGACATTTTCCTTAGTAAAGTACACTTCATTCATAACTAGAAATCAATGGAGTGCACTAAACAAGTTAAGGTTTCATTTCTAACATTCAAGGTAGGGCCTTAAAATACAACTAAGACACATGTTTATGCAATTTTTTAGTTGTAGATACTTTCCTATACACATTTAGATTCTCCTTCATGCACTTGTTGGTGACATATATTTTTAGTCAACCTACAATCTTTGTGACATTATAGTGGATTTCATGCACTTCTTAATGACATTATCAAGGATTTCTACTGTTGATTCTAATGCTTCCTTGATTTCACTTTAGAGTGAGATACATATACAATACGAAAAATGTTTTCCTATGTACTATCTGGATTCAGTGGTTGTATTTTAGTGAGATGGATTTTTTACCATGTAGTTACTTTTGCATTCTGCTTTTGTGCAGGATACTTATCCTCATTTGATCAGTTTTTGAGACTATTGGCATAGGTTTTTTTAATGAGCAGTTTACTATTACATGTTTGAGTGGATACTCTTTGTGTTCATCGCTAATATATTATTAATATTTTTTATTGACTGGTAGCGACCTTCAAAATCTATTACCGACTCATATCTCAACGTTCGTTTGACCCCATACTCTCTATGTTGATCGATGCATTCTACAGATTCATGGTTTAATTTATATTCCTTGGCTTGTATGAATGGTTCTTTGTCAGGGTGGTGCACTTCAACATTGATTGATGATGATCATTGTTTGTGCAAGCAGCTTCATACCTTCCTTCATCCAGGCCCATGCTTTTTGCTTAGCATTTTGAAGAATATTGAATGCCTCTGATTACTAGATTTCTTTTGATTTGGACCGAACGAATAAAATTATAGAGTATTGATTCAATTTAGGGTTTGTGCAGTGTGCCACCTTGTCGCCTTGTTGGAGTTTGGGAATTTGTTTTAATCCCACACGCAAGGGAAGGAAGTCTTTCTGACTATTAATATAGCGTGATTGCCTATCATTACTTTTTGAGGTTATGCTTGCATTTAATAATTGTGGTCTCTCATGCACACTTCTTGTGTGGTGACTTAGTGCACTCATGGCTGTTTGACTAGAGGTTTGTGACTTAGCACTTGGTTGTTGGTGTGAGAATCTGCCAACTAATCATTCATCACCCTTAAATGACACCATACTTTCGCTGCAATCAGGTTTATTAATTTTTAGAAGTTATATTATTGTGATGGTAATTTTTTTTTCTACTTTATTTCAAGGATCATAGAATATGGGTTTTTCATTTATTCTAGAGAAAGGGAATTACAAGGAATGGAGTGATTTTAATCATTCATTTAAGTGGGTTCTAGTTATTGCCATATTTGTACAATCATGTCCTTTCCTAACACACCCTGGGAGCATAGCTTTTGGAAAGGATTTAGGGCTTGAGATTTTAAAATTATTTTTAATTATGTCTCTTATGACACTTTGGAGTCACTTATTCATTTTGAGTGCCCACTTGCTCTTTGGACTCATATTCAGGAGGTATATGGTGATCATGATACTTCACCACCTCTTTATTATCCTCTTTTCATTTTTATGTGCCTCTTCATTCTTCAAAGGTGATAATCCATGTTTGTTATCCTGTAGAGAGTTTTGAGACTTTAGATGAGGTTGTACTAAATGCTTCAGAGGTTCCTAATTCTTCATCGGAGGTAGGTCATTTGATTTCACTAGAGAATTCCATCAATCCTAATCGAAAACCTTCTTATGAGATTCTTGATTGGGATTCATATTTGAAAGACATTGGTTCATTATTTGTGTTGTCTCACATTTCATATTTGGGAGACACTTTTGAGGGTTTATCTCTCATATTTGATGATAGTTGTGACACATCAATTATCACTTCATCTTTGTCTTTGTATAATGTCCCCATCTTTGAACTAATCGTGAATAGAAATAAAACACTTATGTGGTCAAGGAGTAGAAAACCTTGAGAACCTATATATAGTTAGAAGATAGCTAAAAGTAGATATACATAGATTGTCGATAATTATAAGAATAAAGCATTCAAGAAAATCGTGAAGTCTTATAAATAAGATGATTTTTCTTAGAGATATAAGGGACAAGAAAATTAGTGATCACCTTATAAAGTTATGATGAGAAACATGTTCACCACATCAATCAAGAAGAGCATCACCATAAGATAAATATGAAAGAATAATGATGAACACAGTCTAGAAACATTGATTAATAAAGACTACAAAGGCATTGATGGTTGATAAGAGACATGGATAATATCAAGGATGGATAGAGATGATGTAATTACAAGGAGACCAATTAATGAGAAGATTGAATCAATTGAGTCTAGGTCATAATTGACCTGAAAGATGATTATGAGGTTGCCTAGTTTGGATGTTTGACTATTGAAAAAGGTGTTTAATTCATTAACATAGACAATCCAATTAGTATTAAGGAATTCCTTTCTTAATGACATTTCTGACTTCTACGATTATGAAAATTATTGTTATATATACCTCCTAGGTTCGGAATTAACCCTTAATGAAATAAAGGAAAGAAAAGATCTGAAGTAAAATGTCGAATCTACAATATTATACCTCAAGCTTGTTGATGTTGATGATGTTGCAATTCTTTTTTGAATATGTCCACATACATAGATGCAATATCATGATATTAGAAGATATAAAGAAGATCAATCATGAAAACATATTTGCATGGAAATTACTACAACTTGTTGCTCTATACTTAAGCATTCTTTTTAGTATTGAGTGATGAATTTCACAAATGAAGGTTGTTCAACTTGTCAATTTTGTGATTGAAAGATAGCTAACCTACGGAAATTTCAACCATTATCAATTTAAAACTATGTTGCCTACAACATGTGACTTAAAAATTGGATAGCCAAGCTAATTGCACCTAGGGATAACCCAAATGTATGTTGAAGAATGCACTAAATGACCTAACTTTAGATATCAAGATAAAAATGTGAGCTACTTTTTATCCACAATATTGTCAAATGAAGACACATGCCAACACATTAAAAAATCTCCCATGGTAGGACAATCTATGTCAAAATAAGGCATATGATAATTTTGATCCATGCATAATCAAAATGAAAAAAATGAAATTTGCAATATTAGGTGTTTCGATGATAAGATAAATATTAATTATTGAGATGTTACAATAGTAGTCTAAGATTACAAATCCTTATTGGATAATATGAGAAATATCCAAGCACCTTGCTCTAAATCTAGATGCCTCTTTAGGCACAACACTTAACTCAATATTTGAATCACATCACAAAAAATTTAAATTATGCTCGACATTATACACATCACTTTTGTAACAATGTTGTTTATTAATAAAAACTAGTTATTAAAGGAGGCATAAAAAAATACAATTTAATTCCTTTTTTTTAAAGCAAATTACATTTAGAAAAAATGTCATGACAAATCACTAGTCCACATCATCTTAAAATTCCCAACGGTTTAGGTGTTACATAGGTGTCAGAAAGTGAAGATTTAATTCAAAATGTTGATTTCAATATCAAGTTTGGCCAAAAAGTGTAACCCGTTATTGTGGAATCACCTTAGGACACTTTGGCATTATTAAGATAGTTGCTTTGGTGTATGAACATTGCTTTTGGCCTTAAATCTATAAGGATATTAAGGAAATTTATTCAAGAATGTAGAACCTATGAAGTTGCAAAACACAGTATTTGGAATATTGGATTGTCCAAACCTTTAATTGCGAGACCTTAGGAGGATGCAATGTGCGGTCTTGAATGTCCATTCTTAACTTGAAAACATCCTTTACTTTGGGTGATACTCTATAGTTAGAGTGCCAAAATGATTGAATTTCCTCCTTTACAGTGTGGGTCAACTTCTTATCAACATGTGGAAGCCTCCCACCAAAAGCCCATGTGTATCGTTTTGAAGAGGATCATCGAGTCTTTCTCTTGTTGTAAGTGCTATATCCAAAGTTTTATAATTTATGTTCAAATCAATACAAGTTTGTCTCATAAAGTGAGCCCTCCTCAAATAATGGTTTACTAAGGAGGTTGTAAGATCACTCTTCGAGTAGCTCTCTTATCTTTTCCCTTGCTATTCTATCCAATAGTTTGGAGAGTGTTAAAAATATTTTTGACAATAATAGAAATTTTCTCCATCTTCTTGTTCATACAAATCTTCAATTTGGCTAGCAAAGGTCTCATCTTTTGCATCTTTATCAATTGAACAAAAAGTTGGCATTGCTTGGTCAATGTCTTATTGGTTAAATATTGGTTGAAAAGTTGCATAGCCCACAATTGAATGGTTCGTTTTGACCTCTTGCCTTAAAGATTGTCAAAAATATTCTCGTCAATTTCAAGTAACTATTTTGGGGTTCTTGAAGGTTCTAATTTTGGAATTTGTCTCTCTTCCATGAGAGGGTCTTCATTTCTCATGTAATTCGGTGTTACATAATTTTCACTTGGTTGAACAATTCCACTTTCAATGTCAATTCCCAAATTTTCACCTCCAATGTCAATTCCCAAATTTTCACCTTCAATGTCGATTCCCACATTTTCATTTCTAAATTCAATATCATGTTAAACATTTTGAATATCTATTTCAATATTGACATTCCCAATTTGAATATCATATTCAACATTTCCAATATCAATAACATAACTTGCTCAACATTTTCAAATTCAATTTCCTCTTCACTTGAAGTAACATTTGAAGAGGCTTCACCAATATTTGACATACCTTGTCTTCTCCTCCTATGATGTTCTCTATATCTTTTTCTCTATATACTTGAATTTGCTCATTTGAAAGCTTTCTTTTATGTTTTTGCTTTTTTATGACCGTTTCTCCCCATTATACCTCCACAAAGATACTAAAAAATGATTGCCAATGACAAATTTGTCTTGAAGAATCTTTAAAAAAATAGAATTTTATTGTTGTATGTTTGAAAATCAATGTTTGTCGCCTGGAAAAAGAATGTAGGGACCACTGGAATGCACAAAATAGTCCACAGTACTATTTTGTGTGCCCCAAGTATCGAATATCTGATTTAAATTAAATATATGATACCTAAACATATTTAAATTATATAGGCACCAACATTTGAACGTTGGCACCCAAATGTAAAGGTATCAGATATCGGATAAATATCTGATATCTTTCCATATAGGAATAGTGTGAGAGAGAAGGGGGGGAGATAGGAAGAGAAGGGGAAAGGGAGAGGGAGAGGAAGAGGAGGAGGGAGAGGAGGAGGAGAGGGGAGAGAGAGAGAGAGAGAGAGAGAGAGAGAGAGAGAGAGAGAGAGAGAGAGAGAGAGAGAGAGAGAGAGAGAAGGGGAAAGTGAGAGGGAGGGGAAGAGGGAGAGGGGCAGTGAGAAAGAGAGAAGGGGAAAGGGATGGGGAGAGGAAGAGGGAGAGAGAGAGAGAGAGAGAGAGAGAGAGAGAGAGAGAGAGAGAGAGAGAGAGAGAGAGAGAGAGAGAGAGAGCGAAGGGGAAAGGGAGAGGGAGGGAGGGAGGGGGAGTGAGAGAGATAGAGAAGGGGGAGAGAGAGAGAGAGAGAGAGAGAGAGAGAGAGAGAGAGAGAGAGAGAGAGAGAGGGGGGGGGGGGGGAATGATCAAAGGCCTACTTCTGGGAAATAATTCTAGGTAGGTCTTTATAAAATTTATAATTAGAAATGTTTTTCTTCTGCCTAAAGTATGAGAAATAACACAACCTCCCACCTCATATGATGTATGAACTTTCATGTTTTCTCGAATCAAACCTCCTCCAATATTTCTTCAGAAAAATCCAAATGCATCTTGTTGGTGAGCATACATTCTTTCTTTTAAGATTGGAATAAGATTTCACACAAAATTTTCTCAAGGACAATTTTCACGGAAAGAGTTTTTACTATGGTTTTCAACATGTATAAGTTTGTGGAGCATGAGAAGTCCAATCCATGAACATATCATGGAGAGGGAGATGGAGAATGAGAGAAGGGGAAAGGGAGAGAGAGAGAGAGAGAGAAAGATCCCTTTACCTCTCTCCCTCTCCCTCTCCCCCTCACCATCTCCTCTTCTCTCTCTATATCCCCCCCCTAATTACTCTCTCTCTCTCTCTCTATATATATATATATCCCCCCTAATTACTCTCTCTCTCTCTCTCTATATATATATCCCCCCTAATTACTCTCTCTCTTCTCTCCCTATCCCATGAAATCCATATCCCTCTCTCTCTCTATTCCTATCCTAAACAAGGTATCAGATCATATCCCTCTCGCACTCTGACACTCCCCAAGCCTCTCTCTCTAGATCCCTTTACCCTTATCTCCCTCTCACTCTCCCTCTACCCTTATCTCTCTATACTCTCACTCTACTCAAAACTCTCTCTCTCTCTCTCTCTTCCTCCCTCCATATCCCCTTGCCAACTCCCCCCCCTCTCTCTCTTCCTCTCCATTCTCTCCCTCTCCCTCTCTCCCTATCCTAAACAAGATATCGAATATCTTTTATTATTAATATATGTTGGTTAACATATTTGTCGCTTCAATTTTATACTATTTTGTCCATGTTAATGACAATCTAACCAACAATTGAGTCACTTGCAATGGTATTTGCTAGTTCTCTCTGCTTATTTTACAAGGCACAACTACCTTCAAATGATATGCAATGAATGAAAACACAAGGTATGCTTTTCACCAAAAAGCAGAAAAGGCAAACTAACACATACCCATAATCATGAAAGTAGATGTGAAGGATTGATTTTAGAATGAAGTGAATGTAGACAAGCAATACAAATTTTACTTATCCCACACTAATAAATGATATCCAGGGAAAGAAAGAATAATAGGCCCTTTTCAACCGATGATTTAATCTAAATTCAAAGCTTCAGAATTAAATACATACACAGTCTGATATAACAAAATGACACTAAAAGGAATTACAAAGAAACACAATTCATTGCAATTTAAAGAAAACATTAATAAATTCAAAGATTCAGAAATATCCTCTTTATTCCTTCAATGTCAAAATGTGAGTTCACATACTCCACACCCCTATACCATAAAACTATGTTGAAAATTGTTACCCCCTATTCTCGCATTCATTGGTTTTATTTTGCATTGAAATATTCATGCCGTGATAGTGTGTGTTAATTTTAGCATAGTCGGTGTGTCTCAGCCGATGCATCTTTATGTCTAAAATATTTTTGTCTTTGAACCTTTTCTTTGAACCCAGGGTTTAGTTAATTAGTTCATTGGTTCATTGGTTCAATGAGTCTTTATGTATATACTATGTCTTGGTTTCGCCAAGTTTAACTTGTGCAGAAAGCTCGAGCGGGAAGTGAACTTGAACCATTGAACCTTCATTGGTTCATTGTGTTGCAGGGGCACCTCATGACTAAGACAATCAGGACCAAGACAATGAAGGCCTAAAGGTCACACATGCATGAGAATGTGATCTTTGTATCTTTGTAATAGGCCGATAGTTTAGTTTGTTTGATCTTTGTGATAAACCCCACTTTGTTACCCAATGACATGGATTTGGCAAGTTGATAAGCCACTGTGGGCATATGGGCCTAGGGGTATTTAGTTGAGAATTTTCTAGGTGTTTTATGTTTTGGAGATTTCTTAGGATGTTTAAGACATGTTTGAACAACTCTAAGTCTATGGGCTTAATATGAGTCTAAGTTGCTCTCTTGTCTTAATGATGGATCATGATATTTGTTCCGAAACATTGGTGACATAAAAATCTACACAATTGAATCCATGGATAAAATAATATCTCCACATCGAGAGAAGAAAACCCCTTCATTCTCACTCTTGGAGTCTTGTCTTGAAATCCTTCCCGGATGTTTAGTATATTAATCGAGAATCATATAGCAGTCCATAGAACATACTAAACAACAGACGAACGTAGTTCAAATTAGTGTTAATGACAACAGACGAACGTACTTATAAAACCCACGAGAGGCCGACACGTTGCTTCTATTGCCACCTCATTGCAGATCATAAGCTCCGTTGTCGGCTGTCCATATCAAGCAACGGTAGCCATTAGATTTTTTGACCGTCCATATCAAGAAACGGTAGCCGTTAGATTTACGAAACCCACGCGGAAGTTACCGTAAGAGAAACAAAAAGTACCAAAAAAATCCCTCTTAAAAATAAATTAAGATTTGATGGGAAGGACCAAGAAGATTCATGCAACTCACGCGGAATTTACCGTAAGAGAAACAAAAAGTACAAAAGAAGCCCCCATTGTCCTAAAATCATTAAGCTTTGACGGGTCCGTCCATGTCAAGCAACAGTAGCCGTTGATTTATGAAACACGCGCGGAAGAGATCTGCTTTGACGCGTAGGACTAGAGAGAAGAAATCTAGCGTCCAACAGTCCATGTCAAGCAACAAAAGGCATTAGCTAAATGAAAAGCACCCGGAAGTTTCGTAAGAGATCTGCTTTGACATAAATAACAAAAACAAGAAGAGATTACCAAAAAGCCCCCCACCAACAACAACAACAACATACCGCACTAATATTTAAAACTTTTTAAAAGGCACCAAAGTTATCATAGGAGATCTGCTTTGACATCAAGCCGTTAGATTGTTTGAAAGTGCAGGAGTCGAAATTCCACGACATCTGCAAACCGTTAGATTTTGTAAAAGGCACCCGGAAGTTATCGTAAGAGATCTGCTTTGACATCAAGCCGTTAGATTGTTTGAAAGTGTAGGAGTCGAAGTTCCACGACCTCTGCGAACCGTTAGATTTTGTAAAAGGCACCCGGAAGTTATCGTAAGAGATCTGCTTTGACATCAAGCCGTTAGATTGTTTGAAAGTGCAGGAGTCGAAGTTCCACGACCTCTGCGAACCGTTAGATTTTTTAAAAGGCACCCGGAAGTTATCGTAAGAGATGTACAAATAAACTCTCCCTATTGTTCTCCTAGACAGTTCTCTGCTCTTCCTCTTCTTCATCTTCTTCTTCTTCTTCACTGACTGCATCGCTAGGTGCTGGAGTCGCATTGGACGTGCAGGGGCTTTAGTAGAGAGCTTGAATCGAAGTCTAAACGAATGGACTTGAACGACGGGATTCAGGTGAACTCTAACCTGTGCATATTCTTCTCCAAATTTTCATTTTAAATTTTAATTGTTTGATTTTGCAAGGACTTGGACATTAATAGCAGTAATTAGGCACAAACAACTGTTCCAAAGACAAGCTTTCCAGTGCCTAGATTAATAGTAGTAATTAGGCAAAGCCAAGTTTTCCACGTTAACAGATTATAAACAACAAATATTTTGATGTAATATCTAAGACAAACTCCAAAGTAGACGATACAATTAAATATCGCTTGTGATGCTGCCCTAATCGCGCTTCAGCAATTAACTTAATCTAACTTTTCAACGTTCATTAATCTGAGTATGGATTTTCATGAGCAACTAAAATATTAGAATTTTATATATTTAAAGTACATACAATGATAAACTAATCTAGATTTAATTAATGATAGTGAATGATAAAATAAATAAATGATGTTAATTTAAGAATTTAAATGTAATGGATTAGGGATATTTAGTTTTATGATTGATTATAATGGTATGATTTTGATGTAATGTTGAATTTTGTTGTTAATGTTGAATTTAGTTTTACATGTCATATTGTCATTCTTAGTAACATAGCGTAGGTACTTTTATTTTTTATTATTAGCCAAATCCAATGTACATTTGCTCCGGAGTATGAGAGCGACGATAAATTTTTCCATGCACTATCGATAAGTAAGCACTTGATGTTGTGTTGTGTTGTGCCTTGTTTCATGGCTTCTCTATTTTGTATCTCCTTCATGTGTTATTTTTTTTTTCCAAATCCTCACTTGTCTTCATTTATTTCTCCTTTTGGTCTTTTTGAAAATATGGGAAAGATGCAAATAATTAGGGACTCACCACCCCTTTTTACAACGACATCAGTTTTTATTCTTTGGCATATTCTTGTGTTGTGTTCCATCGGAGTTATTTAATTCTCACTTTCTCTTCCCCTTTATGCATCCCTATCTTTATTTGCCTTTGTCTTTTTAATTCTTTTCTTTTTTCTTGTACACTTTCTCTCATGCATCTAGAATGAAGCCATCAACTTCATTACTACTATCTTGTATTTGTGTGAAAAAAAAGATCAATAAGTTTCTTGAACCTTTCTTTCACATATACTTTCTTTATCACACATTCATCTTCAACTTCATCTCTATCATATACACATTGATTATACCTACTTCCATATATTTGCATACATATGTTGAGTTCTTAGTTGTAGTCGTGAAGATTTAAGATTTTTGAATCCTTCATATCAATTACAAAATTTCTCAATATTCACTTCTTACCACCTCATGCTAAGTACATTATTTGTTCTCAATTCCATAATCTATATTCTTCTTCCCTTTATTTTTATTGGTATCCAAAACTTAGTGACAAGTCTTTTAAACTCATGACTAGATCATCTTTCCCTTTTGCTTGTTTAGGCATTGAAATTTTTATGATTCATGTAAATGTTTATATTAAAAGGTAAATATAACAAATAAAGGAAAAACATGTAAAACTAAGAGATATATTCTAAAGCTGCATCATGGTAACTCAAAGACTAAACAAGCCAAAGAAACATCACTCTACTAGAGTTGAAATGTCATGCTTCACTTGCTTCCCCCTCTACTTTGACCAACTTTATGATTAAGCCTAGGAGGATCTAACTCTATTCGCATCCAATCAATGATCTTGAAAATTACTTATTAATACCTATTATGACCATGTACAAGCTATCTTAAGATTCCCTACAACAAATCCCCCATTTAATCCCTAAGAAAACCCTTGTCTATGATTATATTTATAGAGGACTATACTTTTATTTTGATTCGTTGTTCACTTGTTATAGCCAATTCAACATTAAAATGTGTGTTGAAATCTTGTATAAATATTGAATATTTGAATCCCCAAGTGTCTCATGGCAATCAATTGTACTTTGATAACTCATTATCTCATGCATAGGTTTGTTTTCTCTATCACTTTTTGTTTGTATGATCTAAGAAATCCTTTATTCTCACCATTGATCATATTATATATGAAGATTTTTTTATTTAACCTTCACATATTAAGATATTTGTATTCATCCATGTAATTACAATATTTTTTTTGTTTTATGTTATGCAATATTATCCTATCAGCTAGCACCTAATCTCAACCTAGTGAAAAATCAAATGTAAATAAAGATTTTAATGCTCATAAAATAGCTACCATTGATTTTCAACTCCCAATAGCATGATCTATTGATGCAAAAAAAAAAATTGTCCCTTATAGAATATGGCCTTATAAAGTGTAGAGAGTACTCATTGGATGAAGCATCCTACAAAGATGAAAATATGGCAATTCCACTTAATAAGGTGAAAAAATACACGATTTTAGGGATTTTAACCATGATATTAGTAGGGTATGTTGTTGTTTAGTTTTCTAGGGTTAAGGTTTTTGTAACCTCTTGTTGTTGTTTATTGCAGGGGTCAGAGATGGAAAATTTCGGGAGGGGGGGGGGGGGGGGGGGGGCTGCGAGAATCCCCATCCTTTGGTATTGATCGCAATAAAGGAAAAGTTCATGTTGAGTGGGAAAGGTCTATGCATCTTTCTCCTATTTTTGCTTCGTACAATCTTGGTTCCTTATTTGAATATCTTAATAAGCTAATAAGTGACAGATCTCATCAGATGGGATCTATGAAAGCACTGGATATTTTGTAGACTTCATGTAAGGTACATGTCCTCAAGGTTGATGTCTCTGATAATCTAATGAATGATACAATTGCTAAGCTAAGGCTTTAATCGGTTGGTAAGTTTTTGACTTTTAGACCTAATATTAATCAAGTTAGATGATGGCTTGATTTGTTTTGGAATTTAAAAGGCAGTGTTAGACTAAATGCTACGACTAATGGCCTCTTTCTTTTTATCTTTGTTTCTCAAGATGATTTAATCAAGGTGCTTACATGAAGTCCTTCAACCTTCAATAGTAACTTTAAGAATCTTTTATCTCTCTATAAGTAGAACTAAGGGTTTTCCCCCTATGGGAATCTAGATTATCTGGTTCCTACCTGGATCCATCTTCCTAGCCTACCATTGGAATTATCAAATCAAGGAGTGTTTAAGGATATTGAAAATTCTTTTGTTCATCTTTTGATAGTTGATAAAGTGACCCAACATAAATCTTGGTTGATTTTTCCTTGAATTTGTGTTAATGTGTTTGTTAACTCGATCCTCCCTATAAATGTTACTTTGAATTCAATGTATGGACCTTGTAAATAGCTTATTCAATATGAGAACACAAGTGTGTTCTACCAAAGTTGCAAAAGGTATGGTCATTTCATTATTGATTGTAGGAGACAACCTTTAAAGAAGAATTAGCCAATAAAGGGAATAAGTTTGGATCCCTAGAGTGACTCTGGGCAACTACTCACTAGGGATCAATAGAAGGTGTATACGGTGAAAATGGATAACAACAATATTGAAAGACTAAATGAATTCAACTACAAAACCCTAGCCTAACAACAACAAAGATCCACCATAACATATGAAGATTACCTAAGACAATGCAAATCAAATGAAATCACAAAGATCATACCATCACATGTCCAATAGGGTTTGGATCTCCATTCTTCCTATCTCCATTGATGTTGCTTAATATATTTGTTCTCAGATTTTATGTGCACAAGAGCTCAACAAAGAACGAAATGTGGTTGCAAGTAGGATCTCATATGAAAAGCGTAGTGTAGTCCATTGATCAAGTAGTTAGTCAGGGTTTGATAATGAAGGAAGCATCTCCTTATATAGAAGACACTATAAGTGTATGCAGAAAAAGCGGGTCGTTAGAACTCAATATGTGAAAATGGAGCTCTATGGAGCCTTGCTCACACACCCACAGGACTTGTTGGTGCAAGCTATGGAGTAATGAAGTATCACTCAGCTTCCCAAGGTTGGTCCCATGGTTCTCTATCTTACACGATCCCTCAAACCAATGTTTTTGCTCTCAGATCACTGAGCAAAATGGTTTAGGGATGGCAAATGCAAGAACGAGGGATGCTTTTGATAGATTTTAGAATGAAATGCATCCTAAGCTATGCATGATCTTAAAATGCAATAAACTAGATTATAAGATGACAAGGTTAGTATAAATACTATCCTAACATGATATATTAGTCTATGATTGAGCTAAATGATAAAGAAAGTATTCTAAACATGCATATTTAGACTAATTCCTAGTTAAAGAGAGGCTAAAATGATGAGCATAAAAATGATATATGAAAGCTTGAATGTATTTGAGCATAAGTGTGATACTACAAACTTGGATTGATATCTCCAAATGGAGGAATGAGAGCTCTATTTATAGCAAAAATAGGGCAATGGATGGCCAAGATTGAAAGAGTTAATCAAGGGTTGAGTTTGAAATTTGGGAATCCATGTTTGCAATTTGCACCAATAAAATGGTGACAAATGTCAACATAGAGTTGGGTTGAGAGAAGGGGTTGGAGGCATTAAATGCCTGAGAAGACCTTATGGTTATCTAGAGGGTAAGGGTTAAGCCTAAGTTAAGATTACCCATTGGATTAAGAGTTCATCCAAGGATAAACTCTTGTGCAAATGATTAAGAGATAATCATGGTCAAAGCATTAAAGGCTTGATGAGACCCTTGGGTTGGATGAAGGTTAAGTTAGGCAAAAAGTCTCTAACCATGTAAGAGGGTTGAATTAACCATTAATGGTTTGGGAGACTTTGGGGATATTAAGTGGTTGAAGATTTGAAGCCTTTAATGGTTATCAAAGACTTTAAGGTTTTGAGAAGTGACCTCCCCTTGCTTAGGGATGTGACAAAGTTTAGAAGATGGGTTAGGCTAATTAGAAACGATTAGAAGAGTCTAGAAGGGATTAGAAATAGGTTTTAGAATGCAAGTGGGAGATGTAGGAAAATGCAAGTGGATGGAGGGATAATAGGATTTAATTGAAATAAAGTTAATTTAATTCAATTTGGTTGCAATTTGAGGAAATTAAATAAATTAGATTGATTCAATTTAGGATAACTATTTAATTAAATTTGAATTTAATTAAAAGTGGATAGGGGGGATTTAATTGAATAAAATGATTTATTCATTAAATGGTAAAAAGAAGTCTAGTGAATTTAATTTAAATAAATTGAGTAATTTACTTAATTAAATAGAGGAATGCGGGTAATTTAATTAAATTGGATTTAATTAAATAGAGAAATGAACATAAAATATTCATTTAGGAATATGGTCATTTTTATACTTCTACATTTTGCCCCTCTTTGAGGTGACGTGTGTGCACATGTTATTTCAAAGAGAATGATGTGTTATCGTGATTTATGATCAAATGAAATTTTTGTGTTGCTCTCATGGTTTGGAAGTTGTGCCCCAGATTTGATTACATGTTATTTCAAAGAAAATGATGTGTTATCGTGATTTATGATCAAATGAAATTTTAGTGTTGCTCTCATGGTTTGCAAGTTGTGCCCTAGATTTGATTTGATGTGTGATGCCCCCTCAGGAGATGAATCAATATTTTGAAAATTTTTTATTGGAATTGATGAATTGTGTGTGGTGTGTATGATTTTGTCTATATGAAATGCGGAAATTGATTCATCTCCCGATAATGTACATTGTGTAGGGTATAGGGGAGACCGCGACCACATTACATGTCCGGTTGGCTAACCCTAATTTCATTTTCCTCCTATAAAAGGAGAAAAGTGTTTTAATTTGATTCATTTGTGCATTGTTGATTTTGGAGAAAGAGAATTTGGTCTGAAGTCAAAATGCCTATTCCGTATTCCAAGCATCGTTTTGAGCGCGTTCGGAGGTACCGGAGACCTGCCGCATATGGACCACCAGTAAGTCAACACTTTTGACCCTTTTTTAATTTTTTATTTGGTCGTTTTTGGTTATTTTTTGATTTTTGAAATTCAGTTTTAGCATTTTAGTGCGTCAAAGTCACAAAGTAGCACATACGAAAATTTAGGTAGCGCATGAAGATGAATTTTAGGGCTGCGCCCGAAATAAAATTGCGTAGCGCATAGAAAGTCTAGGTTAGCGCAAGGAGTGAAAATAGCGCATGTCAAACATAGGGTAGCGCGTCAGGTTAGCAGGGTAGCACGTAGGGTAGACCTAGCGCATGGGGGTCGCAGGGGTTCGCATGGGTAAGGGGTTTTAGCGTGTAGGGTAGACCTAGCGCATAGGGTCGAACAGGTAGCGTCAGCGAGGTATAGGTTAGCGCATAGGGCAGGTTGGGTGGCGCATGGGGGCAAAAGATTAGCGAGTAGAGTTAGTCTAGCACATAGGGTAAATAGATTAGCGCGTGGGTGGATTTTAGCGCAGCGAGAATCTATTTTAGCACATGCGAAAAAAATTTGCGAGATGAGTTGATTTGTGAAATTGTTGTGTTTTGTTGTCTTGGGTTTTATTGATTCGTCCAATATGAGTGTCGATATAACTTGTTTTGATTTGTGATATGTCAAGTTATGCATAGATATCAATGTGTTGTATTGATGAAAAGATGATTTGTTTTTGCACTCTTGATTCAAGTTCAATGTGTGAAGCCTGATTTGTGTTACAAGCTGATATGGGTTGGAAACTTGAGTTGTTTTACAAGCTGATATGGGTGGGAAACTTGAGTTGTTTTACAAGTTTATGTGATTTTGGAGACTTGAGTTGTGTTACAAGTTTTGATATGGTTTTTGATAACTTGAGTTGTTTTACAAGTTGATATGAAATGATAGGATTTTGAACTTGATGTAGATGAGCAAATTGTTTCATGTTGTTGATGTGAGTTGGATTGTGATATCTTTGTTTTGATGTGGAAACTGATATTGGATTTGTTTTGCTTGTTGATAGGACCGATTGGGCGTGGTTCAATCGCGGGAGCGATTTCTGAGGCCGTGGACATTGATACCGTGGTTGACTCAGGCCGACCTGGATATCATTGAGAGATGTGGGTTGATGTCCCTGTTGGATATGCCTTGGTTCACTGTGAACCGGGGGCTACTTACAGGACTTGCAGAGAGGTGGCATAGCGACACAAACACCTTTCATTTTCCCACAGGTGAGATGACAGTCACACCAGAGGACTGTTATAGGATCCTACGCATACCAGAAGTAGGTGCACTACTACCATATGAGCAGTCAGAGGAGGGTGGTACAGAGGCACTTCGCCGCATTTTTTATGATGAGACAGTCTGTGGATACCAGATCCCATGGCAGGAGTTTTTAGACCTGGATTATGCACCACTTCCATCAGTACTGGCAGGGTTTATCGGTGGATTCCTTTGTCCTGATCGCAGGTCAAAGAGATTCTCTGTGGGATGGGGGCTGGTTTTAGAGGAGATGGTCACACAGGGCCATAGGTTCGCATGGGGATTGGCTATGCTAGCCCATCTATACAGGGATTTGCATGAGGTGGTATACCTCGGTTACGACAATTTATCAGCTGGTGTGACACTGTTACAGGTATGGTGCTGGGAGTACATTCTGGCTACTAGACCATTAGCAGACAGAGATAGGCCCGTGGGATGTGCATATGCTTATGGATACAGGGGTCTAGTTGTCCAGCGAAAGTTGGGCAAACTAGAGCATTGGAGGAGAGTGCTGGATGACATCGATATGGTTACATGGCGACCGTATACAGGGTGCAAGGTGTGGGGGGAGGACGGGATGGAGATGCCCTACGTTTTTATGACGAGATACCTGATTGGGAGGACCCCATTTGTTATTGAGAGGTTTGTGGTGACCAGAGTTTTGAGACAGTTTGGTTGACAGTAGGGTATACCTCAGGGGGCTTGCTTATATGCATGATGGAGGCAGGACGTATCAGATTGGGGCCCGACCATTGATAGTGCGGTGGCGGTGGAGGAGTTTGTTAGTTTGGCGAGTCAAATATGGGATTATGCCCCAGAGATTTTGGATGCGGGCATGACTGATGAGTTCGCGAGATTGTTTGTTGCGTGGGCGGTAGCCAGGATATCTGATCCAGAGGAGACGCGGCCGACATTCAATGATGATGATGAGGAGGGAGAGGGAGATGATGAGGATGATGGAGATGATGGAGGAGGTCGACGAGGGAGAGGAGTGAGAGGGAGGTGAGGAGATAGAGGGAGGAGAGGAGATAGAGGTGTGGAGAGAGCAGTTAGACAGGCGGTGATAGACAGGGGGAGAGGCAGATTAGCTATTGGAGCTGGTGGAGAGGGAAGGGTGAGGGAGGTGCTAGCTGCAGTGGGGGGTACTGATGAGGCGAGGCGACCAGCGCAGAGGAGGAGGATGAATGTGCTCCCACCGCCAGCACCGAGGACAGGCAGAGTGAGAGGGGATGCCCCTGCACAGGTACCGCTAGGGGTTCGGGTCCCTACTCATGTTGAGGATGCTCAGATTCGGACCCTACAGGTGACTGTACAGCAGCTGCAAGCATAGGTTTTGACATATCAGCGACAGATTGCGTAGTTGACCACTGAGCGGGACACAGAGAGAGAGCGGAGGGGTCGAGTGGAGGATCTTGCAGCCAGTGTGCAGAGAGCAACGGCGGGTGGTCCGATGAGAGACACCCTGAGAGAGCTATCATTGAGAACTTAGGAGGCAGAGTACTACCGGCGACATTATGAGGTTGCAGTACCTAGGGATCGTCGAGTACAGAGCTTCACACAGTCGAGATCCAGTCGATCTCGAAATACTGGGTCGCGGTCCGAGAGCCGAGGTGTGACAAGGCCATCGAGACAGGACCCCCCTGGAGATCCAGGGGTGGGGACATTTGGAGCCAGACCATCTCCATCAGGGGATAGCCATACTTGAGAGACATGATCTTTGTTGTATTTTTTTTATCATTGTATTCTTTGTACTGGACACAGTGATGATATATTTTGTACATTTTGATCATTTTTGGGATATATATATATAAATATATATATATATACATATATATATATACATACATATATATATATATATATACATATATATATATATATATGTATATATATATATATATATATATATATATACGACATCATTATCTTTGATCATGTGGTGTGTTATATGGATGGATGTGCTTATGTGTTCTTTTCGTTATGTGATGATGATGCAATGCTTAAATATATGATATAATGTATGATGCAGGATGTATGCTGTGAATATGTTTGTGAGATGTATCTTGAAAATGAGATGTATGATAATGATATGTAACTAAGTGAAAAATGATATGCAACTATTAATTGTAAAATGATATGCAACTAATTGTTGGAAAATGATATGCAACTATTTGTAAAATGATATGCAACTAATTGTAAAATGATATGTAACTATTTGTTTTTGAGCATCCTCATTCTGCATTTGCCATCCGATACAACTATATGTTATTTGCTTTCGAGATAAGTGTCATCATTGAACATTGATTTGATTTTGGGATATGTTGAAAATTTATACAAGCATAATGGTATAATTGAACCATGATAACCTAAGAAAAATTTACATGATTTTTTATTTTGCAAGATAGCACAAGCGTCAAGGTATAATTGAACCAGGACGACCTGAGTGCGTATTGCGTATAAACAGACAAGATTAAATCATTTGTATGTGTGAAGTGGAATCATGCCTTCAGTGATATTTGATGTTTCACGTCTCGAGGCAAGTATTCATACAATACAAGTGATCGCCTCCCAGAGAAAAGACTAAGAAAATATTGGAAGTTCCCCATGATCTCTAGCTTTGAAGCATTTAGTGAGAAAAGGAAGAGAATCCAATAATTTAAAAAGTTCAAAATGCAAAAATAGTCAAGATTTATATGCGATAATGCAACATTCAGTACTTCAGAAAATCATCCATCCTTGGTATTTCTGTGATGATTGTTTTGTTTTGCTTTGCGATGAAGCGTAGTTTTGGTTGTTGGATGCCATGCTTCTGTGTTTTGCAAATAGTTTTGATGTCTTGAATGCTCGCAAATTTTGATGATTTTAATGCCCCTAGCTGAGTGTGCCTCTTGATGTGAATATGTACAGTGATTTCCAAGCCATGGTGGAATGTGGTAAGAGGATATATATGGATAACCTAGGATAGTGACTATGCTAAGTATGTCTTGAATGGATATGTGCTAAGTGTCGGGCGATGGCCGATAGTGTTTTTAAGGATAAAATGGTATGGAGATAGATAGAGGAGTCATTTTTTCACAAGAGCGCCTGTTTACCAGGTTTTCACCATTTGTTTTTATTGTATTTTGTGTTTTTGCTTTTTCTGGATTTTTTCTGTGCACTAGGCTACTTAAGTGTAGTACTTCTTCAGATGGATGTTGTTAGTTGGTTCGTCGAGCACATCTCCTTCTAAAGTTGTTAGCTGATAGGTACCTGATCCATAGACTGATATGATGACATAGGGACCCAACCAGTTAGGTTCAAATTTCCCTTTCTTTTCTCGATCTTGCTAATTTCTTGGATTTTCTTTGAGTGTCAAGTCTCCCATCGTTAGGTGCCTTAAAAAGGTTTTCACCCTCAGATGCATCCTTTATTTTTACTTTTTTGTGATCTAGAGCTGCCATTGATTGGTTTTCAGCATCAAATCTTTTACTTGGTTCATTTTTGCGACTGAGATACTTGGCACTCCCTGGTTTGCAGACATTGTTACTTTGTTCACTGGTAGAGCCTGTTTCCAGATTTATGGTACATAGGTAATGGATAATAGATTCATCATCTGAGAAAATTGGTATATCATGGATTTCAGGTTCATCCCAGTCGATGAGGTCAGGAAAGACAAGCGGTAAGGAATCGTTAGGTGGATCAAGTTCTGCTACTGTAAGTGTTAGGACAGAGTTTTCATCGTGATTGTTCTTGTTTTTAAAGAAGTCCAGGATTTCGTCGAGGTCTTCGATGGTATTATCTTCCATATAGACTTGTTCATAATGTTTTTGTTCGCTTTCCTTGGCGTCATAGATATTTTGTGGTCCAAATTCAAGAGGTCTATCTTCTGCGTTAGGTTCTTCTTGAGAAAGGGATATGGAATCAGTATCATTAGGAATATCTGTAATAGCATTGGAGCAGGTAGCCCATTCATATTCATTGGAATTAGTCTCT
Source organism: Cryptomeria japonica (assembly GCF_030272615.1). NCBI lineage: Eukaryota > Viridiplantae > Streptophyta > Pinopsida > Cupressales > Cupressaceae > Cryptomeria > Cryptomeria japonica. The sequence goes on along the minus strand of NC_081407.1, from coordinate 141,194,801 downwards.
GAGGTATCATTCCAGATTCTATCAGTGCTGTAAACAGGTATGTTGTATGGTGAAAACAAATATTTGATGATGGATACCATTTTAATAGTTTTTGTTGATTCTGTGTCAGATCTTGCTTCTACTTTCTGTATTTGTTCATAGACTGTGCTTCCTTGGGGAGAAATAAAGGTATCCGGAGATGATTTTATCGGTTCTTGAAATAGTGGATTCTGAACATGAGCTACTGCTACAGATATGGCCCTTTTGTGGCTTAGAAGCTTTTCCTGATGTAACTTCTGATCTTGACGTTCCCGTGCCTTGCGGATTGTTTCTGCTGATTCAAAGAGTGCTTCCTGCCAGGATTCTTCTTTGTACTTCTTCTTTACTTTCCATTGAGGTTTTGCAGTTAGGCGGGGTGGCCTTTTTAATAGGAAAGTGAGCTCACAACCCAATCCTGCTTTGTTTCCACTGGGTTGTGAAGGAAGATCTATGGGTTCAGTGACTCCTTCTCTGCGTTTCCCAATAGGTCCTTTACCGTCATATCCCATTTGCTGCATGATTAAGTATCCTTTTCCATACAGGTGTGTAGGTAGAACAATGTCTAGAGCAGCTTCTCTGTTACCTTCTTCCTCATCTTTGTATAACCAGCTAAGAACATCCTTGTCTTCTGATTCATGTGCTAGAGTGCCCAATTGGATGAAGGTACCATCAAATTTGGTGATGGGTTGAGTGACCAGATGTGTTGATGTAGCAGGCAACCCATGAGATCTAGGTGATGTTGGCAATTTGGCCAAACATAGGGGCTCCAAAGAGTATTCTCCCATGCCTTGGTCTTTGATTTGCATTTTCTGCTTGAAGTCTTCAAATAAGGAGTTGGACTTTGTTGTTTGTAGATCTGATGTTAAAGATCGTTGTTTCTCTCTATTATGAGGAACCAAACTGTCTTGGGCTACCCCCATTGCATTGCAATGTTGAAATAGATTGTGATCAGCAGATATGGAGACTTCTTGTCCGTCATAAGAAAATTTGACACACTGGTGATATGTAGAAGGTACTGCTTGCATTTCATGTATCCAGGGTCACCCTAACAAAATATTGTAGGTGAGATCTATGTCTAAGACCTGACACATAGTATCTTTTTGCACTGATCCTACTTGAATGGGTAACATCACAGTTCCTTTAGAGGACCTTTCCTCATCATCATATGCCTTTATGGTAATCTTCTTACAAGGATCAATAGACTCTTCTGAAAAGCCTAATGCACGGATAAGCTTTAAAGTACATATATTAAGTCTAGCTCCTCCATCTATTAAGACTCGTTTTACTCGGTGTTTGCAAACAGTGACTTTGATATCGAGAGGAGTGTTATGCGGATGGCTCAAGGAAGTATTGTCATGCTCTGAGAAGGTGAGGTTATGAGGTCCAGTCATATGGGCGACCATGGCTTGAAATCTATTTGTATCCAGATTTTGAGGTACATTGGTTTCCAATAGTGCTTGTTCCAATATGTCTTTGTGCTTCAGTGATAGTTTCAGCAATTCTAGTATAGATATCTGAGCTGGAGTTTTGCGTAGTTGGCTAACCAAGTCATATTGGATTTTTGGTGTAGTAGTTGCAGGTGACGTATGTCCTTTTAAGACATATTTCTGAGTTCGGGTTGTTACGTTGACAGATTCATGATTACGCTGATCTCAGATGGTGATGACATTTACTTGATGATCTTCAGCTGCTATGTGATTTATGGTGTTGTTGTAGATATGGTTGATACGAGCTCCACGTGTATCGTTCGAGGTTGAAGCTCCATCTTTGTTATAATTTGGAAGAGGATTTTTAAAGGCTCCATGATCACCATTTGTTTTGAGACCATCTACTATTAAGTCACCTCGATCAATCATATCTTGCACCACGTGTTTCAATCTCATGCAATCGTTCGCCCGATGACCCTTGTTATGATGGTAATCACAATAGTGTGAATCATTCCACCAAGGTGGTTTGATTTGGGGTTCATAGTTGCTGATTGGAGGCAAAGAAAGAATCTTGTTTGCCAAAAGTTCTATGAATGTTGATTCTAGTGATTGCCCCAGTGGTGTGAAGATACGCTTTTGGAAATTGTTCGTGTTGTCTCGGGAATTGTTGTTAGGTCCTGGATTCATGTTTTTACTTTGAGTATCATTGGTGTTGTTTGTGTTGAGTTGTCCCTTATCAGTGTTTGGTGCATATGTGTTAGCATTTGGATTAGTACTTTTAGGATTTTTCGTAGCCTGAGAATTTTTGGATAATGCGAGCACTGGTTGCTTAGATTTCGGATCATGCGTTTCATTGTTGCCTTCGTTTTTGTTTCGAGTCCAGAATCGAGACTTGTCCAAGTTGTTGTTGTTTTGGTTATTGTAGTTTGATGAGTTTGTTCCTTCCTTGTAGAATTTGAGTGTTCCCTTTTTGACACATGCTTCCTCTACTTGAATGCCATTTTCAATCAATTTGGCGAAAGACGGTATGCATTGAAGCTTTAGCCTGTAACTCATTTCACCATTCAAATTGTCAATGAAGATTTCAATTTTCTCCTTTTCAGGAATATCTCGAGGATATCTGGAGACCATACATCGCCAGCGTTGAAGGAATATCATGAATGTTTCATTGTTCTTTTGTTTGGTGTTGCAAACATGTAGCATGGTTATGGCATGTTGGATGTTATAGGAGTATTGAGTTATGAATTTGTTAACCAATTCATCAAATGATCTGACAAGTGGTGTAATTTTGGATAACCATTCCATTGTTTGCCCTCCCAAGCTTCTTGGGAATAACCTCATCAGATAGGTGTCATCATGAGCAAATTCAAGACTCATTGTGCAAAATTCTCGAACATGATCTCGGGGATCACTTTTCCCATCATATTTATCAAATTTGAGAACGTCTGAGTTTGGAGGAAAAGGCACCATGTTCAATCTTCTGTCAAATGGATAAGGACAGATTTCGTTTAAAGAGTACCGCACTGTTGTCCCTCGTTGCATGTCATGTATTTGTCATTGTAACATTTGCATTTGTTGAGTAAGAGTAGCCAAAGGTATATTGTCTTGTTGAGGGAAGAGTTCTTCCCTTGTATTGGTTCTCAGCTGAAAAGGTGTGTTAAATGGTATATTTTGCTCTGGAGTTTCTAGCTTGGGTATACGCATTTCTGGTATGCGTTGTTCTAGAATGTGTTGCTCAGGTATGTGTTGTTCAAAGTTACGAGTTTCTTCTTCTCTTTGTTGTTCTTGATATGCATATTGTCGAGATCTGTTTCGAAAGATGTTTGTGTCTAAATTTTCGGGAAGTTTAACGCCTTTACTTGTGAGCATGAGCAGATATTTTTCTTTGTCATTTTCCATAAGCCTTTCTACAAGCTTTTGGAATGAAGGGTTTTCCTGACATTCCTAAAGAAGTGCTTCAGAAATTTCAGTCTCTTCCAAGTGTGGAACTTCAAAAGGATTTGACAACCTTCGATTCATACTAGACTCTGCGTGTGTCTTGCTTTGTTGGTTTCTTTGAGAGCGAGTAATAGGCATTTTAGTAAAAACTTTCAGTGATGAAGGGGACAAAATCCTCGTTGATATGTTGCTTGGAGGTGGGTGGTTTTGGTCGAGATGTGTTATAAGTGATACACTCATCGGGTAAGAATGCTGGATTGATCTTTCCTCCGCGGTTTATGATTTGATTAAAAGCAGACTTTTGACAGTAGGCTCTTGTTTTTAAAGGTTCTTTGTCAAATTCATTGGATTTGTTTTGGATATAACGTTTGACGTGATGAAGGAATACCCGATGAGATTTGAAGAGTTGACGATTGATGTATAAAAACTTATTTCTTTTGATGAACTTGGAAAAACTAGGTTGTTATTTCTTCAACGTGATGTTACGATAAAGGTTTTTTCTCCTCAGAATATGGGGATTAGTCATGCATGAGTAATCAATGGTTTCCTTTGATTTGTTTGGATTTAGTTGATCTTGTTTGAAAAATTTCAAATCTTACTCTATCAAAGTGAAGGCTTAGATGCCCCTTCACGACAAAGCGTGTCAAATGTTATGGATAAAAGCCTCCCGATATGGAGACTTGATTTGACAACTTGAAAATTTTAAACAAGTGTTTTTGAGATGAAATCCGTAAGATGGTAAAGGATTCTGTTGATACTGATGATGAGGTTTCTGGATTATGATAAGATAGACATGTTTTATCGTGCGATCAGTTTAGGATTTTTACAACATTTGTTTTGACACAAATTTAGCTCAAGAAATAGTTTTAACGGTTTGTTTTGGCTACTCCATTTTGATGAAAAATGATGTTGATGGAAAAAGGCTTCTGAAAATGTTTTCAAAATTTTTAAAATTCCTCACTGTTTTGCCCCTTGCCTTTTTTATTTTGGTCGTGCGCTAAAACAAAGACAAGATGCGCTACCCAATTTACTTCACGCGCTAAAATAAGGACCACACGCGCTAAAGTTTTGACTGTTCAAAAATTGTTTTCTATCTGTTTAAAAAGTCATGCGCTAGCCTGAGCCTGTAACGCGCTAACTTTTGAACCTGATGTGCTAATGTTGGGTTTCCACGCGCTAAGCTGATGCTTCCACGTGCTAGACTGTTTTTCTGATGCGCTAAATGTTTTCACACTGTTTTGATTTTAGGATAAAAACACTACTGTTTGGAACTGACGTGCTAACTTGATGGTTGGATGGGCTAACAAAAGTACCTCACGCACTAAGAAGTTGCTCTTATGCGCTAAACTGCCCTGATTTTTTTTTTCTTTGGTTGGTTTTTTGTAAATTTTGGATTTTTGTTGTGAATTTTTTAGGTTTGATGGATGATTTTCTGAAGTAGTAAATGCAAGCACGACACAAAAAGTACAACCATTTTGCCTAATCTAACAAAAAGTGTATGTTCTGCGAGGATGTGTTCAAATCCCCAATGTTTTAACAGGTTTGGATACGAATAATACACTTCAAAAAGACTCTTTATTCAAAGGTCATAAATAACATCATAGCCCACTAGTCTCGATACTCCGTCAGCTCAAACAGCCATGTCACCCCCTAGAGGGTGCCTGTTTTTTTGCCTTTTGCCAGAAATTAATTCAAAGTGAATCGCTTCACAGTTGAGTAGTTATCTTGGGAGATATATGGTGAGTAATCTTGGGGGCGGATTCTTCCCCACCCTTGCACTATGATGCTATAAATGTCTGGTTACTGACTCGGTTCAAAGCTTCTATTTCTATGGTTCATAATAGGCTTCCCGTTCGGCCGTCAGTGATAAACTCCCTCAGGAGGCTTCCCAACCTTTAGAACAAAGGCTTTACGTATCTCCAATATACTGGGGGAAGGCTAATCGCTGCGCGCAACCGTTGAAAAGGACTTTCGTCACTTTCCACGTTTGATTATAGTGGGTTGGAATTCTTGGCGTCAAAGTCATTCCCCACTTAGGTCGTTCCCTTCACACTGACCATAAACGGCTTTAAGAGTTGATTTCAACTCCTTGGGAAAGCAGACCTGCTAAAGGACGTAAAATGTTTTGAAGGAAAGAAAGCTTTTTAAGAGAGGTCTGGTTTTTTGGATCACCCAGTTAAGGGGAGAGCATATACCTTCCTCTTTCGATTCAAGGCAATCACAAATTCTTTTTAAACCTTCAATTCAGTGATTTTCTAACCTCTACTGGGAGATGTTGCTCCAAGAAAAAGCATGGTGTTAATTTTACTTCCTCAAAGCAATGATTATTTAATCTAAGGAAATAACCGTGTCAACAAAGTAAAAGGTTCGATTTGGTCAACAAATAAACATCGATAAGCAAAAGGGGAATCACTTCTCTCTTTAATTGTAACAAAATTTTTGAGGTGAGGTTCTTTCCTTTGAAAAATAAAAGTGGATCCTTTTATGCACCAAAGGATGGTGAGGTTCTTTTTAAGCTCTATTTTTGCGAAAAAGAAAATTTTGTGTTGTTCTTTTTAGAGCCCAAATAAAGTTTTTCTCCTATAAAAGCAAAAAAAATTTCGATAGTGGTTCTTTTTATAGCCCAAAAGAAATAAGTGAGTTCAATTTTAAGAATAAAAGACGTTCAAAAATTTAAACTAACTTAACTAAGTTAGTGAAAATCCTAACTATCTAAATATTCTAAGATTAAGCTCCTTTCTGCAACAAATTTGTTAGAATCCTGCAAGAAAACCAGAGAAAAAAAAACGTTAGATGATTTGGTGGACTTCAACAAGTCTAATTTTTAACTTTCGGTTACAATTTTTTTTTTTTCTTTTGTTTCAGTCTGTGATGCGCTACAGAACAAACTGTACGTGCTATAATATAACAGTGATGCGCTAAAAGAAAGTTTCAACGTGCTACACTGTTTTTGGGATGCGCTACTCTGTGCACCGAAAGCGCTGCTCTATTTTTTTTTTTTTTCGCGCCGAGACCTACAGGAAAAGATTAGTGGGAGTCATGCGCTAATATATGGACTTCAACCGCTAGATGATGGACTCCACGCGCTAAACAGTAAGTGGGATGCGCTAGACTGTTAACCGGATGCGTCAGGGAATGTTTCCTACGCGTTGATTCTTGTTTTTTGCGGACCTGCAAAAGTGGTTATATTTCAAAACCGATTAGATATATGGGGTAGGGCCCCACTGTGGGCGCCAGAAATGTATGCGAGAAAAGCGGGTCGATAGAACTCAATATGTGAAAATGGAGCTCTATGGAGCCTTGCTCACACACCCACAGGACTTCTTGGTGCAAGCTATGGAGTAATGAAGTATCACTCAGCTTCCCAAGGTTGGTCCCATGGTTCTCTATCTTACACGGTCCCTCAAACCAATGTTTTTGCTCTCAGATCACTGAGCAAAATGGTTAGGGATGGCAAATGCAAGAACGAGGGATGCTTTTGATATATTTTAGAATGAAATGCATCCTAAGCTATGCATGATCTTAAAATGCAATAAACTAGATTATAAGATGACAAGGTTAGTATAAATACTATCCTAACATGATATATTAGTCTATGATTGAGCTAAATGATAAAGAAAGTATTCTAAACATGCATATTTAGACTAATTCCTAGTTAAAGAGAGGCTAAAATGATGAGCATAAAAATGATATATGAAAGCTTGAATGTATTTGAGCATAAGTGTGATACTACAAACTTGGATTGATATCTCCAAATGGAGGAATGAGAGCTCTATTTATAGCAAAAATAGGGCAATGGATGGCCAAGATTGAAAGAGTTAATCAAGGGTTGAGTTTGAAAGTTGGGAATCCATGTTTGCAATTTGCACCAATAAAATGGTGACAAATGTCAACATAGAGTTGGGTTGAGAGAAGGGGTTGGAGGCATTAAATGCCTGAGAAGACCTTATGGTTATCTAGAGGGTAAGGGTTAAGCCTAAGTTAATATTACCCATTGGATTAAGAGTTAATCCAAGGATAAACTCTTGTGCAAATGATTAAGAGATAATCATGGTCAAAGCATTAAAGGCTTGATGAGACCCTTGGGTTGGATGAAGGTTAAGTTAGGCAAAAAGTCTCTAACCATGTAAGAGGGTTGAATTAACCATTAATGGTTTGGGAGACTTTGGGGATATTAAGTGGTTGAAAATTTGAAGCCTTTAATGGTTATCAAAGACTTTAAGGTTTTGAGAAGTGACCTCCCCTTGCTTAGGGATGTGACAAAGTTTAGAAGATGGGTTAGGCTAATTAGAAACGATTAGAAGAGTCTAGAAGGGATTAGAAATAGGTTTTAGAATGCAAGTGGGAGATGTAGGAAAATGCAAGTGGGAGATGTAGGAAAATGCAAGTGGATGGAGGGATAATAGGATTTAATTGAAATAAAGTTAATTTAATTCAATTTGGTTGCAATTTGGGGAAATTAAATAAATTAGATTTATTCAATTTAGTATAACTATTTAATTAAATTTGAATTTAATTAAAAGTGGATAGGGGGGATTTAATTGAATAAAATGATTTATTCATTAAATGGTAAAAAGAAGTCTAGTGAATTTAATTTAAATAAATTGAGTAATTTACTTAATTAAATAGAGGAATGCGGGTAATTTAATTAAATAGAGAAATGAACATAAAATATTCATTTAGGAATATGGTCATTTTTATACGTCTACAATAAGAAATGGAGGGATAAGATTGAGAGGTGTAAAAGGAGGTCGGCTATGATCAGAGGGTAGGTAAAAGAAATAATAAAATAATGAAAGGGGTAGGTAGTGTATGAATTAAGAGATGAATGACATGTGTCATGGGTAGAAAAGGTTAATGAATTAATTAAATAAATAAAGATTCAATTAATTAATAGAGGAAGTGGGATCAATTAAATAAATAAGATATTTATTTAATTTAAGAAAAGAGAAAATTTAAATAAATAAAAGTATTTATTTAAATGAGAAATAAGGCTAGAAGAGGATAAATGAATTAATTAAATAAATAAAGATTTATTTAATTAACAGAAGAATTAGGCTTAGATAATTAAATAAATAAAATATTTATTTAATTAGACATGACAATTTTAGGTGTCTATAGAAGGTAAATGTTTATTTTCCTTCTATGGTGTTGAAAAATAAAAATATACAATTTGCTGTGAAGGAAAAGGTGGTAGAGGTCCAACAAGAGGTAACAAACTCTTAAGAAGGGTTGAAGGATATAGATGTATTGAATGTGAATGAAAAAAAGGGAGAAGGTAAAGATTTGCAAGTTGACAAAAATGATTAAATTGTTGATGCATATAATCTAAACATGGTTATTCTAGATCAGGAATCAGAAGGTAATCGAGATAGAGTGACTCAATATGAGAAAATAGTTAGTTCATTTGATCATATCAGGGTTGTCCATGATCAAGAATCAAAAGGTAATATGGAGAATCTGACTCTAAATGTTACTGATGTTGTTCTTCTAATGACTCAAAACCCATCAAGGAATATTTCTAGAGATTCTTTTCCTAATTAAATATTTGAAAGGATTTTATAAAAGGTTTTGTAGAAAAGGAGTAGAAAAAAGAGAAGATGGAGATGAGATCTTCTAAGATTGATGTTGGGTTCAAAGATCTTAAGGATAATCTTGTGCTACTTAGTTTTTCTTGTACCCCTCCCCAATCTAAACAAAATAAATTTCTTGAGTTTGACTCGGAGGTGAAATGGATTCAGGTTGGTGGGAAACCTAAAAAGAAAAAGAAGGCATATGTTGGTAGTGAAGGTAAGCCTGAGCATCCTTCTCAAAGAAAAACAAAAAATAGGGATGCAACAAAAGAAGTTACTAGTGGGAGGCAGAAAACATTAGATGGCCTCTCTAAATCAAGAAAGAAAAAGTAATTCAGACATGTGGCCCCCTTTATCAACACTAGGTTTACTATTGAGATTAAAGTTTTATGTTCTTTATTATTAATATGAAGATTGTCTCACAGAATATTTGAGGGATAAATAGCCATGTTACATAAAATGTTTTGATATGTACTCTAATGGAACAAAAAAAAGGATAATTTACTCATTCAATAAAGTAAAATGAAAGAAGGAAAATTTGAAAACATTTTTTAAAAAAAATGGCTTAGTATTGATTTCTTCATTAGTGATGCAGAGGGTACCTCTAGAGGTTTAGCTACTGTATGGAACCCTGCTAGATTTTCTATTATTTTCTTTGTTCAATCAACATGTCTGATATCGAACTATGTAATCTCTTTGAATTGTAATAAGAATATGATTTATAAAATTTGAAGCTTGAATATTGAAAATTGAATGCCAATAGCTAATATTATACCTACTCAAGGAAGGGCCACTTGAGGTATTGTGAATATGTAGTAGTTTATTTTATTATTTAATATGATTAAGTGTTAGTAATCAATTGTTTAGGATAAGTTGTGTTGCAACATAGTTAATTCCAATAAACATAGTAACCTGCAACAATTACTGTGCTACCCTCGAAGTAACTATTGTGTAGTTAGATTTACTTTTAACATTGTTATCTTTTCAATTCAGTTTTTTTCTTTCATTTTAATTTATAATACACATTTGATAGAATTACCTAAAAGGATTCCATAGTGCACATAAAGTGTAGATCCATCGCAAGTTTATGCTTCCCTAGTTGATAATTAAATGTCTCCATTTGATTTAGTAGGTTACTTGATAAGGGATTTGTTGGTCCATTGAGTCATATGCATTGAATTATCTACATCAATCTACTACACTTAGATGGAGCCAGTTAGTCCCTACTACTTGTTATGTGATCATAGGGATCGACTTTTAACTTGTCCATAATGAACTCTAAGATGTGGAGTTTCTTCTCACTATTAGTGCCATTTGTATGATGTTTTGATATAATTCTTTAATTTTTAATAATTCCCTTATTCCTCCTATATTCCATATGCATTATTAATTCTTTCTACTCTCCCTCATGAGATACTTTTACCAAATGAATTTCCATCTTTTCATTTTGCCCTAAAAAATATTTCTTTGTATTTTCTTGTGCATGTTTCCCACTACCCTCATTCTTACAAATATCTTCTTTGTTTTGATCATTCATAACAATGAGATTTTGGTGAATATTCATCACCATATTGTGTATACCAACATGATCTCTTTCTCGTACTATCATGCTTTTAGATTGATTACATGAAGTGTGATGTCCTTGTTTATTTTTCATTATTATGGTACTCATTTGATTACAATACTATTACTTTGAATTTATACTTTGGCTAGTTACTACGTGTCTATTGAATTTTGTCGTCCTCATGATATTGCTATTCTCTTTTTATCCTCTATGTTTGTTATTTTGCCTCTTAACTCACTTCTTGAATAATAGTTATAATATTGTTGATATAGAACAAAATTTTGGTAATGAGCTACCATATCCTTAACAAAATTAGCAAAAGGATTTGATCTACTAACATGAGAAACTCCAAATGCACCAGTTTTGTTACCGCACTCAAGGCCACTATTATCCATTCCTCATCTGCATGCACATAAAGCATACTATTTTGTCATTTTATGGTTCTCCGTGAGATATTTATGCTCTATTGTCAAATTTCTTAGTGAATCAAGAATGATGTTGACTGAAACTCAATAGAGAACCTCATCCTTATGTTGTCTTACCTTGTTATGATAATGGTTTGTCAAGATAACAAGGGTTTATTTCAATAATTTATTCACTTTTTCATTTCATGGATTTGTTCTCATTGTCCTAACCGTCATAGCTATCTCTTGCTCCATATCTCCCTACTTTGGCCAATCTTCATCTTGTAAAAATGTCCCATTCTTTTCATAGACTTGTTACATTTTAGAAACCATCATTATTATGCTATTGTGTCTCTCTTCTAGCATAACTATATAAAAAAATTTCTTTTCCATTTCACTAAAACAATAACCTCCATAACTATTGTTGCCTCAATTTTTTAAATTTTCATTTTCTTGCCTTTGGTCTACAATCCCAGTTCATATGTCACTCTTCACCCCAACAAATTTACTTAGCATCACTAAGTCTTGTTTGTAGTCGGGCTTTTGTGATGTCCTTGTACCCAGTCGACAAGATTAACAAGTATTTGAACATTTCCTTTTGGTTCAAAAGTTCAAGAAATTCCTGACCACTTGACTATCCTTTAAATGTATGTCTTTATTGTTGGTCTTTGTAATACATGAATTCTTGTAGTCAGTCAGTCAGGAGATATTGGAACTTGTGTACCCTTCACTAGAACGGTTCGATAGCTCAACATTTCTCCAACCACCTAACTCAAAGCATTTCCAACTCTTGAGGCATTGTCTTTTCGTGACATCAACCAGTTGAGTTCATTCATGACCAGTGTGTGGTAGAAGACATGGGAAGTGTGTTAGTACATTTTTTAAGAAATGATGTAGTACCTTAGCCACCAGAATTAAATGTAGTTAATGTCTTGATCCTTAAAATGGTCGCCATCTTTCTAACTTCTTTTTTCTTCCCAAACATGCAATGACAAGAGCTCTAAGTTTTATGTGTCATGAAGGAGGTTGCAAAGAAGAAAAGAGACAAGTTAGAATCAATTTACCTCTTTTATTTTACCTCCTCTCTTAAGGGTTCTCTTTCCGGGTGGACTCTTTTGATGGTCTTAAATGTTTCTCCCATGGGCTCGTGTAATATATTTCTCATGAGCCTTTGTAAACTCACTTGCTAAACTCTACTTCTACATAATTTTTTTGGTTAATTTTTTATTGTGCTCAAAATTTTAGTTCCCTCTAACACCACCAAGAGTAGAAGATGGCCCCGATGGTATGAAGAACATAAATGAGGGAGACACATGTCTCCTATATATCTCCACATTTACATGACATCGTAGAACATTTCATGAGCATAAACAAGATGTCCTTATAATATGAACAATGCACTATATCTTTTATCTCTCAAACAAGAACTAGCACATACAATTGTTAAGAAAAACAACCTTTCCATATGATTATAAAAGAAATGGCAAGTATAGAAAAATCTCATGTAATTTCAAATAATATTAGTCATGCACTTTGGAATTTAGCATCAAATAGTATACCACACTCCTTGTTATTGCTCCTATAGGAATCCTTGTGTTTGATATACATTACTCAATTGTACATTCAAACCTTAAGATTCTAATAAAATAAATACAACCATTAAAGGGGCAATCACTAATAATGTTTCAAGAGGACATGAGGCACATGGAATACCTTCTTGTCGAGGAGATGAGATTCATTGTCCACCAAAGTTACTATTAAAAATTGATATACATTGTGTGATGCTTTCCCCCATCAATGACATCTATGCCTTGGTGACACATTTATCATATACTTGTAAGTGACTTGGCACAAATACCACGTCTCTCTATGCATCACACTCAAATACTAAATTCCCATGGGAATAATTCACTATAATTGTTAACATGTTACAAATGGTTTTCCATCAATACAATGACACTCAAACTCAAATTGACTTTCATTTAAATATTATAAAAATGTGTATAATATAGAACAAATTGAATAGGATTAGGAAATAGTAATGAATTGCATATAAACAAATTAGTGCTATCAAATGATGAACATAAATATATTGACATTTCCTTACAAATAGCTTAGTGGGGATATAGGACTTTTTTCACGTTCATTTTATTATAAGAAACTTTTGCCGTGCTCATTTCATTATGCAAGCAAAAAAGGAGTCATCAACTGCAAAATAAATCTTTCTTTCGATTGATTACAATTAGATATACATAACAGTATAACACAAATATTTTTTTAATGTTGACAACATTATTGTAATAAAAGTTATAGAGATATTAAAAATATATATCATTTTCTTTCTACAGTTCATAGATCATAGAATGTAATCCGAAACATAACGTAACAATCATTCTCGAATAAGTAAAGATGAACACAGTTTTCTATCAATGTAACCATTATACCTGAAATACTAGTTTATATGTTTATAGTACACAAGGGGAAAAACTTTTTAATCACGAGTCTTAATGTGGAACTTTAAAAAACTAAGCGTTTACTTGAAGGAATAAAATAGCGCAGATCTTGTACGTTGCCGCAACAAACTCCACCTCGGAACAAAATCCTCCTGTCGTAAATCATTCTGCTCCAGTAGAGGAATTTCAACCATAACCATTTCTTCTGAACTTCAAATATCAGTGCCAAAGGCAAAGAAAGAAGTTTGCGTCGCTGTAAGGATTCGAACCTGCGACCTGTATTTTACATTATAGATATTAATTAAATTATCTTGATGTTCTACAGTTAAATTGTTTGATTTTGCAAATGCAGGGATCTTATCTTTTCCGTCTTCCATTTCCATTATTTTGACGTTAGTTGTAAGACAAAGAAAAGGAATTTTAACCATGACCATTTCCACTGAACTTCGAACCCGCGACCTGTGTTTTACATTAGTGACATTAGCTAAATTCTCTTGACGTTCTACAGTTAAACACATGGGATCTTATCTTTTTTCATCTTCCGTTACCATTATTTTGACATTAGTTGTAATACAAAGAAAACGAATTTCAACCATGACCAATTCCGCTGATTCAACAATTAGCTAAACCTAATTTAGTGTACCGGGCTTTAATTGACAGCACTCGCCATAATGTGCCTTCCTCTCGGTGTTCAAATGTCTCAACAACACCAAGGCCTCAATGCTGTTTACAAGATTAAGATATCAACATGCCATTTTCTTACATTGTTTGTGGGGCAAAGATGATGAAGACATAAATAGGGAGATGAGTTTGCAACTATCAAGCTTAGGAATGTAATGCAATAAAAGATTGACAAAATGAATATGGTAGTCTTAGGTAAGTCAAAAAATATTTCAGTGAAAGCTTATTATATTCAATCAAAATGTGCATATTTAATAATGTAAAACTATTTGTTTTGTTAATCTTCTAGATGATTGTTTAGCTTCTAGTGTAGCTCAAAACTATAATATACAAAATTATCCTACCACTTCTAGGATTATGTAAATTATTGTTATATCCTTCCAAAGAGATATATTCTAAATACATATCAAGGTAACTAAAAGACCAAACAACGTAAAGAAAAATCACTCTACTAGACTTGAGATGTCATGCTTCACTTATTTCTCCTACTACTTTGACCCACTTTATGATTCAATATAGGAGGGTTAACTCTATTCACATCCGATCAATTATCTTGAAAATTACTTGAAAATTACTTGTTATTATGACCATCTACAAGATATCTTAAGCTTCCCTACAATAAACCCCCCATTTAAACCCTGAGAAAATAATTGTCTATGGTTATATTTATGTACGATTATACTTTTATTTTGATTATTTGGTCACTTATTATAGCCAATTCACCCTTAACTTAAAACATGTGTTGAAATTTTATATTTGTTGAATATTTGAATCCCTAAGTGTTTCATGGCAGTTACTTGTACTTGATAACCAATTATCTTATGCATAGATTTGTTTTCTCTATCATTAATCGTTTGTCTAATATGAGAAATCCCTTGTTCTCACCATTGATCTTATTATATAATAAGCTTTTTTATTTTATCTTTATTTATTAACATGTTTTTTATTCATTCGTGTAATCACCATGGTGCTTCAATTACAATATTTTTCTATTTTATTCTATGTTATGCAATACTATCCTATTAGCTACCAACTAATCCCAACCTACCGACTAGTCAAATGTCAACCAAGTTTTCAATGCCCATAACATAAACTACTATTGATTTTCAACTCCCATGAGCACTACCTATTGATACAAACAAAGACTTGTCCCTTATAAAGTGTGGCCCAATAGATCCTAGATAGTGAAACATGTCTACAATACTCATTGGATGAAGATCCCTACGATGATGAAACTTTGACAATTTCACGTAAGAAAGTGAAAAAGAACACAATTCTATGGATGTTACCCATCATATCACTATTGCTTGCACCAAATGAGGTGCAATGGTAAAGCCGATAGTAATATATGCTAAAATATTTGTATTCTTAAATATAATATAAAATCTTGTTTTTCTTTTAAATTGTGAATCTATTATACTAATCATTATGAAATGCACTCACCATATTATAACATAAAATTTAGCAAAAAAAAAAGGAGAACAAACAGTCGCTCTGCACAAATTAATAGATGCCTAAAAAATATGAAGAAATTATTGTATTCAAAATGAACAAATTAATAGTTGGTCGATAGATTCATAGAGCCTTGAATACATTCATATTATCAAAACTTTCCTAATAAACTATCATAATTTCAAATAATTAAATATCAAAAAACAATTGATCAACCATAAATTTATTGCTAAATTATCTAATCAAATAAATTAAAAAGAAAAATTATAATATCAACTAATATAAAAACAAAATAGACAAATCAATAGTTGGTCGATAGATTCATAAAGTCTTGAATAAATTTATTGCTAAATTATCTAATCAAATAAATTAAACTATAATATCAACTAATATAAAAACTAAATTAATTTTTTTTTTTAAACAAAAAAAAATTAAAAATAATAAGTAATAAATATAAAAAACACATAACATATCAAAAAATATCTTAAATTTTCTATTATACAAAAATTAGTAAAAATTGATTATTATATAAAAGTAAATTATATAATACAAACTTAACATAATTAGATTAAATAAAAATAAACATTAAAAAAAGAGTCAACTAAATGGAATAGTTTCAAAATTAACTACATAAATTCATAATGACACACAAATATAAATAAAACACACACTATACAAACGTAACCCAAGCATAGCAAGTATTAAAATTTATTCAACAGTCGGCACTTTTAATAACATAGGCTCGACATCAAACATTTATGGGCAAGCCTGAGACAATCTCGGTGGGCTATGCCTACGTTAAAATACCCTATCGGCTAATTAGCCAATTCCAATATGAAATACTTTTTGTCAAAGAATGCTCACATGGGTTATTCAAAGGGTGGGAAAAGTTTTAATTTCAAACTTGAATCTCGGAGGGATAAGTTTTTATTCCAGCTAAAAGTTTATTATATAAAATTTGTTATATAAATATTTAATGTTAATAAAAAATTAAAAGTATATATATATATATAAGAGAATAACGTTGTTACAAAAAGGTTGCCCTGAATGTCTACTTGGACCCTCGGTCCACATTTACAAAACAATATGCAAATTGTCTACTGCGACATATACATGGAGGAATACCTTTTTCTAGAACATGAGCCTATAATATTTTATACAAAACATGACCACTATCTTCAAAGTTGCCAGGCGATTATACATGCAGAATATGTTCCTGCGGTGCATCAATCCACGTAGTCCATCCCATGGGGCTCTCCATCTAGACGACTTGTTTTCTGTCAAGAAGTTCTGTGAGTATCTGTATCTAGTCTTTAACAGGGTCTCTCGCTATGGCAACCTCTTCTCCCAGGGACTACAGAGCCAGGTCTACATCTTGCTTTCCTCTGATTGCCTTCCTCCATTTGTATCCGTTTTCCATCTCGTGAAGGAACATCCTTGTGTTTCCATCATTTATGAACCTGAAGAATTTGTTCTTTTCTACATTCATCATTACTGATACCTGCAAGAGAATTCGGTGAAGGGTGAGTCCATGAAAAGACTCAGTAAGGGTCCTACCTACGCCCTGAAACTTATCTTCATTTCTTATTTTCCAAATGTACCATAAAATCTCAGAAGTAAGAACATACCAAAAGAGGTTAGTGTCTTTTTTCAGACCCTTAATATACCCAATTATAACATCAAGCACAATAAATTGATTAGGAATAGAAATACCAAACAATAACCAAATTTCTTTAGCAATGCTACATTCAAAAAAAATATTTCTAGTTGATTCAGGAACCCTGCAAATATTACAAATATCACAGCTGTTATGGTATTTTCTGAGTGGCAACCTGTTAATAATCATAAGCCATTTAAAACACTTCTCTTTGGGAACAACAGGGCTACTCCATAGTCTAGTAAAAACCTTCTGCCATTGTTTAACTGAAAAATCTGCAAACCACACTTTATTAACATGGGAAATTATTGCTTCATCATATGTTAATGTCTTATATATAATGCTAGCTTTAATATTAGATACAGAGATGGTATTATTCCACAAAAGTTCCTTACAATAGTCAATATCATTCTTGCATTTTTTGGGCAGGTAAAGTTTCTCGCAAGCTTTTTCCATCATATTATAAGTTCGTTTATGGGATCTTTGAAGGTTAAATATAACTCTAAGGGTATCCCAATCCAGTAGCCTATCATCCTTAATAATGTCTTTAAAGAAGCAAATACCTTTTGCCGCCCATGCTTTGGCAAAGCACCTCTGCATAAGAGCCAATGGTTTGGAGGAGTGCAAGAGGTTCCACCAAATGGATCTACCTCCCTGGATTAGCTCATTGTTGCTTACTCTATTATTGCTGATGAAGGGCTTAATACTATCCCAAGCCTTCCAGATAGACTTGAAGACATTCAACCCTTGTACTGAGACCTCGAAGTCTCCAGCCACAAGGTCACAGAAAAGTAGGGATTTCCAAGATTTGGCCTTTTTCGGTACAACCTTCAAAATGTTATTCCTAACTAGAACCTTCCAAGGTTCATTCCCATCTAGTGCCTAGAATATCCATTTTGCTGCAAGAGAAATTCCTTGGATTCTCAAGTCTTTTAGTCCTAGCCCTCGCAGAATCTTGTCCTTATGACACCATTCCCATTTCACAGAATGCATCTTCTTTTTACCTTTTCCATAGACCATAGGAAGTTCCTAATGGTTTTTTGTATCTCTAAGATCCAGTAATTGGGGAACATCCATACTGAGGAGTAGTAGATGCTATATGAGGAGAGAACTTTTTGACACACCTGCACTCTCCTGGCGAGTGAGAGATACCTATTATCCCACTTGTTAAGCTTTTTGTCTATCTTGCTTCTAACCCAATGCCACATCTCTTTGAGGGATGGGGATATGGCAAATGGAATTCCTAGGTATCTGACTATTTTATTGGGTCCTCCCCATTGGATCCCAAACTGTTGTAGCCACACAAGAGGTCGCTCCTCCCACCCAAACATGGTAGATTTGCTCTGTGAGATTTTAGCCCTTGATATTTCTCCTAGGAATTTGATTTTTCCTTCCAGGGCCTCCATATTTTGTTTACTGGTTTCTATAAAGAGTGTCGTGTCATCAACAAATTGTGCATTGATCAATTCCTCACCATTCGGAAGTTGGACCCCCTAAACTTTAGGAGGGATAGTAGAGTCTCTTAGAATGTAAAACATAGCATCAGCTGCAATAAGGAAGAGAGTAGGGGCTAGGGGGCAGCCCTGTCTAATAGATCTGCCTAGAGTAATGTTCTGTGACAGGGACCCGTTAACTTCCACCTGGGCCGAAGCATCTTTGAGTAAAACCATCACCCATTTACAGAATTCTAATGGAAAACCAAATGTTTCTAACATCATCATAATGAACCCCCATTCTACCCTGTCGTATGCTTTCTCGAAGTCTAGGAGAAACATGGTTGCGTTCTGTCCTGAAGTCCTCATCCATTCCATGGCTTCCCAACTGGTAATTAGATTTTCCAGGATATATCTTCCTTTGATAAATCCTGTTTGTGTGGAACAAATGAACTTAGGAAGTATATTCTCCAATCTGATCGCAAGTGTCTTGGCCAATATTTTATAAGATACATTAAGAAGTGTTATCGGTCTCCAGTTTTTTATAAGAGGCTTGTCTCCATCCTTGGGAAGTAGTTTGATAATCCCACTGTTAATTCGTTCCCCTAAAGAACCAGTGATAAAGGCCTCAGAATAAAGCTCATACAGGTCTTGACACACCCAGTCCTCATTAGCTTTGTAGAACTCTACCGTCAGACCATCTGGGCCTAGAGATTTGTCATTATTCAGGCTTTTAATGGCACCTTTTAGTTCTTGTACAGTGATGGGCCCCCTTAATGACTACGCATCCTCCACTGAAGTCTTGGAGGGCATAATCCTTCTGCATTTTTCTCTTGCCTCCCGGGAATTAGCGAAATCTTCAGATGTGAAAAAACCTTTGTAGAATTGGAAGAATGCCTCCTTGATATCCTCAAGATCCTTTATTTCTTTGTTTTCTAACCAAAACCTATCAATTTGTTCTCTACACTATTTTTGTTTCAGCATATTGAAGAAGAAATTGGATCCTTTATCCCCGAATTGCATCCAATGAGCCCGAGCCCTGATCATGCCCCCTCTGGTCTTAGTCTGTTGATGTTTTCTGAGACTATCCCTAGCCAGGGCTATCTTTTGAGAAAGTTCAATATTGCAAGGACTGTCTTGGATCTCAGCCTCACATAAGTGAAGGTTGTCAGATAGTGTTCTCTCTTTCCACCTATAATCCTTGGCTTTCTTTTTCCCTATGGTTTGGAGCAGCACCTACCAACTATCGACATTCTGGTTCCATCTATCCACACTAGAGTTCAACAATCTATTACTTTTGTTAAACATCCTGACAATCTTGACTGCACTCAACAATCTGAGTCTTTTAGAAGGTTGCAATTTAAAAAGAATTTATCCTTGGGAGTTCCTTGGCCCTCAGGGTAGTCTCTGAGCCTAACCTATGAGATGATAGGATGGTGGTCTGAAAGTGTGGTCGAATAAACTGTCACGGGATTGCCATTCTTGCCAAGGTCAAAGGAGAAGTGCTCTCTATTAACATAGAATCTATCTAGCCTACAATAGATCATATGCTTACCCTTTGATAGTTGCACCAAGTGTACCAAATTTTGGAGTTATCTTTCTTATTGCAGAACAGGGGGTCGAATAGTTTCTTTCGGCTTTTCATTCTCTCCCAATGTAGTTTCTCCAACCCTTTCCATTCCATAGGGATACCTCCACTTTTGTCTTCCCGAGTTTCAACCATATTAAAGTCACCCCCTACAATCCAAGGAATATCCGATAATGCAGCGATCCAATCCCACAATTTAGTTCTCTCTCTATAGTCATTGGAGGCATAGACAGAACAAATTCCAAATCTGATTCCATTATCCTCTAAGGACACCCAGACCGCTCTGTTACATGACGAGCATCCTCGGTTCACTATGTGCTCCTTTCATTTGGGGTTAATAAGTATTCCAACACCTCCTCTACCTCTATCATGCTTTGAGGAAATCTTGATAGAGTCTTTCCATATAAATTCTAGGTTGACTTCTAGGGTAAACTTGACGGCCTTGAGTTCTTGAAACATAATAAAATCTGCGTTCTTATGTTGATTGACAAACTTTTTGACAATCTGTTTCCTGTTTGGAGATTCCAAACCCCTAATGTTCCAAGAGATGCACTTTATCTTAACATGGTGTATTATTTTTACTCTTTGGATGCTTTGAACTTGTTAAAGCATCTTGGGAGATCTTTCCTCTCCTCATTATTCCTTATGTTATTAGCACCCCTGTTTTTGGATCCCAGAGGTCTAGCCCTTCTTCTTCTAGGAATTGCCTCAGGGTTTTCATTATCCGTTGTCCATTCTCCTTCTTCTCCTGTGCACTCTTCACCCTGATCCTCATCCTCAACTTCAAAAGCCTTCCTATTGTCCCCCTGACTGGGGGTCTCCGGGGTCTCAGAACTAGGCTCCAATGCCTTCAACCTATCTGGAAGGTCTAAATTAACAACATCGCTAGATAGGGGGTTAGCTTCACCAGCCTTAGGGTCAGCAACAATGACCTCAATCACACAGGTATCCTCTAATTCTACAAACTTCTTCGGGGGAATGACAAAGATCGCATTAGGGGTGGGTTTAGTAAGGGAGGAAGGCTCTGCCTCGATGATATATGGAGAGTCTTTTGATGAATCCATCTCAAATGAAATATCCATGTCTACCGAACTTTTGTGGGAAGCTTTATTTATCACCCTAGACCGGCTCCCTCCCCTACTCAGCTCACCACTCACACCATCTCTATCCTTAGGGTTTTGTGTTCCAGGGTTATTATCACTAGACGCTAGGCTAGAGAATTTCATCTCTGGGGGGACCTCGTGAACATCATCCTCCATAGGCAATGTTAAATTGCTATCCATAGTCATCTTATTAATCACATAAGTTGAATTATTAGGACCATTTGCCCTAATTTTTTCCAAGGCTAATTGTTGAGCATTTTTCCTCCTTCTTTTCTTAGGGTTTTTCCCCACAATCTGAAACTCATCCTGCGAATTCTCATTTATCTGTTTTAGAGCATTTGAGATCGCAGAGTGAGGGGTGGGGACAACTTCAGAGCTACCTGAATGGAATATTTTTTCAGGTTCCTGGGGTTTAGAATTTTCTCTAGTTAAGAGATTATTGATTTTTTTACTAATGGCATTAAGGTTTTCCATGTTCAGAATGTGCTTTGCATGAACAAGTTGCGGGTTATTGGATTGATTTCAAGGTCTATCTGAACCCTTAAATTTGTTAATAATCGGGCAATTCTTGCGAATATGCCCCTCTTTCCTGTAGAGAAAGCATGCATTCACCCCGCCAAGGATTTCAACAGGGCATACAACAACTTCAGATTCTAGGTTAATGTTAACCGTTTTGGGGAAATCACAACCAAGGTTAATTGAAATCAATACCCTAGCATCCAGATGCGGAATAAGCGAGGATGACTTATCAACCCAAATAACCTTTCCTATCGGTTCCACGATTTGGGGTATGAATCTCTACAACAGTGGGGGCACATCTCGAATTAAAACCCATCTAGGACATGAGAGTGCAAGTATTTCTTCATTGACCGCTTCTGGCGACCATTCTAGGGCACGAAATGTGCATTTTCTGACAAACCAATATTGTTTACTAAACACTTCTTTTTGCATTTTATGATCCTTAAAGAAAATTACAAACAATCCTTTTTGAATGAGTCTACATAAAGAGACCAGATAACCTAATTTAATGTTCCATACATTTCTTATCCAGTCATCCATAAATTTACGTGCAAGACATTTATCCACATCTACAGTTGCAAAAAAAATTGTTTTATCTCTAAGCCTATTTTTTCCATATTAATTTCTTTACACATTAAATCATTAGGGGAAATGGAGATAGACTCCCGGGCAGAGTGAGGGTCCTTACCTTCTCCACAGGGGCTGCCATTAGATTTTGTAACAAACCTCGCACCTTCATCAACAGAGGGAGATGAAAGGGTAACCACATCTTTGAATGTCTTAGCTTTAAATGGGACATCTTTACTGAGTTCTCCGACGCCTTCAGAAGAGCCCTCCATTAAATGGCATTAAACGCTCGCACAAGGGAAAGCAAAGAAAAGCGACGGCGAAGAAGGACACTGGGAGAGAAGCCTGCACACAAACCAAGTTAATCACTTACCTACGTGGAGAGCCCGCGTACATCCTCACGTCAGAGCCTACGACCCTGCAACCCAGAGTCCAAACCCTAGGTCTAGTCGAAGTTTCAGAGCAAACTTTCAGAGCATCCCGTAAATATATATTTTGGAAATGAACAAGAGAATATTGAAAGAAAATATATAATAAATTATATTTATTGATTATTTGAAAAAATATTTGAGACAAATTAAGTATAATAACTATGTTATAGAAATTTTATGATTATACATGAATTTGGGTCAAATCTACATTAGTGGTTTTGATGTTCACATCTACAATTTTTAACTTGAATCTATGATTTTAACTTTTTTATGATTTTCAAATCTTTAATTGTGAAATACCTCCCATAATCTTTTTTTTTAATATTTTAAATTAATAAAATATCCAAACATTTTAGATATATATCTTTCAACCTTTTATTTCATATTATAACTATTTGAATGGATATTTCTCATGAGTTTTGACATGGATACACTGATGTAATAAAAACATATTTAAACACCACTTACACTATCCAAATAAAGTATATAATATTCACATGAATATTACATATATTCCAATTTTTATGGATGCAACACAAATATATTTAAGTCATTTTGGGGATGGTTACGCATTCATTTTCATATATGTTTATATCAATTCAATACAAATCATTTCAAATTATTTTGACATACATAAATATATAGATTAATAATAATTTTAAACCACTTTTTGGTTTGGTCATAAAGCGATGCCTTTCTTCTTTAATTTTTAATTTTTT
The DNA here is from genome assembly GCF_030272615.1 of Cryptomeria japonica. Classification (NCBI taxonomy): domain Eukaryota; kingdom Viridiplantae; phylum Streptophyta; class Pinopsida; order Cupressales; family Cupressaceae; genus Cryptomeria; species Cryptomeria japonica. Next base: position 141,171,274 of record NC_081407.1, on the reverse strand, counting down.
AATTTTGTCTTATCTATCAAGTGATATAAGTCTAAAAATAAAAGCCTCAAATTCACAAGCCTTAAAAAAATATACCTAACTATATTTTAAACAAAAATCTTCATGCACCTCAAATTAAAATAGATCAAACTTACTTGTATATCTTAATTGTAATGCTCGCCAAAATACCCTAGAGAAATAAACTGAAAGCTACTAACAATTTTTTTATTTAAAACATCCATTACATTATTCCAACATTAACATAGATCGATACAACATTATCCATTTGCAATAACACGTGTAACATCAAAAAGAAACATTGTAAACACATTATACGCAAGCAGAATAAACCTTCTATCATAATCATATTTCAAATATACTCTTTGCAACACAATTATTCCCTAGGGTATCTTAATGTCACTACCTAGCAACATACTATCATAACATCCATTAATCAAGAATATCAAATTCCTAACTACTCAAGTGAAGCTTCAATGCAACTATTCTATTCTTTCCATCAATCATTCTAAGGCATGACATAACTCAATTTTTCAAAGCATGAATATATATATACAACACAAAATCACATGTTTACTCTATTTCACAATCACATAGATTCCATAAGCACTTTTACATATTCATCATTCTATACATTAAAGAGACATCAAAGCATTCTTCCTAACCTCTACAACATATCCTTCTACATTTGTATATAGAAACATACCACCAAGAATGCATAATCTCTTACATAATTAAATCATCATTATTATCTTATACAAAGTCCCAAACACATAATATTACACAAATCATTTAACCTTTAGTATCCATGATCACCTAGTTACTCAAGTATAGGTCAATGCTATCCACTTCATCTATCTATCATTCATTTAATAGCATAATAATATCCATCTCATGAAAGTAATACATCTCAAGTACAAATAAACCAATCCATTTACATGATTACTTTTAAACTCCTACAAGCATCTACTACAACATGAATTATTGTCACGAATCGTTTTATTTAATATTGTGCAATCTAAAGATGTAATGTGATTTTTAAATTTAAAATAGATTAGATCATTCATAATCTAGTATGAGGAAATATAATATGCTTTTTACTCCTGCAAATGATATGAAATTCAATATTCTTTTGGGTTTGTCAATGCTGATAAAATTTTGAGTGCAAGTAATGCAGGATGAGGTGAAGGAGGTCGAAGGCGAGAACACGAATCAGGTAGAATTGTTTTTAACTGAACGACTTCAATAGAAAAGGGAATCTTTCACACACCGCATTAGGATTTATAATTTGCATCTTGAAAGTGTGGATGATTTAAATGACCTTATTTGAATATTTGTTCAAATTGAAATGATGAATTTGGAATAAGAGGTAGATTGATTTAAATGTTTATATATGTGCATTAATTACATGATGTGAGTAGTGTTTGAAATAAATATAAGTTGTCTGAGTAATTGTGAGATAGTATGTTTTATGGTTAAAAGAGATAAATGTGTAGAAATTTGGAAACGAATATCGACCCTAGGTTTTTATGTCCTTCTTGTTCAGATATGTAAATGTATGAAAAGAGTACTTACGAGTTTAAATTTTGTAAATTGAATAATAGTCTAATATATATATATGAAAAATTTATTCAATCATATACATATATCAATATCCAATTATAGTGAAATTTGATTTCGTCAAGACTTCTGTTTATACATATACGTAATCATTTGAGATCAAAAATATATACGCATTATGTGTATATGAATTCTAATGATAATTCGATCACAGATTTATAGATAAGAGTGTAATTATCAAATATGTAAATAGGTTTGAGGAATTAATCTATTTTATAAAAAACCATAATATATATACATTTATATATTGAATATTTAATTATGCTTAAGTGATTATCTTCTTGATTTATGATCATGACCATTCGAAATAATGTATTTATAAATATTGTATATGTATTTATGAAATTAAACCAAGTAATGAAAATTTGATATATATATATATATATATATATCAAAGAAAGGGTTTATTAAAAACAAAGTTTAATGTTAATATTAAAAGAAGAGTCATCTAATATTATCACTTTATTAAACATACCATATTATAAATATAATATTAAACATAATAATAGGGTGGCAGGCTGAACAAGGTGGTCGACCATTTAAAGCAAATGGAAGAGCCGCTTTGGTCGGTGTAAACAGACTCCTCCACCCACGGTAGCCGCTTTGATAGGTTTGCTAACAGTCTTCCTCCACCCTCAGTAGCTGTTGTTAAAGCTTTAAACACAGGTCAAAACGTGGAGGCATAGATGTTAAGCTAGGCATAGCTTAAGGAGATATTACCGCCTACCACCTCTACCACTTTCAAACATAAACAACGTGTAAAACATTTCCTCCATCCCACGCAGCACATGTAAAAAGCATCGACTCATGCAACAAGTAAAGCTCAAACTGAAACAGTTGGAAGATTAAACAATAAAAGACTTGATCTTGCCACGAACCGGGGGGGTTGTATTTAATTTAAAAACATACGTGGAGATTGCAGTTAGAACCAACTACTGCGTGAAGAATATAGTTACAACCACATAGTGGAACAGTAAATTAGACCCAGAGGATAGCAGCAAACATAGCCACAAATTTGAATAAATAGACGTATGCACACACTCATTCATTCATTCTTTCTCACACGAGATTAGAAGAGCGAATTTCTTGAAGGGAGAGTAAGAATAGTTCGATAGAGAGTTAGAATAGATTGATATAGAGTTAGAATAGTTTGATAGAGAAGAAGAATAGTTTGAGGTAGAAGAAGAATAGTTTGATAGAGAGGAAGAATAGTCAGATAATATCGTGGAGATTGAGTGATAGAGAGATAGTTGGATAGAGATAAGAATAGTTGGAGAGAAAGAGAGACTTGCGATCAAGGAGTCGAATCATTTGATGAAGAATGACAAGGTCAAAAGCTCACAATCCACTCTAAGTTTCCAAGAGGTTAGAATCTTTTGTTTATGTTTTATTTTATTCGTTAAATTTGGTATAAAATGTGTAAAAAAGGAAGTTTAGATAATAGATATGTACGTCCAAATGGGTATCGATTATTAATATCGTATTTGAAATACTTTATAAACCATTGTGGAATAAAAGAAAAGAATTTAGAGAAAAGAGGTTGTTAATATCGTACTTTGCACAAAAATATTTAGTTTTAATTCTATTTTTAGAATGTGTTTACGTACTTTTGTTTACATATGAGATTAATCTCATACATGTTTAACACCTTCTATTGTATGTACTTTATTTTAGACGAAAGATTGATTTTAAGATTATTGCTTGTAGAGGTTTATCGTTTTTATGAAAGATTGTCTTCGAAAGATATATTAGACAAGTAATGATTAGTAAGCAACAAAAATGATATCTCTATTTTTATTTTAAAAGAAAGATTGTATTCTCAAAAGAATTTGTGTTTGAGGGAATCAAGCTAGGGTTAAGCTTAAGTTGGAAAAATTTACCTTTCGGGATGGGTGCCGAATGTGGATGCTTTAGGGAGAATAGTTGCTTTTTCCAACTATTATTTTGTTGTGCATGGCATATACTCGGCCGAGTTATTGTTTGAATTATCCGTAGAAAAAGATGGAAACTCCTTATTTATACTCTCTACCACATCCTAGTATGATAGCGAATGCTTGTTTCTTAGAATGAAATAGGAAAAATGAAAATGCATATATTATCTAGGCATGCACCAGATTCCCTCTTGCTTTCGAATTCTTTGGTTAAACCAATTTGTGCAGGGTCGGGTATTCTTGATTGACCAAGAATTTCGGGGAAGCGTAAGCTTCAAGGTTGGGCGGAAAAAGCACCTGATTCTTGTTCTCGTCTGCGTTCGAAAGACAGAAGGAAGCGACTCAGACTAAAGATCGACAGATGCATCTTCTTGTATATTCTTAAGGCAATTTGGAAGCCTAAGTAGAAAATAAGAACTTCTTTATATTGGATATTGTATTATTCATGTGCATTATTATGATATATTCGATGTTTGCTTATATCTTGTATAAAATATGCTTAGAGATTGAAATTTTAAGTTTATTTATGAATAAAGCGTAGTTTAGGGTTAGATCCTAGATTGACGACTTTACAATTATCCATAGATCAATACTTATTCTAACAGCAAGTCCTATTACAACTTCTTTCTCAAATGCGTGATAGTACAATATAAGAATACATCATCTATTCTACATGCATATTGCATTATGATACAATGTCTTCTTTTCTCGAACATAGAAAACCAATTCCAAGGTACAATCTTGTGAAGAATCCCATCCATGCATGCAACACCAAGGGAGCATCCCAATGGAAGAAGGCAATCAACCACCCGACCATGTTGAACCAATGAAGGAACCACCCCCTGTGCTAGGAGATGACAAAGGTTCCAAATCACACTCGAGACCTAAGCTGACACCTATCAACCAAAGGATACAACATGACTTCACGAGACCCAAACACAAGGATACAATGCCAAAGTACAACAAGTGCTAAATCAATTTGCAATCACCCTCCAAAGGGAAAATCAATAAAACAAGGCATATGGGCAATGGATACATGTGGGGTACAGTGTCATCACATGCTAACCTCATGTGGCATCTGTCTCCACCTTGGAGTAACTCAAGGGAGATCAGGTATACTGGTCTAATGGTCTTTGTAATCTAGGATCCCAAAAACATCTCCCTGGGTTCGTCCAATTGGGGCATACAATTTATCATATTCTTTATCTTGATTAGATGTATTCTCAAGACCCAACCCTCTAATCAATTATTATTATACCATCAACTCTTCATGTGGTATGCTAGGTTTAGACCCCCTTCCTAGAGTTCTACTACTCACATCCTAGAACCAACACATGCAAGAGGCCACTCCTCCTGTTGGCATTATGTGAACCGGCATGAGCCTTATGTAAACTAGCATGAAGACATAATGATATTGTATGTTGTCATTGATGTCAATATGAGAGTAAGAACCGGCACATGTGATAGGTGAAGAGAGAGGAACCGACATATGTATGAACCGGTTTATATGCCAAGTGAAGCGACACATTTGTTTAAGGTGAACCGGCATGTAGTTATGTGAACCGGCACATGGAAGCACTGTATGGTTACTGGGTTGTAGGTAGCTTCCACTTTAGGGTTTCCGGTTGGAGCAACTCAAGTGACTCAATCGGTAATCTTCGTGTGATGAGTTAGCAGTATGATGGAGGACAGATTGTGTTGCCACGTAAGCTCTATGCGCGTGAAGGATCTTGCATGAAGAAGACTATTCCTTTCCACCTCGGGAAAGTGCGAAGTCTATCAAACGGTGATAATGCGTGATGGGTTATCAACCGCCATGAAAACGGTGGATAATGGACGATGGAGAATGTCTTGAGATCGATTCAAGATTGCTACATTTAATACAGTATGATTCAACGGTCAGGATCGAACCGTTTGAATTGCTTAACCTAACAGGTTTAGGGTTTAGGGTTTTTGCTACCAACCTGTATGTTTCCTATAAGGTCGATGATGGGTTTCTATCTGAGGTTGTTGGCAAAAGTTGTGAGTGTGTATCCAAGGAAAGTGATACGAGATTCTTGCCAGACCGTAGGAGAGAAGAGATACCTGCAAAGAGAATGTGCAGAAGGAAAAGAGGACCTTAACGGATCTGCATTAGCATTAAGTGTTGTTAACAGATCATTGTAATACCTGTTGATTTCTAACCACCTCAACAGCTGTAAAATCCCCTTACAGGGTAGCCTTAACTGGCTTGATTCAAAATCCCTTAAATCGGGTGGTCTTAACTGACTTGTTTCAAATCCCTTAACTAGGTAACTCGAAGCTAATGAGTTCGGAGAAGCTAGAGAAGCTTAGGAGATCCTTTCAGCTATTGAGTTCTTAAAATCCTCTAACAAGGTGACCCTACCGGGTTTAACACTTAACTGGGCATCCCTTAACCGGGTGATCCTTAACAAGATCGGTTCCTACCAGAACCTATTGTAATGTTCTTAACCGGACAAGGCTCCTAACAAAGCGGACTTCTAAAGAGTTCAAAAAGCAGCTTGTGGGTATTCATCCCCACCATGGTTTTTCCCAGTTGGGTTTCCACGTGAAAAATATATGTGTGTCATGTGAAATGTCTTTGTCTTGTGATGCTTTATTTTATCTGTTATGCACATGAAGGTTCTATGTTTTATGTATGTCTATAAAACATATTGAACTCACTGTTGTGGAGATTTGATGGTTAAGTCTACTAGTTCATGCATGTGAATATTATGATAATGTGGTATTGAGCTAAGAGAAAAGCTTATTGGGTGACCGGTTCATGACTAATTGAGTTATACTGGATGTTACCGGTTGCACTCTGCTTTACCCGTATCTCTATTTATCAGTCATTCGGAGTGTTTGCTGTCAAACCGGTTTTGGACTGTATTTGTGTTTGTACCGATTCACCCCCCCCCCCCCCCCCACCTCTCAGTACCAGTTTGGTACTAGTGGTTCATCATTGAGTTATCACCTCCATCCATGAACCAAGGTCATAGGGTAAAGATACAAATCAAATGAACAAGTAACACCATCATGAAATCTCAAGAAGGTAGAATAGCCACAATAGCAACTGAATACAAACTGAGCAACAAGGACTCAAGGATCAACTCAAGGAAGGAGACCTTCACAAATACAACATCAACATAAGCCAATCATGGATGCAAATTGTGTGCAGGAAATGAGGGCGACAGAAACGTAAAAGTCTAATTCAAAAGGCCCACACAACAATGAGACTCTTGGTGCAAGTTATAGGAACTATATTGAAACAGCTCAACTTCCCAAGGGATGTCCCATTGTTCTCTATCTTACATGATCCCTAAAGTCAATGTCTTTGCTCTCAGATCACTGAGCAAAGTGACTTAGGAATGACAACTCCAAGAATGAGTGGTGTTTGATTATTATACATGAATGCATTCCTAGATATGTATGTTATTGAATCTATGATGATTAAGCTAGCATAAAGATGATGATAAGATTAACTAATTGTCCTAGCAGTGATATACTAGTCTAACATGGATATTCTATGATATTAGAATGCTTCTAGATGCTTATTAAGATGATTTATCAAAAAGAGGCTAAAATGCTTAGTAATTAGACTATAAGTTTGATGCATGAAGACTTGGATATCACTAGCAAAATGACTATAAGTTTGATACACAAATATTTCTATATATCACTAGCAAAATAACTATAATTTTGATACACAAAGACTTCTATATCAAGATGAGAGAATGAGAGCTCTATTTATAGGAAAAATAGGGCAATGGATGGTCAAGATTGAATAATCTTAACAAGGGCTAGGATTGAAAGTTAATCAATCCATGTTCACAATTATCACCAATGAAATGGTGACAATTGTCAACAAGAGGTTTCTTGAGAGGAGATGAAAGAAGCATTAAATGCTTGAGAAGACATGAAGGTTACCTTAGGAGGTAAGGGTTAAGGTTAGGTTAGGGTTATCCATTGGATAAAGCTTTTACCCAAAGGATAAACTCGTGTGCAAGGGTTAAAGAAATAACCAAGGTTAAAGCCATGAATGCTTGATGAGACCCTTGGGTTAGATGAGGGCTGAGTTAGAGAGAAAGTCTCTAATCATGTAAGAAGGTTGAGTTAACCATTAATGGTTATGTAAGAGCCTTAAATGGTTTGGAAGACTTTGAGGGTTAACTTGCTGAGGACATAAAGTCTTTAATGGTTTTCAAAGACTTTGGAGACTTTGAGAAGTGACTTCTCTTTGGTTAGGATTGTGACAATAATTAGGAGATGGATTAGGCTAAATTGGAAGTGATTAAAAGAATCTAGAAGGGGTTAAAGAGGCAAGTGGGAGATGTAGGAAAATGCAAGTGGAGGTAAAAGGATTTTAATTAAAATAAAATTACTTTATTTCAATCAAATAGATGCAACTTGCATAAATACAAGTGGGGGATTTAAATAAATAAATTAGATTTATTTATTTGCAAGGATCAATTTAATTAAATGTAAATTTAATTAAAAAGGGAGAAAGGGGAATTAATTAAATAAAGTGATTTATTTAATCAAAAGGTTGGAAAAGGCTTAGGTGAACTTAATTAAATAAATTGAGTAATTTATTTAATCAAGTAGATGAATATAAAGAAATTAATTAACTAGAATTTAATTAATAAGAGGAATGGGGTTAAAATGAATATTAAATATTCATTTAGGAAAGTGGTCAGATTTATACGTCTACATTTTGCCCCTATTTGAAGCGACGTGTGTGCACATGTTGATTCAAAGAAAATTTCTCAGATATGTTGTCAAAATTTGATCGATATAATGTTGCGTGTCGAAATGTCGATATGATGCCCCAGATTTGATGAATGATATTGATGATGCCCCCTCGGGAGATGAATCAAAGATTTAGTGAAAATTGTCAAGTTGATGAGCATTTTTGGATTAATTGCATTTTGAGAATATTGACTGTGTTGAATGCACATTATTGATTCATCTCTCGAAAATGATGTGGATAAGGTTAAAAATGAAATAGTGAGGAAATACATGCCCCACTTATTAACCTTGTTGATTTTACCCTATAAAAAGGTAAAAAGCGATTTGGATAAATCATTTACACACTTGTCTCTTTGCGATTGTGACATTTGGAGCTCTAACAATGATGTGGATTCCATACTCCTCACACTGATTTGAGCGCATCAAGCAACACTGGAGACCCGCTGCCTATGGCCCACCAGTAAGTGGTCGAAATCTCTCCTCGTTTGTGATTGATTTTGTCTATTTTGATCACGGTTTTCACTTTTTGCACTGGTTTTTGCCATGCTAGCACGTAGGTTAAACCGCGTAGTGCATACAATAGACATGTTAGCGCATAGGGTTAACCTAGGTAGGTTAGCGTCTGAGTAGCATTTGGTAGCGCGCAAGGAGGATAGGTTAGCGCGTAGAGAGTTATAGCGCATAGGGTCTGCAGAAAGGCGCATGGGGCAGGTCAGGTAACGCACCGAGTAGGTCAGCGCATAGGATTGACAGGGTAGTGCAGTGGTAGTACGAGTTAGTGCGTGGGGGATTTAGCACGTAGAGAGTGATTTCTAGCGCATATATGAAAAATAATAGCGTATGTGTGGCAGCGTAGTGCTTAGGAGCCCTGGTTTAGCGCGTAGGGTCCAAAGTTGATGAAAAAGGGATTGTGAAGAATGCATCGTGAGTCGAATAGATTAGATAGATGTCGTAGATGTCGATATGTGTCTACTGATTGTTCTATTATGGTTCCTGAGCCAATGTGAGTCCTGCTTTGTGATGATGTTCGATTTTTGATATGCTGGTCTTGCTGCCAATATGAATTGATGCCAAGCTAATTGATTTTTGATGTGGATCCCGATTTTGAGTTTGATATGGATCTTTGATGTTTACCTTTTGAGTTAATGTCTGATATGAGTCCCGATTCTTGATTTCTGATTTGATGCTTTCGATATGGGTCCTGATGTTGCTTGTGTTATGAGTCCTGATTTGATGCTTGCGTTATGAGTCCAGATTTGATTGCTTGCGTTATGGATCTTTGATTGCTTGTGTTATGAGTCCTAATTTGATTGCTTGTGTTATGGATCTTTGATTGCTTGCGTTGTGAGTCTTGATTTGATTGATTGTGTTATGGATTCTGATTTGATTGCTTGCATTATGGATTTTTGATGCTGCTTTCTCGATATGGGTCTTGATTTTCGATATGGGTTAGATTTACGATATGGGTCTTGATTTTGGATATGGTTCAAATTTGTGATTTCTTGATATGGGTCTGATTTGATGCTTGTGATATGGGTCTTGGATGTTGCTTTCGATATGGGTCTTTGATTGATGTTGTGTTCTTGAGATGCTTTGTTGTTTCAAGTTGATTTTGCTTTGATTGGATATATCAGATAGATTTGGGAACTTATGATGGACACCTGTTGCTTTGCAGGCAGAGCTTGGCATGCTTCAGTCTTGAGAGCGGTTTCCGAGACCATGGTCATTGATTCTGCGCTTATCACAGGCTGACAGAGATGTGATTGAGAGATGTGGGTTGCCCTCTTTACTAGACATGCCTTGGTATATCATTAACCGAGGTTTGTTGATAGCTTTGGCAAAGAGGTGGCACAGTGATATGAACACCTTCCACTTGGCTATGGGCGAGATAACAGTCACACCAAAGGACTGTTATCGGATTCTGCGGATTCCTATAGTTGGGGCCTTGTTGTCGTATGAGCAGACTAAGGAGGGTGGGATAGAGGCTCTCTGTCACATCTTCCAGGATGATTAGATTAGCGGGTACGAGATCCCACGGCAGAAGTTTTTGGATTTTGGCTACGCTTCGCTGCCATCTGTACTAGGAGGGTTCAATGGTGGATTTCTATGTCCCAATCATAGGTCGAAGGGACTAGCCGTGGGATGGGGATTGGTGCTAGAGGACATGGTGACGCAGGGACGCAGGTTTGCATGGGGGTCTTGTACGTTGGCCCATCTTTACAAAGAGCTTCACCAAGTGATATATCTGGGATATACTAGTTTATCAGCTAGGGTGACATTATTACATGTGTGGGCCTGGGAGCATATTCCTGTGTTGAGACCGCTTGCAGATAGGGATAGGCTAGTTGGTTTGGCTTATATTTATGGTTATACAGGTGTAGTTGTCCAGCATAAGCTGGGAAAGCTAGAGCATTGGTAGAGAGCACTAGATGATATCGATACGGTCATTTGGAGACCATATATGGATTGTGAGGTGTGCGCAGAGGATGGGCTAGAAATGCCCTATGTTTATATGTCGAGGTATTTGATTGGGCGGACACCCTTTATTATCAAGTGATTCTTGCACAGCCGTGCTCAGCGGCAGTATGGTAGACAACAGGGGATGCCACAGGGAGTGTTTTTATATGTTTGTCAGGGACAGGATGTGCCAGAGTGGGGACCCACTTTAGATAGCATAGCAGTGGTGGAGGAGTATATGATGCTGGCGAACAGATCTGGGATTATGGAGCTGGGGTTGTGGATGCTGGGATGACAAAGGAGTTTGCAGCGTACTTCGTGGCACATGCAATGGCACGTATATCTGATCTGGTAGAGATGTTGCTTACCTTTGATGATGAGGATGAGCACCCATAGAGGTGAGGGGGATCCAGACAGAGAGATGAGGAGGTAGGAGAGGGTGGTGGAGATGATGGAGGAGGTTTTTTTGATACAGGGAGAGGGGATGGTGGATTAGATAGAGGATGAGGGGGAGATAGAGGAGGTGGTGGATTAGATAGAGGACGAGGGTTGGTTCTTGGTGCTGGTGGAGTTGGTAGGGTAGGTGCAGTGCTAGCGGCGGTGGGTGGTATAGAGGATGTTAGACAACCTGCCCAAAGGAGGAGATCTGATGTTCTACCTCCATCGACGCCTCGGACAACGACAGGTGTGGGTGGGATCATGACATAGGTACCCACCCATCGACAGGATTCACAGATCAGAGCACTACAGGTCACAGTGCAAGAGTTGTAGGCACAGGTGTTAGCACAACAGTGCCAACTCACGCAGATTATGGCAGAGCGGGATACAGAGAGAGAGCATTGGGGTAGAGCAGAGGATCTTGTTGATAGATTGGAGAGAGCGACGGTTGGTGCCCCGATGCGGGACATGCTGATGGAGATACGGTACACGACCAAGGAGGCTGAGTATTACAGGTGTTTATATGAGGAGGTGGTCCCTATAGATCATAGAGCTCCTAGCTATGCAGCAATGGCAGCCAGTCAAACCAGTCGCAGTCATACGAGGATAGAGAGTAGAGGTGCTACAGGGCCTACTCCACGTGATCCACCTGGTGGAGATCCAGGGGCTGGGACATCTACTACAAGACCATCATCCTCAGGAGATAGTCATACCTGAGAGACCTGTCTTTGTTGTTTTTTGATCGTTTTGTTGTATTTTGACAGACATGATATCCCTTGTACATTTTGACCATTTTTGAGATATAATACATGGCACTGATTTTCTCTGATCCATATGTGATGTGTTATTGATGATGATTGACGAGATGCATTGATATGATAATTCTATGATGATGATGTGATGCTTAGATAATAATTCTCTTGATTTTGATGATGATGTATGATTCATGATGAGATGAGAATGTGATGATGTATTTGCATTGGTTATGTAACGTCCTGAAATTGCAACACTTGCAATTTCGACTGCATTTGGGTCTTCACGATGGCGATGCAACACGGAACCTGAATGGAGACCCCGAAACTTGCTTATGACATCAAAAACTGCATTTTTCAGCACCCTGGCCTGATCCTCCTTGCACCCTGCTGTCCCTGGAGGTGGGACCATGGCGCCCAGCGCCCTGGTCCCTGGCCCTATTTTGGGCCCGGTCTCTTATGGGGCTTCGGGTCTTTAAGTTTACAAATTGGAAAATAATGTTTCCTGGTCGGCCTAAGGTCGGAAAAATCGGTCTTTCAACCCTAATTGGCAAGTATATAAACTACATTTCCTCTCCCATTTTGGTAGATGGAAAAAAGGCGGAAACGATATTCAAGCATTCAAGCATTCCTTCAAGCAATTGAGCATTCTAAGTCTCCATTCAAGGCTAAGTGTTGCATTCAAGACAAGGATTCAACCATTGAAGAGGAGATCACATACAACATATAACATACTACATACATTACACCTTCGCATGTAAGAATACAAACATTCTTACAAAAAGGTATCAGTACTTGTTTACATTACAAACATTTACATTCACAGCATTCTCATTTCTTGGTTAATTCCAAAACCGGGGTTTGACCTAAAGGCAAACCCCTCATCCCTAACCCCCCAATTGTCCTCTCTTTTCTATGTGTAGGTTGCAGGTATGCGGTTGTAATTGAAGATCTGGAATCCTTGTGCAGAGATGAACAGATCCCCCTTCGTTTCGCGGATTTTTCGAAGGACCGTGTGCACGCCGGGTGCCATCGTCCCGTCAACTTTCGCTCAAATTTGCAGGATAGCACCGTCTCGACATTTTACTGCTAATTCCAGGTCCGCAGCTTCATCCCATATCCCTATCTTTGTTTATAAGCGAATCTTTCCCACTTTACATGCATTCTTAGTTCAATCATTCTTTCCACATTTCTTTACAAAAGAGGGTATCCTTGCTATCACAACCCTTGAAACTCATATAGAATCCAATCTTGCATTGCGTGGGATTGGATCTTGTGGGTTTCAACCCCTCTTTTGAATGTAAAGTCTCCCCTAAGTGAAAACCATCAACCCTAGTGACTCTTCCTTCTCTCTCCTTGGAGTTGGGGAGGGGAGAATGACTAGGGTTCGATTTTTCCGCTTTACAGGTTACTTTGATTTATGAGATGTATCTTGAAAATGAGATGTATGATAATGATTAATGCAATATTTAAAATGATATGCAGCTAAAAGATATGCAAGTAAATGCAAGATTAAAATGATATGCAACTAAATGCAAGATTTAAATGATATACAACTAAATGATCACTTTAATTCTATCGTTGTCATTCCTATTTAGTCACTTGTTTGTTCTCTATTTTTTGTTTGTCATCATTAAGATTTTGATACGTTGGAAGTTAATACAAGCATAATGGTATAATTGAACCATAATGACCTGAGTAAAACTTACATGGATGTTTGATATTGCAAGATGGCACAAGCATCGAGGTATAATAGAACCAAGACGCCCTGAGTGTTGCTTGCATAAAACAAACAAGAGTTAACCATTTGTATGTACAAAGCGGAAAATATCTTCAATGATATGTTTCCAATCATGTCTCGAGACAAATTTGCACCGCACAAATGATCGCCTCATAGACAGAAAACAAAAAAAAAACAGATTTCCTTCATTGCTTTCTCTAGCTCGATGCATTCTTGAGTAGCTCAGGAGATCTAATGATTAAAATTAAGATACAAAATAGTCAAAACTTCATGCCATATGTAAACAAAGCATAATTCAGAAAATCATCCATCATGTATGTGTTTAAAGTTTTCAGTTGGATAATGGTCTTGTTTTCTAGCCTGATGAGCAGTTGTTGGCATTGTTCTTCTTTAGCATGTTGCGATCCTTGTCGTTTTTTGTTGGAAATGCTTGAAGTGAGAGGAATGTTGCCCCTAGTCACAAATATCTATCGATGTGGATATATACATTGATCACCAAGCCATGGTGGGATATGATATGGATATGCGTTTTTGGATAATCAAGGACAATGACTACGCTAAGTATGTCCGGGATAATGATGTGTGAATAAGTGTTGGGGCGATGGCCTTTAACTAAGACTAGATGGATGGTTCAAAGATATGAGCACTAATAGATAGAGGAGTTGGTCTCTCACAAATAGCGCATGTTGCCAAGTTTTCACTACTTGTTTTATTGCACTTTTACGCTTTTTTGTAATTTTCTGATTTTTGTATTTTTCGCTTTTTCCGTGCATTGGACGACTCAAGTGTAGAAATTCTTCAGATGGATGTTCTTGGTTGGTTCGTCTACCATGTCCCCTTTTGAAGTTGTTAATTGATAGGCACCTGATCTGTAGGCTGATAGGATGACAAAAGGACCCAACCAGTTAGGTTCAAACTTCCCCTTCTTTGATCTTATTGATTTCTAGGATCTTCCTTTAGTACGAGATCACCGACTTTGAAAGCCTTTAAGATGACTTTATGATTATAGCTTCTGCACATTCACTGTTGATATGCCTTGAGATGGTCATAGGCATGTTGGCGTTTTTCATCAAGAAGCTCTAGTTCATGCAACCTGTTTACCCGATATTCCTCATCTGGTATGAGGCCTTTCAAAGATACTCTGAGAGAGGGGATTTCTACCTCAAGAGGTAGAATTGCTTCTAATCTGTACACCAATGAATATGGTGTAGCCCTTGTAGGTGTCTGAATGCTAGTCCTGTATGCCCAAAGTGTCGAATTGAGTTGTGCATGCCAATCCTTACCCGCATCATTTACTTTTTTCTTAAGGATTTTCAGAATTTTGTTTTATTTGATGCTTCTACTTGACCATTCCCTTGTGGGTAGTAAGGTGTAGAGAAGCAATGTTGGATTTTGAATCTTTCACATATCTCCCATACATCTTGATTTTTGAAAGGACACTCGTTGTCGGTAATGATGGAACTTGGAATGCCATATCTGCAAATGAGATAATTGACAATAAATGAGGCAATCTGTTTTCCAGTTACAGTGGTCATCAGGACTACTTCAATCCACTTTGTGAAATACTTTGTTGCAGTGATAATGAACTTGTGTCCATTTGAAGAAGAAGGATGAATTTTCCCTATTAAATCAAGTCCCCACTGACAGAAAGGTCGAGATGTGGTGAACAGCTGCAGCTTCTGTGTTGGTGCATGGATAAGATCGCCATGAATTTGGCACTTAGGACATTTTTTTGCAAATTGATAAGACTCTTTCTCCATTGTCAGCCAGTAATATCCCATTCTCAGAAGTTTCTTGGCGAGAGTAGGACCACTTGAATGTGTGCCACAGATACCCTCATGAAGCTCATGTAAGGCAGAGTTAGATTCATTACGATCAAGGCATCGAAGAAGAGTACCATCTAGACTTCGATGGTAAAGTGTGTCAGTGGTTAAGGTATAACGGGTGGCTTGCCGGATGAAGCTGTGTTTTTGGTTACGAGACAGGTCGAGTGGAAGGGTATTGTTCTTAAGATAATCATAGATTGTCCCGTATAGAGGTGAGTCCGAACTGGTTAAGGCATAGATGACTTGGGATACAAAATTGTCATAGGCTAGGGAAAACAATTGCTCTACCAGGAACTCGTAACGACTCTGTTTCTATGGAATTTGTAGCAGTGAAGCGATAGTGGCCATTGCATTGGCAGCTCTATTGTCCAATCTTAGTATTTGCTCAAAGGTGATGTGTACAAAGTACTGTTTGAAATCATCCACCATTCTCTTATAGGGCATTAGCTTATCATCCCTTGTCTCATATTCATCATTGATTTGATTGATGACTAATTGAGAATCCCCATAGACTCAATTCTGTGATTCTCCATTCCACAGCCATTTTGATTCTTGTTACCAGGGCTTCATACTCAACGATGTTGTTGGTGCATGGAAACATCAGTCTATAAGATCGTGGAATTGTGTGCCCTTCCGGAGTGACGAACAAGATGCTGGCACCCGATCCATGTTGTGTATAGGATCCATCAAAGTACAGGGTCCATTGTTTGGGTGTGACAGTGAGTACATCCATGTCTGGAAATTCCACCTGTAGTGGTTGTTGATCTGGTAGCGGTGCTTCAGCCAGTTGATCTGCAATTACCTGTCCTTTGATAGCCCGATGTTCTATGTACTGGATATCAAACTCACTGAGAATCATGACCCATTTAGCCATAAACCATTTTTACCTAGCAAATGTTTATGAGTGCACACACACGAAGACATAAGATGTGTTGAGTGTATCATTAGCATTTTCAACATTTTTTATGAGTATATCTTATTTAACTTTGCATTAGTCTAAAGAAAATAATACAATATTCACAAAAGGGGAGGGTGGTAAAAGGGCACACCCATGAAAGTCTAAACAAAGGGGCAGACCTTAAGAGCATAAAAAAAAAATAGGCTAAGCCCAGTGCAAATTTATGTAGATAAAGTTAGGTATGGTAGAGTAGGATCGTTATCATCAAGTTTGCCCCAAAATCCATGGGAGCAGAGTCATCAATAGGCTTCCAACCAATGAGAGCATAATCCTCAACATTTTCTTCTAGCGGCAATTTGTGGCAAACTAGAGAGATGGCAAGTGGCACATAAGAAAAAAAAATTGGTGTCTAGCTAGCCAATTTCCCACTACAAAGATGGCAAACATGGTGACAAAGACCATCCTCCACGAGCAAGAGTTCTAAGGGTTCTAAGGAGTAAGACCACAAGAGCTATGGTTACCAAGGTTGTCCCGTCTATAAGAGCGGCTACGACCATGCCAACGACCATGATGAGAAGTGGAGTTGGGGGGAACCCGGGCAATAGTGCAAGGAGTATTTCTCCAATGGTCCAAAAGCTCCTACAAATGAGCCACCTCAAGTGCAACTTTGTTATCTTGCACTTGAATATGCATGAGCACATTAGAACAAATCATAGCTTTAGAATATAAAAAGAAGCTTTTGTCTCAAGAAGTTTTATTGAATAAAGCTACATTTTTGTCTTTCCAAATGCTAAAAAGGATCTCCACCTTGAAAATGTGCCATATTTGAGAAATTTGTGAGGCAATGCTAGTCTCCAAGGAGAATCATGTGCCATGAAAAGAGATGGGTCTTGAAAAAGTGATGAATCCAATTTTGAGCTTTCTAAGTCCATGGACAAAACTAGAATAGGTGTTTCATAGATTCAATTTGACCACTAAAAGGGTAATTGGGAGGAGGAATGCCCATATGAGTCAATTAGGTCCCTATAAGGAGGTGTTGGTATAAGAGACACCAAGTAAAATGGGCCAATTTGGGCTCAAGAATAGCATCCCAAATTTCTTGAATCCTTTTTTGCCATAGCCCGCAAGAGGATTGAAATTGCTAGAGGGAATTAAGCTGGTATATCATTGGCATGTGAGGAGAAACCCAAGAGTAGCCCTCGATTGGCTTGTAATTCCAAAAAGGAGTGTCTAAATACCATTTCTAGTCTTTCCACTATGGTTTGACACACCAAACTCCTAGTTTGTAGAGGGCCAAGGGAGGCTAGAATCAAGAATCAACTAGTGAGTTGCCTGATCCTGAGAGCTTGAACCTCACCTTAAAGTCTTGCCATGAGAGAATTCTTAGTGGTAAGATGGATAAGATCTGATAAGTGCCTAATGCCTTTTCTAAAGAAATGTAACACCTTGGTCCAAGGAGAGAGAGCCAAAGACCTCCCTTGGGTGATAAAAATTGGAACCACCAAATGGAGTTCATCTCCATTCCAAATAAGATAGGGCTTAACAGCCTCCCATGTTTTCCAAATGCTTTTGATGACAAAGGTGCCTCGGATTTGAACTATGGTGAGAATCGTTCAAAAGTCAAGGCCTTTTGAAGCCGGATGTCCACAAGGAAAGCCAAAGCAAATGCAATGGCAAACCAAAATTTTCCAGGCCTCATTTCCATTGAGCACCTTGATTATCCACTTGGTGCATAAGGCCAAACCCTATCATTGAATTGAAAGCAAACCCAAGCCACCAAACTTATGTCGTAGGCAACAAATGCCACATGGTGAAAGCCATGATGGCCTACACTAGATGCCTAGAGGAAATCTTTAAGGAGTTTTCCCACTTTCAAATAGGTGATTTAGAAGGCACCCAACAAGAAGAGTAATAACATGAATGGCCGCTAGAATTTTGAAACAAACTTGGAATTTACCAACCACGGATTGAGGCTTGGTTATCTAGTATTGGAACTTTTTCTTAATCCTTGCCAATATAGCCAATCATAGCTCGGTCAAATTGGCATGAACCAACTAGGTGTGCTTGGGAAGAAAGGATTAATTGTAGCAAAGACTCTTATGCCACTAGATATTGGATCTTGCAACTTGGCATAAAGTATCTAAGCAAAGAAGAGCCTAGTTGATGTTCTCCTAATCTTCTTGAAGGGTGAGAAAGGAATTGCATTGGCAAAATGGCCATTGACCAACTATTGAGTCATGTGAGGTAAAGAAATCCCTTTAACACGGAACTGTGACACAACTTGTGCAAGTAAATAGTTAAAAACTTCTGCGGCCAAAACATAGAGCCGGAGCAAGTGAAAATCCTTGTTGGATGGACCAAAAAAGTCCAAAAGAGGATTGTTGAGAAGCAATGGCGATGCAAGTTGAGGCATTAGCAAAAAGCATTCACATGGATTGAAGGAATCTAGGCTCAAAACAAATGGCTTGAAGCATGGAAAGAATGAAAGGCCATTAAATACAATCATGAGCTTTGGCAAAGTCAATTTTGAAAAAAATTGACGCTTGGTAGAAATGGCAAGCCCACTACATTCCTTTCTAGATAACTATTATGTTATCCAAAACATACCTAGATTTAGCGGTAACCAAGAGCGTAATTTGAGGGCAAGCACTTTGACAATGATTTTGTAGGAGACATTCAACAACATGATGGGACGCCAATTATTGATATCCTCAAAGTCTTTAATTTTAGGTATAAATTGTATATTGCCTCTAATTTTTTGAATAAATTTTATATTGCCTTTATTAATCAAATTACCTAAAGAATTATTGTGAAGAACTTCCAAGTAGACCATATGGTCGGCTTTGCCCACAATTTTAAAAAAAGTTTTGTAGAATTCACAAGGGAAGTTATCCAAGCTAGCAGCTTTGTTGTTAGCCATGAAAAAGGTTGCTTCTTTGAAGTCCTCCTAGGAAAGGAGTTGATCACAAAAAGCACATTGAGTGTTCGAAAGACAACAAGGCACTACATCGAGGCATTTTTGCAAGGGGGATTGCCTTGCAAAACTATTTTCTTGGGCAACAAAGACCTTTCATAATGATGAGCAAAAGCTTAGAGAATTTTAGGTAATTCATGGCATAGAATGCCTTGATGTGTAGTGGGTATGATAGGCTCGCAAAACTTGGAAAAATTATGTAGAGACCTTATCTCCTATTTTGAGCCAATGCAATATAGCCTTGATTTGAGTGTCATGAGTAGCATATGCATCTACAAATGCAGTTGGGCGAGTTGAAATTGGGCAACGAGATCAAAAGGTTGATCCTCCATGGTAGGGGTAGCCTACTAGATCTCTCAAGTGGTGATCTTGTAAGAGTAGTGGCAATAGCGGGCCAATTGGTGTCTAAAAATTCAAAGAAACTTGGCAATACAAGTTATGGCATCATTCCACCACTGTATCCAACCAATGACATGAAGGGGTCATGGCTCAAGATTCCAAATACACTAGATATGAGTTGACATGGCCTTGTGAGTGAGAAGCATTGTGTTGAGAAAGAATCATCCCTTCATCGGTTTGGGGGCCGTAACTTACCATTCAATGTGGAATCGTATGGCGAAGTAGTTTGACAAGACAACATACACCAACAGTTCAACATGTACGAAATAGCAACTAGCAAAATGAAAAAAGCATTGCACCAATATCATGGCACGATCAAACTATTTTAAGACACTAACAGGATCGACCTACAAGTTGGTTCACATGTACCAAGGTGATTGATCTAGATGGCAGTAGGAGTTAGGGTTCAAAAGACCCATTTTATTGTGCATATAGAACCATGCCTCTCTTTCACCAATTGGCCACCGCATGGGAAAGGTTCCGCACTTGTGGGCACTTGTGGTGAGATTCAATCATATCGAAATAGCCAAAGGCACTTAGTTTAATGGAAAAGTCCATGTTGTAAGCACGTAGATGGTGTTGAGTACAAATATTCTTCAATACAAAAAAAAATCATATCAAAATCCCTACACAAAACCCAAATGGTGGTTGGCATTGAATCAACAATCCAACACTAGAGGGAAGAACTTTCAACAGCTACAATGGGGGCATAAACATTAATTACTTCAAAACATTGATTGCACAAGTGGCAAAGAACCCAAACCAATCTATTAGTGGGGTCACATCCATGATCAACCATAAATTGATGACACACAGGTGAGAGAAAGGTGACGACTCCACCTTGGCTAGCCTCATGGTTCAAACAAAGAGCAAAACCACTCAAATAGATTACACGACACGTAGCTAAGAGTAAAAATACAAGCATTGACCTCCTCAAGGCAATGAATGTTAAAATTTGAAAATCGAGCTTGCAAATCACAAACATAATATTTTTAAAGGAGGTTTGAAAGACCTCTCACATTCCAAGAAATACAATTCATTGAAAATCAAGGGTCATTTTCTCGTTATCTAATCCGTCGAGGGCAACAGGGGTCCCATGGGGGGCTTAAGCTCTATTTTTAAGGAAGAGGGTGGTCCCATGGAAAAAATGTTTTTTTGCTACGAGATTATTTGGAATCTTTTCCAAAAAAATAGAGCCCCTACTTTTTAGCCTTGTAAATTTAAGCAGGTGAAAATGGGGTGGAGCTAGATTTTGCCCCACCAACTTAGGAATTATTTATGCCACTTGTCAATCATCTTAATTTTAGAGAGAAAAATATTTATTTTTTTCCACCAGCTTACTTAAATTTAGGAGTTTAAATTTAAGTTGACTGCACTACAAAGTTCATGAGACTGCCAACATCCTTAAATTTAGGAGCTTAAATTTTTAAGCTGAATTAAATATAAAATTCATGAGACCACCAGCTTTAAATTATTCCTAAAAACACTCTAGCAATTCTTGCTCTATTTTTTAGGAAGCCCCCCTCCATGGGACCCCAACCTAATTGTTCTGAACAAGCATGTGTTGAGCAACATAGCTACCAATTTGGACATTAACCTAGCCCGATTGTCTGTGTCAAGGGACATATTCACTGTTCTCCAACTACCCTAATGGGTTACGAGATCTCCTTTGACCCACCACAAGTGATGAGGTGTGATGAGCATGACCACCAAGGTTGGGAAGCAACCACACCAAGTTGAGTTGTTGAAACTGTCATTGTCAATTTAAGAGGGCCAATAGACTTTGAAACCGAGGAGCTTCTAGCTCCATGCCCAGGAGGCAACTTAGGGGCATTGGTATTCTTGGCTTTGCAGTTTACCACTATAGACCAACCAAGCTTCTCCTTGGAAGGGGATGGCGAGCCCGGAGAATCAAAGGAGTTGGTTTAGGGTGTTGGATGGCCAATGAACAATCTCTAATCTTGTAGTCTGATGCTTGGCATCAGACTAACAACAATCCAATTTGGATATCCACAATTTCCTAGACATCTTTTGAGAGATCAACCTCAACACAAACTCGACAATTACGGCGAGCTGAGTAGAATTTCTTAGGCTCAACACATACTATAGTACCCTCTAAAGCTGCTATTTGGGACAAAAAATGCCAAAAAGGCAAAGGTAAGTTGGGTAGCTCAACCCAAACCAAGACATGGTGAGAATTTTTGTTTGCGATAGAAAAGTTAGAGTCAAGGTTTGAAAATGAGCAAGGAAGAATAGACAAGCCAAGGGCCCTAGGTGAGAACAGCCTAGGCATGATTGGCTTAAACAAAATGGAAAATAAAAAACCCTTAGAAAGGTTTTGCAAGGCAGCCATACAAATCCCATGTGGGGTTACAATTTGGACACCTAGTTGCATAACACACTTTCGGAGGGGACCCTTCCCACAAAATAGTCAACAAGAGTAAAAAATTCAAGCCATGTGCAGGCTTCTTTGAATTCTAGAAATAGAAGGACGTCTGAAGGGGGGTCAAAAGACATACCTCATGAAAACACCTTTAAGACAAATTTTTGAGGTCATTTGAGTTGAGGAGCCATGAGATGTCGCCATCAAGCTTTCAACTCCACCAATAGCAACTATGGAGGAATGAAAAGTTGAGGCCATTTAAAAGGGAAAGGGGAAAAGACCCTAGGCCTGACCAATACAAGAGGCCCGCAATATAGCACAGAAAAGCCAAAAAGTTCCCACGGAGAAGTGCAGTATAACATACACAAGAAAGTTGAGGAACCCTTGCACAGCCTTGAGCGCTTTGTCTTGTATCACATTTTTGTCAATGTGATCTTAAATTTTATGTTTTGGTGTGGTGCACCTATCTATAGTATCCAACACACACACATGCGTGCACACACAATGATAGCTCAAATTTAAGATGTAAAAGAAGATGGTGCATATCTTACAAACGTAAATTTTCTGTAAGTGATTATTAATTGTATCTGGGAGATATATTGTTGTGATTGGAATGCAACATGCAGAAACCTTTAGTCTCGATGAATTTATTATTTCTTCAAATTTATTTATATAAAACCCAAATAAAAACTTGTGTGTAGGCTCTGTTTAGGTCTGTAATGTTTTTTCTGACAGAATATGTTATGTATGAGCACCAAGACAACCTGTTGAGATGCGCCCTCCAAAGTACCTTGGGGAACACCCAATAATTTAGTCACAATGCAGCTTTCGAATGTTGAATTCTTTGAACAGCACTTCTATTACTTATTCAATTCCTGTGTTCAAGGGTATTTGTTTGCTTCCAATGTGTATCAGACTATATCAGTTAAGGCCTACGGGTCTGTTTCTTATTACATACCATTTGAGAAAATATGGTGATGGGAGGCACAATCACACCATATGCCTTCACTTTAATTTTTATTTTCTGATACATCAACAGAGTTCCTTTGACAAGAAAAGCTCTTCAATCTTTCTTTCCACAATTGAATTCAAAATTAGTTTTTGCATACATAGAGGTACAAGAAACTTCCATCAATGCAATTTGGTGAGTGCTTAGTTCTCCTGTTAAGCTTTGTATTGACAATAATTTGATCTGCTTAAAAATGGTAATTTTGTAAGTGTATATTAACTATGAAATGGTCTTCTGTTAGGATTGCAAAAGTCCTAATCAACATGTTGTAATTGAACAAATGAAAATCAACATCAAAATCATTATTGTCATAAAAAAGGTCTCAGGGATGAGATAAATGTGGTCACACAATCTTACTTAAATCTAAAGAGGTCAATCCAAGTCAAATGACAATGTGTCATGATTCTACATAAAAGCAAAGTGTGACGTGGCAGTGATAGATTATAGCCAAAGTTTATTCAACAATGTGGCACAAAAATTTATTAGAATATTTAATTATATTTCAGTCATTTATATTTAATTCCTTGTTTAATAGTCATTTAGCGTTTTAGTTAATTAGCTTTTAAGTTTTATTTAGCGTCTAGCTTTTTCTTTTTAGTTAATTAGCTTTTAAGCTTTATTTAGTGTTTAGTTTTTTAGTAGTCCACTTTAAACGACTTGTTCTTAATTTAGAACGTCTTCCTTGTAATCTCTTTATATGCGTTTGTATATTGTTGAATAGATTATCCGATTATTGAATCATTCATTCAATTTAATTTTCATGGTATCAGAGTGGGTCAATGCGATTCTTTAAAGTTTGGCGAATTTTTTAATAAAAATTCATGACCTTCTTTTTGGAATATTTTCCAGATTTTTTTTAATTGTTTTTAAAAAAAAACAATTTTGCTTTTTTGAAGGTTTTTTGAGGGTTTCGAGGGTTTCTGGTTCGTGGGCGAATTTCTTTGTGTTGGGCAGCAGTTCAAGTTTTTTTTAGGGTTCTTGAGATTTTCAGGCCTGCAACCTGGAGGTTTTTTTTGCAGATTGAAAATTTTCTCAAGGTTTCTGCAATTTTTGACTAAGGTTTTGACCCTTCAGTTCAAGTCGAAATTTTATTTTGGTTGCAGATTCTTGGGGGGAGGTTTCAAGACCAGATTTTTTTTAAGTGCATCGTTTTTCGTGGCTCGATTTTTGAGTCGTCGGATTTGCATTCTAATTTTATATTCTTGGTGGGTTTTTCGAGAGCTTTTCTGGATTGGTCTCATATTTTTCTGGATGCCTTGTTTTTCGTGCCTCAAATTTTGTGCCAATGTATTTGCCTTGGAATTTAAAAACAATCAACGATTTTTGCTAATTCTATGGACGTCGGGAATTTTGGTGTATTCTGGACACCATTTCTATTGTACATCCGACCTAAGGTTTTTGCCCCTTTTTTTTTTTTGCGTTTTTTTTTTTTAAATCATCAATATTTTTCTAGTTTTTTAACAAAAAAATCAGAGGTATTTTTTTTTATTTTCTACAAATTATTATTTTATCTGATTATTTTCAAGAAAAATTTCAGGTTTTAAGTTTGCAGAAAATTTTTAATTTCTAGGTTTCTTCCAAACCTTGGAATTCGTGCCTTGGAATTCGTGCCAAAATTCTTATCCAAGGTTTCAATTTTTTCAACAACTGTTTCTATTCTGGTTTTTTTTTTTTTTAATCAAATCAGATTCTTCTGTCTCATGCTTTCACTAGGTTGACCTCGTTCAACTTCCATTTTCATGATGGCATCTTTGACCAACATCATGTTGGTACACAATCAAAAGTTCAACCGCTGCCACAACACCTGGAAATAGTGCATATTCACGATATCTGAATATCGTTACCTTTATCAGATTGATTTAAGCTAGACCTCATCTGATAGGTCCCATGGTTTTCACGATTTTTTCCTGAAAAATTGTTTGTCGGTTTTCTGATTTTTTCCAGATAAATAATGGGAGGGTTTTCACAATTTTTTCCTCAAAAAATGTTTGCAGGGCTTATACTTTTCCCTTAACAATTATCTCATCTGTAATCCGCGGTATTCACGTAAGATTTTAGTTATCTAGGTTTTACTGTTTGTTTCCACAAAAACGATGATTTGTAACCTCAGATTTCTTAGTTTTTCGATTTTCTCCTCAAAATTGTAAATTCTCTTTTCGAGGGTTCCTATTTCAGGGTTTAGAATTTTTTCTTTAAAAATTATTATCTGTCATCCGCAAAGCTTGCATGGGATTTCTCGGTTTTCACGATTTTTTCTTCAAAAATTGTTTGCTGGTTTTTACGATTTTTTCCTCAAAAATCATCTGTAACATGCGAAGTTTCAGGGTTTTGTTCGATTTTTTTCCACAAGAATCATTTCAAGGGTTTTTACCATTTTTTTCCACAAAAATGATGATTTGTATCTTCAGTTTTGGAGGGTTTGCCAATTTTTCCTCAAAATCATAGTTTCAGGTTTCAGTTTGGTTACCCAACATCAGGTTAGATGGATTCCGGTATTCTTGGTCTTTAGCACTTTTCAGATCCAAGGAGGGTCTCCCCCGCAATAGAGTGTTATTTTCGTTTGTGATCAAAAGACTTGCAGTATCTTTTGTAAGATAGTTAGAAGATAGAATGACCATTAAAGGAGGGTATTAGAATATTTAATTATATTTTAGTCACATATATTTAATTCCTTATTTAATGGTCATTTAGCGTTTTAGCTAATTAGCTTTTAAGCTTTATTTAGCATTTAGCTTTTTCTTTTTAGTTAATTAGCTTTTAAGCTTTATTTAATGTTGAGTTTTTTTAGTAGTTCACTTTAAACGACTTGTTCTTAATTTAGAACGTTGTCCTTGTAATCTCTTTATATGGGTTTGTATATTGTTGAATAGATTATCCGATTATTGAAACATTCATTCAATTTATTTTTCAAGATTGTTAACAAGAATCAATTGGTTAATGTTGAGATGTCAACATTAATTATGTTTATCAATATCTATATGTTAGTCATATTAATTGCCAATATTATCATATGATATAAATTGTTTATGGAGTGAGGCTAGCTTGTTGATGTTCAAGGCAAATAAAGGACAGTAAGCTATCTCATTCTATGTTGATTCCAAGTCAAACTTGTAACTCGTAGGCAATGTCATTACCAAAACTAGGAAAAGACATTGACACTTATCAGCATTTAAATTTGTGTCTCTCAATGAACCACAAAGTGGAATGTGTGGTAAAAAGTTTTCAAAGTGGAATATGTGTGGTAAAAGTTTAAAACTGCTCTTCAAATTACAAGGGTGAGGCCCGAATAAAAAAAATATAGCCTAAAACCCTAATCTGAACAAAATGTCTAAGGTGATTCACACATATTGAACAAAACTAAAGGTGTGTTTTTGAGTATGCAATACAAACTAAAATAAATTGTCTTCTTGTTCTCAAGGTAGGGAAAAAGGCTAATACACACTTCTACTCAAGGCAAGAGGTTTTTATGCTTTTTGATTGAAAGTGAACATACAACAACTACAATACTTACACTATTCAGCTAAAGGCAGAAACTGAATAGCACAAGTTCACATAAAATTAGGATCGGTTTAAATAACACATGCGACTTGATGAATTAGACAAGGAAAATGGAATAAAAAATGACAAGACCCAATCCATTGCAACTTGGAATACATAGCTTGTGGTTAACAATAAAAACAGTTCAATTCACTCCATCTACTATGAGCTAAACACAATGATTGCACTCAAGTTACAACAACCAACTTAACACCTAATGCAATACAAAACTTACAATAACTGTTAAGCCATATTCAACTCACAGAAGCACAGTAACACAAAAGAACAACAGCAATTTGAGCAGTAAAGTAGCTATACCAGATTCTATTGACTCAAAATCAATGCCAAAGCACTTATTACAGGTTTTTACACAACATCACATAATAAAAAAATAAAAAAGTTAACACTCATTTCTAAGCTAATAATAGTTGGATTGCATGCAAAGTAAGCTTATTACACAATTGTGTCCACACATTCTAAAACCTAACCTATGAGATCTTCAAATAGATTTATAATAGGGATAACTGTCAACTAACAATAGATTTTCCAAAAGGTCATCAAAAAATAGCCTGTAAAAATAGACTTCTCAAAATATGTTTATCTCCTCGAAAATGGTGACAACTAAAAATACCACAGGCTATAAATAGCTGGGCTAAAAATAGAGAATCTTGATAACTGGCTCCTAGAGATGATTATGATGAACTCCTCCATTTTGAACATGGCGATCCCCCTGACTAGTCTTGGTGTCCCAAATCTGATTTCCCTTTGTTTTGTTGATTCTATATCAAACCCTACCTCAACAAATCTACAACCTTGGATACTCTGAAACCGTACAGTTTGATAGCAAGTTGTTGTCTTGTGTGTTTTGTTTGATGAAATTATCGGCCAAAACCTTCATAGTACTGTTGCAAAACTGATAAGATTATAACTGTTATCAAATCTCAATTACGAAAACAGAGAAAATTACCCCTTGAAAGTTCAATAAGGTTACTGTTATATTGCTGACAACTTGTTTGCTAACTCACAGAGATGATGATTAAACCTAGGCAGTTTGGAATAGACATAACAGTTGATTGTTTCTTATAAATGACTTCAAACCCTAAGAGCTGTTTTAATACTTGAAAATCCGATTTTGTGGAAGGGAAAAATCATACTAGAAATCAGATGATCTTGGTGATTGCCTAGGAAAATTGCTGAATTGAAAAAAATTGAGCTGGAAGCCATACTATTTAAACTCTCCACATCTTTTTTCCTTCCCAGTGGTGTCTAAACATAACACTGGAATCTGTTTTTCCGCACTATGAAGCACAATTGATCACAGCCTTACAATTTTTTGAAAACTTTAAAACTGGCACCCTGTATGAGGAGTTCCAGTAAATGTAGTGCTATATTTTCATATTTTAATTTTTCTTCACAAGAACACATGCCCTTGTCATCGTGCTACAATCTTTCACTTAAACTGTTGCACACTAAGTTACCGGTTTGGGTATACTGGTATAACAAAAAAAATTAGGGGTTGGGTTTGTTTGGGGTTCGTCCATCCAAAAAACATATAAAAATCATAAATATATACACCTTTGCAGTCTAAAATAAGGAATTAAATTCAGAAACCAAACAGCATGCATATAATAAACTAATAAATAAAATCACCATAAAAATAAAAACACTATTTCAATGGCACTTAGTCAAACTTGAATGTCATAATAGATATTCACTGTTCAATATTAATATAATAATAAAATCAGAAAAAAAAACTGCTATCTGAGATATCTGGATTTGGTTATAGAGACAGTGAAGGTAATGGATGTTGAAGTGACAGTGCCAAGTTATCTGAGGTGCCCCATGTCGCTGGAGCTGATGAAGGATATGTAACTCTCCGCACAGACCTTGCTTATGATTGCCACTGCATTGTAGCCTGGCTAGATTCCAGCAATATTGTCCGCTCCATCACAAACCAGCTTCTGCACACCCATGACACAATTCCAAATCATGCCTTCCATTGATTTATTCAAGATTGGTGTGACCAACAGTGGTCTAGGAATCAAATGAATTCTTATGCCCAAGGTGCCTCTAGATCCCACCCACCTCAATGCAATTTTTACAGAGATTTTGATTTGTGAGAAAGAATCAATACTTCGTCCTTGACTTCCAAGGCCCTGGATTTTCTCTCTTTGTCCAGCATCATTGCTTACCTTGTAATGTGTTCTTCAAGAAAGCAATCTAGAGGCAAAGAATGCCATTGTTGCATTACTTCAGGACATGCCCAATGGTGACCAAGGCAAGCCTGGCCACCATTTACAACATTGCTGTGAGGAAAAAAATATTGGAGCAAAGTTGTGAAGGAATCATTCTTTTTTTTAAAAGCTGCAATTTTCAGATGAGCTCATCCCGGGTTCTGTTTGGGGCCTGCATAATGGAACCCCATTCCCCTAGGTTCGCCCTGCAATGGATCCAGCCAAATCCAAGTCCATTTGGCAGGACCATGAACAGCTGCATGGAATCCAAACCTAGTTTGAGCTGGACCCAGATCCAGGGGTTTTGCAGAACGAACTGGTAACATAGCTTAAACAAAATCCATTCCTTCTCCACATTGTGCACTCCTACGCATTAGCCTGCAATTTTGTTTTGAAAATTTGTTTCTGCCGTTGAAGGGCACACAACTCATACCCTGATTGCACACTTTTCTTTGAAACTCTGTTCCAGTATTTCCCAACCTGAGCTATTATTTTGATGACAAACCACTTTAGCTGACTTTGCAGCAGGGGCTATCTTTAAGTTCTTCCCCACACAGGTTTCACACATTCAATGGACACCAAATCTCATCCTCAATTCTGTGATACAAAAGAAGCTATCTTTTAGAAGCTAATTTTAAAAAAACAAACTCAAAGCCATCTTGGTCACCAGAATATGGTATAGCATCGCCACATGTCACCTCAATGGCCCAGGCTCAAAACCCAGTAGGCATGCATCTGATGGTGATGTGGATTAGGTTAAAAAGCAGAGGAGTTGCATTTATGTGATCCAACAATCCAAAAGAGGTCTGAAAAATTTAGATGGCTTCTCAGGTAAGGAATGCTGCATTGAGGGGGGGATCTTTACCCTTATCAAAGAAAAGGACTCAAAAGGGTCTTTCTTTGAAGTCGTCAATTATTTCCACTTCCTGAATTGCAGAGATATTATTGAGCTTGGACAGATTAATGATTCTCCTACTTCAACCCTTTCATACTCATCAAACACCTTCATTTTAGATTTGCAAGTAATTTATTGCCAAATGATTGGCTAAACAATCTCCTTCTGCTCCAATACTTCAGATTATTTGACCATGGATCTTCACAGGCAATAAGGCTGGCATCAAGTAATCAACAGGTTTGGCAAAAATTAGAGGAAGAAAAGCTGCTTTCATATTATGAGACAGTTGCAGTTAAGAACTTAAGAGTATATTCGGATATCAAAAGAACTTGTAATCAACCATGAGTAATCACAACCCACCACCTTTGCCATAGAATTTCTAGTGTGTGTGTGTGTGTACATATACATATATATGTACACATGTGTGCACATATGTGTATATGTACATATGTATATATACAGATATACATATAACATATATGTATATATGTATATATATATACATACAGGCAATAAGGTTAGCATCAAGTAATCAACAGATTTGGCAAAAATGGATGGAAGAAAGATGCTTCCATACAATGATACGGTTCTATTCTATAGTTGCTTCTGGTTTTGATTGCATGCCCTTTTTTGACATCAATGTTTCGGATCACACTCTGTGATCCATCATCAGGATGCTAAGAGAATGTAAGGATATGAAAGATTGTAAATTCTCTTAGCATCCTGATGATGGATCAGAATGTGATCTGAAACGTTGATGTTAAAAAAGGGCACACAATCTAAACCAGAAGCCCCTATAGAATATTAGTATGGATTGTGGAAATTTGATTACTTTAATGATACAGTTGTTCGATTTAAGAGTATATTTGGATAAATTTAGTGGCATTATGCTCAAATAACCCGTAATCAACTGTGAACAATCACAACCCATCACATTTGCCATGCCATTTCCAGAGTTTTACCAAAAAAAATGTGTATATATATCTTTTGGCTTATGTTTACACTTAAAGACAAAAATACAAAGCAATGAAGGATTTAACATTTTGGTATAGGGTTAGGGTATTTTAAATTTTCTTTAAAATATCATTCGAGTAGATCTCTTTTAAAAGTTAATTTTAGAACAAAATGAAGGTTTTCTTTTGAATTATGCTCTAAAGAGGGTTTAGGTGAAAAAACACAGGGCTGCCCCTAAAATACTAGGTAATGCTTCATTGATAACAGAACAGCCTACTGTTATAGGGCTAGCCATATGTTTTTAATCTACACTACCAGCTCAGGTTTGGGTATTGGGGTTCAGGTACATTGATATGGTAACAAATTTTTAGGGCTTGGATTTGTATGGGAACATCCATACAAATATATATATATATATATATATATATATATATATATACTACCTTAAAACAGAAATTAAGTTCAGAATACCACATAGAATGCATCTAGGAAACAAAACCACCATAGAAATAAAAAATACTACTTCAGTGTCAATTTGTCAAACTCAATGCCATGATATATATTCATTGTGTAGCACTAAAATAACCTGGTGTTCCCACGATCTGTTTACCCTGCAAAATGTATAAATATTTATTGGTAACAATCTGGTAAATGCAGATGTCTTGCACTGGCCCCTTATCACACATATGACTTGAAAAACTCCAAAAGTAGTGGGGAAACTTTCAGCTGTACCCCAGAAGTTGAGGACCAAAAACACACATTCTCATTTTTTTAAAATAAAATTCTAATTAATCTCTTAGCAATTTGCTTCCCCTACCATACAACCTATCTCTAAAAGTAAAATATTTTAAAGTATTGAACATTACGAATGAGCCAGGACATAATTTAAAATATTAAGAGATAGAAAGTATACTAATTTTTAATGGATCAAAATGCATGAGAGGAAGCATGGTAGATGATTTCTGAGTTGCGGTTAAAGCAATAGTTGTGGACCAATAGCTGCCTTTGCTGTCAATTTGTAATGGGAATCTTGATGTTGATGCTAATCAATCTATAAATCCCTGCCCATACAAACATAATTACATTTTTTTTTACCGTTGGTAAGCTCTCAACCACATTAAGCACTACTCTTCATGACCTCTATCATAACTACTCAATTTTGTGATGATTGGAAGCCCTGTTGTAAGAAAAGAAACTTGAGATGTTGTGGGTTCTGCTCGGGTCCAGCAAAATGGATTTGAATTCACCTGGGTATACTGGAAAGCAAACCAAACCAAATTTGGGTCCATTTTGTAGGACCCTACCTGCCCCCTCAACAGCTTCAGACTAGGTATAAACTAGACTCAAATCCGAGGGATTTTTTGTGTGAACTGGCAAATGGTAAGATCCATGGATATGATAATGGCAATAAGACAATGTAGAAGAGATATCATACACCACAAAAGAGATCATTGTGGGCCAAGATGCCCTAAAATACAATGTATATAGAAACCCTAAAGGTATGATAACACCGTATAATGCTCCTTATGGAATAAGCAAGTCCACACTATATCTCCAAGAATCCCAAACACAATATCATACTCCACACCTATGCTTACAATGATATTCATCTTCTTTATATAGACCTCCCAATAAAATAATGGAGTTGTAAACCACTAACCCATTTAGGCCTCTGAATTACCTAATATAATTCATAGCCCAATATAATTATAACTTGAGAGAAATGTGCCACATGTTGGCATCGCCATCCATCTAAATGCATCATAATATCATATCCCAAGGTATATAGCATTCTATCCCTCCTTGACATGTTTCATCCCTAAAAAATGCAAAGAAGCGAAATACTAAGACCACTATAGGTCATTATAAATGTGATGCCATGTCCTATCATCCAACCATCCATTGGTAATCTTTCAATTATTTTAACTTAATGGTAACTAGATCTGTCCTTGATGGACACTTTGCTACACCCATCTAATTCCAATCTTCATCATAATATGTCATCCTTTTCTACGATGAATAGCCATTACTTCTATGATGCCACTAATTGTTGTAATTGCTCCCTTGATTCTATGTGGATCCGTATTGATTGACTTGTTGATTTTGTGTAATATCATGCCTCCATGATGGTTTCCTCCATAACTCTTGCCTCTCACAATGATATGGATACGTATATATTGTACCCTTTGCTATCTCTAGAAGGGAAACAATTTTTTCCTATTTTGCTGTATATTGGCTCCTCTTGTTTGCCCTTTGATTCTTTGATGCATTCTTCAATACCTTCTTAAATTTCTCCACCTTGACTTCTGGTTTTCATTATGTACTATATCCCTATAATGTACTTTTTTCCTCCTATAACAAAGCTTCATGAACTTTTACAAATAAATGTTTACTATTTCAAAAGATTCTAACCAAGGATAACCAAGAGAAATATCCAACCATCCATATACAAAGCACAAATGTTCGAATGCGAGACATATTTATCCATGGAGAGCTACAAGTCTTCAAAAATTTGAATATCATTATCCTCTATTTGACTATCTTTGATTTGCTTTGCTTGTACTTATAGTTGCTTGGATAATTTCATGCTAATGAAGTTATACTTGCTACTAGGGTTTATAAAGACAATAACCTTTGCCTTTTGAATACATCTATGAATTTGAAGGATTGAATCTTCCTTCCCTGAAGCTAAAATGCATATAATTTTATCCTTAATCTTCTCTTCATTGTCCTCTTCTCCTCCTTCTCCTCCTCTTTCTTCTTCTTCCCCTTCTTCCATTGGAGCTCATCTCTTTAAGAAGATTTGTTGTTCCAAGAACAATTGCTTGCAACTAGCTTATAGTTCCATTTAAGAGCTGCTTCACGCGAGTGACAAAGAAATAAAAGATTGAGAATCTAGATCTAGAATGAGCCTTTTCGAATTGCAGCCACCATTCTACACAATTAGCACATCCATCAAAAATAGGAATTCGCATTGAAACTAGCATTTCTAAATTTCTACTACATACCCAACTTTGATCAAATCATTTGGTAATGTTTTCAACCTCAAAAAGAAAAATACAAATAATAGCCCCTGGATAAGTTTTTGTAAGCTTTTCAAAAATGTTAAAAGAAAAATTAAAAAAATCCCTGGTTTACAGCTTGGAGAGCAAAATTATGAAAAAACATAATAATGAAATAATTCACTCAATATTGATGATCAAAAGCTGAATTTTAGATTATAGCTTCCTTATCTGATCCTCCAACTTTCGTTAAAGAATTGCTAAAAAAAATTGCAGTTGTCTGGAAGATATAAGCAAATATATAAAAATTAAGGTTTCATCCTCACCTTTGCCCAAATCATAGCTTTGATACCACTTGGTAAGATCCGTGCATATAATAATTTCAATAAAACAGTGTAGAAGAGAGATCATACACCACACAAGATATTTGTGAGCCAAGATGCCCTAATATCCAATATATGCAAAGAAAAATAAACCTTTGAGGTGGGATAACACTGTACAATACTCCTTATGAAAGAAACCACTCCATTCCAAGACATCCCAAACACAATATCATACTCCACACCTGTGCTTACAACAATATTCACCTTCTTTATATAGACCTCCTCTGAATAAAATAATGGAGGGTTTAACCACTAAACCCATGTAGGCCTCTTAATTACCATATATAATTCATGACCCAATATAACTAAAGGGATCATGCCACATGTTGGCATCTCCACCTACCTAGATCCAATATAATATCATATCATTAGGTATATAGCAGTAACATAGCTTCTTATATTAAGCACAAACCCTCTTTACGTAAAACTACAATAGATTTTTTAAAAGTACTATACAACTTTTTGTAATCAGCATTTTTCTTTATAATGTATAACATCTGTTTTAATCTATATGCACTATATTTGACATGATATAACAAAATTAGTTTGAATATATTGCTATTTAGTTCCTAAAATTTTTCCATGTTTTTACCATTTTAAAACCCAGGTAATTGAATTCTGCTTATGCTTTTACAATGCTGTGTAAATGGAATGCTACTATGTTTGGATTCCTCATTCCAGTTCCTTGCTACTGAACATAGTGTCTTAGGATAATACAACATCTTGGTCAAGGAAAGATGTAGGATGAACATTAGATTTAACATAGAGTTTCACTGATCTCTTATCAAACCTAGGTTGTTGAAAATTGTAAAATCAAGCCCTGTTAAGTTAGATTTGTTAACAAGCAATCTGGCTTCTGATAGATCAAAGTTATGGTTAAAGCCACAGTGGATGTTTCTTGTTAAAATAAGTATAACCATCTTCTACTGATCATTCATGCTTCTTATAAACCAGACCTCTGTGGATGATGGTTTGCAGTTAAAAAAGTTTCATCTCTTGCATTAAGTTTATTATGGTACAATAAAAAGATGCACGTCTTGCATATCTGAACTGTATTCATGTTGGATATCTGTATGTCATTGAATTCCAACTCATTTGCAGGCTTCCAAAACTGTGAAAGAAAACTTCACATACAATTACAAATAAGTAAGAGTATGTTAGGCAGCAATCTGCAAAATTGATAAAATTTTGCAGAAGTATTCTAAAAGTGTGTTCACCATAAAATAGAAACATAGTGTCCAATCATGGCATCTGGGCATAAATATCTGGAATAAAGATACAGATGTGAAATGTCACATCATAATTGTTGGTTCTAAAATTTCCTTTTGCCGCACAACATGCATAAGCAATTGTAAGCATCATTAATACTAAAAGAAACTTCAAAGTACACTCATAAAAAATAGGACTAAACGCATTGGAAACCACTAATTTCTGGCTATGGATTACTGGTTCTGTCCAATCTTGGTATCTCCATTGGCATTTACCAAACTTATTACAAATTAGCAGAATAGATGTCAACAAATTGTACAAGATTCAACAATTCATATGCACTAAGTTTTGAGTACTGCCAGACACATGCAGACCTCCCGATATTATTCTTTCTTGCACATAGCATATATTTTACACATCCCCTATAAGATTGTTTATGTGAGTCATATCCCTATTGAAACCTGCTGAAAACAGAAGACTACATTAGATGTCTATATAGGCATCTAGAACAAAAATCCTAGATGTTTCAAATCTTCGTTAGAAATATCATGAATATCCTAATCACCATCAACTACTAAAATTTAGAAAAAAAATCTCTTAATGGCATAGAAGGCAAACAAGTGCTTTGAACAATGTCTCAAGATATAAAATTCCTGAACATTAGTTAAAAATGATATTAAGATCAAAGACGTTGTGAGACTAGTTTTATCAGATGCCCAGCATTTTATTGCTTATGAATAACTGAGAAAATATTGAGTGTGCATACCTTGGAAAAGAAATGAGATTCGCTAAAAAGGCTTATGTATGCTACAATTCCCAATTAATTATTTTGAGTGGCAAATGAATCCCTGTTACCATGTGACTCCATCATTCTACAATCCTGCCTTCTACGTCTGAATCTATGATGCAATTTCTGATCTTGTAAAGCATTTTTACACACCAGCTGCATGTGATCTGCAAACTCAAAATTATAAGATAATCAGCCATGCCTAAAACTAGCATAAGTCCAAACAACAAAATAGGTAGCAGTACTTATTTTGTAAAAGAGCACCTCATCTAATGTCTACTTAGCCAAATGGGAAATAATTATTTCATTAACAAGGCCTTGTGTAGGACGACTACTTAGCCAAATGGGAAATAATTAAGGTAGGTTATCTGATCAATGCACAAATACAGTGATACTCATTATTTATACACAAAATAGTTCCTAATGCCAGCATTGATCAAATAGTTTCAATTATCCTATTTTCCCTAACAGAGCACATGCAGATAGTGAGTTTCAGATATAGAAATCTGAATACGATTGTACCCCAGAAAAGGAGCTTTGATCACCATTGAAGGACTATAAAATGAATGGAACAAAACATACATCTATCAGAAAGATTATTGAATGTGAACATACCAACTAATTTACAACTTGCAGATTGAATTTCTGCAAAATTTTGCTACATCAAATGATCAATTGTGTGTCAATCAGCATTTTGAATCGAATCCCCGCACTCTAAGTGGAGTACACAAAGAAGAGGATTCTGACTCATTAAACAAGATGTATGAAATCTTGAAATGCCCGCCAGAGCCAGGAGAATAAGAAGGACAATGCATGTGAACAAACTAGTTAATTTAAAACTTGCATGTTTGGTTTGTGCAAAACTTGTCAATTACTCTCAGACATCAAATGATAGATTGTATACCAAAAATCATTTTGAATTGAAGCCTTCCACTCTAAATTAAGTACTCAGTATACAAAGGTAGGGATTCTGACACATTGAGCGAGGGATCTGATAGCTTCAAATCCAGTGGAATATTTGTCTTTGAAACAGAAGCGCACGGTCAGTTTTTCCATATCAGAAGAAGGGTAACGTTCTTATAACCTTGGAATTTCACAGCAAACACTCCTACTTATATCAGTAGTTGAAGAGTAAAATTTACCTAGGAGTACTTATAAAAAAGGCCTTGTGTAGGATGACTACTTAGCAAAATGGGAAATACAGAAGGTAGGATATGTGTTCAATGCACACATACTCATTATTCATACACAAAATAGTTCCTAGCACCAGCATTGATCATATATTTTCAAATATCCTATCTTCCCTAACAGAGCATGTACCGATAGTGAGTTTCAGATATAAAAATCTGCATGCAATTGTACCTCAGAAAAGGAGCTTTGCTCAGCATGAAAGGACCATAAAATGAATGGAAACAAAACATCCATCTATCAGAAAGATTATTGCATGTGAGTATACCAATTAAGTTACAACTTGCAGATTCAGTTTGTGCAAAATTTTGCTATATCAGATTATCAATTGTATATCAAAAAGCATTTTGAATTAAAGCCCTGCACTCTAAATTAAGTTTACAAAGAAGAAAATTCTGACTTATTGAGCGAAGGGTCTGAAATCTTAAAATGCCCATAAGAGCCAGTGGAATATAAAGAATAATGCATGTGAACAAACTAGTTAATCTAAAACTTGCAGGTTTGGTTTGTGCAAAACTTGTGGATTTCTCTCAGTACATCAAATGATAAATTGTTTATCAAAAACCATAATTGAAGCCTTCCACTCTAAACTGAGTACTCAGTATAAAAAGACAGGGATTCTGACACATTGAGGGAGGGATCTGATAGCTTCAAATATATCAGAGGCCAGTGGAGTTACTTATCTTTCAAACAGAAGCACAGCCAGTTTTTCCATATCAGAAGAAGGGCAAGGAATTTCACAAAAAATACTCCTACTTATCAACGGTTGCTGAGTAAAATTGACCTAAGATTACTTACTTCATAAAAAGGGCCTTTTTAAGGATGACTACTTAGCCAAATGGGAAAAATTTAAGGTGGGTTATGTGTTCAATGCACACACACTATTTCTATACAAAATAGTTCTTAACCCCAGAATTGGTCCAATATTTTCAATAATCCTATTTTCCCTAACATAGCACGTGCAGATAGTGATTTTCTGGTACAAAAATATGAATACAATTGTACCTTGGAAAAGGAGCTTTGCTCACCACGGGAG
This sequence comes from Cryptomeria japonica, assembly GCF_030272615.1. Classification (NCBI taxonomy): domain Eukaryota; kingdom Viridiplantae; phylum Streptophyta; class Pinopsida; order Cupressales; family Cupressaceae; genus Cryptomeria; species Cryptomeria japonica. The sequence goes on along the minus strand of NC_081407.1, from coordinate 141,132,872 downwards.
GACCATAAAATGAATGGAACAAAACATCGGTCTATCAGAAAGATTATTGCATGTGAACGTACCAACTAATTTATAACTTGCAGGTTCAGTTTGATAAAATTTTGCCGCATCAAATGATCGATTGTATATCAAAAAGCATTTTGAATTGAAGCCCTGCACTCCAGATTGAGTTTACAAAGAAGATTGAGTTTACAAAGAAGAGGATTTTGACTCATTGAACAAGGGATCTGAAATCTTCAAATGCCTGTCAGATACAGTGGAATAAGAAAGAATAATGCATGTGAACAAACAATTTGATTTAAAACTTGCAGGTTTGCTTTGTGAGAAACTTATGGATTACTCTAAGTACATCAAATGATAAGTTGCATATCAAAAACCATTTTGGATCAAAGCCTTCCACACTAAAATGAGTACTCAGCATACAGAGGCAGGAATTCTGACACATTGAACGAGGGATCTGATGCTTCAAACAGATAAGAGACCAGTGGAGTACTTGTCTTTCAAACAGAAGCACGGTCATGTTTTTCCATATCAGAAGAAGCTAAAAATTCTAATAACCTTGGAATTTCGCAGCAAATACCCCTACTTATATAAGTAGTTGATGAGTAAAATTACTTCTAATTTGACTAACAAAAACTACTCAAATTTATTACTCACAAAAGGCAAAATCTTGGGGAATTTAGAAGGCCTCAAATAGCACTAATACGTACTTGTCTTTGGTTTACAATCATTGCAAACAATAAGAGAACTTGAACTCTAAATCAACTATGAACCAACTCGCATTTATGAATTCACCCATAAGCTTCATGGGAAAAAAGAATTCATAAGGGATGTAATTAAATTAAGTAGGGATGAGATAAAATATTTATTAATATGCTCAACTGCATGGACCAATCAAAAAGCGTGACAATTATTGGACAAATGTTCTATCTAAATAGATACACTTTAATAGGTCATCCAGCCCCATTTTCCCTAAAAGACATAAAGTTCAAAAATTATTACCTTCCAGAGCTGATCGGTCATCATCCTCAGACATGTCAAAATTTGACTGCTGAATATTTCCCAGTACCGAATCACATACAACTAAATTATCCCAAAATGTAATCCGGCCATCATCTTCCTCCTCATCCAATTCATCACCTACCCCATCTTCACCATACCCAAATTCTGCATCCCCTCTATAGCCAGGTTCACTCCCATAACCAGATTCATTGCTCTGAATATCAATACCCTGCCACGAGAAAAAGGGCTCTCCTCCGACATCCTTCCCTTCTCTTTTTGTGTGGTTTCTTACTTCACTCATGGGAATAATCATGTCAGATCCCCAATTGCAATCTCCATTGTAAAACAGCTCCCCACTTGAATCAGTTCCAGCAATGGGGAAATCTGAGCAAGTAGCATAGGTTGCAGAAGCACCTCTTGTTGGTGGGTCAGACCCATTGATCCTGTTCCTGCTTATATCACTACTCCTACCCGATCCAGACCTGGATCCTCTTCTCCTCCTCTTTCTAGCCATATGCGCGAATGATATAGGAGGTATTGATCGGTGGTAAATCCTATCAATATTACTTGTTTTTTCAATCCTGAGAGATTTGCTCTGTGGGCTTTTGCTGTCATCCTCTAACAAACTCAGCTTGTTCATATCAAGAAAATCACAAAGATTCCTACGAGATCCTCTGTCAGATAAACATTGTTTCTTTACAGAGCCACCAGTGGCTATATGCACCTGATTTTCTGGCTTGGCACCTAACATTTCCATTAATCCATTCAGATAAATAGGCTTCTGCTTTGACAATGAATCGGAACAGGCCACCACTGCTGCTTCTGGTACCGAATTTGGGTATTCTGCTGACGGTAAAAACGGCTTCCAATTATTAAGCTGCAAAGTACAGGATTCCAAAGTATAGTGTGAAAGGCCGCTTTGGGTCATGTCTTCTGGGCTCACAAAGACCATCAAAATGCTCTACATGCTTAAATGTCCGTTGCAGTACCCCCGATGAACAATTACAGATTGATGTACGCCTTAACGCCTACTTCAAAGTATTTCAATTGTATCAGATCTCTTATAAGACATCTAATTCCTTTCCGATGCAATCTCATCAGCGCGGAACACAAAAACCCAGATGTGTTTAAATTCAACACAATGGGAAAGTAATGCTCAGAGAACTGGACTCTTACTTCATATCCACTGGAATTTATTCAAAGTAATGAAATAACCCCACCTGCACGTTTTCTCAGAATTTAGCTCTCTATACGGAATACCCAAACATCCGTATGTGCGGATAATAATAAAGTGTATCATCAAAGATTTTCGGTTGTATATGAAGATTGGTCGTTAATGGACTTTCTGGCGGGCGGACTGTTTCCGGACGAGAGCTTTTCCTGATCAATAAAGTGGCCCACGTTTTCAATCGTCTAAGGTGTCATCCATAGTGCATTTCATAGGAAAATTTACTATTTGAGAAAAACAATTTAAATAATAATAATAATAAGATGAATTTTCCAATTGTATAATTTATTAGGGTTTATATAAGTACGTTGAAAGTATTAAAGTTTCATATTTTCGAAGAATTTTATATAGATTAAATTAAGATATATAAGCTAATAAGATTTGGAATTTGAATATATAAGAAAAATAAATTAATATTATTTTAATTTATATTTAAAGCATGTAAATTAATGATTAATATATTATAAATTTAATTATTTGTATATAATGAATTTTTATTTATAGTATATGATGTTTAATTTAAATTATGGATACATATATTCTTTATTTTTTGGATCAATAATCGCTTTTGACTGGAGTTACAAATCAATGAGGGTCACATTTAGGGGACCCCCTCCCCGTGGTTACATTTATTTATGAAGTATTAACACCTATATGATTTATCTCTTTGTACTTGTTTTTGCCACCTATCTCTGTCTTCATCATTTTGCTCCACCTTCGTCCTGCTTCGTCACCTTGCCTCCTTATCCTTCCACTCATGTTGTCGATCTTCTACTGCCTCCTTATTTCTCCACTCCATCGTCGTCCACCTCCCACCTTCACCTCTATATCACTCCATTCTACTCGTTGACTCTATCATCTTGTCCTTTGCATTATTGTTATTCTCTGGATACGTACACTACAAGACTTTATAAGGCATTAACACCTTGAACATTGAATACATGTGTACCAAGTTGTGGGTGAAACACCATCCAACCTGCATGAGAATCGAACACAAGACAACCGTTTCAACACGGTGTCACAACAACTGTTGCATTGTGGGATGAACCCATGAATACATATATATTATTTAAATATAGTTATATGTATTTGTTGATAGCCATATATAATTATATATAGCTATAATGTAATAATAATAATAACTTTATGCTTGCAGTTTCCTTCAGAGTTACATAGATATGTATATGTAATTAAACTTAATATATTAAATGTATAATTGTTTTTTTATTTTTTATTATTTTTGAAAGTAAACATTTATCATATAATGTGAATTTTTAACAAAAGTAAATGATTAAGAGAGGTAGCTTAAATTGCTTTTAGAAATTGTTATTATAAAATTAATGATGCTAGTTCATTTTAGTAAAACATAATTTAATGTTGAAGTAAAGTTTATATTACCATAGGAGACAACATGTAGCTTACAAAGTATATCTTTACATAAATTTGTTTTGTAAATTTTGAATTTGCACAATTTTCTATAGAAAAGTATCAATCTAAATATCATACAGTGTGATATTGCATTTGGACAATATTAAAGCAACTGTGGTTTGTTGAAACATATATACAAATTAGTCAAGTCAATATTAAAGTCCACAAATAGAGTTCCATTTTTTCAAAATAATTTTGACATAGTCAAAATATTATCTCATGACTATTTGCACTTTGGTACTTCTAAATGTAATTGGTGTCTCCATGTCTTGACATTTTTTAAGGAACTTGTGAAAACAAAGAAATTTACATTAACATTAACATTTGAATAGTTGAACTTTAGAATTATAATTTTTATGTCGAGAGGTATCTACAATTACATCAAAATGTCTGTAAACAAAAATTCAATTTTGAAACAATTTGACATGCAAATGACATGTAAATGTATGAAATATGTCATCTTTTGATTTTTGTGGAGGTGTTATTTTATTACTCCAAATAAAATAGAACCCTCGTCACTTGTCTCCAACTATATGAAACCGTTACATTCAAATGATAGTGGAAGAGTGCCATAATATTTTGAAAGGAATGATCAATAAAGTCAAGTAGCTTTGAGAGGTTAGTGGAGGAGTGGGCTTGGCATTGTGAGTATTTGACGATTCTAAATTCCAGGGTCATGCTAATGCTAGTATATACTTAAGCAACTCTATTGTTATCCATATTTTTGAAACTCTTCTATACTGCTAATATTGTTGCAATCATCGGATTCCATTCTATTATAAGATATCTCTCGGCATAATTTACCTATATTTTTAAAATATAGATATACTAGTTGATAATAAATCATAGGAAAAAGTGACCAATGTTATTTGATAGTATAAAGAATTGAAAATGTACATTGTCATTTGCAGAAAGAAATATGAATAGTATAGTAATGTAATTGGTGCGTCCATGTCTTCACATTTATATTAGAAAATTGTGAGAAGAAAAGAAATTTACATTAAGATTGACATTTGAATGGTTGAATTTTGAGATTACAATTTTTGATAAAAAGTCATAGGAAAAAGTGCCAATGTTATTTGATAGTATAAAGAATTGAAAAAAGACATTGTCATTTGGAGAAAGAAATTTCAATACTATAGTAATATTTAAAAAAATAAAAAATAGATGTAGTTCGTAAAAGGAAAACTTACATTAAGTATTTTCGATTCATTGAATCTTGTCTTCTTCTCTTTTTCTGCTTAAAAGTTGTTTGTCTTTTTTTAATTTCTCCTATCTATCATATGTGAATGGTGGCATGATCTGTAGTCCTTGTAAGCATTTTACACGAGAGATTGTTACAAACATTAACCCTATTCTTTTTGCTAGTCCTATTGTTGGCGTCCATAATTAATTAAATTAATATTTAATTAATTTATATTTCTCGCATAATTAATTGTATTGATTTTGTGCTAGTCATTGTTCTTCTTAAAATTAATTAAATTATATTTAATTAATTTTACCCCTTAGACATATAATTAATTTATCAATTAATTATATAAATCCTCATTCTTCTAAAAAGCCATTTTAATCACTAACCTTAGCCAACCCCTTCAATATTTCTTCTAATCCCAATTAGTTAATTAATGCTCATTTAATTGACTAATATCCTAATTCTTACAAATCATCTTCCTAATCCATGTCATTAAGCCTAATTAATCTAAGCCTAACCTCCATTATCATTTCCTCCAATTTAAAATTCCCCACTCATTCTCTCTCCTCATGTCACATCCTCCTCACGTGTCCACTTGCACTATAATCCCTCATTACCTCACCTAATCACTCCCACTAATCACTTGCACATCCCTAATCCCCGGGAATAGGGATGGGTCAACAACACGTCATAAAATGGCTTTCCTATCTCACCTCCCAACCTTACATGCCACACAATTGTGTCTATCCAAGGAATTTTGAATTCCTTGAATCTCCCCATGCCCCCTCTTCCCAAGGAATTTTTAATTCCTTAATCCTTTTATTCTCCCCATACTTCTCTCCCTAAGGAATTTTTAATTCCTTTTCTCCTTCCCAAGGAATTTTTAATTCCTTGTTCCTCCTTCCAGTGTACTTGGGATCTCTTCCCCGTGTCTTTGAGGAGTATGGAGACAACAAATGCCTTTATGCCAAAATCTCTTGGATCTCCCACTTGTCCTCTCCATATCCACCTCATCTTCCTTCAATCTTGGCCCTCCATTCACCTTCAATCTCAACCGTTCATTTTGAGTCCTTCCACTCTATAAATTGGAGTCTCCTCCCTTCACAAATCATCCACTTCCATCACATTGTTATGTTGAGTTTAAAATTCCTTCCATTGCATCCTTTAATGCCCAAATTTGGCCTCAATACATCCTCATAATCCATCACTTTCAATCCTATTCATCCACATTGTTGTGTAGCTTTGGAGAGAATCCCACATCTACTCATCAAGGAGAAAATAAAGTGGAGCATGGGCGCATTCCACTTATAGCTCAATTGAAGGAGTTTGAAAAGGTATAAGTTTAGTTGGTTTAGGTGCTTTCATTGTTTTATGAATTTTGCATGTTCAATTAACCTTATACATTTTCACGCTCTCACCTATATCAATAGTAGCTTTTTAAAGAGTCACTCCTTGAGATTTGTGTATCATTAGTGTCAAAGCCAATCGTAATGGTATTTGTATAGAACCACCTTTCTCAATTGTTGGAATTGGAATTGTAGATGGATGATGATCATCGAATGGTAATCTAGAATAGCTGTCAAATTCAACTAATACTTATGTTGGTGGTTGAGATGGTCAACTTTCAGGTTTATATACATTTTTTTTAATATTCGTAAAGCTCCATTTACAAGTCCCGCTTCTATCCATAGATTTGATGTCAACATTACTCTGGCATTTTTAGACAATAATAATTCTATGTCTAGTTCATCATCTATTGCACCTTCATTGTTAGTAAGAGTTCTAATTCTTGTTGCAATTTTGCGTGCAAATAGATTTTGTAATGATTGCAATTTATTCCTATTATGGTTGTGAACATTATCATTTGTTGAAAAAAAAATGAACACAATCATCAAATTATTAGTTGCTTGTTGCATCAATTTCCATATAAGACCTTGTCATTAGCAACATCTAATCATCTAATGTAGGTTTTGCATCTCTTATGTTCATTAAGAGTTGAAGAAATCGTTGTTAGTCACTATTTTGTCCATCTTGTCGAAAAATATGATCCCAAGTAATAATAGTCTTGAATTGTTCCCATAATAGTTCAGCTCATCTTCTACTTTGATATGGTGGTCTATCATTCACTAGAGGTAATTGTCCAAGATCGCTAACCAAAATCATAGATATTCCTGAACATTGTTTATAAATTATTAATTATGTTAATTTGCATGTATCATAATTCTTAAATTTAAATATTTTTAGTAAAAATTTGTGTAAGTAAAATGAATTTGAAATTTTACAAGTTGAGTAGAAGATATACCTGCGAAATTTATGTTTGCATTTGTAGGAAAAGCTTGGCGTAGATGTGTGTTGGTGTAATTAATTATTCATGTTGGATATTATTACACCTTACTTAAGTTTACTTAGGTACATGCATATCATAGTAGTTTGGGCATGAGACACTTGGGTGTTTGTGCCACATTGGGATAGTGTGTGTAGGAGAATTTCCACCTTTTGTGGTCTTATCTTGTTGTTACATTCCACATTTGGTGAGCGATCCACCTCTTGTGAAATATTATATTGTTTCTCCTACCTACCACACCTATTTCCTACCTACCCTTGTTTCTCATTGAGCCACATGCCATGTTTGTCTGCTCACATATCCATTTAGCCTTGCCTATATAAGCAGGCTCATATTCATTGTATGCAACTTTTGATGATCCAGTTCATCAGTATTTCATCTTGATAGAATACAGTTTATTCCTATCAATATTTTGTCTCTCTATTGTACTTTTCATTGAGCTCTTGATCTTGGCAAAATCTCACATGGTATCAGAGCCATTAGAGCATCTTTGATTAGTCATTTTGGAGGCTTCAATTTCAGATTTGGGGATCTGCTATTTTTGGGGGCGTCATACGATGATTTGGACATCACGGTTGAGTCTGGGAGGCTGTTTCCATAAAAATTGAGTATAAACTAGGCCTATTTTGGAGGAAAAATTTAGCCTATAAGGCTAGTGGTACGGATTTTTTCAAAAAAAATAAATTAAATTTGTTTTCTGTGAATTTATTTTAATTTCAATTTAATAATTCGCATTTTTTTTTACATTTATTTGTAAAAAAAAAATTATATTTTTGGTGGGGTCCACAAACCCCCCCCCCCCCAAAATGACCTCGACATCCCGTATCATGCATTTATTTTCTGTAGGGACTGCGTTTGATTTTTGGGTCCCCGCCATTACCAACTCCTCCTCCGGTGCCCACTACGACGCCACCCACCACTGCTTGCTGCTCTCCCAACGATCTTCTTTCCGACAACCTCCTATTGTCCTGCTAGTCGTTGTCGATGTCCATTCTCTTGTGGTTTGCTGCCCCTCTCCCAGCAGTCGGCCTTGCCACTTCCCGACCGCCCGTCTCCTCACCGTCGATCGCCACGTTGTCGGCTCGAGCCTTCGTCCGGTGACTGGTTTGCATCCCGGCCGACAACGTGCTCCCGCTTCTATTTTTTGGGTCATGTTGTTGTGCTCCCGCTACAGGTCCTTTTCAACCGTTCTCTTGTCACCTGCCTATGACCACCGTTGGCAGTCCACGCAACATCTGACTATACCACCACCTCATCGCCACATGGAGACACATCATCGGACACCTCTACATATTGTACTGTCACATCACCTATACGGGACCTGTCATTTTTTGCCACGTCATCATGTTCGTATAGTATGGACGATGTTAGCCTATGTCAGCATTTTTTGAAAAAAATTTACCCCCCTCTCATTGAGCTTTTCAGTTTTGCAGTCCGACTTCAGGAGGTCGTAACTTGCTCATTTTTGCTCCTTTTTTGGTGTAATTTTTTTTTAAATGGGCTAGAATTTTGTGCTCTTCGCAATGGTGGAGGAATTTTATGATTTTTATGGATGGATGTTTCAAAATTTGCATATTTTCATGACTATACTTGTCTAATCCCAGATTTTTCAACTTCAGATGCTTCATTTGGGGTCATATGACCTCCTTTTCAGCTGTCGTTCTTTTTGAAAGTGCATAATTTTTCGTCTACTTTCATAATCTTCCATTAGTTTGCAGTGATTTGGAGTATAAATTATACTTTTAGTATTTGGTCATTTTTGGCCTATTTGGTACTTGCATTTTGCTTGGATCTTAGATTAGATCACTTGTAGTATTGTTTGAAGTTTCTTATATTTCATTTTGAGAAGTTGTAAAATTGAAATCAGAAGTCCACCTTTCCTTGTTTTGCAAGTGGCACATTGTATATGCACTAAGAATAAAGTGTCAAATCGCCATTTTGTGGGGGGGGGTTTGACTGAGTGGATTTGGGGGGGTGTCTTATGTGATTGTACCTCTCCATATCTTGTGTTTTTTCATTTTGGTGCTATGGGTTCTCCAAAATTTCCACTTTTAACTCCTCGTAATTATGCTTCATAGAAGATTAAAGCATGGAGTAAGCTAATGAAAAAAGGACTCATTCATTATGTAAATGGAACTATAACAGCACCACCTGATCCTAATGCTCAAATTGAATGGCTCACTAAGAATTCCATGGCACTTGGAACTCTTAGAAAGTATGTATTAGATGACCTCATTTTTCACACTGATAAGTGTACTACAATTAAAGAGACTTGGGATATTTTTGAGAAATTGTATGGTCAAGTTGATGAGATTAAGGGCTACAAGCTTGATAGTGAACTCACAACATTGGATCCCAAGGATTTTCATACAATCCAAGATTATGTCACAAAAGCCAATGAGCTAAGAGCAAAGCTAAAGGATTGTGGCATTGACAAAAAGGATGTTCAATTGGTTTATAACTTGTTGGACAAGCTTCCTTCAGAGTATGCAGCCTTTGTATCTAGCTTTCACACCCATAGGTTAGATCAAGGTTCCTCATACACTGCTCCCTCCTTTGATGCATTCATGGAGATGTTGATTCTTGAGCAATCTAAGTTGACCAAGATGGGGATTCTCAAATCTTCAAAGTCACAAGCTTTGGTGGCTAATAAGGGGAATCAAGGCAATCAAGGAAAAGGCAAGAACCAAAAGCAACCTAAGACAAAACCACAACAAGATGGAGCACAATCCTCCTCTCCACAACAAGGTGACTCACCTAAGAGGAAATCATATAAGGATAATCTTTTTTGTGGATATTGCAAGAAGTCATGACATGATGAACATCATTGTTACAAGAAGGATATTGATGAGTTGAAGCATCTTCTTGAGAAGAACAAAATCAACCTACCTTCTAGAATGTCTACATCGGCTTGTTCCAAAGAAAAGGATAAAGGAAAGGATCACTCTTTCGAGACAGATAAAGGAAAGGGACAAGCTCTTTGTGTTACTACAAGTCACGATTCAGGGAGATGGCTTCTAGATTCAGGGACTTCTCATCATATGGCATCTTCGTAGTCTATGTTCTCTTCATTTGAGCCTTGCCACATGCCGCAAATTTTGATGGGCAATCATACATACATGGATGTGATTGGGAAAGGATCTATTGCCATTGGGGATAACTCCTTCAATGATGTGTTGTGTGTACCCCACTTGACAAACAATCTTCTTTCCATCTATCAAATCACACATGGGGTAACTAGGAAAACTATGGAGTTCACACCTGATTTAGTTATCATTAGAGACTTGGAGACTAGACCTATCATTATGACTAGGGTGGTTGATCATGCATCTCGGTTGTATTCCTTTTCACATTTTGGTCCTATTGATGAGGTTGATTCTTCCTATGTTGATGATTCAGATTTTGAGAACTTTGGGTACTTAAACTTGGGTGTTCTCACATGTGACCCCGTTCTTAATCCTTGCATTTCATCTCCTCCTATTGATATCACATCACTTATTGCACCTGATGATGCATCTAGTGCGATAGTTTTGCCTTCTTGTGATTCAGTGTAGTAGGATATTCCTTGTCTTCCAGCTTCAGTTCATTGGGATGACTACTTGACAGACATTGCAGGTTTGTTTGTGGAGTCCTACATTGCAGATTTGGGAGACATAATTGATGCAATTCATCTTCTCTTTGATGAAGATGATCCTTCTTCGATTGTTGCGAGGGAACACTCTGACCCTCTTGTGCATTCTCTACATGATCCTTCTTTTGAGGTTGATATGATTGTGGATACTTGTGTACATCAGTTGGAGGAGGTTTGTTTATCCTTAGAGGAGACATGTGATTCTTTGGATATTGTTCTACATTCATCTCCACTAGATCTTGGAGTGCCTTTTTCAGCAGTGTGGCACAATTTACCACCTTTGGAGGGGGTAACTTTCAGCATCGACATGGGGACACTGGAGCAATTTTCAGAGATTTCATTCATCATGAGTTTTTTTCCTACATCTTCCCTTCATGATTGGGGAGACTTCATGGATACACCTTTGGTTTTGTTTCTTCCTAAGGGAAGGAGCGTTGTTTGACGTTCGTGGAGTAGTTTCTTCATTCATCTTTGAGCTTCTACCATTGGTGTCGATTCTACATTGAGGGGGGGCTACCTAGCTTCTCTTCTTCTCTCATATGGGGGGGACTTTTTCCTCACATGAGGTTTTGTCCTTCTCATACTTCTTTGAGAGTTCTTTGTATCTAGTTTTGATCTCTCTTTTTGGGGGAGGGTTTTTTCCCATTGGGTTTTTCTCTCTTTCTATACTTTATGAGAGATTTCTTTGGTTTGGTTTGCATGCATTTGAATTTGTACATGGGTACCTAACATGGCCTCGTAGCCAGGACCCATCTTGCATTACTTAGTTGCATTGTAGACTTAAGTGCATTCCCCTAAGTTGCATTTAAGGAGGGGTGTTGGTGTAATTAATTATTCATGTTGGATATTATTACACCTTACTTAAGCTTACTTAGGTACATCCATATCATAGTAGTTTGGGTATGAGACACTTGGGTGTTTGTGCCACATTGGGATAGTGTGTGTAGGATAATTCCCACCTTTTATGGTCTGATCTTGTTGTTACATTCCAAATTCAGTGGGTGATCCACCTCTTGTGGAATATTATATTGTTTCTCTTACCTACCACACCTATTTCCTACCGACCCTTGTTTCTCATTGAGCCACATATCATGTTTGTCTACTCATATATCCATATAGCCTTGCCTATGTAAGCAGGCTCATATTCATTGTATGCAACTTTTGATGATCCAGTTGATCAGTATTTCATCTTGATAGAATACAGTTTATTCCTATCAATATTTTGTCTCTCTATTATACTTTTCATTGAGCTCTTGATCTTAGCAAAATCTCACAACGTGCATCTATATTCTTCATTAACCTTTCACCAATAAAACTCATTCCATCAATCAAGATATATCTAACACATGTCATCTCCCCTTGGAAGGTTGTTAGTCTTGTTCCCTGAAGCTCTTTGAAATCTCTTAATAGTATTCTTAATCTTGAATGAATAGTCGATAATCTTATATTAAAGGCTACAACTTTAGACTTTAGTTGGTGCAAGTGCAAGTAGAGGAGATCAATTTGGCATAGAAGTATTCTGAAGTGCTTCATTTATAGCACCTATTCAATGTGATTTGCACGTTCCTGTTGTCCCTTGAATATCTAAAATAGAGGAGGTTTTATCCTATTTGTGAGGTGGTCTGAAATGATAATATTAACTGATTCTCCCTATTTATTGTTCAAGTTGTGATAGTTTGCAAGGTGTGGTATATCATCATGGATAAGAGAACCAATACTTTTCATGGTGAGAATGAAATTGGTAGCCTTATTAGTATATTATTCACCTTGATAATAACTTGACCAAATCTATTTATCTATATCTCTCCTACCAAGCATATTTATCTCTAAAGTTTGCATTATTTGGTCATAGTGAAGCCTACATATAATCTCTCATTCATTTTCTATTGTTTCTTCTTGTCTAGTATCATTCTCTTTAATTTCAAAGTCTTGAATGTTTTCATCAATTTTGATATCTATTCTTCATTGTACATGTCATTGATTATAATTGAAGTTATCCCAATTTGTCTCTATTGTGTCATTGTTATGTTGAATGTCCGTTTTGATGTCATGAAAAGGTTTGTATAACATTAATTTTGAAAAAAAAAGTTTATCCATTTCTCTGAGCCACATGTTAGAATAGATAGAAACATTGGAAATACTCTGACAATACTTGATTTTTTCTTTGGATTTCTTTTGTTATCACCTTTTCTTTTAGGATTGTATTTCCATGATTTTGGTGCATCAATCAATGATATTACTTCCATAGAAAATGGTCTATTTTGATATGCGTCAATGAATGAGATGGTATGTTTTTCATTTTTATTTTCATCATCTTGTATTACACACTTGAAAACTTAAGTTGAGACATTTAATTTACTAATTTTTTTGCTAGTTTCTACCAATGGTAGTTCCAATAGCATGTGACTTGTTTCTTGTGCTCCAATGTCCCTTTCCATTATTGCAACAGTTAATAGATTCCTATAAGCTTTTGTAGCTAAATCATCTAGATTTTCAATATTTGATATCCATAATAACATTTGTTGGTATGTTTCAGAGCTTTTCTCTGATTTGTCTGCATACTTTGAGATATATTTAATGACTGCATGTTTTGAAAGAACAGGTTGTCAATCTATATTTTCTCTCCAAAGTTGTAATATGTACCGGTTGTGTGTGTTTAGTCTATCATCATTTCTTACCAGTTCAGAAAAAAATTACCTATCTCTGAATCATCATATATTTTTGACCCATCCAAATTAATTGGCCATGGAGCATTATACCTATACATGAATAATGTAACATGAAATTATAATTTATCAAATGATTGGATTATCAAAATTGTTGTAATATAAATTTATTTATTTATCAAAAACATTACTTGCAAACCATTTTCCCTTTTTTTTCGTAGACATGTTCCTTCTTTGCACATGAATGTCTTTGTACTATGTTCAATATCTCCTCATAGTCATTGTCAAAATCTATTTCTGCAATTTATCTTGTGATTTTAAGACATGGATGTATAGAAAAATTGCGAAATGACTACAAATTAAATTTCAATTGATTAATTTAAAATTTTATAAAGATGTTAGAAATAAGTATATTTTTACAATTTTCTACAGATGGTTATAAATATACCTGTACGTTTATTTGGTTTCTATATTCTCTAGGGTTCCATGCATGAACAATGAAGTTGAAATGTTTTTTTGCACTTTTTTGTTTTTCATCATTTGACCAATCAATGTTATCCATTTCTAGTGATCCGTGTATCTATAAAAATCCATGTACATGTGTTGATCCTCTATGTTTCCATTTGTATCCACACCAATAATCTTTAACTTGCAATCCTTTTTCAAGTATCTCTTTTCTAAAATTAGAGTTTTGTAAATGCATGTATTGGGCAACTATATGGGGATAATCAATGTTATTTTGTTTTCTCCACAGTTGAGCTTCACGTGGATTCAATGGTGGTGTACCTAGCAGTAGTGCATGTAAGTCTAGCCAATATAAATCAACTGCACTAAAAAAAACTTTAAAAAAAATAGTTGGCGTTCCAATCTGATGTAACATGTTTGTTAGTTCAACTCAACATTTTGTCCTATAAGATCTTGTACCTGTTAGAGTTGTTCCAATTTGCATCAACCTATCAGCTAAATTTGAATTCAAAATATTCTCTACATGCTCACACAGTTCCATTATAGTGATTGGCATTTTATGGAAACTTCTTTTAACAAAAACTATATTTGATGTTTGTGTATGATGTCTCATAATCATATTTGTCATGTAATATCGAAATCTAAGATGTTTTCCAAATTAGTTATCTCAGTATCGTAATAGATGCTTAGCATATTCATGAAGATGTACTTGTTTGGTCTGAGGTTCTAACCAATCACATTTATCGTGAGGAAATAATGTTGGAAATGTCATATCAAATAGTCCTAATGTGATATATACATTGATTGGAGATCCACAAATTGTTGGTCAGTTAATCAATGTTGATGGGTTTGTATTTTTTTTATCAATTCATGTACGAATCAACTCCATTTCTCTTTGTGCATTTGGTGGTCTTGAAGCCATCAATGTAGTGTGCTTAATGGCATTCTCTTCTTTAGTTTCTATCACTAGTCCCACGAACACAATCTCATTTCTATCATAATCAAATTCCATGTTCACAGTTCTTAGTCGTTCAAATATATTTTGATCATAATTTACTAATAAATTGTTAAGAGCAAATGGATCAACTATAACATCTAATTAAAACTTGTCATGTGCAATTTTATACTGCAGTGCTTTGTATACATGCTCCCTATTTACTGTAAAATTGTAACTCGCGTCATGTTGATCTTTCCTTCGTACTATAATTATTGGCAAGTTTGTAATATTATGTGGCAACTCCTTTTCTATTTGTTTGATGTGTTGCAGAAAGCTAATTGTGTGTCCTTTATATTTAAACTGGCCACCTATTGCATGTGTAACTTGTAATATTTGATTTACACGTGCAACAAGCATTTCTTCTACTTGGGTCAAACATGCTAGTTACATTGGTTGAGTTCTTGGATGCATATTATTCATAGCTAAAAATCTATTGATTCCTCTCTCTTGCTTACATCTGTTATAGACAAGTCCTTCAAAATTGTGAAAAAACTTTAATTTCAATATAAGATTCTTGACAAATATAACACATTGATGGGGACTTGTAGACATCTAAATGATTGTGAAATACCATTTGCATTTTTTTTAAATTCCATGGCAAGTAATCCATTTGGATTTTCTATGTTTTATGCACTGGAATATAACTCAAATTGAGATTCCTATTCGCGTACATTTTGAAAATTATCTGTATTATTTTCTACTTGCATTCTTTGAGGGGGTTCCTCTTCAAAACCGATATGTTGTAGATTTATATTTATATTGATAGAATGTGATTGAGGTTCTTTTTGTGTAATGGATTATATTGTAGATCACGTGTTGAAGTGTTTGCTGACATCTATTCAATTCTGAATTTTTTTATTGTGTATTGAGGTTGTAACTATTCAATTGACAGTTGTAATCTTCTTCGTGCATATCTTGCTCTATCTATTTTGTTTTGTCACCTCTTCTCCTCTTCCTATTGTGCATCTCTCATTTGTTCAATTTTTTTGGTTCCTATATTGTCTCCAGTAGTCTCTTTGATATTGTTTTCTTTGTTCGTCAAAATCAAAATTCTTCTTTGGTCAACCCATTCCTAATAAATTAAAAAATGATAATGAATATAATACTTGTATACCTTAATATAATATAATTAATTTAATTTAGTAATTTCTTAAGCAGTTAATATATTAAATATATGTTAAATGTGTTAAAGTTGTTTAATTAATTAATGTATTGAAATATTAAATTATTATTGTCTTGAATTTAATTTATTAAAGTTTTGTAATTTGAAAATTTAGTTATATTATATAATACTATATACTAAATAATATATACTATTATATATGTAATCTTTCTATTACATTATTGATGGTGAGTGCCAAGTTTTTGTGCATAGGCTAGGGCTCGTGCCTTAGTTGTGCTCCTTTGTTCTTATGTGTCAAATTTTTTGTGTGCTTCTGAGCCTAGTTGTGAGAGGTGGTTCGTGTGGTGGTTGGGGTGTGTTTTTTGTTGTAGCATGGGTGCGAAGGTGTGGCCGGGGCGGCCAAGGTTTGATGTTGCCTGCTTCTACATTTTAGGGGGTGTAGCTTTGCTTTTTGTCTCTTTTCTGAGGTGTTTGGGGGTTGGCTTTTGTGGTGGTTGGTTTGCTCAACTTTGTGCCCTTGTTTAATAGGGTTTATGCCTTGGGTGTGGTTTGTTAATAGAGGAGAGTGGAGCTTTTCCAAAGCCATTAGTATTTGGAAGTATGGGTTCAACGGAGCTAACTTCATCTTTGCATGTAGATACCTTGGGGCATTCAAGTTAAATCTTTGCGGGGGTTGCCTCTTCTTTGGAGATGGGAATCCTCAAGATTAAGAAAGTAAATGGTTGTTTGCAGATGAGTCAAGATCAGTCTATCTTGGTTATCCAACCTGAAACGATCTCAAATGATGTTATGTACTTGAGCAATCATGCCATTATTTGCGAGTTTATGGGACTTAGACTCTCTTTTCCTATTTTGGAGTCATGGGTGTGGAGGGTTTGGAACCTTGAAGGGGATATGGATATTATGTTAGCTGTTAACAACTATTTTGTGGTGGTTTTTTCATGCATCATGGATAGAAACAAGGCCTTTGAAGGAGGTCCTTCTTTAATCAGGTTGGGCTCTTCATCAAATGATGGCATGTAAGGTTTAATTTTGCTGAGGAGATTCCCTTAAAAGCCCATGTTTGGGTTCGTCTTCCTAGACTCTCAGTTGAATTCTGGAGGGATTATATTCTTCACTCGATTGCTCTTCTTCTTAGCAAGCCTGTGGGATTTGCTACTAAAACTCAAGCTAAAAAGGTAATTTGTTTTGCTCGCATCTGTGTTGAGATTGATTTGAATAATTTGTTACTATATTTTATAGAGATTTGTCTTGGATCCTCTTCTTGGGTCCAACAAATTGATTATGTGATTCTTCCATTTAGATGTTGTATTTGCCATGAATATGACCATTTACAAAGGAAATGTCCTAGGTTCAATCTGGCGACAACTGCAACTATTGCTCCTTCAATCTCTATCCGTAAGAATGACAAGGGGAAGAATCTTGTGGCTGATGAGGATATAGATAAATATGTTTTTATTCCCGTCAAACCTCAGAATAAGGGGAGAGGGTAGAAGATAAACTTGAAGGATAGACAATATGATGAAAACTTCAATCGGTTCAATGCTTTTGAGGATTTGGTCTAGGAAGAGGGAATTCTAGTTGAGATGTCATCTGGTGCTAAACCTTTGGGAATGGTTTTGTCTAAAGATAATAATGAGTCCTAGTTTATACCTTTTTGCAGATATTTTAAGGTTTTTAAGACTTTTGTATACTTACTTTTGGGGTCATGTGTTATGCTTTAATGTCCCTTTTGAGTCTATATGTTGAATATGTTGTCATTTTTCCAAGACCTTTGTTGTGATGATATAGTAAGCTTTATGAATAAAATATAGATATAATTTTATCTTTGAATGATGATAAATGTGTTGCATTGTATAATCATGAATGTGCTAGATGTCTTTGTGCTAACCTTGGTGATGTAGCTGCATGTAAGGAATCCTACATTGAATCAGGACTTAATGATATTAGCAGTGTGGCAGCATTCTAAATAGGACTGGACAACGAGGCAAGAAAAGGTCAAAAACTATTACAACTTGGGTACCAGTTGTTCGAGTTATTGAAGAACCTTCAAGACCAGTCACATGATATTAATGTTTCTTATCAAAGATCATGTTTGATGTTAGAGAAAATCAAGGGAAAGATGCAAAGTGTTCAAGGTTGGAACAGAGTCCTGTTCTTTTCAACTTTCTTAGACTTTATGTTTCAAATAAAAGCCTCCTCCTATATACTAGGAGTGGAGCAGTTGTTTTGGTAAATTGTTAGGAGGACAATTGTTGTATAATCCTCCTTAGGTTTCCCGAATAAAGTTAGTTAGTTATTGTAGACACCTAAAATTGTCCTGTTTAATTAAATAAATATTTTTATTTATTTAATTATTTTATCCTAAGTCTTCTATTAATTAAATAAATTCTTATTTATTTAATTAATTCATTTATCCTCTTCTAGCCCTTTCCTCATTTAAATAAACATTCTTATTTATTTAAATTATCTTTCTCCTAAATTAAATAAATATTTTATTTATTTAATTGGTCCCAGTTTCTCTATTAATTAAATAAATATTTATTTAATTAATTAATTCATTAGCTTTTTCCTCTATGACACATGTCATTTATCTCTTAATTTTCCTCTACCTACCCCCTTCATTATTTTATTATTTCTTCTACATACCCTTTAATCCTAGCTGATTATTTCTTTCTTTCACCTCTTAATCTTATCCCTCCATTTTCTAAAGTGTCTTCTATATAAGGGGATTATTTCATCAACCCTAACCACCTGCCTAATCAGTGCTTTATGCTATCAAGCCTTCTTGCAATCAAGCGACTTCACAACCACAATCTGTTCTTTGTTGAGCTCTTGTGCACATACAAAATCTGAGAGTAAATATATCAAACGAGATCAATGGAGATAGGTGGTAATGGAGATTAAAACCCTACTTGGCATGTGAATGGTATTATTGTTCAATTTGTTTATTTGCACATTCTTAGGTATCTTCATTGGTTTATGGTGAATGTTTTATTGGAGGACTAGGGTTTATTGATGTTGGATCTTTGTGGTTTTGCAATAGTTTATCATCATCATTTTTCACCGTATATAGTTATTATTATGATAAGTGTTGTTGTATTGTTAAGATAATTTTGAGAATAAAGAAGCAGATTTTTTATTTTGAGCAATATATGGTGTTGTTGTGATTATGAGAGCTTTGTAGTTAATCTTTGTTGTAGCTTGTAGTCCAGAAGACTCACTCAAGGGGGCCCACTTGGTGAGGATTCTTTATATTTTCTTTATGCGCTTTTATTTCTTAAAGTTATTTTAATTATATTCTAGTAAATTGCTCATTGTCTGCTCCTGCAACCACTGAACTATAATTCTATGATTGTTCCTGCAACCACAACATAATAGAGCAATTATTTATGTGTAATTAGAAGCCTTCATTTTGATAGGAAAAGTTGGTAGAATTTCCCTGTGTTACAATATAGAGAGGATTTATTTCTTTATGCAGATTAATACAACATTTCATTTATCTAAGATTGGAATAGGATTGTCTTGTAGAACTCTTAGTGCACATATTGTGTTGTCTCATTTCAAGTTGTATGTCCTTGGGTTGATAAAGTAAATGAACCAAATTGATGGTGTTTGATGGCTACTCAGTTAGGAATTCATGTCTCTGAGTTTGGGTATAGTGCTTAGTTAATCACCCATTGTTTTGGACCAACAGACGATAAGAATAATAATAAAAATTTGGCATTGGTAATTACAAGATGGGTAGATAGATACTGACTTACCCTCTCATACCTTAATGTTATTGATCCAAGTGAGTCCCTAGTTTGGAAAAAGGTTGGTGATGTAGAAGTTCTGCTCCTGTCTCTTGTAAAAGAGAGCTTGGATCTTAGTAAAAGCAGTGGGTCCTCTCAGACTGTGGGTTTGCATCAAAAACCCCTCAAGAAAGGTTCTTTGGAGAAGACCTCGAAAGTAATTCCTAAACTAGACCAAGTGAAAGTTAAGTTAACTGATGAGACTTTGGTTGAGTCTTGGTGAATGAAGACTATTGACTCTCATTTCTCCCACTTTCATAAATGATTGTCATATCACGAAATGTGAGGGGTATGAATAACATCCCTAGACAAAAGGCTATTCATGAGTTAATTGACTCATTCTCTAGATGTTATTTTTATTTAGGAAACTAAGTTTATAGTTGATGGTTTGCTCAACAAAGCTCGTAGAGTTTGGTCCCGGGGTATGTTATAGTGTATCAGTTCTCAAAGCAATTCAGGGGGTATTGCTTGTTTTTAGAACCCAAAGAAGATTGTTACCCTATGGTGGATCTCAAGCCAATCTTATATTTCTTTCATTGCTTCTAGTTTAGATTTTGTGGAAACTTGCCTCTTCACTAATGTTTATGCCCTTATTGATCTCTTGGGTAAGGCACGCCTTGTTGGGTGAATATTTTGTCACTAGCGTACTAATGACAATATATAATTCACACAAAGCTATGTTGAGAAATTAATCTCTCCTCTCATCAAGGGGAGGTTCCCTATGAAATTTCTTCTCTAATTAATAAGAAATTAAATTTGTTGGTTGGTGTTGGGCATATAACTCTCTTTTTTCAGAGTCTATGTATTCTCCCTTCACCTGGTTACAATTTCTCTATCTCTTTAGATACTTAAAGAAAAGAACTATGAATCTAACAAACTACACCAAGAGTTACTATTAAGCAGCACAAAGTCTCCTTGAAGGTAACACTAACTCAAACTAATTATTACAAATCAAATAATTAGAAACATAGCTTGTAGCTCAAAGTCTTCAAGTATAAATTCCTAATCCTTTAAACTACAAGTAACTGCAGTGATACAAAGCCTACCACTAATCACTCAATTATCAGAAGATTTCTCAAATATGCTAGGAGCACATAGTCTGCTTGCAAGATTTAAGAGCTCTTTAACCCACATAACAATATCTTCAAGATCAAAGAAGTAAAGAACATATATAATCAATGGACATAGGAACATTAAATTATATAAACAATTTTCTTGACACAACACAAAGTTTGAAATCAACAAAACTGTTTTCTTTATTTGCTTGATAGAATTTTCACAACAAAGCCCAAAGTCTTAGTTGAGATAAAAATTCTGCAGAGTTTTGCTAAGCATGAAAAAGATAAATATTTACAAATCAGGTCCTCCTTATATAGGAAAAGAAGTTGAGAAAAAGGTGGGCACAGTTGACTTATTCAACTGCGCAGTCCCATTTTACTACAACTACAACATAAAGAAAACATGCACCTATATAAAAATTGACAGCATCTATCGATGCAACTGCATAAAGAGAAGGTGTCAAAAGGGGTCACTTCATTCTTCATTCTCCTCCTCATTGGATTTCTAAAAATCTTCGAACTTAGCCAGGATAGCTTTCATCTCTGCTTCGTTCGACATTGGGGTAGAACTTGTGATTACTCGGACGCAGGAAATTGCATCTTCAATCTTTACTTGTTTCTTTTGCTCGTCCTTCAACATGGATGCAAGGACTTCAAAACTGACCCGGATCTCCAATAGCTTATCAAATGTGTCAAGTGAGAAATCCTGTCCCGTGCAATGATCTATTAAGGCAAGGAATTCTTGTGTGATAGCTTCGCCAGTAATGAGATTTTGATCGCCATCATATAAGTAACAAGGAAGATCAACAACTTTGGCAAAAATGAGATCAATCTCATCATCACCTTCTTTCTTTTCTTGGTCCAGTTCTGCAATCATCAACCTTATTGTCTCTTGCTTATGAGATAATAATGACAAGATATGGATGTACTTTTCCCTTGTGGGAATTACCTTATTTTCAACAAGGACATCTATCCCGAAGTCCTCCATTTTGCTCCAAAAGGTAGTACTTTTCACAACTTCCACAATCTCCTGTGATAATGAAGTTTTGAGTCCTTGTATCTGACTCTGGATTACTTCATAATCCGCCAATAGTCCCATTGTCAAACTTAGAAGATAAGAGCCTTCTAACCTTAGCCATGAAATCTACTCATCCATCACTCGACCTTTAGCTCCTACCTATTCAATCTTCTTTAGAGCTTCGATCTGCATTGAGGATCTTATGGGCTTAATTTATTGAGAAGATTGTGTGACCTTTAGAAGAACATTGGTCAGTTGTTCACACTTCTGCTTCAATTCATTTTTCTCATCCCTCTCCTGGTCAAATCTTCTCAACAAGGAATCAAAAGTTGTCTAAGAATCCAATTTGACACTCTCATGTGTTTCCACCCCGAGTTCTATGACTTGCATGGTATAATCCTCAGGTCGTATGTTGCCTTTGTCCTTATTTGATGATGGCACCATGACCTTAGCATACTTCTTTTAGAAGTCGGGTCCACCAACACCCGAGATATGGTCTTTGACTTCTTTGTTCCTTTTGGCTTTGGGGGAACCAACTGCTTGAAATCAAACTCATCTGGAGAGATCACCTTTTTTTTTTCTCTTAGGGGCCACTACTTCCATCCAAGGGGGTAATTTTGGATTGGCCGATGGAGTAGTAGCTCCTTGTTGATTTTGAGTTGAAGTTTTGGGAGTAGGTTGACTGGAGCTCGGAGCAGTTATGAGTGTTATTGATGGCACCGATATTGAAGTATCTAGTGGAACATTTGCTGCCGCTGACACCTCTTTAGTTACATATGGGAGAGTTGAAGGTGTTGTGGATGTAACTTCAGTACTTACCAAAGGTGGAATTTCTATTGTGACTGTAGTAACAGGTAAGTCCACTGAAGCCCGTTCTGCAAATACCTCTTCCAAGGCTTCATTAAAATCCATCATTGTAGATTCAATGGCAGATGAAGGAATATCATCCAGATTTGAAAAGTTGGTTAGTGTGAAAAATTGTTGAACGGCCTCTGATTGCGCCATACCCATACTTAGATCCCCATCTGGAAAATCTTCATCCTCTTGATCAGAGTCAGATTCAATAGAGTGGATAACTACTTGTGAAGTGGTCAAGGCATCAACTCCTGCTGGATGTGATACTTCTTCAGCCTGTGCTTCCTCTTGTTGAAGAATTTCTCCTTCAACTTCCTTGGCAGGCGGTTGTTCTAGCTCTTTCGCCACTGCTTCCTGTATTGCGGATGATGATTCACCCTTTTTGGACCCTTTCACTGTAAATTTAATTTTGGGCCCTTTCCCTTTTGATTGTATCACAGGAGCTGAGGATAGTGCTTGCGGGTTTATCCTGCTCTTCATTCTCGTCTCGGCTATAGCTGTCTTGCCGACTGGGCCATCACTGTTATCATCTCCTGAACTAGCAGGAAGTTGTTTCATCCTGAGATTCTTTTTACCAGCCATGCATTGGTGTTTGCCAGGATGGGAGCAATCCTTTGAGTGATTGATTTTCTCTCCTTATTTGACCATTCTACGGGAGGAAGCGGAGAATCAAAAATCTTCTTCTCATAATAGACAGGGTCTATTATGTCATATGTGTCTTCCATGGTCATTGGGATTTTGCTAAATCCAAGTTTTCAATTTGTTCCAAGGTAAGACGGCTAAAATCCATCTTTCTTATATCCTCCTCATTCTGACAATCTGCCCAAACATCTTCAAACCTGTAAACATGTGTATAACTCCTTTTGAGTTTGTTCTTTATGCCACGAAAGTCAAAATTGTTTTGGGCCTTGAATCTTCTCATGGTATTCCATTGTATTTCTTCCTCCATGTTTTTGGCCTTGGGGTTGGTTAGCACTGAGTACCTGTCGATTGATTATGGGAACTTTAGCCCAGTCTTATGTGCTTGTGATTTTTTTTCATGCACATTAATCAGTTGTCTACACAACTCCATGGGAATGATTTTGTCTGAAGGGAACCTTGGTAGAATAAAGGGCTCATTTGAGAAACATCCAATTTGGATGTAAGTGAATGTGGGAAATTACAGGAAAACACATCCAAAATGAGATACCCTATTATAAGCAGCCTCTGATATTCTCCGCTTCAACAAGCCCTTATCAAACATCCACTTCCATACAACAAAGAAGGCATCATTAACTCTTCTGTAATGGCTACCTTGATTCTTGATAGTAAGCTGATTGTAGTACTCCCAGACGGGCACCAACTTCCTATCACCCTTAGTAGATAAGCCTGGATATTGCCTCATTGAAGCAGCCGCATAAACCAGGTATGAGGTCATATAAAATTTCAGTGTTACTTTGATCTCCTTCAATTGATCACAGAGGGCATCGCTGATCTGTTCACCCCAATCAATTCTTGCTGCTCCTTTCCTGATTATTTTCATGTAGTAACACATCCATCTTTGAAAGTAATGAGAGTCTTTTAACCCCCTGACCCTTGATAACATGGTGACCATGTTGTTGTACTCCTCATTGAAATCACTCCTATGAAAGAAATTCCATCGTGAGGTTAGGGAACCTCTTGCAGCAGAGAGGAAAACAGTATTGATTACCTTCTTGCATTTATCCTCATTTTTCTCATAGTACTCTTGAGCACTTTCTCGAGAAATATCAGCCACCTCTTCAACTTGGGAACCTTTGAAGACACTATTAAAAAATACACTGTCCAAGGTCATGATGACATTCTGATCTGCATCTTTCACCTATCTTGTATTTGGATCAAAGTGATCCGCTACTGCAAGCACAAATTCTGGATCATGAGCTGCAACTGGAAAGGATACATATTTATGCAACTCAGATTTGATCAAACTAGTTAGGCAAGTAGGAGCCTTCTCAATTCGATCAATGAATTCTTGCATATTAACATGCCCGATTTCAGTGTCTCTGATCTCCTTGATATTTGAATCTACTGAACTCTCTGGGTATAGATTCAAGTACTTGTCGTACTTGTACTTCATCTTTCTTGATGATGTTTTACTCGGAGAAGATTCCAACTGACTTGAGGAAGGCTCGGATTTTTTGTGAGGGAGCTTTGACATTCATGATGACTACATTCAACACTGAGGATTAGCTCTTCATCATTATCAAAATCAATTTTTCTCAAACGGATCGAAAAATGGGACTCAAACAAGCTTGGGAGTAAAACTGCCAAAAACAATAGGTCGGGGAAAAAATTCTGAGATGCTCTTTTGAAAACAATAATTGCACATCAAAATTTAAAGTTCGATGTGCAAGCTCGGGGTAAGTTATCAACACATTGAACTTTAAAGTCTGATGTGCAAATCCGGGATGAGTTATCAACACATCGGACTTTAAAATCCTATGTGTTAATTTGGGGTAGATCAATAACATATCGGACTTTAAAGTCCGATGTGCAAGGGTAAAATTTTTGAAACCAGCACATTGTGCTTTAAAGTCCAATGTGAAAGGGTAAAACCATCAAGCAATCTAGCACATCGGACTTTAAAGTCCAATGTACTTACAAAGGAAAAACCGTGGGTTGACATGTCGGGTTTTAAAACCCGACATGTCAACCAGCCTTCACATCTCCGCATAACGGACTTTAAAGTCCGATATGCGAAGATAATTATCTGCATATCAGACTTTAAAGTCCGTTATGCAGAGACGTTTAATCCAACTACATAACGAGCTTTAAACCCCGTTATGCAGCTTTGGGAAAAAGAGGAATAAAGGGGGGGGCAATCGGAGTTTAAAATCCGATTGCCCTCTTGACACACCAAGCAAAACCCGAAGGAAATAAAACAAAACAAATGAAAAAATAATATGTAAACAAGAAGGGAAAACCTGAAAAGAAAACGTAAAACCCTACCTCCTTCGCTAGAAGAGATTTTTTGAAAGATCTGATGATGGCGCGATCAAATCCACAAGATGGTGAGCGAAAACGTCGAAGGAGATGTGCGGAAGGAAAAAAAGAACAGGCGAAAATGAGAAAATAAAACGCAAAAACGGATTAAATAAACCCTCGAAATTAGCCATTAATGATGCATTAATGACCAACTTGCAGTGCATGTCGGACTTTAAAGTCTGACATGCAGGCTAAAAAGCTGTGCAAGTCGGACTTTAAAGTTCGACATGCACTCCCAAGTATGACATGCACTCCCCAGCCAGACAGCTTGTAGTTCGGACTTTAAAGTCCGAACTGCAAGGGAAGACTACCTATAGGTTAGACTTTAAAGTCTAAACTGTAGGCTTCAAAACCTAGCAAACACAAAGTTCGATGTGCATAAAGCAAAGAAAGAGCTTGCTGTTCAGAATTTAAAGTTCGAACTGCAGGGTAAAACTGCAAACTTAGAAAAACTAAGAAAACACTAAAAACGAAAAGCAAGAAGCTAAACGAGCTAATTGATGAAGTTGATTAAGCTCTTCTAGAGACTGTAAGGTATGAAACGGACCAGTTTCGTAGGGTTGCCTCACAATTTTGGCTGTGTTGAAATCAAGGACAACAGCTAGCTCTGACTGGGGAATAAGCTGCACCACTTGAAGCTTGTAGAATCCAGAACTCCGAGTGCCTGTATCCATTGGGCTATAGAGTCAGGCGACAAAAACACTGAAAAGAAAAGAGTATACATATTTTATAAAAAGTACAACTTCCTTTACATCGCTCTCTATTGAGCAAAGAGCTTCAAATGTTCTCCACTATGAGGTAGTGAGAACAGGGTACCATTTGCATATGCAAGTAAGTAGTTATGCTCGCCACATACTTCATGAATAGTGAAGGGACCTCTCCATAAGGAGTCAAACTTTCCATGCAAACCTTTTGGTTCCCTCCTCTTGTCCCATAACAAGACTTGATCACCAACTGAGAACTCATGGGAAGTTGTTTTCTTATCAAACAATGCCTTCACTTGGCTTTTGTGTGCAACAATCCTATCTACCACTTCTGCTCTTGTTTCTTCCAGGTGAGAAAGAAACATAACCACTTATCCAGTGAATCTTGATATGTTTCATCTTTAATGGCCTTGGCGAGATTTAATGCTGGAAGTTCCACAGTGATTGGAATCTCGGCATTCAACCCATACAAAAGTTGAAAAGGTGACATACTGATTGCTCTTTTTGGAGTTATACAATCTGCCCATAGCGCATCATAAAGAGCTTTATGCCAAATCCGTTGTCTCTCATCAACAAGCTTTCTCATAATAGTAACCAGATTCTTGTTGCTTGACTTGGCCTGACCATTTCCTTGCAGATAATAGTCAGATGAGTGTGAAAGAGTAATACCATGATCAAAGCAAAAGTCAATTATCTCATAAGATGAAAAACATGAAGCATTATCAGCTACTCTCTTATGAGGAACACCAAACCTTGAAACGATGTTTTCCTTCAAGAATTGACAAACCATCGCCGAGGTACATTGCTTGGTTGGGATTGCTTCCACCCACTTGGTGAAGTAATCTGTTGCTGTGAGAATGTATATATGACCCGCACTAGATGTTGGATTGACAAGTCCGATGAAATTGAATCCCCACTGTTGAAAAGGCTCTTCAATTATTACTGGTTTAAGGGGAAGCGCAGCTAATTTGGGCTTACCAACAAATTGCTGACATTGCTCACTCTTGTGAACCCAACTGTATGTATCTTTAAACAATGTCAGCCAATAGTATCTAGCACGCAAAATTTTATGTGCAGTGACAGGAGCCGAAAAATGTCCACCACAAGCAAGATCATGAAAAGCTTGAAGTAATCTTACTTCTTGTTGTTTGTCTACGCAACACAGGAAATTGCCATCCAGACCCTTCTTGTACAAACCATTGTCCCATAAGACAAAATTTACTGCTTTAAGCTTCAGGGTTCGCCTTTCTTTCCTTGACAGGTGTGCAGGACAATCTCCATATGTTAAGAAATATGCCAGGTCAGAATACCACTCATCAGTAGTGCTAACAAATAGAACATTGGGAAGATCTTGATTCATACCTTCATTTTCCAGCACCACTTCATCAATTGATTTGTTGTCAGTTATCAACTGACATAGACCTTTTCCACGAACCAACTTAGTGGGCTTAATTTCCATATCATATTCTTGAATCTTGGCAATCCAGTTGCCCCTTTTAGTTCCAAACTCTTGTTGCGTCAGAATCAACTTGACAACAACATCAAGAACAAGAGCAATGACATGCGAATTCAGAATATAAAACCTGAAATGTTTCACCGCTTTCACCACAGCAAAAGAATACTTCTCCATTTCTAAGTATTTCAGCTCATGATCCTTTAGTGGATAACTCATGCAATGGGTGATTGCACACCTTCATTATTTCTCTACATTAGTATAGCCGAACAAGTATGATCTGATGCATAGCTATACATAATAAACTATTTTGTATAATTTGGGCGTACTAAGATTGGAGCGATTGCCATGGCTTCCTTAATCTGATGGAAAGATTTCTTTCCTTCAGGAGTCCACTTGAAGAGAGAATTACCTTTCATCATATTAACTATGTGACGAGTCTGTTCGACAAAGTTTGGAATGAATCTTTGCAAGAAATTTACTTTGCCGAAGAAAGAATGAACAACAGTCTTACTTGTTGGCAAGGAAAGGTCACGAATAGCTTTTACTCTTTCCACATCAATTTTAATACCTTCTTTAGAAACAATATGTCCAAGCAACTTAACTTTAGTTACCCCAAAAACAAATTTCTTGGGATTGAGGGAAATTCCATGCTGACGACATTTTTCTAAGACTTGTTGCAGATGAAAGAAATGATCTTGACGTTCCTTAGAATAAACAGTCAAATCATCCAAATAGACCACAATGAACTTACCAAGAAAACTTCAGAAGGCCAAGTCCATTACACGTTGGAAAGTTTCTCCCGCATTTATTAATCCAAAAGGCATCCTGCGATATGAAAAGGTACCCCAAGGTGTAGTAAATGCGGTCTTATGCTGATCTTGCTCCAAAACTTCTACTTGGTTATAACTCAAAAATCCATCCAACATGGACATCATCTCTGCTCCAGTAACAACTTGTAGGAAATGATCCATGATAGGTAAAGGATAATTATCCTTCAAGGATGCCTAATTCAAGTTTCAGAAATCAACACATATCTGAATCTCACCATTCTTCTTACGTACAGGTACAATATTGGCTATCCAAGAAGAATGATGAATGGGAAAGATTATCCTTGCTTTCAACATCTTTTGTACTTCAGCAAAGATAGTATCGGAGATCTTTGGGTTGTATTGCCTTTGCTTCTGATGAAAAGGTGTAATACCTAGTTTCAATGGAATGTCATGGTGGAGCTCTTCGGGATGAAAAGACTTTAGATCTTCATAGGAGTATGCCAAGACGTCAACATATTGCTGCAACACTTTTCAATGTTGATAATATGCCTAGGTGATACTTGTTCATATAGATTTAGGCTACAATTGGATTTCTATGACACAACAACATATCTCTTGCACATGTTCTTTTGTAAAAACTAAGCAATGGTAGGAGGAGTAGCAAGCAGTAATGGGAGAATTCAAAATTCAAATTCTCTGAAAGGCGGGAACTCTGGTTCCAACGGTGGGAGCGGCCAGATCAAAGGAGCTGGTCCCATGGGAGAGAAGGACAAGCCTCCAGATATTTCGAACGCTATTGACATTCCACAGATTGGTGGTACTCTGCCAGAGAAGAAAGAGGGTTCTGGGTTTTCGGGGGAGGGGTCCAGTGGGGGGTCCAACCCATGTGATGAGACCTTGGAGAACGGAAATGAACCTAGAAAATGGTCATCCCTTTTTGGAACAAAACCATTTGGTAAATCCTCTTTACCTCCTGTCAAGAATATTTCTGAACCATCCTTTGGAAAGTTTGTTATTTCTATCCCTGATCTGGTTCTGGATCATAATATAAACAATATGTCGAACTCCCTAGTAGGCAAATTTATGGGTTCGCGTCCAAACATCGAAGTTGTAAGGGCTTATGTCAAGCGAAAGTGGGCTCTGAAGGGTAATGTTGAAATCTTGGCTTTGCCTAAAGGCCTCCTATCTTTTACTTTCTTGTGTGAAGAAGATAAACTAAGGATACTTTGTGGAAGTCCCTGGATGGTAGGAAAGACAACCTTAGTTCTTCGGAAATGGCATCTGAACCTGAACATGAATGACTCCCTCTTGGCACAAGTTCCAGTATGGGTAAAGTTACCAGGTCTGCCTCTTGAATATTGGGTAGAAAGCATCTTCTTAGGAATTGCAAGCTCCTTTGGTGAACTCCTCTCTATAGACCCAGTCACAACTTCAAAAAGGAGACTAACTCATGCTAGGTTTTGTGTAGGGATAGCCCATGATGCAGACATGTCAGAACAGATAGATATAGTGTCAAAGTTGGGGACATGGAAACAACAAATAGAATATGAATCTATCCCCTTTGCCTGCTTCCATTGTAAGAAAGTTGGTCACTGGGAAAAATCTTGTCCTATCAAGCTAAAAGTAGAGCTCAAGAAGACTAAACCCTCGGTTGAAAGTAAAAAGGCTCCACAAAAAAAGGTATGGCAAGTTAAAAACTTAGAGAATAAGGAAGCTGACTTTATTGACAACAACTATTTTGAACCATTGGGGGAAAATAAGGAAGTGTCCTCAACCTCTACCTCCAATCCTCCAACTCAGGAAGTCTTGAGAAATGAGCCAACCAAAGTAAACAACTCTATGACAAAGTAGATCCGAACAGAGGAATTGAAAGAATAGTCCAAAACTTCAAAAGACACAGCTGGAGTGGTAATTGCTGATACTTATGCTAGTAAGGAAATGCAAAATAAAGAGGATCAACTTGAGGAAGGGGAGATCCTTGGCTCCCAAGAAGAAAAGACAAATTCTTCCCCTCATGTAAGTTTTGAAATGCAAGAAGCCCAAAAATGTGCTATACTGGGTATAAACCTTTCGGATTCAGATTAGAACTCA
Organism: Cryptomeria japonica; assembly: GCF_030272615.1. Classification (NCBI taxonomy): domain Eukaryota; kingdom Viridiplantae; phylum Streptophyta; class Pinopsida; order Cupressales; family Cupressaceae; genus Cryptomeria; species Cryptomeria japonica. The sequence continues at coordinate 141,102,047 of NC_081407.1, read as the reverse complement.
AAAACAGTAAACAATGTCTCACATGATTCCAGATTCCATAATTGGGGTGATGAAGATGAAATATCTAGAATCCTTAGTAATCCGGAAGCAGTTCTTGAGAAAGAAGTTGACTGGAAAATACCAAAAAATAGGAACAAGAAAGGATCCACTCCCTCGGCTTCTCAACTAAGGAAATCCAGTATAATAGCTCAAGTTGATGTTGGGTATATCTCCTCTTCCCTAGGATGACCTTCTAACCATAAAGCCAGAGACAAGGAGGCCCGTAAGAACATTGCAGATGGGACCCAGAAGACTCTTAAGGAGTTAGGAATTGGTAAGTAACTATGAAGATTATCTCTTGGAATATAAGGAGACTTAACAATCCTCATAAACATGATATCATTAGGAATATGATAAGGGATAGCAAACCTGATGTTTTTCTTATTCAAGAGACCAAAATGAGTAGAGAAAAAGTTGAATCTTTGAAGTTTTTTAAAAATGGGAGTATCAGTGGTGGTAGTTCAGAAGGTGCTTCGAGAGGTATAGCTACCATTTGGAATCTTAATAGTGTCAAAGGCGATGTTCTTATTCAAGAAAAAAGTTTCTCTTGTATCAAATTTGAGCATTTAAGAGATGGAACATCATGGGTACTCACCAATATTTATGCACCCAACACCTTGAAAGCCAGAAACTCCTTCTAGAAAAAACTTAAAGAAGTTAGGGACAGTTTCAAAAATCTTAGCTAGTTGGTCATGGGAGACTTTAATACTCCTTTGAGAGAAGAGAAGAAATTTGGTGGAAGCCCCTCTCAGTTGGAAAGTAGGTTGGCCCTTATGGACTTTATAAATAGTCAAGCTCTCAATGATGTGGAGATACAAGGATGCAATTACACATGGACTAATAGGAGAACTGGTAATGATCTTATCCAAGTTTGCCTTGACAGGGCTCTTATCTCTGATGAATGGTACAGACATTATTTCTGCTCCTTGTCTACCCATATCCGGGTTGGGTCAGATCATTTTCCCATCACCTTCATTGCTGACCCAATTAATAGAAGAAGACATTTTCCTTTCAGATTTGAAAAAATGTGGACTCATCACCCAGAAATCACTCGTAATATTCAGAATTGGTGGAATATCCAAGTTGAGGGAACTGCTATGTACAGAGTTGTAAAGAAACTTAAAAGTGTAAAGGACAATATAAGACTTTGGAATAAATCCAGCTTTGGGAACATTTTTGAGGCCAAAGGCAAAGTCCAGGATGACCTCAAGAAAATACAGGTCCAAATTCAGAAGGATGGCTTCAGTACTGTGTCTATTGCTGAAGAAAATGAGACCCTTAAAAAATACCATGAAATCATTGTTAAAGAGGAAACTTTTTGGAAGTAGAGATCAAGATGCATTTGGCTAAAGGAAGGAGATAGGAATACAAGATTTTTTCATATGTCTACGATCAAACATAAAGCGGCAAACAAGATAACTAAATTGACAGTGGACAATGGGGAGCTGGTCAAGGAGGAAGAAATTAGGATTGAAGCCAAAAGGTACTTTTCAGAACTTCTCAGGAGGGATCACAGGTTGGATACTAATGCTCAATCTTGTTTTCTTCAAAATATTCCTTTTCTTATTGATGAGCAGATGAATGTCTCTCTTTCTTCCATTCCTTCGATTTTGGAAATCAAAAATGTTGTTTTTTCTTTTGATGGTAATAAAGCCCCCGGACCAGATGGTTTTCCCATGTTCTTCTTCCAAGAATTTTGGGACATTGTCGAGAAAGATGTTTCCAACGGGGTCAAGGAATTTTTTGGGGCCAGAAGAATTTTGAAGGAAATTAATGGCACCTTCATTTCTCTTATTCCCAAAACCCAAGGTGTTGACTCTATGGACAAGTTCAAACCTATCAGCCTATGTAACTCTTTTTATAAGATCATCTCCAAGGTTCTTACTACCAGAATTTTGACTATCCTTCCTTCTTTGATTGATCATCAACAAAATGGTTTTGTCCCAAGAAGACAAATTCTCAACTCCATTATTACTGTTCATGAGAATATTCATTCTCTTGTTAGGGCTAAGAAACAGGGTCTCATCCTCAAGCTTGATCTCTCTAAGGCCTATGACCGGGTTGACTGGTCTTTTCTTGTTAAGGTTCTTGTGGCTTATGGTTTTTCCACCAAATGTGTTGACCTCTTCAGTCAACTTATTACCTCAGCCTCTTTTGTTGTTCTTGTCAATGGTGGCTCCCCTTCCCCCTTCTTTCAAGCATCTAGAGGACTGAGGCAAGGGGATCCCATCTCCCCTATCCTCTTCATTATTATGGTTGAATGTTTTGGAAGGTCTATGGAAAATATGGTTATGCGAGGTTCTTTTAAGGGACTTCAACCTTCTTCATCTGATCTTATTTGCTCCCATCAACAGTTTGTGGACGATACCATTGTCATGGGGGAATCAAGTATTTCTGAAGCTAGAACCTTGAAGGACACTCTTTGTAAGTTTGCCTCTGCTTCTGGTCAGCTCATTAATTGGGTCAAAAGCGAAGTTTTTTTCATCAATACTCCAGAGAGAAGACAACAAAGAATTAGAAAAATCCTAGAATGTCAGATTGCTGATCTTCCTGCCACTTATCTTGGCCTCCCTTTGGGCATTGCGCCTCTTGATTCTTTTTGGAGCTCTCTAGTGGACAAATTTCATAAAAAGCTAGCTAGTTGGAAAGGTGCCCTTTTAAGTCAAGCTGGAAAGCTTCAACTTCTAAAAGCTTCACTTCAAAGCATACCTATCTATACCCTAAGCCTTTTCAAATTCCTATTAAGTATGTTGATGCAATTGAGAAAATTCAAAGAAAATTTCTATGGTCAGGGGTTGAGGACAAGAAAAGAATGTCTCTTGTGGCTTGGGAATAGGTATGCAGACCGAAAAGTAAAGGATGTTTGGGACTGAGAAGAATCCGGACCTTAAATGAAGCTCTCTTGTCCAAACAGGTTTGGAGAATGTTCCACTCAAATAATGAATGGTGTAAAATCTAGCGAAGTAAGTACTCTTTTCTGTCCTCCTCTCTTTCCTCTTTTATCAATTCTGAAATCAGCATTAATGGGCCCCACATCTGGAATCATGCCTCGAAGTGTAGAGATAGCATTTCTAAAGGGGTTACTTGGAAAGTAGGCAATGGTAGGAAAGTTAAATTCTAGGAAGACCCCTGACTTTTTGATAAACCTTTGACTGATATCCTAGAATGGGCCCCCTATGCCTCCTCTTGTATTAGAACTTTTGGTCCTCTAGTTGAAGGGTATTGGACATGCAATAATTGGTAGAACATTCAAAGCATCCACCCAAGCCTCATTAAGCTTAAGAACCATTTGTCTTCGGTCTGGTTGAATAAAGAGGAAGACTCCCTCATTTGGAAATATGAACCCAAAGGTATCATTACTGTCTCTTTAATGTATGGTGTTCTTTCCCTTGCCCCTCCTGATAATCCTTTTTGGTTTAAAGCTTGGATAAAGGATCTGACCCCCAAAATCAACTTTTTCTACTGGACTATTCTTCAAAATAAAATCTTGACCTTAGATAACTTCAAGGGTAGAGGATTTTCCTTTCCTAATAGATGTGCTCTTTGTCTTAAGGAGGAAGAGTCAGTGGACCATCTAGCTATCCATTGTTCCTATTCTGCTTCGATCTGGGAAATATTTCTTAAGAGTTTTAGCATTGATTGGGTGTTTCCTAATACTATCAGTGAGTTGTTCTACTCCTATAATTACCATTGGTCTAACTCCTTTTTGAGATCTTTGTGGTAGCTATCACTCCCTCACATTCTATGGGGACTATGGAAAGAAAGAAACAATCATATCTTTAGAGACACCACTCTTACTCAATATATTATGTTCCAGAAAATTCAATGGGCGATTGTGGAGAACATTGGGATCATTGGGGGCCCCTGTTTTTTGACCAATCCTCTGGAATCTCACATTTTAAGTTCCTGGAATTTGAAGAATGCTGGCAGTTCTGATCCTAAGCAAAACAAAAGAATTGAAGCAAGGTGGCAAACTCCCCCTCATGGTTGGTTCAAAGTCATTTTTGATGGTGTTGCAAAAGGTAATCCAGGCCCTGTAAGATGTGGAGCTATTCTTAGAGATGACAAAGGTATATGCAAGGAATTGATTGTTGTTCCAATAGGAAGTCAAACAAACCACAAAGCAGAAGCAATGTCAGCACTCCAAGGTATTGTTCTCACAAAAAGATTTAATTGCCCCTACATATAGATTGAAGGGAACTCAAACAACATCATCAAATGCCTCAAGGGGACCTCTAAGCCTTCATGGTCTATTAATAACATTATAAAAGTAGCTAAAGACCTCATCAACACTTTTGAGAAAAGCTACATATCTCATATCTATCGTGAAGCTAATGGGTCTATTGACTGGGCAGCCAACGTGATGGTCAATCAAGATGAAATGATTACTTGGCAGGGTGAACAAGGCCTCCTTGACGATGTAAGATTAATCATTTTCAAGGACCGATATCATAGCATCCCAAAGATTTTTGATGGACAAACTAATAATGAAACGGATTAAAAGGAGTGCTTCGAGCAATTATAATATTGTCAGCACCATTTATTATAACACTCAATCAATTACTTCCTATGCTTTCTGGGTAAATTTGGTAGCTTCGAGAAACTTTCGCTCTAAAGTTCTCTAAAAGTCTCGATATTCTACTCTGAATAGCAAAAATATGGGTGGAAACAGACGTCGATACGAGCCTAGCAGCTGCAAGGAATGGAAGCAAAAGGAGGCGGTCTGGAACATATTGCAGAAGGGTGGTTTTTCTAAATTTATGGAGAGGCTTCATGGACGGGACGCCACAATCACCAATTTCTTTTGTAAAAACTAGAGAAAGGGCATTTTGAAGATGGGAGACCAGTCTGTTGTCATAGATGAATACCTTATTGCCTAGGCCATGGGGCTTTGAAGGGAAGGAAGCAACTACTACATAGATAGAAAAGTGAGCAAGGAGGCCATTGAAAGATATCTGGAAACTAAAAAGGAGAAAAAATGCCTAGTGAAGCTAACTAAAACTTACTATCCCCCTAGGGCTTTTGTCAATCCATGGAGGGAGGTCCTTTTTGTTATAATGTGCTATATTACTTTAGATGGTAGATTCACTAAAGTATACGACTACCATTTTGTTTTGCTGAATCATTTTAGGCATGACGAGAAGGTTAACATTCCATATTTTCTATTGTGTTCTATGAATGCCACCATAAAAGCCTATAAAGAGAACCCTACGGGGGACATTGCCATGCATCAGGGTTTAATGGTTCTTATTTATGACCATCTCAAGGATAATCAAATAGCCCGCCCGCAACCCTCTATTTCAGAGTCTGAGGATGGGTCGGACTCTATTTTTTCCTTGGATGAGGGTTCTGATAGTGATCCAACGAGCGAGTCTGAGGAGAGTATGGATGACTCGGAAGTTGAAGTAGGTAAGAAGAGGAAATATCTAAAAACCAGGCCTTCCTCCTCAAAGGGAAAGAAACCCAAAGGCAAAATTCTCTAGATTAGCTCCTCCTCCTCGGAGGTCTTGGAAGATTCAGAGAAGGAGAAACCCCAGGGTTCTCAGAAAAAGAAAACTTAAGTCCATACATAGACCACAAACAAACAAAAGAGAAAGGATGAGAATGTGAAGGAGCTGGAGGATCATAAGCAGAAAAAGATTCCAAAAGCTGACCAGAACTTGGAGGAGGTGACCACTGGAGAAATTCTTAGGGCTGATGACAAAGCTACTATTGGTGACACCCCAAATAAGGAACAGGACAACTCTAGCAAGATTGATCTCTCCTCAAACCCACGTCCTCGGGGTATGAAAGGTTTTATGGACACCATGGAATGGTTAATCACCAGTTGCAAGAAAGTTGTGGATGACAACAAAAAGCTCAGCCACAAAATCCAGATTCTGGAAACTATTAACACTGGGGAAGGGAAGACTATGGCTGATTATATGGAGGATTTGACAAATACCGTTGCTAAAGCTGAAAATATAAGAGACTCCTTCAACCCCAGATTCAAGCAAATCGAGAAAGACCTGCTGGAGAGGAAAGCAAAAGCTAATGCTATGGATCAAACTATGTCGGGAACTATCAGTAAAGTCAGCAAAATTGAGGAATGTCTCAAAAGTATCGCAGAGCAAAGCTTGAACATTCTGAAGGTCTCTGCTAGCAATACTAAAACTCTCATTAGCAAATTGGATGAGGAGAAGGATACCTTGTACATTGACCCTGAAACTGAAGGCACGAGAGATGTTCAAGGACCCAAAACCAGAACTAGAGGAAAAAAGAAAGAGAAGAAGCCTAATAAGGACCTGGATGAACTCAAAGTTGTTGCGGCCTCCTATGACCAGCTGGTGATTAAGGCGGAGGACCTTCTAAAGACTCTTTAATTGTGCAGTGTTTTCCTGGTTTCTATTATTTTGTTGTGCCTATCTTTTCCTGTCTTTTCTGTTTACTGGCATGTTACTAGTCATTTTGTATCTGGTTTTTATGTTTTGGAAACTCTATGACGACATTTCTTAATATCCTTTGTTAAAGGTTTCGGGTCCTGAAAACCTGCTTTTCTAATTAATCAGAACACTTTCCAATGTTGATCATTTTTGGATTGTCTTCAGTCCCTATGTTTACTTGTTGATATTCCATTGATCCATCCTTTGAAGGGCAATGACTACCTTCAAAGTACAGATCATCAAAATTGTTAGCAGTCTGCAAAAAAATTATTACATGATGATCATCATTAAATACTTGCCAATGATCAGAGTTGTTAGGAACACTTGGCTGGAAAACTAACTCAACAACATAAGTTGATCCTGAAAAATCTTTGTGAGGAACCAAAGAAGTTGCAGATATTGCCAATGAAACCACTCTATCATTAAATTCATGAGAGACAATAGATATATCAAAGGCATTGAATGCCTCAATCAAATCCCAAACTTGGTTATGATAATATCGTAGCCTATCGCTCCTAGTTTGATATATGTTCTGGACTTGACAAACAATTAACTCTGCATCTCCTTGAGCATGCAAGTTCTTGATTCCCTTCTTCTAAGCAACATTCATTCCCAGAAGAAGTGATTCATACTCAGCAGTGTTATTTGTGTTATCAAACTGCAATTTGAAAGAGAAAGGGAAAAAATTACCCTCAGGAGAAACCAAAACAATATCGGCTCCTGATCCTGTAGAAGAACAACTACCATCAAACTCTAGTGTCCAAACATCATCTGGACTACCAATGTTGATGGTATCAAAATTGAGAATTTCTTGTTGTGAAGTTGAAGATCTTTCTGATTTCGTAACACTACTTTCACAATCAATTGGAACATCATTTAGTGAAATGGCATCTTCACTCTCAGGATCCACCTCTAAACCATCATCAGCATGCATGGAATAATTACCCATACCTGATGATTCAAAAAGAATCTGTGCCTATTGATTGTTAGACTTGACAACGGTGTATTTTGATTCTTTTTCTGGAAGTAACTTTTGGACAATTCCTTTAACAAGAATATGAGCCTCAGTCATATCCATGTTTAACTCACCCCCAACATCTCTACAGAAATTTCTTCCCAACAATACACTATAGGAGGACGACACATCGTCTACCAATATTGTCATCTTAATTTTCTTTTCTGGGAATGAAGCAAAAGCAAACTTTCCATCTTTGATTTGACCTATCAAGGGGACTTGCTTGATATCCATAGAGAAACATCTTCCAAATGTTTTGGTCAAAGTCAAGCCAAGGGCATTGGCAACTTTTGATGGCATAACATTATCAGATGCCCCAGAATCAATTACACAGTTACTAAGCTTATAACCATTTATCAACAAAGAGATCTAGAATGGTTCTATCTTCTCTACGGGAGAAGGGGAAGTTACTAAGTTATTTTGAAGTAAGTTAGACTTAGGAAGATTACTAGGGGTAGTATCTTTTTCTTTAACAAACTTGACCAAACAGTCAAATTGATCTGGATTAGATCTCAAAAATTCAACTTCAGACATTTGTATTTTGGTTTTCTTAGCATGGTCTAAAATATCAAATGACTGAAAGGAATTCATCATCAAAGATGGATTTGGGTTCTCATTTTGAGAACTTAAAATATTAGGTACACTAGTCTTCGATGCATGTGTAGAAGAATTGACAGGTGCAGAAAAATTGACAGCAGTCGAAGAATCACTTACACTTTTATCTTTCACGGCGTCCATTGAGATAGCATTGTCCTTTGCAAGATTTGGTATGGGATTCCCACGCTTTGCAATAGAAATTGGCAAATGTTGAGAGTCCTTAATTTGAATAGGATCATCACTCTTTGCAATGACAGGTGGCTGAGCTGCCTCTGCTTGCGAACGGGTGAATACTGCAAAGACATCCCCATCACGTGTGTGTGGTGTATCATCTTCTTGATATTGCATAAACCTGATATTAGAGTCACTATCCAACTCTGCATCATCTTCTTGATGTGAATTGGCATCTTCTTCACCAAAAGGGGGAAGATCATTCTGTTCAGCTTCATAATATCCTGTAGCTGAATTTTGGGGTGGTGCTTCCAACACAAGCCTCTCTGGAGTAGGAGGTAATTTATTCTGATTACGCATGGCATAATTGGTAGCATTGTTTGGATAAGTCCTTCTTGGAACATCATGATAAGAAGTATTTCCTTGTGAGGAAATTTGCTTCTTAAGTGCCAACAACTCATTTGCTAACTTTTGTATCATGGGATCAACATGATTCATGGAAGGAATTGATAAATCAACAATTTGATTATTTCTAACCTTGTTGGGATCTCTCCTTATCTTACCGGCGAGGATAAGATCATCTTTGACCGATATAGCCAACTGTTGTGCAGTGTCCAAATCTGTAGGATTATCCCTTCGCAAAAGAAAGCTCACCTTTGGCAATTGAGCATTGATGAAGAAGCATTTCAAGTTTCCAACAGTTGGTCGTGAAGCAATTGGAATGCGATTGTGCAATCTGTTGAACTTTGCTACAAATTCATGCATAGCTTCCTGAGGTTCTTTCTTCATTTGAGTTAACTGAGCTAGCAGTGTGTGATCGTCTTCGGCAGACTTGAACCTTGCTTCAAATAATGTTCTGAGAATTGCCCAATTTGTGATACAAGCATTCGTAAGATGATAGAACCAATCACCAACAACTCCATGCAAAGTCTCAATGATTAATCTCACCGAAACATCTTCATGCTCAACACCTAGGACTCCACATGCGATGTAGAAGGTAACAATGTGTTTGTCCGAGTGCTGAGAACCATCTCCCAAAAATTTGGGTAAATTTTTTCGTGTACTTTTGGGAAGTTCATGCAAAGGTGTGGTCAAGTTGAAAGGACCAAAAGCAATACCCCAAGGTCCAGGAGCAGCCATCCTTAACGGATTATAGGGTGGTATTACAAAACAACTTGCAAGTGGAATAAATAAAACTTGCAAACTTAACGCCTCACTTGGTACGGGAGATCGATGTGCAGAAGGAGGAAAACTTTGTGTCCACTGCAAAGGGGAACTTGTCCATGGAGGTGTCACAAAAGGAAAATTACATTGCTACAGAAACTCAAAAGTAGGATCAACAACTCCCGCTAATCGTTTCCCACGAGTGTAACTTTGATCAGCCAGATAATGATTTTTGAGAAAATCAGCAAACAATGATATTATAATGAAAAGAGCACTGCAACCCAAAGGGAAAAAAAACCGGTTGTACGTCGCTCCCCAGCGGAGTCGTCAAAAAACTGTTGGGTGAATATTTTCTCACCAGCGTACTAATGACAAAATATATAATTCACACAAAGCTATGTTGAGAAATTAATCTATCATCTCATCAAGGGGAGGTTCCCTATGAAATATCTCCTCTAATTAATAAGAAATTAAATTGGTTGGTTGGTGTTGGGCATATAACTCTCTTTTTCAGAGTCTATGTATTCTCCCTTCACCTGGTTACAATTTCTCTATCTCTTTAGACACTTAAAGAAAAGAACTATGAATCTAACAAACTACACCAAGAGTTACTATTGTAACTCATATGTTAGTTCTTGATTATGAAAATTTTGAGCCTTAGTGACTTTGACAGTCCTTTGTCCAATTTTGACATACTTTTGTAACTCATATGTTTTGATATATACAGAAGCTACCTTGGAGACTTATGATAGTTTTGTTACCATCTTTTTCTTGCAGATTTGTGTATTTTAGGTGTTTCGTCATATTGTTAGTGAAGTTTACTTGCCTTCCTTATGATTTTGTCTTACTGTTTTTCATACCTTCTTTGTGAAAGTGTCATATGCAAGTTATAAGTTGTGTCTAATCAAGTGATATAAGCTCATTTTTGTGAAGTTTACCTTCATTTATCGAGTAAATTAATTAAGACCTTTTGTGAAACGCTTATGCATGTGCATGTTTAAGATAAGTTGTGTGAGTTAGTTCATTGTTGTCATCATAGTTTTCAGAGTATTTTTTGGCTTCCTGAGTATCATAAGTTCAGCAGTTTGGTGTATCACTCAGTCATTTTTATTTAGTTTACAGAAATAGGCTTTACTTTTCAAAGTTTTCTTCCTTCCCTTTTCCTCACAAATTAGTAATTTTGGAGTGATGGCTAGCTAGGAGTCGGCCTTATCCGGAGGTTCAGTCTAGTTATAGGTGACCCACAACCTTGGATTGATCCCATGTGTCTCCAGAAAGATTAGTCTCATAACTTTCCATAAGGTGCATTTCTTGGAGATAATAGTTTTTGGCATGCCCGATGGGACCGTTCAAATCGAACGAGTCAAATTAGTTTTATTTCTTGCTAGTTTTGATACACTACTAGCAAGTTGCAAACCTATGTGGGGTCTATTTTTGCATATATGATGACTCTTTTAATAGAACCAGTGTGTATATGAGAAGTATTCAAACTAGAAGTTCAAGTTCCAAAGAGCATGAGTGTTTGCAATTGTCACCACCTAGGAGACAAGGCAGAACAACCAAAAGAACTCCTCCATCAAAAAGAGTATAGTCTACACCACCTGGTGTTGGACCACAATCAGTCCATTCACCTAAGAGGAGGGGAAGACCACCTACAAGGAAACGCAAAGCTCATTTAGCTTCTCCCAATTGTAGAATAACTGCAATAGTTTCTCAAGCAGTCACTGCACTTGCTACAACAACTCAAATTGAGGTCTTGCAAGTACCAGCAGCTCTAATGGCTAGAACTTAGCCTTTTGTTCCATTTAATGGAGGCAGTCCATTAAATATCACACAGTATGATGTTATTCTTGTAGCTGCTTTGAAAAGCTTGCCCCTTTTCACAAGGGAGGATCAGACTAATCCCATAGAACATATCAAAGATATAGCTTCTTTATGTGCAGTACATCATATTACTTTGGAAAACGTTGCTCTGAAATTGCTTGTTGCCTCATTCAAAGGGAAGGCTCTCCAATGGTTTGGAGGCCTGATAGTTGGCTTAGTTGCAACCTGGGATGATTTAGGTGAGAAGTTGTACAATCAATTTAAAGATAAGTTTGTCTCCTCAAGAGCAGATGTCTGAATTTAATTTTCTCTTTCAAAAGACTTGGGATATAATTCCTACCACTATTAGACCTTCTCTTGAATATGCTTTTCTATACTATTTGAGGGCTCTTAACAATGATATCTTAGTGATGATTCAGTCAATGGGAGGAGTTTCTCTACCTGATGCATATGAGATAGCCATCAAGGCAAAGAACAATTTAATACAAGCTAGGAAGATTTCTCCCAAACCTCTAATGCCTATTTTTTCAGACATTTAGCCCAGTATGCCTTTGCAAATTCCATCTTTTGCACCTTTGCTAGTTGTTCTAGCATTGCCAGCCGCTGCTCAGATTGTTGTAACTCAAGAAGTTGTTGTTCCATGCCCATCTCAAGAGCTATAGGAGATCAAAAGTCTACTTCAGACTTTTGGTAACAAGGTAGTGAACCTGGAAAAGCAACAATCTTATAGCAGACCCCCTTACCAACAACAGAATCAAGCTTCAACTCAGACTTTCCAAGGCCAACAACAACACTATCAAGGCAATAGGCCATTTTAGCAAGGAAATTATCAGGGTCCAAGGAAGAATGTGAATTCAAGGCCTTTTCAGGCATACAAACCAACACCTATCAGTGTAGCTAGAGATCTACTAGTTGTTCAAAATAACCTTGTTGTTGATTATGAGTGGTGTTTTCCTTGTGGTGAGCCTCATGACCAAGCCACATGTTCAAATGGTGTTATTAATCAAGCTCTAATGGTGCAAAGTGCTTCAAGTGTTTCCAGTTCTTCAAATGCAAAGACTAATGTACTTGACGATGGAGCTTCACATCAAAAAGAACAATATACACATGACACTACACTCCTAAATTGGCAGGGAGAGGAGTTTTGTGGAGTAAATGCAGATGACTCTCCAGTTGTTGCAAATACTAGAGCAAAAAAGAGATCTTTTGAGCTTGAACAAGCAAGTGACAAAGGGAAAGCAATAGCTACATAACCATCTACATCACAAACACCTCACATTTTGCAGAGGAATACACAACAAGCTGCCAAGGAGCAGCCTCATGTGCAAGTTGACCATGCTGGTGTAAAAATCCATTAAAAGGTGAGTTCTATTATGCCTTTTAATATTGTTGAAAATATGAAAAAGATGAATGTATCTATGTCTGTGTGGGATTCTTTAGCTATTCCAGGACAACAAGACATGTTACAGTTGGCTTTACGAAACTTGAAAGTGCAATGAATCCCCAATAGGTCAAGATAGGACTGTGTTAACCAATAATCCTCAAGAGAGTACATCACCAAATAAAGAGGTAGATAAGGATATAAAACCACCTCCATTCTATGTATCCTTAATTATTGGTTATAAATTAGTTCATAATTGTGTGGTGGATAATGGAGCTAGCAGTTCTGTAAAGCCCAAACAAATTGTGGATAAATTGGGATAAAAGTACCAGCCCTTAGAGAAGGGAGTTGTCCAATTAGATGGGACTGCTATTAACACATTAGGTTTTATCAAAGCATTAAGCCTTACACTTTATGCATGTCCCAATTTCATATTACCTCAAGATATTTGTGTAATTGACTTACCACCTTTCTTTGCCTTGTGCTTATCAAGGGATTTTATAGCCAAGATAGGGGGTTATGTTTCAGTAGATTGGTCACATATGTTGTTTATGACTAGATATGGGACCAAGGTTGCTATTAAATCTGAAGAATTGTTGAAGGATCACATTGAACCATATAACACAAGTATAATTAATGCTATCCCAAGAGTTGTTGTCATGGGGATTCACACTCGATGCAAGTATGAAAAACATGCAATCCCATGAAACATGGGACTAATCTCAAGCTATGGGTATCCTATTGGTAGAGTAGACTGATGGTATGATGAAAGAACAAGGATCTGGTCAACTACTGAGAGGGGGGGGGTGGTGAATCAATAGATATAAAAACTGATAAACTTCACCAATCTCAAAATCAATCTCTCAAAGTAAACTTAGAACTATCAATGCAATATCACTATCAAGATAAAATTGTCAAGCTGAACCGGTTGACTGTTACAATAGGTTAATAGTAAACAACTTGTAACTCACAAACATCCAAATACTTTTACTGAACATAAGTAAAACTCCATTTCATATTGCTTCCGGTTATCATGAGATATCAAAGTGGATTAAGTAGTTAAGAAAATCAACTATAGAAAACATAACCACAAAAACATTCACCACTTGACACAATATTTTTGATGTGGAAACCCAAAAGGGAAAAGCCACGGTGAGATGAGACTCACAAGATAACTATCTGAACTCTTCTTAAGTTAGCCTTGTTAGGAGCCAAGCCTGTTAAAGCTTTTATAAAAAGTCTTGTTAAGAACAGATCTTGTTAGGGACCACCCGCTTAAGGGATTGACTATAATGCCTTGTTAGAAGCAATACCCTATGGGGAGTAACCTTTGTAAAGGATTTAGAATCCAAGCTAATGGATCACCTTGTTAGAGGATTTGAATAACACCAACCTTGTTAGAGCTTACCCAATTAGGGGATTTCGATCTTCTGTAATTGTTAAAAAACAACAGGAGTTTGTTGATCTGTTTGAATAGAACTACACTTGTTTGTTCAGATCCTTTTCATGCTCCTATCTGCCTTTACTAAAACTGCAGATACATCATCTGGTTCAACAACCACACACTCAACTAAAACTTTGCCAACTCTGAAACTAACCAACTCATCGACCTTATAAACAAATCAATTGGGTCGGTAACACAACAAAAACCTAATTCACATAGAGATTACAAACAAGTCGGTTCAAGTATGACTGTTGGATTACATAACAATCTCTACACATCATTCAAGAAAGCCTCGACCACTCCTTGATCACCGCTTCATCGAACTTACTAACTCATCACGCGCTTTGCATTACATGCAATACACTTTCTCATTCCCAAGACAAAAACCGTTACCTCAATGCGCCAAATATACTTTGAAACTCTCTTCATACAATATGCATGTGTGTCATAATCATTACCGCTCATCATTAGATCATAAACCAATATAACCAATTCACCAAACTTAATCGGTTAGGGTTTATCAAAACAACAGGTAGGGTTTAACGGTTCAACACTTCTTGATACTTAGCAATACCATTTCACTCCACAAACTTACCTACCGGTTACAGTTTCCTTTCACTAGCTCTTCCTACCAGTTACAAAATAACATTACAACAATATCATTACTGGTTAATTGACATCAATAACAACATAATATATCATTAATGCAATCTTTATGAAAATGCCAACAATATCCCCCTTTTGCATTGATGGAAATACAAATATCAATACCATTGATTGTTATGATTGTGAATAGGAATCCTGGTTTACATTTTATCATGTCTTCATCTTGTCACTGGTACTTCTCCCATAATCACATAGTTCTTCTCCCCCTTTGACAACAATGCCAAATTGAAAGTAAAACATGCAATGTAAAACTTAACTGTTCAACATCAACAACCTGCAACTTGATGCTCCCCCTGTGGAATAACTCCACTTCTACACCAATCCTGTTGTAAAATTCTGCAAATAGCTCTGAGACTAATCTACTCTACATCATGCTCAATTTACCTCATGAAGGGTTATAACCCCTAGCTGAGTTCTAAGATACTCAAAAGTAGTCTTAGGCAGAGGTTTAGTAAATATATCTGCAAGCTGCTCCTTGGTAGAAACATGCTCCAAGATCACATCTTTACTCTACACTTTTTCCCTCAAGAAATGATACTTCAATTCAATATGCTTGGTTCATGCATGCAAGGTAGGGTTCTTTGAAATATTTATGGCACTGGTATTGTCACATAAGATCTTTATAGGTTCTGTAAACTTCATCTTGAAACCTTCTAAAATGTGCCTCATCCAGATAGCTTGGGTACAATTCATATAAGCTGCAACATACTCAACTTCAACAGTAGACTATGAAATACAACTCTGCTTCTTGCTACTCCATGAAACAAGTCTTCCTCCTAGAAAGAATGCTCCACCGGTTGTGCTTTTCGGGTCATCAACATTACCTGCCCAGTATGCATCTGTGTACACATTCAAATCAAATTTTCCTTCATATGGATACCATAATCCATAGTCAATAATACCTTTCAAATATTTGAATATCCTCTTGGTTTCTATCAAATGTGTTTCCTTTGGATTCTTCTGAAATCTTGCAACTAGACCAACTGCATGAGCTATATTCAGTCTACTGTGAACAACATAACGCATTTTTCCAATCATTGACTTGTACTCCTTCTCATCAACAGATGTGGCCTCATCTTCCTTAGACAACTTACAACCTATAACCATTAGTGTCCCAACTGGTTTACAGTCACTCATACCAAATGTCTTTAATACCTCCTTCACATACTTAGGTTGTGTAATGAAAATACTGCTCTTCATTTGCTATATTTGCAAACCTATGAAATTTTTTATCTCTCCCACTAGGGACATTTCAAACTCACTTTTCATTTCATTTTCAAAGTCATTGCTTATGTCATCATTCCCTCCAAATATGATATCATCTACAAACACTTCACTAGCCAGTATCTTATCTCCTTCAAATTTGAGATATATGTTGCTATCTTCATTAGTTCTCTGAAAACCTATCTTCATCAGGTGTGAATGAAGCCTTTCATACCATTCTCTTGGTTCTTGCTTTAATCCATATAATGTCTTATGCAACCTACATACCATGTCTTTCTCATCAGCCAGAGCATAACCATCTAGCTGCTCAATGTATACTTCTTCTTCCAGTATTCCATTAAAAATAATGACTTTACATCCATCTGGTATGCTTTGAATCCCTTGTGTGTTGCAAATGCGAGTAAAGTTCTGACACCTTCCAGTCTAGCCACTGGTGCAAAATTCTCACCATAATCTTCTCCTTCTTCTTGTGCATAACCTTTGCAAACCAATCTCACTTTGTTGCGAACTACAACACCATCTTCATTCAACTTGTTCCTGAAAACCCACTTAGTACCTATTACATTTTTATTTACCGGTCGGGGTACTAGAGTCCAAGTGTTATTCTTCTCAATTTTTTCAAGCTCATCCTCCATAGCTTTAACCCAATGATCATCTTCAAATGATTCCTTAGCAGTTCTAGGCTCAATAGTGGAGATCATGCAATAATTCTCTTTGATTGTTCTTCTGGTCAATACTCCAACATCCTTATCTCCAATAATCTGCTCAGCATTGTGATTGAGTCTCACATACCTTGAAATAACATGATCAATATCTCCAGGTTCTTCTTCATTACTAACATCATCTTCTTCTGAATCTACCTGTTCCGGTTGAACTAGTACAACAACATTCACTTTACTAGTTTCAGGTTTTGGTTCCAAAAACAAAATGCAAGGATCTTCATCCTTTTTCTCCACACTGGTTTCCCCTGAGACTTCAGGATACTCATCCACTTGAACATCAACACTCTCAATGATTCTCTGTGTTCGGTTGTTATAACATTTGTAGGCCTTACTCTTGGTGGAATAACCAAGAAATATACCTTCATCACTTTTAGCCTCAAACTTGCTAATATAGTCACCTCTCTCAATAAAAAAATTGCTATCAAATATCTTGAAATAACTAACATTAGGTGATCTACCATACCAGTATTCATAAGGAGTCTTGTCCTTACCTCTTTTTACCAAAATCTCATTCATTGTGTAGACAACTATGCTGACAGCTTCTCTCCAAAAAGTCTTCGCTATACCTCCTTGTATCAACATTGTCCCAACAGCTTCAACAACTGACTGGTTGTTTCTCTCTACAATACCATTCTGTTGTGGTGTCCTCGGTGCAGAAAGTTATCACTTGATACCATTCTCTTCACAATATCTAGTGAATTCCTCAGAAGTGAATTCTTCGCCTTGATCAGTCCTGAGACAGTTTATCTTCTTACCACTCTCTTTTTCAGCTAAGGCCATGAATGCCTTGAATTTACCAAATGCCTCTATTTTATCCTTCAAGAATGTGACCCACATCATCCTTGAGCAATCATCAGTGAAGATCATGAAATATCTATCACCTTGAATACTTTTAGTCCTTATTGGTCCACAGAGGTCTGTATGAACCAAATCTAACAAATGTTCCACTGAAAAAGATTTTCTCTTGAAAGTTGAGGATGTCATCTTTCCCAAGTGACATTCCTTACAAAGAACATTAACCGGTTTGTCCAACTAAGGCAAACCTCTCACTGTCTTTGACTTACTCACTTTAACAATGTTATCAAAATTAATATGACAAAATCTCTTATGCCAAATCCAACTATCATCTACTTTAGCAATTAAACAGTTGTTGACTTTAGGATTCAGGTGAAACAAGTTACCTTTAGTCTACTTGCCAGTTGCAATCAATTCACCTTTGCTCCCATAGATTTTGCACATACCATTTTTAAACTCTAATGGATATCCTTTGTCATTGAGTTGGGAAACACTCAACAGATTGTGATTTAGACCTTCAACCTAGTAGACATCATCTACACCTCTCTTTCCATTAAGAGAAATAGTTCCCTTACCTTTAACCATGTAGGGTGAGTCATTACCAAATCTTACAACTCTGCCATCAAATTCCTTCAAAGAAAGAAATTTGCTTTGATCACCGATCATGTGATGTGAACAACCACTATCAATGATCCAATCATCAAAATTATCCATTTGTGAAACTAAAGCCTTCTAATCAAATGTTTCCTCTTTAATGGCTACAAACACAATGTCTTCATTAGCATCACCATCAGATTATTCATCAGTGATACCACCATCAACTGCAATAAGACAATCTCTTTTTCGTTTTCCCTTGTACTTCTCAAATTTCTCTCACTTGTGCTCATTATCACCATTAGGACAGTTAGCAGCTATGTGTCCAATCTTGTTGCATGCAAAACATTTCAAAGGTAATTTACCTCTATATTTGTTGGTACCTCTAGGCAACCGATTGGCCAATAATGCTTCAAGCTCAACCAAACTGTCTTCATCATCAACTTCTCTAATGGATCTAGATTCATAACTCTGACTGAAATCTCTACTTTTCCTTATAGATGGGTTAGAAATAGAAGCTCTAAATGTTGATTCAGATTTCTGAATACTACCATCATAACCATTTAATTCAGAAGCGGTAAGCTTACCAATAATAGAGTCAAGGGTTTTCTTGGTTTTGTCAATAGATTTCAACTCCTGAATGGCTACAACTCGGATAGCGTAGACCGGTAGCAGGGTTCTCAGCACCTTAATAACTATTGTGGCATCATCCATTTTACCACCAACACTCTTTATCTCACCAACTGTCTCTTTTATCCTTTGACCATACTGTTGGATATTCTCACCTTCAGCCATCCACATGTCATCAAACTTTCCTCTTAGACTCTCTTCCTTGGCAATATTTACATGTTCATCACCACTATAAATCTCTTCAAGTTTCTTCCATACCTCATATTCAGTCTCTAGACCATGGACATCTACATACTCTGCATCAGACAAAGAACTGATAATAGGCTCCAATGCTTGATTTTTTTCTTGTTGCTCTTTCTTCTGATCATCAGTCATAATCCCACTAAGTGCAACATATTGAGTATTAATATGTTCCCAGTATTGATTTCCAAGACTCTTGATATAAATTTTCATTCTATCACGCCATATCCTATAGTTTTCTCTATTAAACTGTAAAGCGGAAAAATCAAACCCTAGTCGTTCTCCCCTCCCCAACTCCGACGAGAGAGAAGGGAGAGTCACTAGGGTTGATGGTTTTCACTTAGGAGAGACTTTACATTCAAAAGAGGGGTTGAAACCCACAAGATCCAATCCCATGCAATGCAAGATTGGATTCTATATGAGTTTCAAGGGTTGTGATAGCAAGGATACCCTCTTTTGTAAAGAATGTAGATAGAATGATTAAGCTAGGAATACATAGAAAGTGAGAAAGATTTGCTTATAAACTGAGATAGGGATATAGGATGAAGCTGCGGACCTGGAATTAGCAGTAAAATCTCGAGACGGCGTTGTCCTGTAAATTTGAGCAAAAGTTGATGGGACGATGGCACCCGGCGTGCACACGGTCCTCCGAAAAATCTGCGAAACGAAGGGGGATCTGTTCGTCTCTGCACAAGGATTCCAGATCTTCAATTTCAGCAGCGTACCTGCAACCTACACACAGAAAAGCGAAGATGATTGGGGGGTTAGGGATTAGGGGTTTGCCCTTAGGTCAAACCCCGGTTTTGGAATTAACCAAGAAATGAGAAATGTTGTAAATGTAATGTAAAACAAGTACTAATACCTTGTTGTAAGGATGTTTGTATCCTTATATGCGAAGGTATAGATGTTGTTGTATGTTGTATGTTGTATGTTGTAGTATGTAATGTGTTGTAAGTGATCTCCTCTTCAATGGTTGAATCCTTGTCTTGAATGCAACACTTAGCCTTGAATGGAGACTTAGAATGATCAATTGCTTGAAGGAATGCTTGAATGCTTGAATGTTTGAATATCGTTTCCACCTTTTTCCATCCTCCCCAAAATGAGAGAGGAAAAGAAGTTTATATACTTGCCAATTAGGGTTAAAAGACTGATTTTCCCGACCTTAGGCCGACCAGGAAATGTTATTTTCCAAATTGCAAACAAAAAGACCCGAAGTCCCATAGGAGACCGGGCCCAAAATAGGGCCAGGGACCAGGGCACTGGGCGCCATGGTTCTGGGGGACCAGGGCGCTGGGTGCTCTAGTCCTGAAGGAATAGGGCGTTGGGTGCTCTGGTCCCACCTCCCGGGACAGCAGGGTGCAAGGAGGATCAGACCAGGGTGCTGAAAAAATGCAGTTTTTGGTGTCATGAGCAAGTTTCGGGGTCTCCATTCAGGTTCAGTGTTGCGTCGCCATCGTGAAGACCCAAATGCAGTCGAAATTGCAAGTGTCGCAATTTTAGGACGCTACATTTAGCCCCCACTTTAGCGAGAGTATAAGCGTATGCTCATACTTCCGGTAAAGTACAAGGAAACAACATTGAAAAACTTTCACCACATCAAGGAGGCAAGATACACCAAGCCCCCAGTGGACTAAGGATCTTACGACTTCGATTGACAAAGTAAAAGGGAAGATCACGAGGGAGAACCATGACTGTCAGTAGTAGGGTTCCCTCACTATGAGTCATGCAAGAAAGATATCAAAAATTTTCAAGGCAAAGCTAAATTTGTCAAGAAATTTTTAAGTATCTTGAAAAGATATGAATGGGATGTATGCCCCCCTACGTTAAAGCGATCACACACGCCTCACCGGGGGTGATTGCTTTAAGGTAGTGATACATATAAGAAATGAGAAAGGAGCACGTTATCGCAAGGATTTAGCCCCCAAGTGTAAGGTAAGCCCAAGGATAATAGACACAAAACACAAAGCATAAGGTGACTTCGCTTTCCTCGGGGTCAGTATGTTGTATGATAATTCATCTATATCATATGTATGTATGCATAATTGTTCTTCATTCCCCAATCAAGGAAGGTCACCTAGAAGAAGGGAACACATGTGTCTTTTGAGTCAACATGAGAGAGACCAAGAGATCTCAATGTTTTGCATCGTCCTCAAGTAGACAACACTAAGGACAACAAAATAGAAAAATGAGAATAACACATAGAAGAAGTAACAAAAGAGAGGGGGAGAGAATCTGCTATGCTAATGAAACTAGTCTAGCACGTCATCTACCCCCCGATCTTACTGATCAATGTTTCGGGAAGGTAGGGAACACGCTAGAGGAGGAACATCCAACACAGCAGATGGAGCTATCACAAGATCCAAACAAGGGCTATGTTCATATCCCAAGCCACGGTGTTCTTGTCTAGGAGCTAGGATAAGTGCTTTAGAAAATTCATTAGATAAATGGTTATCAATATCAACAAGTTCATATTCACTATCAGAATGAACAGGAGTAACATTTTCATCATGAATAACATTTTCATCTATATCATCATCAAGATTTATAAAAATAGGATCTTTAACTCGCACAGGATCAAGACCATCATGCATCTTATGTTTAGGAGATTTTGGCTCAATTTTCGGCTGAGGAGAAAATGGAATAATGCTTGTTGAAGGTGTTTTTGGGGATTGCAAAGTTTGAGAAGCAGCTGCCTGAGCTCTAAGACGACGCTTTCGTCGGTGTTCACGTGCAGAACGATTTCGTCTAGTCTTAGTAGGAAGTTGAGAAGATTGAGGAGGAGGAATGTTCTCATCCTTATCACTTGGGTGTTTAGGTTGTGGTCTTTTAGGTTGAATAATAGGAGAAGAGGAAAGTCTCTTCTCTCCATAAGAGGAAGGAGGAGGAACTACTCCATACAAAGGAGGAATATTTGGTTTAGGAAGGAGACCAAGTCCATCATGACGAGGAGGTATAGGTCTACTTTTAGGAAGTTTATTAGATATAGACATAGTCACATCCATAGGGATGGGTTGGGAATCTTCTTGAGGAAAGACATTAGTTTTATCTTTCAAAGGAAGAACTTCCTTCTCAAGAATGATAGGAATGTCAAGTTTGGGTGTTCTAGGTTCACTTAGAGATAGGATCATATCTTTTTTCCACTTTTGATAAGATTTGAAAAGATGATCACTTCGCGGAGAAAGAGATTGGAATTGTTTAGGCCAAAAGTAATCAATAGGAACGCTAGAAGTTCTTTCAGCTGGTTTAAAGAGACTATGATTGACAGTAACAACTTCACCATTATGGGGAAATTTCAGACACTTGTGAATAGGAGAAGCAATAGCTTTCATGGAAAATAGCCAAGGATAGCCTAGCTTCACACGAAATTGTTCAAATGATGGAATAATAGCAAAGTCCACATCAAGGGATTTGTTATGGACCTCAATAGGTAATGTAATAGAACCAATTGCAGGAGAAAAAAATGCATCAAATAGTTTCACAACCACATCTATTTTGTCATAGATCACTTGATTCAATTGCAAAGTAAAAAGAAATTCTCCAGTAATGATATTAACCATACAAGAAGGATCAATAAGCACTCCACGACAAGGTGTATTCTTGACTTTTGCAACTATATATAAAGGACCATAAGGTGCCCTGATAGTTTCACTGGAATCAAATGTGATGGAAGGTTCTTTAGGGATTTTCTGCTGCTCCACAAAGTTAATCACATTAGGAGTCATAGACACAAGATCATCAGGTGAGACAGAGGAATTAGTAGTATCAATCGCATTAGAGGTATGAGAAGGCAATGGATCAGTAAAAATTTGAAGATTTTGGTTAGGAGGAGCTACAGATGTATTGCCTTTATCATTCACTCCAGAAACAGAGATAGTATTATTATCAATCAAATCTTGAATTTTTCCCTTTAAAGCAAAACATTTTTCAGTATCATGCCTAGGATGACGATGAAATTGACAAAAAGATTTGTTATCGAAATAAGGTGAATTTATCTTTGCAGGATCAATTTGCCTTATAGGAGGAAGAGTAAGCACATTTTGTTCCAATAACTTATTCATAATACTATGCAATGATTCATTCAAAGGAGTAAACTTTCTTTCTTTCCTGAAAAACTTAGCAATAGGAGGCACACCTGATGCTGCATTCACATTGTTGATGATGTTTTCATTGAATTTAATGGACTCTCTGTTTGGTTTAAACTTCCCAAATGATTGTTGACTACTATCACCCTTATCACTCAGAGCCATAGGATGTGATTGTTCCATTTGACTCACAGTCAGTTGATAATTGTGAAGTGTTGCACACAACTGTTGGAAAGAAGTAAACTCAGAAAACAGAAGTTTGTCTCGAATATCTTTTTGTAAATTAGAAATAAAGATTCTTTGAATATCATTGTCAGGCACTGGAAAAGAAATTTGAGCATACAAATGCTTATATCTACCAATGAAATCAGTCACTTTTTCTTTAACCCCTTGTTTACAATGCATTAAATCAATCAAAGTAACTTTAGGACTTATATTGTTTTGAAATTGTTGAATAAAAGCATTTGCAAGTTGTTCAAAAGAAGTAATAGAATAAGAAGGCAACGAGCAATACCATTGTAGGGCTTTATCTCTTAATGTTCTAGTAAACAGTTTTGCAAGCAACCTTTGGTCATAAGCAAAATCAGTACATATTGTTTGAAAGGTCTTAACATGTGTTAGAGGATCACCCTTACCATTATAAAGCTCCAAATGTGGAATTTCAACATGTTTAGGGGGAATAGCTCGGACAATGTCAAGAGAAAGTGGGCTCGCAACATCGAATGTGGGCACACTAAACTTAGATTGATTC
Source organism: Cryptomeria japonica (assembly GCF_030272615.1). NCBI lineage: Eukaryota > Viridiplantae > Streptophyta > Pinopsida > Cupressales > Cupressaceae > Cryptomeria > Cryptomeria japonica. Next base: position 141,078,286 of record NC_081407.1, on the reverse strand, counting down.
ATAGAGGCAATTTGTTGCTGTAAAGAAGAGACAGTTTGTGCAAGATTGTTAATGGTCGCTTCAGTCGAAGAGTTCATATTAGACGTGTTAGATTGTGATGGAGGTGTTATGTTATTGAAAGAAGGTAGAGAGTAAGGTGGTGGGACACTATGATAGTTAGTCATAGGAGATGATTGGACAGGAGGAACACTACAAGGAGGAATGGAAGGGTTAAATGAATTGCCCCCTTGTGTCATGTTCATTTGTGGAGATATAAGAGGAACACTCACTGAAGGAATGAATGAAGAAGTTGGATTGAATGAAGGAAGAGGGTTGATTGAAGAAGAGGGATTGCCCCCATGACTGGTGATCATAGGAGGAATATCTTGTGTTGAAGTAGTCATTATGTTTGATGTAAAAGTAGGTATACTAGCAATAGAAGTCGTCAAAGGAATAGAATGATTGACTTGAGTAGGAGGTTGTGTATAACCTAAAGTTTCGGCACAACTTTTCATAGGCATCACATTTGAATCCACAATGTGTGCAATACCACGCAAAATATCAATTCCATTCTTATCACTTTGAAGCATACGTTTTAGACCCTCAATTAAAGGAAGAGCTTGACTATCAGGGTATTCTTGAGACATCCATTGTCGAAAATCATCAAATTGGTTATCCAATTTCGAGAGTTGTTCTTCAGAAACCTCATGGAGAGCTTCTTCATCATTAGGAGGATTAGAGGAATTACCCATGTCCTCGTTAAAAAGGCCATTCAAATTAGGTTCCATCTCCTCGGTAATTACACCTTGGAAGGACTTAATTTGAAGGCTTCGTCTAACGGGAATAGTGTAAGTAGGGCTTATTGTTGTAAAACTCATGCACTAAAGAGAGAAGATTTTTGAATTTTAGAGGTAGCAAATTTCAATAAAATCAGCCAATCTCCTAGATTTAAGCTGTAAAATGCAATCAGGACAATCTCCTGAAATTTCGAAAAAAATGTCCGGGACCGTGGCGCTCGGAGTGCACACGGTCCTCGCAACTTTTTTCGAAATTTGCAGGGATGAAAGTTATGATGATTTTACAGCTAACCTGAAAAAATTGAGTGATTTTACGATCTGTAGATAGGCCAAATTAAAGTTGCAATTTCAAAATTGAACCCTACCAAGATTGTCGAAAAATGCAAAATTTGAATTTTGAAAAAGAGAGGGAAACTGAAATTTTGAATTTTATGATTTTAGAGGGAATACCAAAAGCAATGCAAGTTTTGAAATTTGAAAGTTGACTCAATTTCACGCAAAAATTCAATTTTGAAAGTGGAAATCAAAGTTGTTGTAATTAAGCACTTAATTTCAAAAGTCGCAAATTGCAAAAATTTGAATAAATCACTGAAATTTCGAATGAATGATAACACACTTTTCAGATTTAAGACTGTAAGAAACACAATTTTGATACAGATTTCGATTTCAACAATTTTTGAATGATTAGAAGCCTCAATCCAAGCAATCGCTAGACCAACTTTGACTGTAATTTTGAAGGTGTTAAAATTGATAAAATCAGCCAAAATTCTGGATTTTAGCAGAAAAATACAGTAAGATCTAGCTCCCGAAATTTTGGAAAAAATGTCGGGGACGATGGCGCTCGGGGTGCACACGGTCCTCGCAACTTTTTTCCAAATTTTCAGGGATGAAAGATATTGTGATTTTATTGCGGAATCCAAAGTTACAGCTGATTTGGAGATGTTTTGATCAGTGAAATTGTCGGACAAAGGTTGAATCAAGAGGGTTTCAAAAATTAGGGTTTTGACACTTAACCACTTAATTTTCAAAATTAAAGCACAAATATGAATTGATAATTTGTAATAGAAGGGCAGATCTGAAACAAGCATTAACAATTAAACATTTCACAAGTTTAATTACTTAAAAAGAAAATTTAGGGTTTTTTTATGCAATCAACCTCTAAAATTTGGAAAAGATCAAACATGGAAATGTAATCAAGGAATCCAATTTTCAGATCTAACTATGAATAATCAGAAAGGATGTTCACGTCGGGTTCACCAAAATGTAAAGCGGAAAAATCGAACCCTAGTCGTTCTCCCCTCCCCAACTCCGAGGAGAGAGAAGGGAGAGTCACTAGGGTTGATGATTTTCACTTAGGAGAGACTTTACATTCAAAAGAGGGGTTGAAACCCACAAGATCCAATCCCACGCAATGCAAGATTGGATTCTATATGAGTTTCAAGGGTTAAGATAGCAAGGATACCCTCTTTTGTAAAGAATGTAGATAGAATGATTAAGCTAGGAATACATAGAAAGTGAGAAAGATTTGCTTATAAACTGAGATAGGGATATAGGATGAAGCTGCGGACCTGGAATTAGCAGTAAAATGTCAAGACGGCGCTGTCCTGCAAATTTGAGCAAAAGTTGACGGGACGATGGCGCCCGACGTGCACACGGTCCTCCGAAAAATCCGCGAAACGAAGGGGGATCTGTTCGTCTCTGCACAAGGATTCCAGATCTTCAATTTCAGTAGTGTACCTGCAACCTACACACAGAAAAGTGAAGACGATTGGGGGGTTAGGGATTAGGGGTTTGCCCTTAGGTCAAACCCCGGTTTTGGGATTAACTAAGAAATGAGAAATGCTGTAAATGTAATGTAAAACAAGTACTAATACCTTGTTGTAAGGATGTTTGTATCCTTATATGCGAAGGTATAGATGTTGTTGTATGTTGTATGTTGTATGTTGTAGTATGTAATGTGTTGTAAGTGATCTCCTCTTCAATGGTTGAATCCTTGTCTTGAATGCAACACTTAGCCTTGAATGGAGACTTAGAATGATCAATTGCTTGAAGGAATGCTTGAATGCTTGAATGCTTGAATGTTTGAATATCGTTTCCACCTTTTTCCATCCTCCCCAAAATGAGAGAGGAAAAGTAGTTTATATACTTGCCAATTAGGGTTAAAAGACTGATTTTCCCGACCTTAGGCCGACCAGGAAATGTTCTTTTCCAAATTGCAAACAAAAAGACCCGAAGTCCCATAGGAGACCGGGCCCAAAATAGGGCCAGGGACCAGGGCGCTGGGCGCCATGGTCCTGGGGGACCAGGACGCTGGGCGCCCTAGTCCTGAAGGACCAGGGCGCTGGGCGCTCTGGTCCCACCTCCCGGGACAACAGGGTGCAAGGAGGATCAGACCAGGGTGCTGGAAAAATGCAGTTTTTGGTGTCACGAGCAAGTTTCGGGGTCTCCATTCAGGTTCAATGTTGCGTCACCATCGTGAAGACCCAAATGCAGTCAAAATTGCAAGTGTCACAATTTTAGGATGCTACATAAACTTCAGACCTTCCTTCTTCATCATGATCTACAAGATCTTTACCTCAAGCTATTAGGCTTAGACCTTAGAGGACCTGAGATTCTCTGATACCAATTGATGGTATGATGAAAGAACAAGGATCCGGTCAACTATTGAGAGGGGGGGGTGAATCAGTAGATAAAAAAATTGATAAACTTCACCAATCTCAAAATCAATCTCTCAAAGTAAACTTAGAACTATCAATGCAATATCACTGTCAAGATAAAAATGTCAAGCTAAACCAGTTGACTGTTACAACAGGTTAACAATAAACAACTTGTAACTCACAAACATCCAAATACTTTTACTGAACATAAGTAAAACTTCATTTCATATCGTTGTCAGTTATCATGACATATCAAAGTGGATTAAGTAGTTAAGAAAATCAACCATAAAAAACATAACCACAAAAACATTCACCACTTGACACGATATTTTTGACATGGAAACCCAAACGGGAAAAACCACGATGAGATGAGACTCACAATATAACTATTTGAACTCTTCTAAAGTTCGCCCTATTGGGAGCCAAGCCTGTTAAAGATTTTACAAAAAGTCCTGTTAAGAACAAATCTTGTTAGGGACCACCCGGTTAAGGGATTGACTATAATGCCTTGTTAGAAGCAATACCCTATGAGGAGTAACCTTTGTAAAGGATTTAGAATCCAAGCTAATGGATCACCTTGTTAGAGGATTTGAATAACACCAACCTTGTTAGAGCTTACCCAGTTAGGGGATTTCAATCTGCTATAATTGTTAGAAAACAACAGGAGTTTGTTGATCTGTTTGAATAGTACTACACTTGCTTGTTTAGATCCTTTTCATGCTCCTATCTGCCTTTACTCAAACTGCAGATGCATCATCCAATTCCACAACCAGACACTCAACTAAAACTTTGCAAACTCTGAAACTAAACAACTCATCGACCTTATAAACAAATCAACTAGGTCGGTAACACAACAAAAACCTAATTCACATAGAGATTACAAACAAGTCGGTTCAAGTATGACCATTGGATTACATAACAATATCTACACATCATTCAAGAAAGCCTTGAACGCTCCTTGATCACCGCTTCATCAAACTTAGTAACTCATCACACTCTTTGCATTACATGCAGTATACTTTCTCATTCCGAAGACAAAAACTGTTACCTCAACGCGCCAAATACACTTTGAAACTCTCTTCATACAATATGCATACATGTCATAATCATTACCGCTCATCATCAGATCATAAACCAATATAACCAATTCACCAAACTTAATCGGTTAGGATTTATTAAAACAATAGGTAGGGTTTACCAGTTTAACACTCCAATACTTAGAAATATCGGTTCACTCCACAAACTTACCTACCAGTTATAGTTTCCTTTCACTAACTCTTCCTACTGGTTACAAAACAACATTACAACAATATCATTACCGGTTAATTGACATCAATGACAACATAATATATCATTAATGCAATCTTTATGCAAATGCCAGCATAGACCTCTGGATTATAGGTCGACTCCTTTTAGATCACGTAAAACTAAATAAGATTTGACTGAGGAAAAAGATAGAAGGATAGGCACAAACTGACAATTTAACTACTAAGGTGATCCACCAATGACTAAATGACCTGCAAACTACCTACAAACTCACAAAATATTCATATAATGAAGCTATTTCTGACACACAACTTAAATACACATGTTTGCAAAAATGATTCTCATGAAAGGTCAATTTTATGATGTTTACAAAAAAGGAGAACAATGAAGTTCTCACAATTTTGATGCAACAGAAACACTTCCACAATCAAAAACCTGCACTATAACATGTACCTTTTCTACTAAGCATTTGAAGAAACTAAGATAAAATGAAGGATTAAATAAAATAATCACAATATTTTAATCAAAATACTTACAACCATAACACTTAGACAAAAAATATCAAGAAGGAAACTCAACTTCTATATTGAAAATAAGGAGTTTTCTGCATTATAGATCTGGAATAAGAAAATGAGTTACAAAGTGTGAAATCTCTACTACTACACAAGTCTCCAAACTCAAAACTCCTGAAATTTGAGTGAGAGTGAATGACATACCAAAAATTCCTTCCCAAAATTCAAAATTGAATTTTGGCTCAAAAATGGATGAACTCCAAGCCCTTCCTCAAATCATGCAACTAACTGAAATATATCTCATCTCAGACCGCACAAGGAGTTGGCAAAATGAAAAAAACTTCCTTGGGCAGATGCAACTGAAAATTCCTTCAAATTAGAGATGATACTCATTGAAACAAGGATTTAAGAGCCTACAAATCCTCTTTGACTCATACTCTATCCATGTGGACTCTTTGACTAAAAGTGAACTACCCATTAGGTGAATAAATCACCTATTTTAACTCCACTTGTTTGCAAATATCTCCAAGACTAAAGCTAAAACTCTTGCTTTTGAAAAAGAACTTAAAGACTTCCCCCTGTTTTACATTTCAAAAATCATCCATTTAGAGTGATTTATAAATACCAGCTAAATAAATATTTACAAGAGTAAAATGCAAAAATTAAGCACATCTCCTAACATACCCTAAGGAGCCTTTTTGACCTATTTTCTTCATAAGTGTTTACAAAACACTTAAATGAATTACAAGGTATATGAAGAATACCACGACTTGAACATAATAACAAAGACTTTTTATAAATCAAAGGCAAAAAGTTTTTGCCCTAGATCGGCATCTATTAGAGTTTTCATCCCAATACAAAACAAAAACAAAAAAAAATGAAGTTCATTTCATCCTGTGTTGGAGGGCATCGCCATGGGAATGCTAGGGTTTGAATGGAAGAGATGCATAGTATCTGTTGTTATTGCTTTGTAGGATATTCTTGTAGGGAAGATGAGGTAAGTTCATCTCCTATACCTGATTTTCTTCTTTTTACTTTACTATAGGTCTTCTATAACAGTGAATACAAGGCTTTTTGCATCTATAATTTGTCTTCATACTTGACTGCTCATTTGTTGTGAAAAGGCTGCATATGACTGTGAATATCACTATTCCAAGCATGGCTTCTCTCCTTTGCATGAAGTATTTCAGTTGCCATTAAAAAACTATGAGGAGTTTTAATGGACTAAAATCCTCATAGCCTTGATCATTACCTCACTATATTCCTCAAACCATTGACTGGATTATGGGTATATAGCTCTTCTTCAGAGCTAAGCAAAAACACTGATATTTGACAAGCTCTTTGTATACTAAAATAAGACTGCCATTTGACAATAAGCTATGCTTTCATCTTGATGAAAATGTGCAGAGATCTCATTATCTTTCTTTCAAAAAGATTGTAAGGTCCTTGTCTTTCTTTAACCTTTAGAATCTATTTAATTGAGATCCAGGCTGCAATACAAAGAATGTATCTATGCTTGTTTTTGTCAGTATTCACCATGTCTTTGAGTATTTTATGCTCATACCTTGGAGGACTGTTACTGCTATTATTTGACATGCATATAGCCTCTGTCACTCAACATTATGATTGTAGCTTCACATTAGACTGTTCTTGCTCATTGATATTTCCCTATGACTGTCTTAGGGACTGCCATTCATGCTGCTTTTGGGTGATGACTATCTTTGTATCTTTTCTCTAAAGACTTTTCTTGATACTCTGTCATTACTGTACTATTTGACAGTGAACTAAGCCACCGTATTGGGGCTCCAATACAAAGAATGTGGCAATGATTGTTATTTCATAGTTCACTATGCTCTTTCCATTCTTTATGTGTCATGGAGAATATCCCTTGCAACAGGGCTTGTCTTTTATTAATGCTTCAAAGAAATCCCTGTGACTACAATCTTGTTGTGTGCTCTTAGATGATATGTGTTTTGAGGCTACTTTAGTCACAATAGTTCATTTAGACTATGATGATGATCTTCATGCTTGTGTTGTCTCTTAACTGACTCATGAATTCATACCGGAACTGCTCAATTACCTCAATGCCCTCTGAAAGTAGCCTCCATTGTTTTGTCAATGATTGACATAATGTTTAGAGGTTTCATGGGTTTGTGATTGCATTATACTCTTCATCACACTTTTCTCATTGCTCCTCTGTTGTCCTAGTTGTGCTTCAGGATTGCTCAAAACTGATCTTTGATGCCTTTGAAAACCACCCTTTGATACGAAATCGCATTACCTTGTCTTGAAGCTCTATCAGTGTTATGTCCCTGTCAAAGCATTTTCAAAAGTGATTCAAGACTGTATTTGTATTGTTGAGCTCTTCCATAAGATCTCTCCATTACTTTGTGACTTACGATCTCATTGCAATGGTCTCATGCACTGACACTTGTCAGTTTGACATTCGCTGCCTTTTATGGACTTGATCACCGTATCATGAATTGTGAATTCTTGTATGTCTTATAATAGTTATCTTGCAACAAGTTCGTGACTTATAGTGTTACAAGGACTATCCTTTTGTCTCAGATGTGTCCTCATTATCAAGTCTGAAAGTTATGAATTTTTCTTCAATTTGCAATCAAAGAGACTACCTTCTTTTATGCATATGATTATTATAAGGTATACAAGAGTTTCATCATTCTCACTTTTCATGGCTTTCCTCATGCTTATGTCTATAACATGTGACTGCCATTTTTATTGCCAAGGGTTGTACTACTTTGAGTAACCTACCCTGTTACTGTTGAAAATCATAAGAATGTTTACTGAAAATTGCTCTCATGATTTTTATGACCTTGGTTGTGGATTTGATTTGGAATCCATACTATTATCTTTTCCTTGTCAATATCCTAGAGATCTGAAACTTTGTGTTTGTGTGTTTACCTATTCATTGATATTGATCTACTTTGTCAATGCATCATGGACTGTCCCTAAATGATGCTCTTCTCTTTCACTAATAAGGGGCTGCAACAATGTCTTTCTGATCAACAAATGATTGAAATGGAAGCTTTGTCTATCCAGACTTTAATAGGGATATTTCTCATTCTTTTTTTATTGCTTTAACAAGACCCTAGTTCTTTGGGGTCTGAAATAACTTATCCATGCCTTTAGGGTTGCATTTTTCATGATGCTAATTGATCCTCTTTGAATGTACCAATCATATCACTAATTTTTATGATCTCTTCTATGATCATGAGATAAAGGCTACTATCCTGAGATTTGTTTTGACAGTGACCTTACTCTGAATGGCTAGACATTAACTCTGTCATATAACCTATGCCTTTTGAGACTACTACAAGACTGAAATGATACTATTGTATCATATTTTTGAGCTTTTGTGTGCTATAGCAGGGTGTCACTATATCTTGCCATTGAATTGTCCTTATAAAATACTATGCTCTTTGAGATTATGTCATTGTACTGTTTGACTTTTCCTATGTCAGCATGTTGGGCTCAACCCTTATGGGAGCCACATTTTACTCCACATGTTGTAATTTGATTTTCCCTGTATCTGCACATGAAGCAAACAAGTTAGACAAAACATGCATTTGATGATGATCTGATCTGGCACTTGTTTTCTTGGATTTATATGGCATGCAGACTCCTAGTATGCATATGAGGGATGTATTATGTGTTTGGATATGCATGTGTATATAAGAAATGATGGTTGTCATTGCTCTAACATAATTTTCCCCAAATGCAGGTACTCAGGAGCAGGGAAGCTGCAAATGGATGCAAGTTGGGCAGTCAACCAAGGATAACACAAGGGAACTCAACTAGGACTCGTCATTCAAACAATGATGAGTAACCCTCTCTTATGTACATTTACATTTTATGCATTTATAAATACATATTATTTTCTTTCTATGCATACATATCGGTTAGTCTTGTGGCTTATGTGAGACATTGCACATTCATATCAATAAAGATTAATCTTTTTCAAAAAGAATGTGTACTCTCTTACTGTTTTGAATTCAAAATCATGGGAATGTAATCTTCTTTTCTCTTTACATGCACATGAATGTAATAATGACATAATAGAATATGAACCTTTTGTAATGTTAAAAATACTAAAGCTCTACCTGATTGAGCTTATTAGCGAAAATAGGTAACAAGAGTTGCAGAAGAAAATTGTGTTGTCTTTAATGATGATGAGCTTGCTACAGTTCAAGTTTTGCTAGATGAATTTGTCCCTGATCTGCTATTAAATGAATGGGTATTAGAAAATGTTGTAGACAACCCACATGACCATATCTTAGATGCTGGAATGGGAAATTATGTTTTGCATGAAGCTGATTCAATGATCCCAAACCTTGATAAAAGCGAAAGTGAGCTCATCAAGCAATAGAGTGAACTTTGGGAGATGTTTTTTTATGGCTCTAGGAGTAAGAATGGAGCAGGTGGGGGTGATATACTTGTATTCCCATAAGGTGAGCATTACTTTTCAGCTTTTTGTTTTGCCTTTTCATGCTCCAACAATACTGCAAAGTATGAAGGTCTTATTCAGGGCCTTCAATGGGCAAGGAAAAGAGGAGTAAGTTGTCTCAAGGTATATGGGGATAGTGAATTAATTGTTAATCAAGTAAGAGGCCCGAATGTTGCTAAAAATGATACGTTAAAGTCTTATAGAAATAGAGTGGGGGATATTATTGAATACTTTGATTCTTTTAATTTGGTTTCAATTCCTAGAAACTTGAATAAGCATGCAAACAGACTTGTCGCCATTTGAGCACAAATTGATATTCCCAATGACATTAAAAAGAAGAAGGTACAATAGTATGTCAAAATCATAGTTAGGCCTTCAATTCCTGACAATAATGTTAACTGACAATTGTTTGATAGTGATGAGCAGATTCTAACCTTTCTGCTTGAGGAAGATCAGTTTTCAGTGGTGAACCAGGACAAGTTCAAACAACAATATGATGATCAAGTGGTGAAGTTGAAAACCAACAAACTACCCAAGGGTTTGGTTACCTTAGAGTCCATTTTTAACACTGATTATCAGCTTAAGAAAGGAAAATCTGGTCTATAGATTAAAGAAGATCATTATGAGGAGCTCAAAATCTTCAAAGGTAAGCTCCTTAAAATTGGGAAAGTTTGTTCAACTGAAGATAAAAAGAAATTTATAGCCTTGTGTCAAGAATTTCAAGATATTTTTGAATGACAGTATTCAGATTTAAAAGGTTTTGATCCTAAGATTGCTCAACATACCATAGAATTAGAACCTGATGTCAAGCGTGTAAGACAAAAATAGAGGCCTTTGAACCCCAATCTTGAACCTTTAATGATTAAGGAATTGACTAAGTTAGTAGAGGGGGGTATTATTTTTCCTATCAAGCATACCTCCTGGGTTTCTAGCTTTGTTCTAGTTAGAAATAAAAATGGTGAGATTAGATTGTGTGTAGACTTTAGAGATCTCAACAGAGCCTCTCTAAAATACTATTACCCATTACCTTCCATGGAACAAATCCTTCAATCTGTTGCTGGTTCAAAAAGGTTTTCTCTCCTTGATGGTTTTTCTAGTTATAACCAAGTTCTCATATAAAAGAATGCCTTTTGGTTTATCAAATGCACAACTAAGTGGGGCACAATGTCATATAAAAGAATGCCTTTTGGTTTATCAAATGCCGATGCCACATTCCAAAGGGCTATGGATTATGCTTTTAAAAGTTTAATTAATTTTTTTTGCTTCTATACTTAGATGATATAACTGTTTATTCAAAGAATGCAGATGAACACTTATCACATTTGAAACAAGTATTTGAGAAATGCAGAGAGTATGGCATTTCTCTTAATCCAAAAAAGAGTGTCTTTGTTGTTCATGAAGGCAAGCTTCTTGGACACATAGTGTCGAAAGTGGGGATCAGGTCATTGATCCTGACAGAGTGAAAGCTATTCTTGAGCTGCCTTTACCTAATCACAAAAAGGGGCTGCAAAGGTTCTTGGGTAGAATTAATTTTTTAAGAAGGTTTATTCCTGATGTTGCAAATCTCTTACAACCCTTGACTACCATGTTAAAGAAGAATGTAGTTTTCAGTTGGACTAAGGAGGCCAGATACAATTTTCAAGCTGTCAAACATGCTTTATCAATAGCCCCTACTCTAGTAAACCCATAATTTTCAAAATATTTTACTCTGTATGCTTTTGGTAGCATAGATAATATTTATGCAATGTTGGTTTAGAAAAAATGATGATAATTTTGAACAACCAATAGCTTTTTTTAGCCAGGCATTAGCAGATTATGAGATAAGATATACCTTTGTTGAGAAGCATGTTCTTGTTGTGATTAGAAGATTGAAAAAAATTTAACCTTTGATTTCCAGCAGTAAATTTTATGTTTTAATAGCTTATCCAGATGTCGAAGAGTTCTTATTGAGCAAGGATTTAAATGATAAAAGGGCAGGATGCATTACCAAGGTTATGGAATTTGATATTGATATCAACATCACTAAGCTTGTTATAGGAAGAGGGTTGTGTGAATAAATGGATTCTCCCTATGAAGATGCAAAAGAAACTAAAACAAAAGTTGTTTTAGTCAATGGTAATGAGTTTCATACTGCTACCCCTATGAAAAATGCATGTTGGGTTCATGATATGACCCATTTTCTACAAACTAGTGAGTATCCACTTGGTTTGGACAGAGCTAAAATGAGATATTTTAGATTTTAGTCCATTCCATTTATTTTAGTTGAGGGTGTTCTATTTAGATAGGATATTAATGGTGTACTTTTGAGGTGCATAGATTCAGATCAAACAGAGAAGGTACTTCATGAGTTCCATGATAGAACTTTAGGGGGTCATTTTGCTCCAAGGACAACAACTTGGAAGATCATGAGGGCTAGCTCCTATTGGCCAAGCTTGTTTAAGGATGCCCATTCATGGGCAAGGAAGTGTGTAAACTGTGCTCTCTTTGCTGGAAAAGAGAAGCTGCCAGCTACACCTTTGCAACATATTCAAGTTGAGCAGACATTCATGAGATGGGGCATTGATTTTATTGGACCAATAAATCCACCATCAAGTGCTAAACACATGTGGATACTTGCAGCAACTGATTACTTTACAAGATGGACCAAAGTGGTGGCCTTGAAAGAAGCTAATGAGTCTTCTGTTCTAAATTTTTATGAAGATATAGTAACCAAGGTTGGAGTACCCGAATCAATCATCTCAAATAATGTCTTGGCATTTGTTGGATTGAGAGTGACTTTGTTGGATTGAGAGTGACTGATTGGGCTGTAAGAAATGGAATTCACCTGAATACCTCTTCAAATTATTACCCACAAGGTAATTGTTTGGATGAGAGCACAAACAAGAACCTTATTAGGATTATAAAGAGAAATATGGAGGATAATCAAAGAACTTGGCACACCAAGTTGACATCTGCTTTGTGGGTAGATAGAATAACTCCTAAAATATCAATTGGGAATTCTCCATATACACTCGTTTATGGTAAAGAGGCAAGAATTCCTTTATCTGTAGAGCTTCCATCCCTTGATATTGTTCATCAATTGGAGATGTTTGAAGAAGAAGATCTGATGGCAATCCGATATGCTCAACTCATGGAGCTTGAGGAGCTGAGAGGCAAAGCAATGAAATCAATTGAATGTCATAAACTTTAGACCAAGAGGGTTTTTGACAAGAGAGATACGCCATGAGTTTTTAGGGAAGGTGATGTTGTGCTCAAATGGGATGAGTTGAAAAGTAGGCCAGGGAAACATACAAACTTTGATAATTTCTGGAATGGTCCTTTTGTAATCACTGAATGCAAGGAGCACAATCCATTCCAACTCTCAACAATGGATGGAGAAGTTCTACCAATCTATGTTAATGGGATTCACCTCAAATGATGTTTTGAGATATTATCTACCTTTTTACATGCTAGGTTAGGTTTTATGCTTTCAATAAGTGTTGTTGCAATATAGTCTAGAAGTTTTTTGCATTTCCCTAAGTGTTGTTTCAGCACAAAGAGTAGTTTAGGTGGTAGTGTTTCTTGTTTTCAATAAGTCTCTAAGTTGGAGTTGCAAAGGTTTGTTAAGTTTTATTGTTGTTGCCCTTCCTAATTGATTAAGTGCACATATACAGTGTATGACAGTAAAATTTGTGTTTTATTGACACAAATCATACATTCGACATACTCAATGAATTAGGAAAGAATGATAACAGTCCATGCAAGAAGTTGTTTTGAGTCAAACCAGTATAGGAGATAACTCTCATTAGCCTATCAAGTGCATATCTACAACCCATGATAGTGAAGTCTCATACTTCACTATCACAAATTATAAACATGTACTTAAATAAACCAGCAAGGGTTATTTTCTACACTAAATTGTGTTTAGTCATATTTGCTAAGTGACTCTGTACCCAATAGACATCTCTAGGCTATTGGTTTTGATTTTTAGCAAGCAAACATCCAACAAAAATCACCAAAAATGTTACCAGATTTTCACCTACGAGCTCAATTAGGTAGAGCCACTGAATTTCAAACAGAAAATGGTACATTTTACATAACTTATATATGTTGCATCCAAGTACACAAATGAAATAACTTTAAAAGATTGTAGAATAAAATCATTACATTTATATAAATGTATGAAGCATAGAAAGATTGAATAAGTTTTTCTAAAGAAATGTAATCTTTATTGAAAGTGATAGAATACATGTCTCATACAATAAGCCATGAGACTGACTTTGCTCATTTAATACATATAAAGATCATTTATACATGAATGAGTAAACATTGAAAGAAGGACATGTAAAGGGGGTAACTAGTCATTCTTTGAATGACTGGTACTATTGGTCTGATCTGCTCCTAATGGTGTTGCCTCATTTCTCCTAGTTTCCTTTGGTCCTTAGGGTTCTTGTTTCCTGCATGGAGTTAAAATAATGTGTTGGAACTTGTTGGCATATGTGTAGAGTTTGATGGCATGATGGGATTGTATGTTGTCGTTGATGTCAATATGCTGAAGTATGAACCGGTATATTGAAGTAAGCAAACTGGAAAGTGAACCGGTATGATGAAGTGTGAACCGGTATGTTGAAGTAAGTAAAGAGGCAGTGAACCGGTATATGCAAAGTTTGTATCAGGGTTTCATTTGATATGACTACCGGTTGGTAGTCTTAGCTTCAGGGTTTCCGGTTGATGCATTTCAAGCCTATGTGATTCGACCGACGACATCCTGTGATGAGTTAGCATTGAAATGAAGATTAGATCGCGTTACCACGTCAGCCTTGTGCACGTGAAGGATCTCCTTGAGGATATTGCATGAAGAAGATTGATTCTATCTACCTCGGGAATGTGCAAAATCTTTGTAAACGGTGGAGAGCGCGTGATGGGTTATCAACTTCCAGAAGCGGTGAAGAATGAACGACGGAGAACATCTTGAGATTTGTTCAAGATTGTTTTTAAATGGCCAGGATTGGACCGACTGTATTGTTAATCTAGATGCTTAGGGTTTTAGGTTTTGGCCACCAACCTAATTGTTGTCTATAAGGTCGATGATGATTTTTATTTGAAGTTGTTGGCAAATGAATGTATGTGAGGTGATTCTTGCCAGACCAAAGGAGTAAGCAGAGATTTGCAGAGTGTGATTGCATATGTAAAGGAACTGAAGTGGATCTGCCTTGGCATTGAGTGATGTTATCAGATCAATGTATTACCTGTTGACTTCTAACCATTTCAGCAGATGGAAAATCCCTTTACCGAGTAGCGTTAATAGGCTTTTTGTAAATCCTTTAACAGGGTGACTCAAAATCATTGAGTTCTTCAAATCCTCTTACAAGGTAACCTTTAACAGGGTTTTAACCTCTAACTGGGTATTTAGCCATCCCTTAACCGGGTGATCCCTAGCAGGATCGGTTCCTAGTAGAACCTATTACAAAGTCTTTAACTGGACTAGGCTCCTAACAGAGCGGACTTCAGAAGAGTTCAAGAAAAAATTGTGGGTATTCATCCCCACCGTGGTTTTTCCCAGTTGGGTTTCCATGTGAAAAATCAGTGTGTTATGTGTGATGCTTTTTCATGTGATGTTTTAGCGTTTTCTATTAAGTGGTAATGCAAGCTGATCCAATGGTCATTGTATTTCTGATGTATTACTTGCTTAAGCATATGGGTGAAGTTGAGATGATATATTAGGTTTTGAGAAGTTCTAAGTGTTACCAATTTATGTCTTTCACAATCTTACTGTGTTTTACCGGTAGTGCCTTGATTTAGATTGGTGATATTGTTTACCAGTTAGTGTAGTCTTTGTAGTTTAAGTTGTTTACGAAGTTTTTGTCCATACTGATTCACCCCCCCTCTCAGTATCTATTGGGTATTTACTGTTCATCATTATTCATCAATTGGTATCAGAGTGTCCTCCAGGTTCTCTCTGTTATAAGCTTAACCGCTTGAGGAAAAGATCCTATTCTAATGATGAAGAGGGAAGGTCCTAAGTTTAACAAAGATAACTTTAAGATATGGAAGGACAAAATGAAGATCTACATTAAAAGCATGGGTGCTCAACACTGGAACTATGTTAAGAATACTTATGTTGTCCCTACCGGTACTCTCATTGATGATCAAAGAAGAGAAATTCAGGAGAATGGGCAAGTCATGGAAGCTCTTATCAGCAGTCTATCTGATATTGAGTTTATAGATGTTCAAGACAAAGACAATCCCAAAGATGTATGGGATACTCTGGAGACTATCTATGGTGGTGATGAGCATGTGAAGCAAGCTAAAGAAGAAAGCCTTAGAGGAAAATTTGAAGACATGTGAATGGTTGAAGGAGAGACCATTCAACAATATGGGATAAGAATTAAAACTGTTGTAGGAGACATCAAGAGTGCAGGAGGTACAATGGATGATCCCACCATTGTTAGCAAAGTTTTGAGATCCTTGTTACCGGTCTATGCAATAAGGGTTACCGTTATTCAGGAGTTGAGATCTATTGACAAGACACAGGTATCCCTTGACTCCATTATTGCTAAGTTGACCACATATGAGCTAAACAGTTATGATGGTAGTGTTCAGAAGACTGAATCATCCTTTAGGGCATCTGCTGCACTATCTAGAAAGGGAAAAGAGGTTGGTACCAGCTGTGAACCCAGACAAAGCAGGGATATGGATGATGAGGAGATCCTGATGGAGTTTGAAGCTCTTCTTGCCAAGAGACTTCCTAAGGGAACTGGAAAATATAGAGGTAAGCTCCCTTTGAAATGTTTTTCTTGCAATAGGATAGGACACATTGCTGTCAACTGTCCTAATAGTGATAATAAGGACAAACCGGAGAAGTTTAAAAAGTTCAAAGGAGGAAATAGGAGAAACTGTCTTGTTGCAGTCGATGAAGGTGTCACTGATGATGAATCAGAAGATGACGAAAGTGAAGACATAGTGTTTGTAGCCGTTAAGGAAGATGTGTCAGACAAGAAGGCTCTTGTCTCCCGCTTTGATAATTCTAATGAGTGGATTATTGATAGTGGATGTTCTCGCCACATGACTGGTGACCGGAAAAAGTTTCTATCACTAGAAGAGTACGATGGAGGTGTAGTCCAATTTGGTAATGATGCACCATGTATGGTAAAAGGCAAAGGGTCTATCTCTCTAAATGGAAAAAGTAGTGTTGATAATGTGTATTGGGTAGAAGGTCTCAGGCATAACCTTTTGAGTGTTTCCCGGCTAAATGATAAAGGACTCACTCTAGAATTCAAAGGTGGAGTGTGCAAAATAAAAGGAAAGTGTGGTGAACTGATGGCCACTGGTATGCAGACCAAAAGTAACTTATTTCAGTTAAATACAAATATCAGTCAATGTCTAATGGCTAAGTTTGATGACAGTGGGATATGGCATAGGAGACTCTGCCATGTAAATTTTGATAATATTGTGAAGGCCAGTAAGATCAAGGCAGTTAGAGGATTGCCTGTGCTGAACAAACCGGAGAATCCTTTGTGCAGAGAATGCCAACTAGGGAAAATGTCTTCCTTAACCTTCAAAGGTAAATATTTCACAACAGATAATTTAATTGATCTTGTGCAAACTGATTTGTGTGGTCCTATGAAAACTAGGAGTGTTCAGAGAGATGGTACTTTATGATTCTTACTAATGATTTCTCAAGAATGATGTGGCTCACATTCTTGAAAGACAAGTTTGAAGCTTTTGGAAAGTTTAAAGCCTTCAGAGCAGTAGTTGAAAAGGAAAGCGATAAGAGGATTAAATGCCTTAGAACCGACCAAGGAGGTGAATTCACTTTTGGTGAATTCAATAAGTACTATACAGAGAATGACATCAAGAGGCAACTGTTTGCCCCCCAGATTCCATAGCGGAATGGCCTAGCAGAAAGGAACAACTGGACTGTAGTTGAAGCAACCAGAATGAAGTTGATTCAAGGGAAGGTTGCTCACACTTTTTGGAGAGAAGCAGTGAGCACTGCAGTCTACACTATGAACTGGGTACTCATCAAGAAAGGTAAGGATAAAACTCCTTATAAGTATTGGACCGGTAAGACTCCAGTAGTAAGCTGCTTTAGAGTGTTTGGTAGCAAGTGTTATATCAAGAGAAGTGAATACCAGAGCAAGTTTGATGCAAAATGTGATCAGGGAATATTCCTAGGGTATTCCACCAAGAGCAAAGCTCTCAAGTGTTTTAACAATAGGACTCAAAGAATTGTTGAAAGTATCAATGTTAGAGTTGATGAAACCTCTGAGAAACCTGAGGGAACCAATAGCGAGCGAGCGGTAGATGAACTGAATGTAACCTTCTAGGAACCGGTTGCAAAACAACCAAGTACAAGTAACAATGCTCCTACACCAGTAGATGCTGATGAAGATGATGATGAAGAGGAAAAGCAAGAGGAATCAGTTAAGATCATTCCTAGGTATGTAAATCTGCATCATGATCCAAAGCAGATCATAGGGGATAAGGATGCAGGAATACTTACAAGAAGAAAGGTCAGAGAGAATTCTTGCATGATTTCTGGGTTTGAGCCTAAACATTTAAAGAGGTACACAAAGATGAAGACTGGATTAAGGCTATGGAAGAGGAACTTGACCAGATAGAAAAGAATGGTGCATGGTCTTTGGTACCCAGACCTAAGCACAAAAATGTTATTGGCACCAAATGGGTTTTTAGAAACAAGCTAAATGAAGATGGCACATTGGTAAGAAACAAAGCAAGATTGGTATGTAAGGGATATGCTCAAGAAGAAGGAGAAGACTATGGAGAAACCTTTGCTCCAGTAGCTAGATTGGAAGGAGTTCAAATGCTACTTGCATATGCAACCTTCAAGGGATTCAAAGTGAATCAGATGGATGTGAAATCTGCATTCCTAAATGGAATACTTGAAGAGGAAGTGTATATAGAGCAACTAGATGGGTTTTCCTTATCAGAAGACAGTGATATGGTGTGTAGGCTACATAAAGCCTTGTATAGATTGAAGCAAGCACCTAGAGCATGGTATGAACATTTACACTCTCATCTTGTGAAGATTGGATTTGAAAGAACAAGTGAAGATAGCAATATCTATCTAAAGACAGAAGGAGATCAGATTCTGATCTGTGAAGTATTTGTTGATGACATAATTTTTGGTGGAGATGACAAGATGAGCCATGCGCTTGTAGATGAAATGAAGAAGGAATTCAAGATGTCACTAATCAGAGAGATTAAGTTCTTCATTGGACTACAGATTCAACAAATTAAAGATGGTATCTTTATCACTCAGTCCAAGTATGTCAAAGAGGTGTTGAAGACCTTTGGCATGGAAGACAACAAACTGGTTGGTACACCGATGATGACCGGTTGTAAATTGTCAAAAGAACATGACTCAGCGTTGGTGAATGAGAAGGAATACCGATCAATGATTGGTAAGTTGTACTATGTAGTACACAACAGACTGGACATTGCACATGCAATGGGCATTGTTGCACGTTTCCAGAAAAGTCCAAGAGAATCCCACTTGGTAGTAGTCAAGCGGATTCTTAGATATCTGAAGGGAACTATAGATTATGGATTGTGGTATCCATACAATAATGATTTCAATCTCAAAGTATTTACAGAAATCGATTGGGCTAGTAATATGGACGACCGGAAGAGCACAACCAATGGTGCATTCTTTCTCGGTGGTAGACTAGTCTCATGGATGAGAAAGAAGCAGAGTTGTATCTCTCAGTCTATAGCAGAAGCAGAATATATAGCAACATTTATGAACTGTACTCAGAAAATTTGGATGAAGCATGTATTAAGTGGTTTCAAAGTCCTTGTATCTAAACCGGTGAGTATATTTTGTGATAACACAAGTGCAATTAATATTTCCAAGAATCCGGTATTGCATGCTAGAACCAAGCACTTCGAGCTCAAGTATCATTTCTTGAGGGAAAAAGTTTATAACAAAGAGGTTGTATTGGAACATGTTTTCAGTAGAGAGCAATTAGCAGATATATTCACCAAGCCTCTACCGAAGGCTACATTTACCTATTTAAGAGGTGAATTAGGGGTGCTGCCCCTTCAAAAGGTGAACTAAAGGTATGTGCTCCACATCAGTCAGGTATTGCATTGTCAAATATTTTTAGGATTGATGTGTTGAAGGATGCTACTCCTCAAGGGGAGCAGCATAGTAGATCATGGATGTTTGTACCTCCACTTTGCCATTGTTGTCAAAGGGGGAGAAGATGTGAAGCAGAGAAGATATCTGCAGTATTGAAGACATAATATATGGAAGAAGATGTAGAGATATCCTTGTGTATTTCCATCAATGCCAAAGGGGGAGATTGTTGGCATATTGTAGAGTTTGATGGCATGATGGGATTGTATGTTGTGATTGATGTCAATATGTTGAAGTATGAACCGGTATATTGAAGTAAGCAAACTAGCAAGTGAACTGGTATGATGAAGTGTGAACCGATATGTTGAAGTAAGTAAACTGGCAAGTGAACCGGTATATGCAAATTTTGTATCAGGGTTTCATTTGATATGACTACCAATTGGTAGTCTCAGCTTCAGGGTTTCTGGTTGATGCATTCCAAGTCTGTGTGATTCGACCGACGACATCCTGTGATGAGTTAGCATTGAAATGAAGATTAGATCGTGTTACCACATCATCCTTGTGCGCGTGAAGGATCTCCTTGAGGATCTTGCATGAAGAAGATTGATTCTATCTACCTCGGTAATGTGCAAAATCTTTGTAAACGGTGGAGAGCGCGTGATGGGTTATCAACTTCCAAAAGCGGTGAAGAACAGATGATGGAGAACATCTTGAGATTTGTTCAAGATTGTTTTACCCTATGTAATGTGTTTAAACGGCCTGGATTGGACCGACTGTATTGTTAATCTAGATGCTTAGGGTTTTAGGTTTTGGCCACCGACCTAATTGTTGTCTATAAGGTCAATGATGATTTTTATTTGAAGTTGTTGGCAAATGAATGTATGTGAGTTGATTCTTGCCAGACCAAAGGAGTAAGAAGAGATTTGCAGAGTGTGATTGCAGATGTAAAGGAATTGAAGTGGATCTTCCTTGGCATTGAGTGTTGTTATCAGATCAGTGTATTACCTGTTGACTTCTAACCATTTTAGCATATGGAAAATCCCTTTACCGGGTAGTTTAACAGGCTTTTTGTAAATCCTTTAACAGGGTGACTCAAAGTCATTGAGTTCTTCAAATCCTCTTACAAGGTAACCTTTAACAAGGTTTTAGCCTCTAACCGGGTATTTAGCCATCCCTTAACTGGGTGATCCCCAGCAAGATGGGTTCCTAGCAGAACCTGTTGTAAAGTCTTTAATCGGACTAGGCTCCTAACAGAGCGGACTTCAAAAGACTTCAAGAACAACTTGTGGGTATTCATCCCCGCCGTGGTTTTCCCCAGTTGGGTTTCCACGTGAAAAATTAGTGTGTTATGTGTGATGCTTTTTCATGTGATGTTTTAGTGTTTTCTGTTAAGCGGTAATGCAAGTTGATCGAATGGTTGTTGTATTTCTAATGTATTACTTGCTTAAGCATATGGGTGAAGTTGAGATGAGATATTAGGTTTTGAGAAGTTCTAAGTGTTACCGGTTTATGTCTTTCATAGTCTTACTATGTTTTACCAGTAGTGCCTTGATTTAGATTGGTGATATTGTTTACCAGTTAGTGCAATCTTTGCAGTTTAAGTTGTTTAAGAAGTTTTTGTCCATACTGATTCCCCCCCCCCCTCTAAGTATCTGTTGGGTATTTATTGTTCATCATTATTCATTAGAACTAGGTTCTAAGTAATGAAAGGTTAAACACTAAATAGAACATTTACCCATACATGCATAAGCTAGTCCCTATGCGCATTAAATGCAAATGGCTACTTTAAGTATCCATAAACCAAAGTAATGTGAATCATCATGCAAGTAGGCATTTATTTTCTAACATGTTTGTGCCATTTGCAGTAAAGGTGCAATTATGTTCATTTAAGAATGTGGGGTAAAATGTGGCTCCCACAAGGGTAGATCCCAACATGTTGGCATACAAAAGCTCAGAACAGTAATATAATAGTGCAAAAAAGACATTAAGGCTAGTCATTAAGGATCATGATTTCATCTTGCCATAAAAAGCATAGTTACTTTATTATATTTTAGAGGGTCATCATCAACAAAGATATCTTATAAACTCAAGGGTCAAATATATAATGACAATAAGGTTTCATAGTCATCTTAGGTTTCAAAACAAACATTAAAAGAGAGTGCCTTGAAAGACCCTGGGGTGCTTTGAAGTTTTTATGACAAAATAGTCTCAGTAATGTCGTGATCAGTCATAAATATCACATGGATGTCATAGTCTTTTGATTGTTCTGGACAAGATAATGAAGCACTCAATAAGATAGCAAGGTGGAGAGAGTTCTTATATTAGAATAATTTTCAATATTCCAGGTGTCAATTTCAATGCCAAACTACTTGCCAATGGTGAAATTTCCTAACAGTATTTATGTTGTTTGAAGTATATCAACCATAGGTTAAAATGGTTAAATCCCTCATTGGTCTGTCGCAAAGGGAAAAATGCCAGAGAATACAATGATACCTGTAGCCATCTGGGAAACTCTTACGAGTTTTGTGTAGAATATGAGGAGCACGTGGTGCTATTAATTAATTAATTTTAATAAAAGAAATAATCACAAGAAACCCACAAGGAGATGCATACAAATGGTATTCACAGACAAGAAGGGTACCATAGAAAGAATTAGCATAGGCAATAATCTCCACTATCAAGGAAACTTGATATTTAAGGCATGAATGATAGTGAGGGCACTGTTAAAAGCACTCATAGATAAACAAAGAATAGCATGGCAAAATGACAGAAGAGCAAAATGCAGATTCAAGATCATTTCCAGTCCATGCATCATATTTCAAATCCATGAGATAGTGAAATATAACAACAAATATGGAGAAAGACTATCTGAATACAATATTTATCATAACAGAATAATGGAAAATCACGGTGAAGCCACGGCCTGGGGTGCCAAGACACTACAAAATGGGGTCAAAGTACCAAAAAATCCAAAAAAAATTTCAGCACGATGAACTCACTAGTTAATTGCATGTGAAATCTCCATAAGTTATCAGAAACAACAGCTTAGAAGCACAAAGCTCAAATCCTAGAAGTCTCCATGGTGGCTAGGGTTTCTTAGTTGGCGGCAAAGTTTCCTCAAGAAGCTTCATGAAGCTTAAAGTAAAAATGATCATCTTTTGAGCTTTTTAGGGTTTTCTTTTACCTTACATCTCAGTGATAGGTTTTTTTTTTTGGTGGGGTTGTTTTAAAATGAACCTTCAAGATAATGCAAGCCATGACCCTATGCCTTTAGGGAATTTTTTTTAATGTTGCATATATAATCATTGTGTAACAAATGGATTTAAGGTGTTATTATAAATAAATTCATATTGTTATTTATTTAATGCAATATGTATGACTTGGTCAACTTTGGGGATTAGTTGTCAAGTTTCTTGTTGCTTATAGGACTCTTTGAGAGTTATCACAGACATTTGGAGAGTATATAGGGGTGAGTCATTGTGGTTAGATAAAATCTAGTGATCATGTTTTGACCAAGTTGTTCCTTTCAAGGGGAAATCGGTGACTCTTTGAGTTGGACTTGGTGAAAACTAAGGATTTCATTCATTTAGTGCTCTTTTGGATGAGATCTAGGGGCTAGATTTTGGGGATTATTGTTGCATCCGACCCAAGGCAGTTGGAAGTCCCTAATTTAGTGCAATTGCTTTGGAAGTTGAAGGATATAGTCACTTGGTTGCCTCATTTTTGAAGTTAGTTCTTGATTATGCAAATTTTGGGTCTTAGTGACTTTGACAGTCCTTTGTCCAGTTTTGACATACTTTTGTAACTCATATGTTTTGATAAATACAGAAGCTACCTCGAAGACTTATGACAGTTTTGTTACCATCTTTTTCTTGCAGATTTGTGTATTTCAGGTGTTTCATCATATTGTTAGTGAAGTTTACTTACCTTCCTTATGATTTTGTCTTACTGTTTTTCATACCTTCTTTGTGAAAGTGTCATATGCAGGTTACAAGTTGTGTCTAAGCAAGTGATATAAGCTCATTTTTGTGAAGTTTACCTTCATTTATCGAGTAAATTAATTAAGACCTTTTGTGAAACACTTATGCATGTGCATGTTTAAGATAAGTTGTGTGAGTTAGTTCATTGTTGTCATCATAGTTTTCAAAGTGTTTTTTGGCTTCCTGAGTATTACAAGTTCACCAGTTTGGTGTATCACTCAGTCATTTTTATTTAGTTTACAAAAATAGGCTTTACTTTTCAAAGTTTTCTTCCTTCCCTTTTTCTCACAAATTAGTAATTTTGGAGTGATGGCCAGCTAGGAGCCGACCTTATCCGGAGGTTTAGTCTAGTTATAGGTGACCCACAGCCTTGGATTGATCCCATGTGTCTCTAGAAACATTAGTCTCATAACTTTTCATAGGGTGCATTTCTTGGAAATAAAAGTTATTCTGAGCTAATCATCTATTTTGCAGGTTTCTGTCATTTCAAAAAAAAAATGTTTTCAAATCAGCATTCGCTCTATCCTCAATGCACATTCATATTGACACTAGATGGCATTCGACAATACATAAATTTGCATACGTTGATACATAAATTTGCATTCGCTATGAACCCTGCTCGCATTCGTATTAACATCAATTTGCATTCGTTGGATGAATTTGAGAGTTTTATGTTCTGTGTTTTCTTTAATATTTTTTTTGTTGTTGGTACTATTAATGCTTTGTTTGCAGTGTGTAGCAAGGAAGATTTGAGAAGGTGCGATCGGTCAAAGATTGCTATCAAACTACTAACGTTTGCTTGCAAGATTTTTAGAATTAGCCAATCTTTGGATTTGGGTTTTAAAAATGGACATGTATGCTTTAATATTTTGATTTGGTGCTTAAAAAGAACCCAAAACACACTATTGAATGAATGGGTTTAAAATTGAACAAGACAAAGTCACATTTGGATTTTGGGTTTAAAATGGACATGATTATGCGTATCTCACCTTTGCATTTTGGGTTTAAAATGGACATGAGATTATCTATGAATAGTGTTGTCGTTGATTTTAGTTAGCCCGAATCGTGGGACAAACCCTACAAAACTTGTCTATTTCATAGCCCAAATCCTCCAAGGTTGGTCGACCTTCCTCTTAAGTCATGTCGATTTTCGTTCTTGTCTTGCATCTCTTTATGTTTTTGACTTATCCTAAAAAAAAAAACTCTTCAAGTTGCACTTGTGGTTTTAAAACCCGGAATGCAGTAGTTATGAGTATTTTTTGCACTTCGCATTTTAAAACCCGAAGTGCAGTTAAAATTTGCTATAGTTGCAGATCCAGTTTTAAAACCCTACTTGCATGTCCTTTCAATGTGACAGGCCTGCTAGTTTTCTTGTAGAGCATGTCGGGTTTTAAAACCCAACATGTTGATCATTCCCTAGTGTAGATCGGGTTTTAAAACCCGACCTGTAGCGCATCATGAGACTTTTGGTGTATTTAATGCACTTGTCAATTAGGGTATAAACTTGTTTTTAGGGGTTTTAATCGACATTTAAGCATTGTTTCGCCCGATATGAAGCGTTGAGAGAACGACTTGACATTGGAAGTTGGATTTTGTGTTTTATTTGGTCCTATTAAGCCCTCTTCATCTGATTTTCACAGCTTCCAGGTACTTATTTTCTTATTTTTTATGATTTTATTGTCATTACAATTTTCTTCTTCCGATATTTGATAAGTCTAGGGTTTTGGTTTATTTGTTTGCCTTGGTTGTATTTTGGAGTCTTTCCCTGATTTATCATTTTTGTTTTGGTTTGCATGTGTTTATCTCTGAGAGAGAGCATGTCGGGTTTTGAAGCTTACCATGCTTATATTTTTTTATACCAGTTGCCATCGAGTTTTAAAGCTCGATGTGTGACCGAGACATACCCCAAGGGCATGTTGGGTTTTATACCCCGATGTGCCTTGACTCTTTTCTATGGCAAGTATGTCGAGTTTTAAAACCTGACATGCTCTTTAGCTTTGTTTTGCTCATTTGGTAGGTTGGGTTTTAAAACCTGACTTGTGAGTTTCCCTACCCATATACATGTTGGGTTTTAAAACCCAACATGTAAATTGATCCAAGTTGAATGCAGATCGGGTTTTAAAAATCCAACCTGTAGATGTCTATTTTTCTCTTGACATGTCAGGTTTTAAAACCAGACATGTCGATCTATCTTACCCAAACTACAGATTAGATTGTAAAACCCAACCTGCAGTCTTTTTACCATCCAACTGCAGATCGGGTTTTAAAACCCGACCTGCAACCTTTTGACCATCCAATTGCAAATCGGGTTTTAAAAGTGGATCTGTCAATTCCTGCCTTTTGTCTAAGGTTGTTTTTGTTCTTCCAACTTCATTTCAATCGATGAAGTCATTGATCTGATGATGAAATTACCTCATGAACTGATCCATGATGCAAAATTACAGATTCTTACAGATGTCTGATCCTTCTCCGAGCAATTCCAGAGGAAAGAAGATGAAGTACATGTTGGCAATTTGGAGGAATTGGTTATGTGTTGCATTGATGTTTTATCATTGATGGCAACACCGATTATTTTGGTTGTTTACCGGTTTCTGGTTGGTTCTGGTAGAGTGGTTGGATTATGATATTGATCTAGTATGCTCTGGTATGCTTTGGTTTGTGGAATTGATTTGGATCTGTCATTCATGCTATTCAGATGTGTATCACAATCAGTTGGTTTGGCATTTGATGACTTAGATGCTATCATTTGTTTTAGTAAGCCTCTTGGTCACCGGTAAGGGTTTTACCGACATAGTTTTGTTGAAGATATTTTGATGCACATGATAAGTGGTGTTGGTGTGGCTTCTAGATGGCTTTTGGGATGCTATTGGTTATCTTGTTCATGTTCCTTTTGATCGGTGGTGTTGGATTTGGGTCCAGACCTAATGCTATCTTATTCTGCTAGGTTATGGACCGACTTATGTAATGTGTTGATAGGTGATCTTGATGCGTTATCAGATGGATTCATTGATTGGATTATGTTGTTTCGGTCTTAGTATGACTTGGTTGATCATTGGATTGTAGGTTTATGTTATGAATTTATTGTATTATCTTTTAGGTGGCTGACCTAATTGTTTAGGTCCTGGGTTGGTATAAATATGATGTAAGATCTCTTTGTAGATCATGGGATGGTTATGTGATTACTTGTGTTTGAATAATGTTGTAATCATATGCATGAGTTTTGGTCGATCATAGGTGATCGAATTGGGTTGGTAAGAGATGTTTAAGACCTCCGGTACCGAGCTTAACCAGAACTGTACTCAGGAATAGGAGATGTTATCTTCGCAGTTCAGTCTTCTTTCCGGATTGTACTCTGGATTTATTTTGCAGTCAGTGAGACTCCTTTTGCAATGAGTAGTGTGCTCTAGGCTATTGGCCTTCCTGCATGTGTAGGCCCCTCATTTTGTAATCACATACTTACTGCAGAAGTATTATCTAACTGTGGGTAGGCTTCCCACCATGGTTTTTCCCTTTATCGGGTTTTCCAGGTACAAATCTTGGTGTCATGTGTTCTGGATGGATGGTAACTATTATGTGATTTATGTTTATGTTTAATTGCTATATAGTTTTTTTTGGTATTTGGTTTATGCATTCCAGTATTGGGTTTATGTGTTCTGATAATAAGGATGTGAATGCTTAAAGTTCAGTAATCTGTTGACAACTGAATCACCTCCCCACCTCTTAGTTGTCCTCTAGTTATCTGAGTTGTCTAACAATCGGTATCAAAGCTTGGTCCTCTTTGAAGAAGCTTAACTGCTTGAGGAAGATCCTATGGCAACTAACAATTCAACTTCATCAAATACATCTGTAGCTGTTTTTTAGAGAAATTCCTAGGCTTGATGGAACAAATTACAGGGTATGGAAGATTCAGATGGATACTCATCTGAGATGTCTTGGAAATAAAATTTGGGAGATCACTAAGAAAGGAGTAATGCCTTTTAATCTGACATCTGGTAATCCTCCTCCGGTAGGCCTATATAAGGAGCTCAAGAATGATTGTAGAGATAGATAAGCCCTTTTGTGTGCACTTTTTGATCAGCAAGTAATGGGACTAACTGAAAAATCAATTGCAAAGGCTATATGGGACAAATTGGAGACTCTGAATTAAGGTGACCCTACTATTAAAA
Source organism: Cryptomeria japonica (assembly GCF_030272615.1). Classification (NCBI taxonomy): domain Eukaryota; kingdom Viridiplantae; phylum Streptophyta; class Pinopsida; order Cupressales; family Cupressaceae; genus Cryptomeria; species Cryptomeria japonica. The sequence goes on along the minus strand of NC_081407.1, from coordinate 141,050,380 downwards.
TTGCTGAACTTGATTGGTACTGGGTGAGGTATGAGAACCTGAAGATGGAAGAAGATGAAAGGATTACTACTTTTATGGAGAGAGTTAATGAGATTGTTATGGGAATTCAATGTTGTGGTGGATCTTTGCGCGAAGATGAAATAGTTTCTAAAGTACTGCGAGCTTTTCCACCAACTTATAAGATGAAGGCTCCCACAATTAATGAGTTGAGAACTATGGAAAACACCTTTGTAAATAGGGATACCTTGGTTGGGAAGTTATCTACTTTTGAACTTGAGGAATTTAGACCTTCTGGAGCTGTAAAATCTGAACTTGCTTTTCATGCATCTACATCATCTACCGGCAAGAGTGATTGGAAAGCTTTCTATGCAAAGGAACTAGAGGATATGAAGAAAGAAGATGAATATTTTGAGCAATTTTAAGCCTTATTTTCTAGAAGAGTACCTAAAGGACCGATAGGAAGTAAGTATGAAGGAAAGTCACCTTTTAAATGTTTTGCATGTAATAAGATAGGTCATTTTGCATCTAGATGCCCTGAAAGGAATTCAAGATTTGACGAAAGAGCTAGAAGATCTTTTAGGCCTAACCATGATTATCAAAACAAGCATAAGTAAAAGAGGAACAAAGACAAATCATGCTACTTCAATGATGAGGAAGTTGTGACTGATTTTGATGATGAACCGACATAAAATTCAGCTAGTGGATCCAGCAATGGAAAGAAATGGGTATTTTTGGCTATCAAGGAAGATGATCCTGTACCTGAAGAGAAGGCCCTTGCTGCTAAAATTGAAGACAAGGATGAATGGGTGATTGACAATGGATGTTCACATCATGTGATTGGAGATAGAAGGAAGTTATTATCTTTGGAAGAATTTGATGGTGGTCTGGTTAGATTTGGAGATGACAAAGCATGCATGACTAAGGGAAGAGGAACAATATCATTGGATGGTAAGAATAACACTGATAATATTTATTATGTTGAAGGTTTAAAGCATAATATTTTGAGTGTAGGACAATTGGTGGATAAGGGATTTCAGTTATAGTTCAAGGATGGAAAATGCAAGATTATCAACAGATTTGGATTGGAGATTGCAACCGGTACACAGACTAAAGGTAACATCTTTCATTTGAACTCCGGTGAGAAGACATGTTTGATTGCACAAATTGACGAGAGTTGGCTATGTCATAAGAGGTTGTGTCATGTGAATTTTGATTGCATTGTGAAGATTAGTTCTACTAAGGCAATTAGAGATATTCCTAAGATTGTAAAGCCCTATAATCCGGTTTGTAAGGAATGTCAAATGGGAAAGAAAATCTGAACTTATGAGAGAGAACCAATAGTGGAAATGATCATAATTGAACTAGTAGCACCTACACCAGAACAAAATGTTGAACCAATTACTCTGACAGTATTAGAAAATTCAATAGTAACTGAAAATCAGGGTAGGGGAACAGAAAATCAAAAGATTCCTGGGTATGTAAGGTTTAATCATTCAGAAGATCAGATCATTGGAGACAAAAACAAAGGAGTGATGACAAGAAGAAGGTTGGCAACTAATGAGGTATGTTTAATTTCTCACGTTGAACCGGCATCGGTAATTGAAGCTTGTAAAGATGAATGTTGGATGAAAGCTATGGAAGAAGAATTAGATCAGATAGAAAAGAATAACACGTGGACTTTAGTTCCCCGACCTAAAAATAAGAATGCTATTGGAACTAAATGGGTTTTTAGGAATAAATTGAATGAAGATGGACAATTGTAAATGATATTCTCATAAGGAAGGAATTGATTATGATGAATTCTTTGCACCGGTAGCTAGGATTGAAGCTGTGAAATTATTTCTTGCTTATGATGCACATAAGAACTACAAGATTTATCAGATGCTTATTACGTGTGCATTTCTGAATGGAGATCTTGAAGACAAAGTTTATATTGAGCAACCTGATGTATTTTCACTTTCAGATGACAGAAACATGGTTTATAGGTTAAAGAAAGCTTTATATGGATTGAAACAAGCCCCTAGAGCTTGGTATGCAAGACTAGATAAATATATTTTGAAGCTTGGTTTCACTAAAGGTAATGCTAACAGTAATTTATATTATAAGATCACTAATGATGACATATTAATTATTGAAGTCTTTGTTGATGATATCATTTTTGGAGGTGAAGATAAGTTGTGTATGGAATTCTCTAACAATATGAAGAATAAGTTTGAGATGTCTATGATTGGGGAGATGAAATTTTTCTTAGGTTTGCAGATTACTCAAACTGATAAAGGTATTTTCATCTGTCAAACTAAGTATACTAGAGAGCTGTTGAAGAAATTTGGCTTGGAAAATTCTAAACCGGTTGGTACTTTGATGGTTCAAGTGAGAAATTGACAAAGAAAGATACATCTGCACTGGTAAATCCTACAAGGTACAAGTCTATAATTGGAGGTTTGTAATATCTGACCCAGACTAGACCGGATATAATGAATGCAGTTTGTATTGTATCAAGACATCAGAGTGATCCTAGAGAAAATCATGAGAGTGTGATGAAAAGGATTTTCAGGTATTTGCAGGGAACAACTAAATATGGTTTGTGGTATCCTAAAAATGATGACTTTACATTATGTGCATATATAGATGCAGATTGGGTTGTAGATGTTGATGATTGGAAGAGCATATCTGGTGGAGCTTTCTTTCTTGGAAAGAAACTTGTTTCATGGATCAACAAAAAATAATCATGTACCTCTTTATCTACTGCTGAAGCTGAGTATGTTGTTGCTTCTACCAACTGCACACATGTTCTATGGATGAAGCAAATGTTGAAGGATATAAAGGTGGATTCTAATGAATCAATAGTTATTCACTATGATAACTCTGCTGCTATTGATATATCAAAGAATCTGGTATTTCATTGTAAGACAAAGTACATATCTATCAAGTATAACTTTTTTAAGGGGAAGGTGGAAGCAAATGAAAATAAACTGGTTTATGTGAACACTAAAGAGTAGATTGTAGACATCTTCACTAAACCTTTTCCTAAAGAATCATTTGAGTAATTCAGAGATAGATTGGGGGTTTTTGCCCCTCCGGTAGAGACCTTAGTGATGTTTATTGGCATCCGTCCGGTATGCATTATCAAAGCTATTACTCATTCCAGATTGAAGTGGTGGTGCTACTACTCAGGGGGAGTAGTCAGCTATAAGAATCAGAGGATTTATGATTTTTCTTTGATATTTATGTCAGATCTTTGTCATTGATGTCAAAGGGGGAGAGTTATTCTTGTGAAAAACATAAGGGAGAGATATAGTCATTAGGGGAGTTTGGTTCAGAGCTTCATTGCTATATCATTTTGTGGGAGATTGTTGGTTGTCTTCCATAGGGGGAGACTTGTTCGACATTTCTTGGCACTTGGATGTTTTTCACATCTAGTGTTGCCATCGATGCCAAAGGGGGAGATTGTTGGCAATTTGGAGGAATTGATTATGTGTTGCATTGATTTTTTGTCATTGATGGCAACATCGACTGTTTTGGTTGTTTACCAATTTCCGGTTGGTTCCGGTAGAGTGGTTGGATTATGATATTGATCCAGTATGCTCCAGTATGCTTTGGTTTGTGGAATTGATTTGGATTTGTCATTCATGCTATTCAGATGTGTATTAGGATCAGTTGGTTTGGGATTTGATGACTCATATACTATCATTTGTTCTAGTAAGCCTTTTGGTCACTGGTAAGGGTTTTACCGACAGAGCTTTGTTGAATATCTTTTGATGTGCATGTGATAAGTGGTGCTGGTGTGGCTTCTAGATGGCTTTTGGGATGCTCTTGTTCCTATTGATCGGTGGTGTTGGATTTGGGTCCAGACCTAATGCTATCTTATTCTGATAGGTTATGGACTGACTTATGTAACGTGTTGATGGGTGATCTCGATGCATTACCGGATGGATTCATTAATTGGATTATGTTGTTTCGGTCTTAGGCCGACTTGGTTGATCATTGGATTGCGAGTTTATGTTATGAATTTATTGTATTATATTTTAGGTGACCAACCTAATTGTTTAGGTCCCAAGTTGGTACTTAAATATGATGTAAGATCTCTTTGTAGATCATGGGATTATGGTTATGGAATGTTTATGCGATTACCTATGTGCGAATAATGTTGTAATCATATGCAGGAGTTTTGTTCGATCATAGGTGATCGAATTGGGTTGGTAAGAGAGGTTTAAGATCTCTGGTATTGAGCTTAACTGAAACTGTACTCAGACATAGGAGATGTTATCTTTGCAGTTCACTCTTCTTTCTGGATTGTAGTCTGGATTTATTGTGTAGTCAGTGAGGCTCCTTTTGTGATGAGCAGTGCGCTCTAGGCTGTTGGCCTTATTGCATGTGCAGGTCCCTCATTTTGTAATCACATACTCACTATAGAAGTATTATCTGACCGTGGGTAGGATTCCTACCATGGTTTTTCCCTTTACCGAGTTTTCCATGTACAAATCTTGGTGTCATGTGTTCTAGATGGATGGTAACTGTTATGTGATTTATGTGTATGTTTAATTACTATATTAGTTATTCTGGTATTTGGTTTATGCATTCCAGTTTGGGTATATATGTTTCAGTAATAAGGATTTAAATGCTTAAAGTTCAATAATCTGTTGACAACTGATTCACCCCCCCCCCTCTCAGTTGTCCTCTAATTATTTGAGTTGTCTAATAGTACAAGTATCAAAAGTACTTGAACATGTTCCCCGAAAGCTTTGTGAAGTCCAATGTGGAACACATCAGGGACACTGAAATCGGGCACATTGACATGAATGAATTTATGGAGCATGTTGAGAAAGCTCCTTCAAAGATGATAAACCTCATTGCAAGTGGTTTGCATAAATATGCATCCTTCTCAGTGGCAGCTCATGATCTTGATTTTGTTTTAGCAATGGCCGACCACTTTGATGCTAAAAAAAGACAAGTAAAAGATGTTGATGGTAATGTAGTCATTCATCTGGACAGTGAGTTTTTCAACAGCGTGTTCAAAGGACTAGCCTTTAATGAGGTTGTGGACATTACACCTGCATCTGCTTAGGCTCACTATGAGGAGAATATGAATAAATGTAAGAAAACAATTAACACCATTTTCTTGCAGACTGCCAGAGCTTCCACAACATCTAGATGGCTCAAATTTTTCCACAAGAGTGATTTTCATATGGAGTATAATGATATGGTCACATTGTTGGCAACAATCAAAGGCATTCCTGACTCACATCATTTTTAAACCTGGATGTTCCTATACATGAATGTTATTAGGAAGGGCAATGATAAGATTAATTGGGGAGAACAGATTAGTGATGTCATCTGCACTAAGTTAAAAGAGGTCAGGACAACTCTAAAATTTTATATGGCCTCTTATCTAGTGTATGCAACCGCCTCCATGAGGCATTTTCTAGGGTTGTCCACAAGGGGAGATAGGAGATAAACACCAGTTTGGGACTATTATTATCAATTGACCATTCATAACTAGAGGAGTCACTTCATAACGATAAATGATGCATTATTTGGCACATGGAAGGGCATGTTTGACAAGGAACTTCAAAATAAGAGACTCTCACAAGCAACCTATGATAATGTCAGTGATTATGGTTGCGTCTTTCTCCAATTCTTGACCTTTACTTATATCTGTGCTGGTTGCTCTTCTGGTGCTCCATTTATCTTGCCAAGATGTCCATCAAATAAAATCATTGTGATGGAGCTCTGTAGACAATTAATTCATGTGCATGAAAGGCAATCAACATCACACAAAGCTGGTCTAAATAATCCTCAAGCAATAGGAAGGCTAAAAATATGGAGGATGAGTTGCAATGGGTCACAATGAGAAGATTCATGGCATGTGATAACTTTGATTTTTGCAGGATGAAGAACAAAATCTAGAGGAGCTATGTACACGTGCATAGGTTGGAGGATATATGGGCTGAGTGTAGTGATGAAGAGGATGTAAGAAGATTAGATTTCAATCATCTTACTTTGGAGCAGATAGAGAATTTAGATTTGGCCAAAATCTCAGACACAATGGAAGACACATATGATATTGTTGATCCTAGGTATTATGAAAGTAATATTGCTAATACTCCTTTGCCTACTATTCAATGGTCGCAAAAAGAAAACAAGTCAATATCGGCAAGGTTTGCTCCCATTAGGGAAAACACAAATGCATGGCTACTAAAGAAGGGGATAAGGATGAAACAACTTCCGATGAGTTCCAGTGATGAAGAATATAATGAAGGTCTTGTGGGGAAAAGATCATAATCAAGAACGAAGAAGAAACAAGATACACAAGAATCAATACCAATCTTATCTCCTAAGTCAAAAGGAAAAGCTCTGAAATATAAGTTCATGGTGAAGGGACCTAAGGGAGGAGAATCTTCCTCTACGGTTCAAACAATGCAATGACCTACTGATGAAGAACCAAAAAAGGAGCAAGAGGAAGGATAAATCCCATTGGAAGTGGAAATGCAATATGTGGAGGATTTAATGCCACCACTAGTCAGTACTTCGACAACACCATAGGTTTTTGCTCCTAGTTCTTAGGTTCCAACTTCATCAACATTTGTCACCATCCATTCTATAGATTTTGATTCAGATAATGATGATGATGATGAGGAGGAGGAGGAGTTAGCATATGCAGTCTCTCAAGGAGAAGGTGAAACTGAATTTGTATCACTATCTAGTCTTCCAAGCTTTGATTGTGTTCCAACATCCATAATTGAATCCTCCATCTTGTATTTCAATGAAGCAATTGGACAAATGTCTCAGGATGAAAAATCAATTTCGCTTCTTACCACTACTATAACCACAAAGATCCCACCTCTAGTTACAATTGTTGTAACAACTTCTATTACTCATATTCCACAAGTTGATGTGCTTGCATTAACTAGTCAAGATACATCATAGGCGCCTGCCTCTACTCAAGTGGAAATCACAACTCTACCACCACTGTTGGAAATGTGCCTCGAATTAACTTGATTTGTGTTCAGGCTGATCAGAATAACCTACCCCAATGGAATAACTGGAGAAGATGATGTATCCTTCTTCATCGGGTTTCAGAGTAGCAATGTTCATGTTAAGCCGATAGGCCGATGGAACCTCCTTCTTGGTGATCGGCTATTGGGTGAGGAAGTCTGAAATGATCCAACAGCTGTCTCTATACCGCAATGGGAAGATGATCGAAAGTTATTCCCTGTGGCTTGGCGACAAAGCACGTGCAAAAAGAAGCAAGTTAAAGATCGTGCAGGTTGAAGGTGGATCAACAAATATCTCTATACCGCATGATGGAGATGCACAAACGTTATCCATCATGGCTTGGTGACCACGTGGCGGGCTCGACAGAAGGAGTGCGTGGCCCAGGTGAGATAATGGTCGAGCAGATCAAGGTTGATCCAACTGTGGTCACTAGGTAGTGATGGGAAAATGCTCATTATAATATCCATCATGATCCAGCGACAAAGAAGAGCTTCATCCCAGGCGGTTAGTGAGGTCGTGCTAAGGTGGCAAGGTAGGGACTCTGGAGCCAATAAGGGGGTGCCACGTGGTGAAGTGCAAAAAGAGAAAAGGGGGATCATTGGAGATCGAGAGAACTATTTGTTTGCTACACCGATACCCGATGAGGTCACCTTCGGTAATCGGGTTGATATCGGTGATTGGGTTGACAAGATGGAAGCTATGTCGATGGCTCGATCAAGTCGCTTTGGTGTCATCGGGAGATCGGGTCTACCTATTGAAGGCTATCCCGATGAGCTGATGGAGCTGACCTGTTTGGAGCCACATTAGTGGAGTCATCTACTGGTTCATTGGAAGATCAGAGAAATGCATTTGTGGTCTTTCCGATGGCTGATGGAGTAGAGACTGACTATGGGTGTGCATTTGAACCAAAGCCCAAAAGGTGAAACACTTGGACATTAAAGATGGTCTTGTCAGTATATATGAATACGAACTGACCCGAATTCCTGATGAATGTGGGATAATGGACGAGTCGTGAATACAAGATGGTCGACGGTTAGACTTCCTGACGGTTGGAGCGAGTAACTGTTGTGTGAACTGCATTCGACAGATGTAATCAGAGTAGCCAAAGGAAACCGAAACACAATTTTGGTTAGGTGGATGGATGTTACTGAATGACAGACCATTGGACTCCATAACGGTTATGCGTAATCGATATGTTGTAATTGATGGCTAATATATATGTTGCCAGAGATGTAACCGAGAAAGGGATAGAGGTTACTGTGTGCTGTATGGTGTGGAGTCCTATTGGAAGCCTGAGTGTTCTTCATAGGTGATGAATGTGATCCGAACATAGATTCTGAGAGAAAATGCCTATGAAGAGGATCTATAACTTTATTGTAACCTTTTGTTAACTATGAATAAAGTGATCTCTCTTTGGTGGTGGGTTTTTTACCCGTAAGGGTTTTCCCACGTAAATTTGGTGTTAACTCTCTGTTGTGTTTTTTGTGCGATTAGTTTTTCATTAGTCTGTGTATATCTTAATGTTCTGCAAAAGAATTTAAAGACATACTTGCTTGATTCCCCTTAGAATTGGTGTTAGGAGAGCATTTTCCGCACTATGCTTTCCTCACAACCACGATCAAATCTTCCACCGTAGATGGATATTGTGGCTCTGAAGAGAAAGAAACAAGTAATTTCTCCTAATGAGTTTTATTTTGGTCAATTGGATCTTCTTAAACCCAAGATGTCCAAGAAGGCCAAGACTGTTTCGTGGGTATTGGTTGACCCCATTAGTAAGAGGAAATATGTCGAGGTTGTAGTGTCATCTTCAGATAAGAATAAGGATGAAGTTCAACCTTCAGACTATGTGATGCAAACTCTAGAGCTGGAACGGAGACACATGAGAGTGTCAAGCGAGATACTCAGGCTTCATTAGATTCTCTCATGCGAAGGTTTGACGAAGAGAGGGATGAGAAAATAGCATGGAAACAGAAGTGTGAGGAACTAACCAATGTTCTCCTCAAAATTACTCAATCATCAAAATAAGTAGAACCCTTGAATTCTTCTATGGATGAAGCATCTCTCAAGAAGGAAAAATATGTAGGTATGAAGGCCAGAGTGGTTGATGAGTGGATTGACCATCTAAGGTAAGAAGGTTCACATCTTTTGAATTTTGCAGTCAGACTCATGCTTGATTTTGAGCTTGCATAAACTCGGGTACAAGATGTACAATCATTGTTATCCCAAGAAGTAAAATAACTTGAAAAACATTTATCACTATGGGATAAGATGAGGGAATACAGGGTGGACATCCTTGTGGAAATAATATTGTGCTGACTCGAGCAGAGTACATCTAGACTCGAGCAATGTTGAAGCACAAGGAAGAATTGATGAAACTACTGGTTAAGAATCTAGATCAAGACAAAGAAGCATGTGATAATGGAATCTCTAATATTTCATCAAGAATAGCTGAAATGCCTTTCCAATTGTATGATGTGTTAGACACAATGTACCACTGAGAGCGGGGTGAATCAATGGTTCTCAATATTTTCCCTTTAACTATCCTATGTGTGTATATCGGTTATCAGATCTAACTCAATGCAGACTTACCAGTTAGTGGGGAGACTCATTACACATGCAATCACACACAAAGGGAGATCACATAACATTGACATGTACGAGGAAAACACAAGATGGGAAAATCCTCTGTGAGAAATAGTGTTGGAGTCTACTGCTCCAATCCAGCCTCATAGTAAATCTCTGATTACAATATTTAGGGCACCAACCCAAGGAGCACCAACCTCTGATAGTTTAGGGAACCAACCCAAGGAGCACCAAACCCTAACTGATTTATGGGCTAAAACCCAAAGGAGCTACAACCCCTGCCCTAAGCACCTACTCAGTGAATACAAAACATAATCATTTACAAGTTAATAGCCTTGTTACAAATGTATTTTGTAAATCTTCTTCAAATCTCTCTATTGGATCTTCTATCCAATTCACTGTCGGTTCTCTCATGTTGCAACCTTATCTCATGCTGCAACCTTATTAGTTTTGCCTCTTCTCCTTCTCTACCGATTCTCTCTCTCTCTCTGTTGGTTCTCTCTGCTAGTTGTCTCTTCTCTCAACTACTCTGCTGCTCTCCACCGGTTCTATCTCCTGTCAGTTCCTTCTTGCCTACTCTACACTCTTCTGCAACTCTTCTCTACTGATTTGGTCACCACCGGTATACTTCTCTCACAGACTCACTTGCAGACTACCGGTTCCTCACCATTGTCGGTTGATCCTTTCAACTTGATTCTCACTTGCACACACTCAGTCTCTTTTCAGATACTCAATGAGTACTTGATTGATTTTCTCTCACATGTAGCAACAATACTCTCTCCTTCAGCAACACACATAATAACTTTGGCTCGCATACATATAGCTAGATTTTCCTACCAAGACGTGAGTTTGAACTTGGCGCCATTAGGGTTTCTTCCACTAATCATGAGGCACATTGAATCCAATCAAATCTCTTTTGATTTGAGCTCCAAGACAACTATCTGCACATCACCGCCATTTAACGTGCCTTCTAATACACATTTGCTAAACTTAGCAAACACTGACAGCTAGTCAGCAAGACACAAGATCAATCACCATAAATGGTTCTGCAGATTTCATTACCAACTTCATTCTGCACCTGGACATTCTGCAACGATCGATGCATCCCATTGATCTCCTTTATTCAACCTTCCTCGATCAGCACACCTCTACAATGCCTCTACAACATATCCCATGATTTACAGGGTCTACAATTAGTGTCAACCAACTCTACTACAACCTTGTCGATGCACACTCCATCTACCATTGCATGCATGTCCTCCACCTTGACTCCATGTGGCACCTTTGTCGACATCCACCTTAGCTAGGACCTTTGTGTCAGTTCAAATGTGTTCACTGACCAAACACTCAACCAGTCCTTCTTCTTTTCTGGTTCACTAACCCTGCTGGTATCTCACACTTTACTGGTTACCCTTCATGTTTTTACTTTGTTGATCTGTCAGTGGAACCCCTTAACCGATCACCATAAATGTCTATCCATAGCATGCACATTCTCATCAAGCAGGAACACATCACTTAGGCTCTTTGCTTCCTTACCAGTTTTGATGCTCACCGGTAGCCATCCTGATGACACCATGTCATCGAACTTCAACTGATTCCATCTAAGACATTTGCATACCGGTTGCATACTCTCTCTTTAGTTGCTCCACTTTTCCCTCTTCATCATCAGACCGGACACTATCTCAGCCGGTTTGTCAAATTGACAAATTCATCAATTCTTCACTCTTCCTTTTGTCTCTTGGTGGAATAACATGCCTTCTATGTCGTTCAGTGCATATCCCTGATTTCATGTACTTGAGGCATCTCTTTGATTTACCAATAGATCCTGTGTCAGCCTTCAAACATTTGCCTTTACCTCTTCTTCCTTATCTCATAGAACTATGATGCACAGTATGCATAATAGGAGATAAGCTCCACTTACTGGTGGTAGTGGATCCTTGTCATCTACATCCTGCAATGCACTCATGTGTCTTCCCTATTTGTGAAACATACCTTCAAACATGCACATGTGATCCAGTTGGGACACATTCACTATCAGTCATCTCTTCACATGGTGACTACATCTTCATCCGGTGGGACTCTTGTTGTTCTACATCCATACAATATATCGGTAACCAGTACATCTCTTCCACACAAGTCAAACATTGATTTGTATATCAGTGACTCCAAAGGTCATTCTACTAAATGACATTCTCTCCCTTACCTTACAGGGTACATTGCAACATAAGGTGATATCAAAGACAGTGTTGCATCCATGACAGTGTTGCCCATACACCTCCTATACCGATAGTCCTTCTATACTGGTTGACATCAATGACAACTCAATGCCAACATGATGAAGATCAATTTTTTTTAACTCTTGATACTATTACACGAGAATTATTTTTATCCTTTATGCATCCATGACAGTGTTGCCCATACACCTCCTATATCGGTAGTCCTTCTATACCATTTAACATCAATGACAACTCAATGCCAACATGATGAAGATCAAATTTTTTACCTCTTGATACTATTACATGGGAATTCTTTTCAATGGTAGATTAGATAGTGGGTTATGAGTTCTCTTTGACATCATTTGATAAGTTGATTGAAATTAAAGTCAACTTGGATGATATTGCATCTATGTTGAAGAAGGTAAAGAAAGGATATGTGAAGGTTGGAGACTCAATTTCTCGTGTTCACGCAATTACCAACTCAACATCAGCACCAAACAAGTTTGAGATGCAATCTACAAGTTAGCCATATTTGAAGAATTCCAAAAGACAAATTATGAGGAGAATGAAGAATAAAGTATCCTCTTGACACTAAGTAGTTTAGATCCATGTAGTTTCATTTTCTTTTGCTTTAAATTTTTATGTAGCTACACTTTTATTTTATGCACAAGTTGTAAGCACTCAATTGAATTAGTTAACTATGCCCACATTTTTCTCAAATCCTTTACTAGAAAAGGAGGAGCCTCATTTGTAATATTTTATCTTTTACAAGCTTAGCAAAAACTTTGCCAAACATTTGTCTTAAGTGAAACTTTGTGTTCTCTTGTGTTAAATTTGGTCAAGCAAATAAAGGAAGCAATTTTGTGCCCAACTTTGTGTTGGACAAGAATTGTTACTTATATGTGTTCTTAATTTACTTGATGATATTTGCATATGTTGTTAGGTCCCGGAGAGAACTGAGAGGGGGGGGGGGGGGGGGGTGAATCAGTTGTGCAATAAATTCAACCAAAATTAACTTAACCAAAACTTAATGCTTAATGCCGGTAGATAGTTTTATCAGTTAATTGCAGTACCAGTTAAGATTAATGCATGAAACAGAAAGACAATAACATCAACAACACATAACACAAATATTTGTATGTGGAAACCTTGTAAGGGGAAAAACCACAGTGGGAAGCCTTACCCATAATCAAATGATACTACTGCAGGTAGTATGTGTGTACAATATGGATTCTGCACATGCAGAAAGGCCAGCTGCCTAGAGCTCACTGCTCAATCACAAAATGAGAGTCACGCTTACTATAATTGGATGGTTAAATCCAATGATAATGTATTGCATAAAATAGCATCTTCATATGCTGGATTTAGTACCGGTTTAGTTCTGATTGCCTTCACAAAAACCTTCCTTCAACCTTCAAATGATGTATGCATGTATAGCTCTGCTTATTTTTGCATATACCTTATTACAATTGTTTTTCCAATCGCATATCAATCTCACAAATGAGATCTTACATTTATACGATAACCTAAGACCAATTGAGTAGGTCGGCTCACTAAAAGATATTACAATAAAATCAATTACAAATAAATCAATATCTAATGCATGATGTCAGCTCAATGCATTTACAATAATAATAAATCATCTCCATAATGTGTCGTGTTGATCTAGAATAGATATGCCTGCTAGTGTATATCCTGGATCTATTTGCCGGTAACAACAAATATGCAAACCTGAATTAAAAAAAAACCAAATCACCAAAACCAAGTGATCAGATAATGTCTTCGACATAACTAGGTAGTCTCCAAGTCATTCCAAGTGCTGGTGAACAATATAATCTGCCGATGAACCAAATACCGGTGACTGTGCATAAGTCTCTGACTTGTCGGTGAACATAATCAAAGATCTCCAAGTGGTGATAAGTGTTGACAAGTGATGATAGGTGTTGACATCAATGACAAAACCATATCAACATATCCAAAATACCAACATATGTTATGTGAGTGAAGGACCTTTCTAAACATGGATGTAAACTTTGAGTTATATTGCACGTTTTGAGTTTTATTATAATACAATGATTACATGGGAGACTTTTTGCTATTGTTGGTTGCTTTCCGTGATTAGAAATTATTTATCTTGAAGACTTTGGGTTGCAAGATATCTTTAGTTGTTAGATTGGAAATAGTACCTTTGTTCACATAAGACTTTGTGCTTATGTTAATATAGAATAAAGTGAGTTATTGCATGCAAGTGTAGTTGATTATTGTAAAAAGATTGTATCAAAAAAAGGGATTAATGTTAATTCTAAAAAAAGAGAATTATACACCCTAAGATTACCCCAGGATTTAATTTTAGTTGTTGAAATATTAAGTTCTATAAGGGATTCTCGCCTTGCTGAGAGGAGAGACTTTGTCTCATCATAGTTGTGTGTGAAATATATATTTTGTCTTCAATACACTGGTGACAAAATATTCACCCAACAAATATTTTAGTTCACATACTGTTATCTTAAAGAATAAATAACTCAAGAGTGCTTTCTCTTTGTCTTGGGTGGACCTACCGTTGCACGAAGTACCTTTCCACCTTCCTTTGGGGTCTTGGAAGATTGGGAAAAGTGATAACAACATCTTTCTTTCTTTTTTTCAGTAGTGAGGGGTATCTTTGACTAGGAAATTCATCACCCCACATAGATACTTCGAATTGGGATGTGTTGGGATATCATCTCTCCCAACGTACTCTCAAGTGGGTTTTTCGAGCTGCTATATAAATATACTGGTCAAGTGGCTGAAGTGTTGATTGAATTCGACATATGTGGGGACCTTCCCTGTACCGATAAGCTTAACTAAAGCCTTAAGTGGCTTGCTTTGAGAATCCATCGTTGGATCAAGATCCCTTGAAATTACAATAAGAACCAAAGTAATAACCCAAAATCCCACGTTCAATGGTTTTGGGAGTGTGGATCGTACCCCATAGTTACCTTTCATGTACCTTGCATGATGAGACATAAATCCATCAGTTATAAGATCTCCAAATCTTTGGGGTAAGAGAGGTTGACATGCCCAAGAATGTTCAGTGGAGCAAAGCCAATGCTGCTAGACTCTCTAGCTATCTGTCTTGTTTCAGTATTTCATAAGGGTCCCATTGAACGATTTCCTCTTTCCAACCTAGGCTTTGTCTACTATGATTGTCTGTGTATCATAAGTTCTGGACCAGTATAGAGTCAATATTGATATGGACTAATTTAGGCCCTCCCTTACACAACTCTGGTTTACAGATCTTGTCAGAACATAATTTAATTGCCCATACTTATCTACCAACTGTGTTCTCATAATAAAAAAATTGTCAATCAAACAAAATTTTGTCCTCAAACAGTCCATCCAAAACAAAAAAATTGCCAAACAAGGTCCTCAATTGAAAACAAAAATATCTTATTCACATATTTTGTGATCATAGATGTGTCCAAAGTCCTTGGTCCTCATCTTGCATCTAATCCAAAATTAGAAGAAATGAGTCCTAGCATAAATCAATATCAAGATACCATGACTCTCCAATCTAATCCAATTTTTGATCAAGATCCCACCTACCAAGAATCTTATGAAGATCCCCTCATCCTTTTGTATTCTATCCACGATGATCCCCTTCCATCTCAAGAGCAAAGTGTCTTTCCCATTCCCATTCAACATCCACTTCCTAAGCAATGTCATGATATTCCTTCTATCCCCTCCAATGATCCAATTCAAAATCAAGAGTGAAGCACAAACTCCAATGGTCCTCTTCCAAGTCAAGATCAAAGTATCCCTCCTAAATCCAAGCATACACAATCTCTATCCTCCAAATCCATTCTGTGTCCTTTTATTCCAAAGTAAAATCCTTCCTCCCTTCCATCCATATTAGGACCCTATGTCCCTCCATCCACTATTCATATGATCCCTAGCTCATAATCCTATCAAGATCAACAAAAGTGCACATCTTTGAGCACCTTCCAACCATCTACCTACATCAACCCATAAAAACTACCTATGTATCATTCCTATCTATCCATGAATCCCATTCCCTTTCGAAGCAATTTGGATGCCAAGAATAAAATCTACTTTTCCAAAAATCCACATACATCCAAAGATCAACATGTCCAATCTAAAAGACATGTCAAATGCAAGAAAAATTTGATCCAAAAGCAAAAAGAAATAACCAAAAGGCTACAAAGACCCATTATGAGAAAAGAAAATCAAAAACCATGTGGGTTCCTAAATTTCTCATAGAAGCAATGTGTTCCAAAGAACCAAAAGGAAAAGAAAAATCAAAATCAATGTGGATTACCATAAGAACATTATGTCCCAAAAGGAAATCAAAACTGGCATCCAAACTTGCTATTCCAAATGCTTCCTTCAATCATCTGTCTACACATCTCCCACTTTCCAAATCTATTCTTCCATCATTTCCTTCATTTATTTTGGGTCCTTATGTCCCGAATTCTACATCCACTCCTCCATCAAAATCTCAGAGTCCAAAATCCACTTTTCCTCCATCACTCCACCACCCCTCAAGGTGTGTGCCAACATTGATCTTGAAAATATTTCTATCCACCCAATCGCAAATATTCCAATGTCCTATCTACTATCCAACACCTCTTTTTCATCCTTCCATCCCTCCCATTCAATCCTTTGCATAAATCCTTCATCTGTGAAATAGGCATTTATGTCATTTTGTCACATGCTCACCCATGCTCAATCTTATGTTTGATCCATTTCCTAGATATATATTCATGAAACGCTTCAGAATATGGGGTTGTTATTCTTTAACACTATATCTTGGTTGGGATGCATACTTGATCTGGAAAGAGAATCACTTGTTTTATCTTGATATTGACATCTTTTGATTACTATATCTCACACACTTAATCAATTTCTCTAAATCATTGTGATCTCTTAGTTGAAGACATGGCTAGTGATAAATCTAAAATCTTGCTTCGACGCCATTGTAATTCTCTAACCCACATAAGTTTCATCACTTACAAGACAATGCACAAAAGGATCAATGACAAAATTAAAAAAAGCAATATCAAAATATCAAAACAAAAGCAAAAAAAGAAAAGAGATACCTAGAAAAGAAAAGCAAAAATGCAATGAAATGAAATGTCAAAATGCTTGGCTATGGGAACATGCGAGTAACTCCATCGAGGCTATGGACACCTAGCTGACAATGGAGCAATATTCATGAGATTGCAGTGATAACCTCATCGGAGCTATGGATGCTTGCTGGCAGTGAGGCTCTATCCAATATGCTTTTGAAGTCAGGATAACTCATGTAACTAGTCATGCCAGATTCTAAAGATTAGAATGATCATATGAGCCAGAATGATCCCACTTGCACACACATGGGTAATCAAAGACTAAGTATCTTGATCCGGTTTGGAACTCTTATTCCATTTTGGGTATGCTTCCTAGTTTCTAGATATGTTCGATTGAATTTTCCACAGGTTCTAAGTGTGGGTTGAGTCTCTATCTTTGAAATGTCCAAGAATACTTATTGAAGCGGTGCCATATGTGCTAAAGATTTCACACATCGTATTTTTGCAAATGGAAACCTCTACACTTGGGGGAAAGTTTCATCCACTCTATCCTTCCTACCACATCTTCTCTTATCCTTCATCCAATATCTATCACCTTGTCTACATCCATTTATTTTTCCATCTTTGATCTTGATAAAGATAAGGATCTTAATAAGCATCAGGCATCCTCTCTGCTTCACCTTGTCGATATCATCTAGTCCATATCCCTTATCCTATCTATTCCTTCCTTTCGTCATCTATTACTACCTATGATCTTGCTTCTCCTATCCATATCCTATCTCCATCCATATCCCCTTTTCCATCCCTTGATCTTTATCAAAACTAAGGACAAAAAGAAAAATGCAAAAACATGGTTTTCAAAAGCTCTTGATATGTCCCTCCATGTTCCATAATAAGCTACCTCTATCTTTCTCCTATCCATCTCCACCCCACTAGTTCATTCATCCATTCATACTATTCCTTGTCTTGCTAGACATTGGGGCAAACAAATACATCTTTCTTGTAATCCAAAAATCCAACAAAAAATCTTAAAAAATCATAAAATGTCCTAAAAAATAAAAATCCTAAAAATAACAAAAACAAACACATGAGAATCAAAGAAATAAATTATCCCACGTAGATCAAATACCTAAGCGGATGCAAAGAAAGCATAGACCATCCACTAAATCAAATCACCAACAAGCAAACTCTCAAAATCTGCAATCAAACTGATCAGATGTCTTGTTAATCAATCTATCGATAAAAAATAATCAATTAATCAACATGTCTTATACGGGGAAGGGACGTATACTTGAAATTAGACAGATCGATCTTACACGGGGTATTCACTCTCTGAAACCAGACATTCTTATCAATAATCACATCAAACAATCAAAGCAAAGGCACATATCAGTATGGTTGTTGAATTTTGTCCTAGTTAGTCTTTATCTTTATCAATTGGTGATAGGTCATGTTTCTATGCTACTCAAGGATGTCCAAAAGTGACTAGAGGAGTTGTGATGGGCATGATCCTTTTCTTTGTTTGATGTTTGTGGTGTGAACCAATGAAGTTCTGGGGATAGGTGTTATGGGTGTCTGTGATAAGTGTGTTCACTTGTTGAACACCACACATACCTCGACTCCTAACACCGGTCCTAGAATGGAGGGTTCACTCCTTGTCTACAAAGTGTTTGTTTCTGCAATGAGATACCTTTACATCTTGGTTCCTAATACCCTGGTGTGCAAAGCTTCATTGTTACATAATAAGTCTCAATGATGAAAATGTTGCGCTACAAAATGAAGGCACAAGAAGTCGTGGTTATATCTTTTTCAATCTCTTTATCTCATCTATAATTCCATCTCAAATCATTTCCTCACATCAAATATTCTATCAATCAATCAATTCTATTTCTTAACATTCTTCACTTCTTACTAATCATTCTTTACTTTCATAATATCTTTATCGTTCATCCAACTTTCATTTATCATTTGTCTTATACAAGATGTGTCCTTCCTGAAACTAGACGCGATCATCTATCTTTGTCTTATACAAGATGTATCCTTCCTGAAACCAGCCATTTTGATAATATTTGTCTTATACAGGATGTGTCCTTCCTGAAACTAGACTTGATCTTTATCTTATCAATCTAATCAATCCAATCAAACCCATCAACTAACCATTCTTCCATTTCTCATATAACCTTCTTCTTATTTTGAGATATCATTCATGCCTTTAATGCACAAACAATCTCTTGAGGGGGCATCTTGCCCTATCATCACCGAGGGGCAAATGTAGACACATTGTCTCAAAGAGGGGTAAATGTAGACACCTAAAAATGTCTCATCAATCATGTACTAATTATTCATCTTATTAATTAAGTAATTATTTAATTAAGCTAATTAATCTTATTTCTTCTCAACTAATTCAAATAATCACCTTCCACAATACTAATTATTCAATTTCTAATTCTACATCAATTAATCATTTAACCCCTTCTCAAATATTAATTAAATATTAATTGTGATTTAATTCCTTAATTAAATAGTCTTTATTATTTAATTAATCCCATTTCTAATGATTAAATAATTTCATTTATTAATTTATTCTTCCAATTCCCCAAATTTAGATTTCAACTAATTACAATTAATTTCATTTCACCAAATTTCAATTTCATCAAATTTCAAAAGAATGTGCATTTCAATTTCATCATTCGAAAATCAAAATTCAAATCCAAATAAAAATGAAATTGAATTTCAATTCAAAAATCCTATAGCACATGTTGAAAATCATGACTGATTGATCAAATCAGTTAACTAATTAGTTGACTGAGTTAACTCTCTAATCTCCTCTTTTCACTCCCAATTACCTTTTCTCTAACAAATCAATCTATTCAATCTTCTCTAAATCAATTCAGTTAACTAGCCAATCTATCTAGTTGACTAATCAATCAATTGAGTTATTTTTCCAATCTATCATGTTAATAGATCAATCAATCAACTTAACAAATAAATCAAAATGAGTTGACTAATCAATCAAATTAGTTCAACTCTCAATCAACACTTCAATTCTATTTCTCACCCAATCTGTCTCAAAAATCTATAAAAGCAACCTCATTTCTCCATTTTCAATAATCAGGAACTACGAATCTTTGTGTCACTTGCAGGTTACCAACGCGACATCTGAGAGCCACCATACCACAAAGAAGAGAAGAACAATGGAAGCATCACAAATGATAGGATGTTTTAATTAGATCTATTTGATTAAAATGTCTTATTAAGCTAATTACTTTCATTGATTTATGTTTAGGATTGCTTTGACAGTTAAGGAATTCGTGATTTTCCTTATTTCCTATTTAGCAATGATGATTTTAAGCATGAAAACATCTTTCTGTCATATTCCTAGGGAATGGAACAAAGTGGTGGATTGCTTGGCTAAATTGGCTTCTTAGCATGTTGATGGTTGGAATGTTGGGGACTGGGGGTTACTACCTTCAAATTATTCATAGATTTTGGAGAATTTAATTATGGAGGATAGAAATATGTAATGTTCTACTTTTTTAGGTGTTTCTTGCTTTATATTGAATAAATTTTTACTTTCTTTTCAAAAAAATAAAAAATGAAATATTAATTATTATAAAATATTATATAATATTAGTTGTATATAACTTAATATAATTTAAATAATTTAATTTAATAAATTTATTAAATTATAAATGATATTGCTTAGCATTTTAAATCTAGTAATTTCTTAATTAAGGGTAAGTGCACAAAGATGGGGGACCAAAAAAGGGTCTTAAGATGCCACTTTTTTTTTTTTTTTTAAATCAAGATAGAGAGCACCTAGAGCGCTGCTTTGCTTCAGTAGCGTAGTGCCGCCGTGATGGTTAAGAAAGGTGATGGTGCCCTACCCCTACTATTTGAAGGGGTAAGGGGTCTCAAATCATAGGAGCTCAGTGCCTAGAGAAGACGGATCTGACACCCCTGAAAAGAGTAGGGGAACTTTTTGGGCTTTGCTGCCTACCTGACGAATAGTAGGGGCCCGGCAAGAAAAGAGAATCACGAAGTATCTAACCTCTCCCTCGCATAGAATTGAAAGCTCGCCCTACCCCTACCTTTATAATGGTAGTGGGGCCCCTACTGTCTATAGATAGGGCTTAACCAAGCATTACGTGAATGCAGCGAAACAAAACCTTCATTCTAAACCATCAGCTCACTATCTCCCCTCTCCGACCGATCCACACGAGTAGAAAATTTCATACCGGAAAGTAGATAGCTGATTATTGGGGTGTGTAGCCAGATAACAGTGGCTTTTCCCAATCATGCCCAATCAACTAGAATCCTCGGAACTATCTATATCCGCACCACCCACCCCTACTATTTGAAGGGCTAGCTAGCCCCTACTATTCTCAAGGGCCCCCGCCCAATTCTATGGGGGCATAACCGGGGGGAGGTAGATTATTGAATAACCCTCTTTATTAATTAGCTTGCTAGAATTTTGACAAGAAAATAAAGATAGTTACACTCTACATATGAAGATGCAACAAGAACAAGAGTTGTAGTGTCGAGTCTACTTTCTAAACTAGTATTATTTTTTGTCAAAATGGTGGAGATTAAGGGTTTTGAACAGGGAGAGCACACACATTGGTCCTGTTCTTTTTTTCTTCAAAAAAACGTAACATAGCATCTAGTGTGCTCCAATTAAAATGTCAACTTTTCTTTTTTTGAATTTTTAAAATCTCTCTTGTGAGAAATTAGCTAACGCCATGTAGTTTATGCCAGATTTTTTGACTAATTTTTTAATGAATAAATAATTTTTTACTAATTTTCAAAATGGACACATCCTGAAAACCAGAATTTTAAGTGTGCTTCCCTCTAAAATTTGTCAAAACTAATCAAAAATCATTTTTTATTTTAAATTGTGTAGAATGGAGTCTACTTTATAAAAATGTAATTTGTTTCAAAATTCTATGAACGAGTAAAAATCTATGCCCAAAATACGACATGTTGGTTTTTAACAAAAAACAAACACACTAATAAAAGAAATTATAGATGAAGACCTTAATATAATCAAAATGAGAAAAAAATTATATGGCTGGATAGCTAAGAGAAAGCTTGACACTGTCATGGTGATTATTTTTGTTTGCATTAAAAAACGTACAAACCTGATGGAGAGCATGAACAAAAATATGATAAAATTTTGTATGTTTGCTAAAAAACACATCTCAAGCCTGAGAAGGACGTCCAAGCCTTTGGGTTGGATGCCCAAGGAAAACCCAAGCCTAAGGCTTGGTTTTTCCCAAGGCAATTACTTTAGTGCACTCCAAATGTATTGCATTAACAATTTTGGAATCTCTCTCTCTCTCTCTTCGATAATGCAATATATACATAAAACATAACATTTTAGTATAAGTCACATTTTAGTTTGTGACTTTAAGTTATATTTTATGTATATATTGGTAGGATATTTGAGATTGATTTTAGATCTCTAGGAGTTATAATGCAGATTCTAGTTTTTAGAATATTCATATAAATTTTAGACTTAGTCAAATTTCAATAATCAGCATGCTCGTATCAACATTCTCTCTCTGTGGTCTCTCCCTCTCTTTCCCTCCCTCCCTCTCTTGCACTTGATCTTTCTCCCCCTCTAGTCTCTCCCTAAACCCCCACCTCTCTCTCTCTCTCTCTCTCTCTCTCTCTCTCTCTCTCTCTCCCACCTCCCCACATACTCTATCTCTTTGGTGTATCCCTCTCTTTCCCTCCCCCACATCTTTCTCTCTCTTCCCTCTCCCTCTCTCTCCCTCTCTACCTCCCTCCCTCTCTTTCTCATCTCCCTCACAACAAGACATTACTTAAAAGTAGATTTTGTATTCGTTCAATTGAGATTGCAACATCTTGATCACAAGATCAAGGATCAGTTGATTAGAAACAAGAAAATATTACAATTCTACCTAAATAAATATAGAGGTGTTTGGCACATGAATGTCGACTCAGAATAGAAAAACAAACATGCCACTACAATTAGCTTTTTTATGCAAATTATATTTTTAGAAAAATATATCTTTATAAAACAATTCTTCCCATGTAAGTGGGATAAATTAATATTTAGTTATATATTTAGAACACTTATATTTATCTCCATATGAGATTGCACAAGAAATTATCCTCATGCAACTATTCATGTGAAGTTGAAATAATACACCAATAATCTCACCCTCAATTTCAACCGTTAATTGATTCAACACAAAAAGAAATTATCTCTTCATCTGACTTCAATGGGATTTTCTCCTACTATGGTGTATCATGTGATGATCTCCTTTTGGATTGTAAACGTGTGACTTTTAACTCCTTTGAGCCTTTTTTGAGACTGGGATATGACTTCCTCACATGATTTCATATCAGTGGCTTATAATAATTTATGCGTCTTTCACAAAGCTTATCCTTTCTTATTAATATATGAAATTTCCTAGACCTTGAGATGTGATCTATAGTTATTAGCTGATAGTAATCATGTGATGCCCATCCCCCACAGACCATCAAATCTTCTATATAATGCAATCAGTTTATAAATTGAAGGCACTCTCTTGGTAGAGTATGGCTCTGAAGAGTGGTATGAAGTCTAATTGTAATGAGTTTGTGAGTATGAGTAGAAGTTTAGCCAAGTTTACAAACAATTATTCATAGTTTCATTATGGATAAGGGCTACATATTGAATAAAGAAATAGGAATAAATCATAATAACTTATTTACATTATAAATAAGGAGGAGGTTACTGATGATATAGTGTTACCGGATGATTACATTACTCCTTCAAAAATGGTGGCATAAGGGCAATGGGAATGATCCATCCAATCTCTTGAGGTATATATACCCATTCTTATGGAATCCTTGCCAAAATAGATACAAATTTGGAGTAAATCTATAGTTTCATCCTTAAAATAAATATTAATTTAATCTTACTGCATGCTTTGCATATAGTAGTATTCCTTATAAAATTTGTAAAGTTCTATCTAAATTACTAAGTCTTCATTCTAGGTTCTCCCCTATTGCAATTTCTTACTCAACTTGTTTGGCTTTGAATAACTAAAGAGTGATTTTTCCATTACGTAGGAAATGAACTATAAACCCTTTGTTGCACGCAAGAGATAGGCTTTGTGTTAGTGAACAAAAATCAACTTTTCCTCCACGATTTATGGGATTATTATTGTGGATTTTTTTTTTAATCCCATGAGTTGGATAAACTATTGTTTGCTTAGTTGGTAAACTAACTAAGGAATATCTCTATTTTTTTCATTTTTATTCCTATTTTTTCCTCCTTTTCTTTTTTAACGGAGGCTCTATTTATTTTGTAATTCCTTCATTCGTAAATCAATGAAAATTTTTCATTCTTATTGCTCTCAATTTTTCTCTTATGTTTTACTGCAAGTTCTGTTCTTATTTTCTAGCTAGATCCTCTTGTGTAGGTTTAGATAAAATTTTACATGGTATTAGAGCCTGGGAGCTAGGAAGGAGAAACATAAACTTTTTTTTTTGCAGGTATTAAAGATCAGATTCATTGCAAAGAATGGAATTTACAACCTCTGCTCTTCTCACACCATATAACTATTTCGAATGGAAGCCAAAGATTCTACTTCAGCTCAAAAGTAGAGGCTTGTATCAAATAGTTATGGCAACAGAGGTTGAACCAAATTTAGCAATTGAAAAATCCAAATACTTCAACCACATGGATGAAGCCTTCAATTTTCTATGCTTATCCATGTCTCCAGAATTGTAGTTTCATGTTGAAGCATGTACAACTCCAAACCAAGTTTGGAATACATTGGAGAATCTCTTTGGAAAGCAAGATGGGATGCGGGGTCATATTCTTGAAAATGAGCTCAGCTCATTAGATCTGAGTAATTTTGAAAATACTTCTTCACAAAGTTCAAGGCTTTATTAGTTCAGTTGAAAGATTGTAGAATCGACAAATCCATGCAAGAAAATAAATTAATTCTTGCTATTTTGTCAAAATTGGGTCCTCAATATGCTATATTTGTCTATGATTTTCACACAGTCAGGCTTACAATGAGAGCAAGTTGGAAGATCCCCACTCTCGATGCTTTCATTGGATCTCTAATACATGAGCAAGATAAGCTCATAAAGATGGGTACTTTAAAAAATTCTAAAGCTCATGCACTTGTTGTGCATACAAGTGAGAAGAACAATTCATAATCTAAGACACAATCCAAGACAGAGAAGAAGTCTGGTGAGCCTTGCAGTTTTTGTGGCAAGGTGGGACATGCAATCAATAGGTTTTAGAAGAGACTAGAGGCTTTAGAGGAGGCCATGCATAAGCATCATATTTCAGCCACTCATTCTTCTTCATCACATACACGCCAAGGTCAAGGTCATGCTCTTTCTGTACGGGCCTTGCCTTCATCTTCTCCTTCTCCTTTGTGACACATCATTTCAGTGAACCTGTCATGCCTCTCCTTTATCATATTATGAGAGAGTTTTTTCTTTGTTAGTGTTAATGCTTCCTTGGTTTTGTTTTCGAGTTTGATCAGTTCTTTAGACTATTGGCACTTGTATTTTCAACTAGAAACTTCTTCTTGCATGGTTGAGTAGTGTCATTGGGGCCACTCATGTAGATTCATGTGCCACTTGCATCTTCGAATATCAGACATTTTGCCTTTATTTTCCATCTAATTATTGTTCGAGTAGTGTCATTGGGGTCACTCATGCAGATTGTTGTCATCTGTATCTTCGACAGACGGATGTTTTGCCAAGTAGTGTCATTGGGGGCACTCATACATATTCCTGATCTTGATCATCATCTTGTCTTTTGAGGAGGTTCTTCATTTAGCACTATGGCAGACAGTTGTCCACATTTTTGTTGTATGTAAAAGCACGTTCTTATGCACTTCATATAGTTGCATCTCTTGTAATTTTGAGGGGGGGTTTTGTTCCCACTAGGTTTTCCCTCTTTCCTCTTTCCTTTCCTTAGGCTTTTGTTTCCTTAGTTAGACTTAAGGGGGGGTATTATTGCACAAAAATCAGCTTTTCCTCCACGATTTATGGGATTATTATTGTGGATTTTTGTTTTAATCCCATGAGTTGGATAAAACTGTTTTTTGCTTAGTTGGTAAGCTAATTAAGGAATATCTTTGTTTTTTCAATTTTATTCCTTTTTTTCCTCCTTTTCTTTTTTAACGGAGGCTCTATTTATTTTGTAATTCCTTCATTTGTAAATTAATGAAAAAAATTCATTCTTATTGTTCTCAATTTTCTCTTTTGTTTTACTGCAAGTTGTGTTATTTTCTAGCTAGATCCTCTTGTGCGGGTTTAGATAAAATTTTACACTTTGCATGGTAGAATAGTTGTGAATAGATTTTGATGGCTTTCTTTCCTGGTTAGTATAAAAAAGATAAGGCTCTTCATTTTCCATGCTTATTTTCTGCAATATTTTCATCCATAAAATATCACCCAATTGCTCTATCAATAGTCCTCCTACTTCCTTTCACTATTTTTATTTCATAATGATTGATATATTTGTATGTTTATGATAACCTACCATTATGTTCTTCTTCCTTTAGATACTTTGGAAGCCTAACTTTCATATTACTTCCATGATTTGTATTCATACTTTCCAATGATTTTGTATGCATTGGTATGGTATATTATCGACCCTTTGAGCTATTGTTTTCATTAATATATACTACTACAGTTTAGTCATCCATAAGATTATAACTCATTGGGCATATGGATTAATGGTGGTTACATTTTACGAATGAGCTCTAATATTTGGAATTAGATCTACTAGTGTTTGATAAGAAAGGTTAATATACACCTTCGAAGTATTGTAATATTAGTAAATAGTATTTCTTTGTTAACTAATGGTTAAATTTTTATGTAAGGTATGAAATATATTTGTGGTATGATATTCAATTGCAAGAGGGAGATCTTTATTTAGAAGGAAATATATAGTTATGTATAGCTAAATGATTTATAAGTGATGAAACTATGTTTAAATTGAAAACACATTAGAATGATAGGGTGAACATTTTCCAAATTGCTTGTATCAAAGAATGAATTAATATTGGGTGTACTTTTAACATTGATTTATCATTTAGTGGATATCTAATTATTACAATTTGATTATCTATTGACCTAGATAGTGGGTAATCCATTGATAGTTGTTGAATTTATGAAGTTCTCTCTTAAATACTTTGAGAATTAAGTATTAATTGGTACCTTGTCAGCTTATGAATAGTAGATCATCTATAAAAAGTGTATTTTCACATTAGAAAGATTATATAAGTTAGGTTTCAAACATACTTATCATTGAATCTCATTGAATGGGGAATTATTTATGTCTATTAAGCTATTTTAGAAAAGGTTGTTATAACATAATTATCAAGGATAAGATATAATAATTCCTCTAAGATTTAGATTTGGAATATATCCTTACATTGAAAATGGGATAGTATAAAATACTAAGATAAAGATATTTATTCAAAAGGGGCTAGTAACTTCATAAAATCCTCTTAAGTATTTTTTAGAATACTTACCATTGACTACATGATAGTGACATTATGAAAACCATAAGATGAGAACACATTCCATAGAAGATTATTTTCTGATAAGGATGTGAGTATTTATATATACATTCTTCTAGTATTCACTCCTACATTTTTGGATAGGTTATTATGCTTTGCAAGTTAAATAGCCAAACTATGATCTTCTTTATAATATCATATTCTTTAATTGCCCAGGGAATTGTATTTTAATAAAAAGAGAAGGATAATGAAGATTAGGAGACTAAATTTTCCTTAAGTATTGATAATATGTGAGTTATCATTATCAACTTGAAATAGACTCTTGAATGTAGTCATGTATTTTTTTTTTCTAACTAATTATGTTGAAATGCATTCCAATTTTGATAGTAGACATGTGGATAGGCATAGACTATAACACTTGTATGCATTTATGTGCTCTTTTAATATTTTATAATCTCTTGTATGTTTTGTGAGCTTTAGTGTACATTAGATTGTTTCAATATATATTTTGGACGAGTGTGGAATATGGAATGAAGAGAAGGATATTTTCTTGGAGAAGGTTTAATCTTTGCTTAACTTGCATGTCGGTAGTCGGCACAAAAAAAACTTTGGCCAAAGTTTATCAGTTGATATCTTAGTTTATGCTTACTATATTTGAATCATTACATTTTTTCGCTCTTCCATATCATAGTGTCGATGCAATGGCATCTAGTGTTGGCAATTGACACTCATCCGGGATCATGGTGTTGTCATTGATGGCAACACACATCATTTTGGGTTGGATACTTATCTGGTTTCCTCTGGTATTCAAGGTTTAACATCCAACATTCAAGGAAACCGACAAACTAGGAACCGATATTTGGAGGCTGACATAGAAATTAATCTGGCAAAGGTTTTAGTGGAAACAGTCATGAAGATTAATGTTTATATTTTTGTCTAGGATGACATATATTTATCTTTTGTAATATGATTGTAAGCCAACATAAGGCATTCATGTTTATGTATGTAAAGGTTATATAAGTTAGTTCGGATAAGTCATTTTTGAATATAGATGTGATAGGTTATGTGATATTATGAAAGTGAGATATTGATCCACAGAATGCGAATGTAATGATCTGTTGTTGGTCTTAGTTATTTGTCAAGAGGATTGGGAAGCGAACAAGGTTACCGGTAAGGAAGGAGACAGTGTTCACCGATATAGTAAGTGCTTAAACTGGAACTCATCCAGCATATTAGATGCACACTTAGAGTTCATAATTTTTTTTGTAATTCAATATTTTATCTGTAGTCAGTGAGGCTCCTTTGTGATGAGCAGTGCGCTCTAGGTAGTGTGCCTTCCTGCATGTGCAGGCCTGCTTTTTATGTAATATTTATCCAGTTGGCCAGTGGATAGATATTGTGTGTCACAAATCCCACCGTGGTTTTTCCTCTTTGAGGGTTTCCACGTATAAATATGTGGTGTTATGGTGCTGATCTTTGTGGTTGCTTTGTTCTTTATTATATCTTGTTTATATGCTTACCAGTAGTTAATTGGAAAAGTGTCTAAAGGAATTAAATTTTTAATTACCAGTAGAACACTAATTCACTCCCCCCTCTCTGTGTTCTTGGATTCCAACAATTGGTATCAGAGCCTAGTTCCTCGAAATAAGTCTAATAGATTGAGGAAGATCCTACATCCGGAATCCATGGAGATGAGTTCAAGGAAAGAACTTAAAGTTGCACTTGAAGACTATGACTCTGAAAGATTGAAAAACATGAAGCTACAAGATGAGTTGAATTCTACTAAAGATGAGCTGAGATCTGCAAAAGAATTCATCCTTGCTCTATAAGAGAGGCTGTCATCTGCACAAGCCAAGAGGAAAGAACTTTGTGATCAATTACAAAATCAGGATGATGAAGAGAAGAATTATTTAAAGGAACTATGTCAGAAGCCAAGTCAGGAAAATGGTGTCATGAAGAATGAGATGCAAGCCCTAACTATGAGGATGTCCAAGGAGATTGAAGACCAGAAGAAGAATGAAGAAAATATTGCCAAATCTTTGAAATATAGATATGATGAATGCATTAGGTTGGCACATGAGAATGATGTGTTGAGAATTGAATTGGTGCAATCACAGAACAATGAGCAAGAGATGGAGAGAATGATGATAGTTCTAAGAAGTGATCCAAATGCTGCAAATGAGTACAAAGAAAATTTCAACGTCAGTTTTGCAAAACTTGATGAGTTATTGAAGAATCAAAGGGACATTGGAGACACTAGAGGTCTTGGATTTGAGCATGGAGAAAGCTCCAGTACTGCAAATCAGGAGAATCCACCAGACAACCAAAATTAGAAATCACCAGTAAGGCAACCCAATGCACAAAAATTTAATGGTAGATGCTTTGTTTGTAATAAGTTTGGTCATATGGCAAGTCAATGCAGAAATAAAGTCAATCAGAATAATAATTCAAGTACCATTCAATGTTTCAATTACAAGAAGTATGATCATAGAACAATAGATTGTAGAATGAATGTGAAATGTCATGCATGTGGAAAGTTTGGGTATATGGCTAATCAATGTAGGTCAAGAAATGATCAAGGTTATAACAAGGTGATTTAGAAAAACAATGTCACTTGTTATGCATGCAACAAAATAGGACATATTGCTAAATTTTGTAGAAGCAAGAACCCACCGACAGGAAATGATGAGAAGGGAAAACAAAAGGTTGATGATATCCAGAAGGAGCATGAGAAGAAGAGGATTAGAAATTTTGAGGATCAATCATGTAATGCCCGCCAGGAAACCCCTATGGGTTTAAATTAAAAACACTCAAATAGAGTGTAAATTTTTTTTTTTTTTTTTCTTAATAATAATTAAGAGTGTTAATGAAGAGGTTACAATATTAAGATAAATTGAAGTTAACTCAATTCATTATTAGACACGACATTAAAATACAATGGAGATTATCTGACAACTAGATATCACAGCGGAAGGCTCAGCCAATCCTAAGGAGTTTCCTAACGCAATTACACAACCTTACACTTAACTCTACTTGCATCATTAGATCCGTTAAACTGGATAACTTAATTATGAGGTAATGCATAGTCCTTGATTAAATATGTGTTCAATGGTTTAACACCTTATATCTTTAGGAAGCGTTCAATTACTTTGATGGTTAGGAGGCCATTGAGAAGTTATTTATTCATTGCACTTTAATTCATAATTACATTAGTAGGTCTCCAAATGGGTTCAAGCTTTTTAAATGTAGCCAAGTTCATTCACTAGAGTTTTAAAATAACCATCCACACTTGACATCATCCTTTAATGCTGTAAATGTGCTTAATGAGATACGATCATTTAGGATTAAACTACGATTAGTAAGGCGAGGTTTCCATCATTTGATTTTAAAGTATTCACTCACATTTGATATATAGTTTTTTTTTAAAATATTAAAAGGTATGGTTAATAGGAAGAATTCGTTCCTTAAGGATTATCTACTATTAATAGAGTGAGGCCCCTTTATTCGAATTCATGCGTAGCCAACTAATGAGTTGCAGCTCTTAAAAGAAAGATAGAATGTGAGTAGCCATAGGAGTCTTTTGAAGTTTTAAAATATTACTACTAGATGGCTAGGACCATTACGTTGAAAATGTAATTGGGCCACAAGAGTTCATCCTTTAACTTCAAGATATAGTTAGCAAGATAATATTTAACATTTCAAGATCATGGTATAAATTCCAAGAGATGCTCTCCCATTAGGATTGAATTACAATTATCTTGTTGCAAATCAATTTTTTTTCATCGTTAAATGAATATAATGTGAGAGAGATTCTTTATTTAGATTTAATGTATCGACAACTAATTGAATCCCCTTCTTTTTCAGTTCATCTTTAACAATCATAAAGAAATTCATTTGTTGGGGTTATAATTAGGATGGACTAGTTGAGTTTCACCAATTATCAAGTTAAATTTCGGTAAGGTTGATTTGTTAAGATTAAACGTAATTGACCAAACAACTATATCCAATATAATGAAACATAATTAACATGACGTTTCCCATTCTAGTTCAATCTTAGCAACATGAGGGATTCCTTTTATAAAGATTAACATATGGGTTTTCTAGTTGGGTTCACCCGGTTATAGAAATGATCTGGTGAGGATTATTGATACAAAATTACAACATAAATTACTAAGTATATTCGTTCAATATACAACATGAATATTTGATTGAGTCCACACGATTAACAAATTAATCCGGTGAGGATTATTGGTTATGATTAAAACGTGAAATAACTTAACAAATTTTATCCAATGTAATGAAACATAACTGACATGGCGTGATTCATTTACTAAGGTAGAAGGATAGATATTTCTATGATGTTCTTCTTTTAAATATCAATCTAGGAATTGTGACATAATTTTTTTTTAACTTTGTTTTCCCCTTTTTACATTCATTCCAATTAACATACTTTTTAACAATTAATCCACTGAAGTAATTCTATCTAGATTTCTTCCACTATTACAATTCAAATTAACATTACCAATTTACCTTTTTCCACACTTTAATTTCAATATTTAAATACCATGCACTATTCATAATTCCCAACGTTTTATGATCTTGAATAACTACGTTTACCCATATGAAAAATGTTATACATTTAAATTTGAATTCATTTAATTTACACCATACACTTTACAAAAATACAACCATTCAAGACAATTTAAAACATAAAACAAAGTACGCTATAAACATCGCATGACACAGAATATGATCTCGGAGTTCACCCCGGATGGGCTACATCTCCGGGTCTGCTCAACTGCAAGACCCTTTTGGTATTTATTATAGTTAAGGTTACATAATTACATGTCTTTACAATCTTGCCTTTTAGGCGAACACATACACCATTCCACCTCTACCTCGTTAGTTTATTACATAGTGATCCCTTTTAAAAAACGGGTCAAATTAAAACATAACAAAGAAGACAAACAAACCAAAATTCTATTGTTTGACGGTACCCTAACTAGGGTTTTTGATCGACTAATGACCAAAACTAGCATATCAAGTCTTACTATAAACTAACCAATTTAATTACAGCAATTTAAACTGCAAGGACATCACCCGGAAGATGCATTTGTTTACCCATATCATCTCTATCCACAATTGTCGGTCGAGTTTATGGTTTTGATAATTTAACTATATTTAAAAATGCGTATTAGTCCACCGCTACTAATTAGTTCATGTTATTAATAAATATTAACTCGATTATGGCGTAACCAATATGAAGTTAAAAACTTGCATTAGAGAATGGATTTTCTACGTGTTGATCCTCTAAAATCCAAACATATTATGCGCTAATTTTGAAATTAAATGAGATAAGAACTGAATTTAGAGTTACATAATAACTAGGAGATTAGATTTAAATCTCTAATACTGATTTTAAACTCAGTTAATAATCAGAATTTTTTTTTTCCCTTTTTATTTTATATATAACATACAAATAACTTTCTTTCTTTCCTTTTTTTCTTTTTAAACAAATTATATAATATAATAAAAATGACAATAATTAAATAAAACAAATAAAATAAACTAATTTTTTTAAATTTCAAAAAAAAGAGAGGGAGAGGGTACCCACGTGGACATCCACGTGGGCCCTCCCCCCCTTTGGCAGCCTAGCTACCTTTGGTAGCGCTGCTACCAAATGGTAGCAGGGCGCTACCAAAGGCAGCGCTGCTACCATTTGGTAGCAGCTCGCTACCAACTGGTAGCAACTGCCGTGGGGGCAATAAAACCTGTTTTGTTTTTTTTTTTAAAAATTTTTTGTTTTTAAAATATATTTTGTTGTGGTATAAACAGAAAAACAGTCATAAAAATGTAACAATTTCCAGAAGCTTAACTCACAGTCACACAGACAGGGGTTAAAAAAAAACGTTTTCCAGCAACCTCTTTATTTGTTTATTTTTTTTGAAGAAACTCACATTCCAAAAACAAACCCCCTATTTTGAAAGAAACTCATAATCAATGCATTTTCCAGAATTTTCATAGCAACAACCAACTGGAAACTAAGTCTTAATATACATTCATGGGTAGCAATCCTCTCTGTCTTTCCAGCATTTCATGGAGGGCATAACAATAAACAAAAGGGGAGATTAAAATTTCTTACCTCCAAACGCTTTCCAGGAGGAGATTTTGATGAAGATGAGCTCCCAAATCAGCTGCTCTCATTCCTCATCCCTCTCCAAAATCCCCAATCTCCCTTGCAAGAACCATCTTTTTTCCAAAAAAAAACCAAAGGCCAAGAAGAAGAACCCCCAAAATGCTTACCAAACAAGATTAAAAAAGAAAACCCTAATTTTTGCCCTAACTTCAATTTCGAAATTAGGTATTTATTTTTAAAAAATAAAATGATTGAAAGTCCCAAATGGAAGTCATTTCTTTCCATTACTTATTAATCTTATTTGTTTTCCCTTATTAAAATTAAAATGCTTCTTTTTCTTATTGAGTTTTAAATTTTTAATTTCTTAATATCGATTTAGGTCTACATTTATATTTTGGGACTACTTACCGGGTAAGGCGTTTTAATTAAATTTTAATTTTCTAAAAATCAATCTTTTTATACTATGTCAACTATACAAGTAAAAAGGAAATAATTTTTGTTTAAATAATAATAATTTATCCCTTTTCTTCCAAAATGCGAAAATGAGTAATTTATTACTATCTCCCAAACGACTTTAAAAATTTTCCTTTCTAAAATGCATAATTTATTAAAATCGTAGTTATTAAAATTAACTATTAAATTAACTCGCTATAACTTAATAAAGCGACATTTTTAAATAAATGACTAATCTAATGCAAGAGTCTTGTTTATTCAAATTTCTCAACTACAAATGCATAAAAGTTACAAATGCGTAAATGAGCACACTGACCTCAGTTAAATACCTTAAGCTTGCTACAATAACAATTTAAAGCAATCTCTTAAATTAGTGATTAATCATATAGAAGAAGCTACCCATTTAAATTTCTAAATTTCTAATGCGCTCGTCTACTCATAAATTTAAATTTAATACTTAGGATCACAAACCTCACTTACCTCGCGCATGGCACACAAATCGAGGAAGTCCTCCAAATCACTCGACACGCATCCCATTGAAGAGCAAGCCCACGAATCCACACACGATGCTCACCTAACCATGGCTAAGGCAAGACGAGAGTTATATGACCACTAAATCCGAGTTCAAAAGATGAACGAGCATACTCAACCTTGCAAATTCCAAAGGAGATGAACCTTGCCCTAAGCGGTGTTGTACCTGCAATCTCCTACACCCATGAATTCATACACGCATGCATATACAAATACATATTCAATGAAGATGTTAGCTCAAGATTTATCACAAGGGTTAGGAACGATTGCATTTACACGAGAATCGATGCAAAAACACAATAATAAGTATGCTCAGTTTATTTATATTATCTAAACTACACATTACATATCGGTTAATCTACCATTCGAGAATGCCACATAGGAAGTCAATCAAGGTTAAACGGGTTTTAAAAGTCCGACTAGGGTATGGGCATTACAAATCGGCTGAAGCAAATACCCCGGTTACTCAACCGACAGAGCAGAATGTTTCTGCACCGGTAGGAGACTCATCCGGTAACTAAGGCATTAGCCTTAGGGGAGGCAAATTGATGACAGATCTTGCATTATCCTTGATAGTTGTTTGAAAGCTTGTTTTATATATTGGAGAAGTCATTCTGAAGATTCATTGACGCAGATTTGATGGATCTTGGATCCAGTATGATATTTCAACAAGCATTTATGTCAATAAGGAATTAGGGTTCCGCAGGTTAAAAGGCAAAAGTGATTCAGTCTTTTTTCACCAAGCATTTAGAGTGAAGCAAAGCTAGTTGAAGGAAATTTAGAGTGATCCTAAGAATTTCTAGGTGAATTCTAGTGCATTCAAAGAGAATTTTCAAAGGTTTTTCAGCGATGAAGATTCTAAGGTATTTCTTGGTTTTCAAGCTATCTTTTTTGAAATTGCAATGGCTTCTATATTTGCTCCTGTTTCGATAGATGTTGTTGTTCCTGTTGTGGTTGATATTAAGGATCGTCCATGCCCGGTATTCTAGCAACACCCTTAGATTATGAAGGTTGATGATTCAATCAGCATATTTTCTAGGGTGCACGACGATATTCTTTATGTTGAGGATGTCAGAGCTTACATTCACTGCACTCTGGAGGAATTGGGCACATCAGAGATGAAAACCATGTATATGACAACATTGTTGGATAAGAATGGTATAATCAAACCGAAATTCAAGCATTTGAAGGATCAAGGGTTTACCGATATTTTGGAGATGCCTAAATTTGATGATAAAATCATCTGGTATGTGTTGATCCATGTTCATGGTGAGTTTTGTGGATAGACTGGCCTCATAAAATCACTAAGGATACCATTCAGGCAATTATTGGTTTGCCCCAAGTTGGCCAGAGACCACATAAGAAGAAAATCTCTAACAATGAAGTCACCAAGCTAACTAGTGCTACATTCGACAATCAATCTATGAGGATTAGTACAATCAGAGAAGAGGAAACCGGTAAAAGAGACAACTCCCACTCCCAATAAGAAGAAGAAATCTGATTTAGATATGGGTCTTGAATCCATTAAAAGTGTTAAAGTTATCCCTCCTTTATCTCTAGATGAATTGGTAGAACAAATTACTAAAGATGGAATTTTGAGTAATATACAATATTACTATGAAAATATGGATGATATTGAGCAAAAGGAAACTGAGGAAGCAATTTTGTTATACTTAGATATATATAAGAAGGCCTTACTTGATATAGAAAAGCAGATTTTAATAGAGCTGTATAACAAATTAGATGCTAGGAGACTATCAGCTATTGAGGAAGATAGGCATATAAAGATTCAGGAACTATTAACTGTTTGTGGTGCAATAACTGAAGAGGAGATGCAGAAGTGTCTTGAATTTTTTAATAAAACAATTTTCCGGAGTAACCATAGGCATATCAGCTTAATGGTGGAAAGAGTGAATGAAATAGTTAAAGAGACTCATGAGGTATGGGTAAAATTCTTTGTTGGTAATCCAAGATTCTTTACATCACTGGAAGTTCCTCCTAAGTCTGACATTCCAGACATCCCGGTTGATGCTAGAGGGAAAGGAATATTAGGTGAAGAACCATTGGTTTTGGATAAGAAATTGTCTGAGGATATAGAGGAAAATAAATCAGCAGATATTGAGGACAATTTTCCTTCAGTTATTGATGTAGTGGTAGAAGAAATAACTGCACCAAGTGGTGAAGCCACCGGTGCCAAGGAGAAGGAATAGGAAGAAAAAGGACAAAAGGTAAAGGAGAAAGAACAAGAATAGATTGAAGTCAGGGTACCAACACCATCACCAGTTGTTGGTCCCTCATTGTTGGCACTTGACTCATCTGGTCAAGTAGATTTTAGTCATTTTAAGAAAAAAAATATTGAGCAACTGAGCAGTTCTGAGTTAATGTTTGTTGCATCACAAAAGTTTATGAAGGAAGGATCAGAGGACAAGCATGTTATAGAACTAGCCATTCCAATCCTACAACAGCTTGCCCTAGAATATAAGATTAGTCAGGTAGCTATCCCTTTCGATAAGCTTAAGGGTTTGATTGAGCACATTGCCAAGGAGTTTCAAACTCTTCAACAAGTATCAAACTGATAATTGGTTGAGAGGTACAATGTAGCTAGGAAGGTCACTTGTGAAACCATGGTCACATCAGACAAGGCCAAGATGACAGATGAATTGACAAGGATTGATGAAGCTCTTCATCAATGTAGCATATATACCGGTCTTGCACTAACACAACCAAATAAACAACAAACCTGGATGTTAAATAAAGGCGGCTAAGGTCCAGTTGGAGCATCTTGAAAATAATTTTGATGGTACTCAGTCATTGACCAGCTCTGTTGATGGTCAAATTTTGGTTTCAAAATAGGAGATTTCTGCTTTGGAGAAGGATATGGACAGGTTAATCCTACGGACCAGAGAATTGAGAGGTTTGGTCAGTCCCTAGCTAAACACTTTATTGCTTCACAAAAGGGAATTTATAGAATACACAAGTAAAGCCCACACCAACAACATTAACAGAAGAAGAATTACATGCATACATTCTTAATGGGTTTGTATCAATTTTGAGAACATTGAAAACCGGCATGGACACTTACTTGGGATTTTTGAAGAGTGCTTACCTTGATATATTCAAGTACATCTAGATCTAGTAAACACAATTTTTTATTTCATTCTTTCATTTATTTGCCCTGACTTTAGCATTGTTGTCAAAGGGGAAGAGGTTGGATGTGAAAAATGTTAACGAACATGTATAGCTCAGGGGGAGTAACTTTCGGAGATCAGTTTTTGGGAAGTTTTTGGACAGGAACCGAAACAAAACTTTAATGATCCATTTTTTACATGGTTGTCATCAATGCCAAAGGGGGAGATTGTTAGCAATTGACACTCATCTGAGATCATGGTGTTGTCATTGATGGAAACACACATCATTTTGAATTGGATACTTATCCGGTATCCTTCGGTATTCAAGGTTTAACATCTGGTATTCAAGGAAACTGGAAAAAAAAGGAAACCAACAAACTAGGAATCGGTATTTGGAGGCCGACATAGAAGATTAATTAGAAAAAGGTTTTAGCGGCAACGACCATGAAGATTAATGTTTATATTTTTGTTTAGGCGACATATATTTATCTTTTGTAATATGATTGTAAGCCGACATAAGGCATTCATGTTTATGTATGTAAAGGGTATATAAGTCAGTTCGGTTAAGTCATTTTTTAATATATATGTGATAGGTTATGTGATATTATGCAAGCGAGATCTTGATCGACAGAATGCGAATGTAATCATCTATTGTCGATCTTGGTTATTTGTCAAGAGGATTGGGAAGCGAACAAGGTTATCGGTTAGGAAGGAAACACTGTTAATCGATACAGTCGGTGCTTGAACCGAAACTCATCCAGCATATCAGATGCACACTCAGAGTTTAGAATTTTGTTTGTAATTCAATATTTTATCTATAGTCAGTGAGGCTCCTTTGTGATGAGCAGTGCGCTCTAGGTAGTGTGCCTTCTTGTATGTGCAGGCCCCCTTTTTATGTAATATTTATTCAGCTGGCCAGTTGATAGATATTGTGGGTCACAAATCCCACCATGGTTTTTCCTCTTTGAGGTTTTCCATGTATAAATCTGTGGTGTTATGGTGTTGATCTTTGTGGTTTCTTTGTTATTTATTATATCTTGTTCATATGCTTATCGATTGTTAATTGGAAAAGTGTCTAAAGGAATTAAATTTTTAATTACCGGTAGAACATTGATTCACCCCCCCTCTCAGTGTTCTTGGATTTCAACATCTAGTACATACACTATGTTGCACAAGATTCCATCACCCTACTAGTTTCAAGTTGCTAGGTGTCTTGTGTAGAGTTGGTGGTTCTTCGTGTCATGAAGAACTCCGAGGAAGCATAACTGCTTCGCGGTTGGGCGATTGGTGTAGGAGCACCTAGAAGGCTCATGAAGCCCATTGTCTTTTGCTTTTGTGTTTTCATGTTTTTATGATGCAATAAGGTCACTTGGACCATTTCATATTGATTTGCTCATGATGTAAGGCCTTGGTGCCACTTTTGTTCATTGTACCCTATCATGATCTAGTTGGTCAACTATGATCAGAGGTCATCCAATTGTGCAAATAGGGAGACATTATTGGAAATCATGTTTTTGAGGCATATGTGGCCTATATGTAATAATTGTAGGGTGTTTTGAGGGTTTTTACTTATACATGTAAAAGTTGTAAGAAGTTGCATGAGCAACTTTGCAACTTTTGTTGTCAAAGTTGACAACATTTTGCCAAAGTGGTTTCCAACGGCCAACCAATTCAAAAATTGGTTGGGCTAGTTGAGGGAAAGCATGTAGTGATCTATAAGATCCTTGGGGTCAAGATTTTAAGCTTGGTTGTTGAAGAAATACAAAAACATCACAACATTCTCTATGATTTTCCTGCAAACATGCGTAACAGACCTCTGGTTCTCTCTTGTATGGATTGGTATAGACCCAAGATGTGTTTGGAATGATATTAGATTGATTTGGCTTCCTCCTCAAGGTGGTTTGAAGTGTTTTAGTGCAGTTGGGAGAGAGAACTACTCAATTTCCTCTTACAGGGTCTACAAACCCTCTTACCCTAGGGTTTGGACAAATGTTGTAATAACTTGGCATTCCCAGACCCAAAAATCACACAACTTGTGGGAATGTCAATTTTAGCAGTGTACTATAAGATTTTGAGGGTTGCAGAGATGGCCATGAAGGGTGGAGAGAGATCCAAGCAATTTTAACCTGGCATCCTCATGTGACAGGGTATGGATTTGACTATGATTTTTGAATTGGGCAGAATTGGAAGAGTTTGGACCCCAAATGTTGATGGATTTGGTGGTTTGAAGGTTTTTGGAAGGTGTTCCATGTGGTGGTTTGTCTCTTTGATCAATTTAGAGGGTAGACCCTTTGTAAAAGTGGCCTAATTGGGGCTCTAGGGCTAGTAGGACAACATTGGTTTCCAAGGATAGTCCAAAGCATCAATGCCTAAATTTGTGACATGTTTTAGACCTTGTTGAATCATTCTATTTCATGTATGCAAGTGGTTCTCATAGTCTCTGTGTTTGGGTGTATTGGGGTTGTCTATCGTTGAAGGGATACTAAGCCAAAGTGTGGTCCGTGTTGTGTCAAACTCTAGATTGAAGGTTGTGGTGAATCTAGTCTCATTTGAGGTCCGCAAAGGGTATCCTAAACATGTTCAAAGGTTTCCTTATAACTGCCCATTATTCCTCATACTATGTCCAAGTATGACTAGTGAATGTGT
Source organism: Cryptomeria japonica (assembly GCF_030272615.1). Classification (NCBI taxonomy): domain Eukaryota; kingdom Viridiplantae; phylum Streptophyta; class Pinopsida; order Cupressales; family Cupressaceae; genus Cryptomeria; species Cryptomeria japonica. The sequence goes on along the minus strand of NC_081407.1, from coordinate 141,010,111 downwards.
GTTGAAGCCTTGAAGGGTTAAGGCTTAGAGTTGTACGATGAGTTGTCCATCATACCTTGAATGCTTCCACTAATGTTTATAGTCTTGTTTAGGTTCTGAGGTTGTTGTGAGTATGATCTCAAGTTGGTCCTATCATTTTTGGGTTTGTGTCCAAGAAGTTGGCTTGTCAAGCTCAATCCTTCACAAGGCTCTACGTCATATTGGTATTAGAGCCAAAAGGTTCTACAATCTGATTGTAGGGAAGTGAGACTTGGTGTATGTCAGCAGAAGAAAGTGGAGGAGAGGCTAGCATAATGCCTCCAAAGGGGATGACCATAGAAGTGGCTACGAAGTTCCAAGAGATGGAAGAGATGATCAAGACCGGAGTCAAGGAGGCACTCAAGGTTGAACTCAAGGCAATGAAGAAAGGGAAAGGGCTAGATGAGGATTCTGATGGAGAAGAGGAGAAAGGGGAAGAAGAAGAAGAACCCAAAAGGCAAGAGGTAGAGATACCTGCAAATCAAAGACCATTCCTTGAAGCCCTAAATACAATAGGCAAAGACTCTTTAGAGGCCAAGATGGAGATCCTTACCTATAGTGGGAAGATGAATGCTGAAGAACTTGTGGATTGGATAGATGCTTTGAATAATTGCTTTCAGTACAAGGAAGTGGCTGAGGAAAGGAAGGTGAAGTTTGCAAAGACCAAACTAAAGGGTGTTGCTTTGACTTGGTGGAACTATACTCGGGGTGAAAGGGAGAAGATGGGAAGGAGCATGATTCACTCTTGGGACATGATGGTGTCCAAAATCAAAGTCCAATTCACGCCTAATGATTATGAAGTGCAACTTTATAGGAGAATGCAAAACTTAAAACAGAAGGATTTGGATGTGGCTTCCTGCATAGAGGAATTCGACAAATTGAGTTTGAGATTAGGGCACCATGAAGATGAAAAGAAGGTTTCTAGGTACTTGAATGGACTCAAATTTAACATTCAAGATGAGATGAGTCTGATGACTCCTAAAACAATAGATGAGTCCTTTCAAATGGCTTTTAGAGCGAAGGATAAGTTGAGAAGGAAAGATGAATAGTATGGTAGGGGAAGAGGAGACAAGAAATTCAGAGGAAAAGGAAATTTTGGGGGAAGAGGTCAATTTCAAAAACCCCAAGGTGAGTCTAACCAACAAGAGCAGAGTGGAGACTCAAGTTCAAGAGGAGGCTTTAGAGGAAGGATACCCAATGGAAGGGGTAGGTTTGGAGGACCAGGGAGAGGTCCTAGTGTATTCACAAGGAGATGCTTCAGTTGTAACCAAGTAGGGCACACCATGAACAAGTATCCTGAGAAAGCCTCAAGATCTCATGGAGGAGAGAGAAGGAACCGGTTGATCCAGGAAGAGGATTTCCAAAGTGTCAATTCCCCAATTGGAAGTGTAGCCCCAGCCCATGATGGAGAAAGATTGATGATAAGGAGAACGATGTTGAAGGTGCCTCAAACAAAGGAACATCCTCAGAGAAAGACATTATTCAGAACCACATGCAAGGCCTATGGTAATCTATGTAAGGTAACAGTTGATTCAGGTTCCACTGAGAATTTGATTTTCATAGAGATGGTAGATAAATTGAAATTAAAAATATTACCTCATGCTAACCCCTACAAGGTGTCATGGTTGAATAAGGGGCATCAAGTGTTAGTGGATGAACAATCTTGGGTAGAGTTTGAGATAAGGGAGTAGAAGGATAGAATATTATGTGATGTAATCCCCATGGATGCTTGCCACTTGTTCTCAGGGCATCCATGGCAATATGATGTACAATCCCAACATGATGGGAAGACAAATTCCTTTCTCATAACCAAAAATGGAAAAAAATACAAGATGGATCCTCTACCGGATGAGAGTTTGGATAAACACATTGGGTCAAGTGTCATGATAGTGAGTGGGAAAGAGTTTTTAGACACCCTAAGGGAAGAAGGAATCCAAGGGTATTCTCTGATTTTGAAGCCCAAAAATAGTCTTGATTTGCATAACCACGGTGAGGGAGATGTTCCCAAGGAGGTGTAGCAGTTGTTGGAAAGATATAAGGGTATAATGGTGGAAGAGTTGCCTCATACATTGCCACCTATTAGAGACATAAGCCATCAGATTGATTTCATACCGGGGGCTACATTACCAAACAAACCAGCCTACAAGATGACTTCATCTCAAAATGAGGAGATTGCCAAGCAAGTACAATAATTGTTGGATAAGGGATTGGTGAGAAAGAGTCTCAGTCCATGTGTTGTCCCAAAAGTCCTAGCACCCAAGAAGGATGGTAAGTGGAGGCTATGTATGGATTCTAGAGCAATCAGTAGGATCACCATAAGATATAGGTTCCCTATGCCTAGAATTGAGGACCTAATGGACTGTTTGGGAGGGGCTTGATATTACTCCAAGATTGACCTCAAGAGTGGGTACCATCAAATCATAATAAGACATGGATATGAGTGGAAGACCACTTTTAAAAATAAATGAAGGCCTCTATGAGTGGTTGGTGATGCCATTTGGGTTATCCAATGCCCCAAGCACATTTATGTGTCTCATGAATGAGGTATTGAAAGACTTCATTGGTAAATTTGTTGTGGTTTATCTTGATGATATACTTGTGTTTAGCAGGACAAAGGAGGAGCATTTGAAACACTTGAACGTGGTTTTGAAGAAGTTGCATGATGAAAAATTGATGATCAACATGGAGAAGAGTGTCTTCATGAAGGAGGAACTTGTCTACCTTGGCTTTGTGATCTCACAAGGGAATTTGAAGATGGATCCAACAAAGGTGGAGGCTATTTTGTCATGGCCAACACCAAAGACAATAGGTGATGTAAGAATATTTCATGGTTTGGCAACATTTTATAGAAAGTTCATTAAAAATTTCAGTCATATATGTGCACCTATCCTAGACACCATCAAGGGAGGACAAAAGTGTAAGTTTTCTTGGTCCATTGAAGTAAATTGTGACATTTTGCCAAGATCAAAGGCACAGTGAAAAACACACAAAAGAGAGACAATAGTTTGACAAGAACAAACTGTATTCTCATCAATATGCAAAAGTGATCAACTGGATTAACCAATACAATGAATATGGGCCTACTTATATAGGAAAGACCAAATAGATATGTGAGCACACAGTCATGACATGTGGCCCAATGAGAAACAAGGGTAGGTAAGAAAAAGTAGGAGTAGGTAGGAGAAATAATATAATATTCCACAAGAGGTGGATCACCCACCGAATGTGGAATGTAACTAAAAGATAAGACCACAAAAGGTGGAATTTATCCTACAAGCATCATCCCTATGTGCACACTTCCCTAAGTGTCTCATATCCAAACTACAATGAGATGCATTATCCTAAGTCAACTTAAGTAAAGCGTAATTATATCTTATAAGATTAAATAATTACACCAACAAATGAAGTTTTTGAATATCTGAAAAAGGGGGTAGCACAATAGCCCATCCTTGTTTTGCCTTATTTTAACAAGTTGTTCACAGTGGAGTGTGATGCTAGTAATTTAGCCATTGGGGTTGTCTTGAGTCAAGAGGGCAGACCGATGAATTTCTTTAGTGAAAAAATCAATGATGCCAAAAGGAAATACTCCACATATGATTTAGATTTATATGCAATGGTGCTAGCCTTGAAAAAATGGAGGCATTATCTTTTGCCTAACGAATTCATTGTTTACACTAACAATCATGCTCTCAGTTTTTTGAATGGACGGGAGAAAATTAATCAAAAGCATATGAAGCGGGTTGAACATCTTCAAGCCTACACATTTACCATCAAACACAAGAAGGGGTAGGCCAATAAAGTAGTAGATGCATTGAGTAGGAGGGTGTGCATGGTTGAATAAATTCAATTGCAAAGTGTGGGGATTGATTCCCTCAAGCAAATGTATAAGGATGACGAAGATTTAAGGAGATATGTGAGGTTTTTGCTCAGTTTTCTAATTCTTATCATACCGGTTTCTCTGTTTCTGTTGCAGCAAGGATTGTTGTGCAGAGGGAGCCAATTGTGTGTCCCTAAATGCTCTATGAGGGAGAACATTATAAAGGAGAAGCATAGTGGCAGTTGGGGGGCTATTTTGGGCTTGATAAGACCCTAAAACAGGTGAAGAGATTTTATTTTTGGCCAAAGTTACAATCAGATGTCAGAAAAGTTGTTGAAGGTTGCAGCATATGCCAAAGGGCTAAGGGAACATCATCCAATGCAGGTTTATATCAACCACTCCCTATTCCTAATAGGCCATGGGAGAGTATTAGTATGGATTTTGTCTTGGGTCTTCCTAAGACTCAAAGAGGTTTTGATAGCATATTTGTTGTGGTGTATAGGTTTAGCAAGATGGCTCATTTTTTATTGTGCAAATGTACTAATGATGCTTCCCATATAGCTAGTTTATTCTTCAAAGATATTGTTAGAATACATGGTTTGCTTCTCAATATTGCGACTGGCAGGGACTCTAAGTTTGTGGGCCACTGTTGGTGTACCTTGTGGAAGAAGTTGGGAACTCAGTTGTCTTTCACTTCAACCTATCACCCTCAAACTGATGGCCAAACTGAGGTGGTGAATAGTTCATTGGGGAATCTTCTTAGATGTCTCACAAAGCATCATGGAGAGGCATGGGATATGATCATCCCTCAAGTAGAGTTTGCTTACAATGACTCTACTAATAGAAGCATAGGGAGGAGTCCTTTTGAGGCTGTATATGGGATTCATCCAAGAGGGATTCTATAGCTAAGGGATCTAGAAGGATTGGACAGAAGGAGTGCTCAGGCAAAAGACTTTGCATTGACCATGAAGGACATACATGATAGAGTAAGAGAAACTCTCCAAAAGAATACAGAGAAGTACAAGGAGAAAGCCAATGAGAGGAAGAGAGATGTGCAGTATAAATTGGGGGACTTGGTGATGACACACTTGAAGAAAGAGAGGCTTCCAAAGGGTCAGCCAACAAAGTTACTCATGAAGAATATTGGTACTTGCTGGATTGTCCACAAATTTGGTCCTAATGCCTATGAGATTGAACTTCCTCAAGGCTTGGCCATATCCCCAATATTTAATGTTTCGGATTTATTTCCTTAAAAGGTGATAATGTTGTAGGTTTAGATGCAAGTTTGACAACAGAAGGAGATGAAGTGTGGGTTAAGGATCTACCACCTAACCAACCATTGAAGTTGAAGAGCATATTGGACACCAAGTTGATCAAGAAGACTAGGAAGAAGACATACAAGGAGTACATTTTTAAATGGAGTGACCTACCTACTGAAGATGCCACTTGGATGAGTGAAGAAGACATATTGAAGCTTGGCACTTCTGTTGTAGACCTAGTTCCTCAAGGGGCTTGAGTTTTTTTTTACCCCTAAGGAGTATGGTGCAGGAGCACCTAGAAGGCTCATGAAGCCCATTGTCTTTTGTTTTTGTGTTTTCATGTTTATATGATGTAATAAGGTCACTTGGAGCATTTCATATTGATTTTCTCATAATGTAAGGCCTTGGTGCCACATTTGTTCATTGTACCCTATTAGAACCTAGTTCATCAACTATGATCAAAGGTCATCCAAATGTGGAAATAGGGAGACATCTTTGGAAATCATGTTTTTGAGGCATATATGGCCTATATGGCCTATATGTAATGGTTGTAGGGTGTTTTGAGGGTTTTTGCTTTTACATGTAAAAGTTGTAAAAAGTTGCATGAGCAACTTTGCAACTTTTGTTGTCAAAGTTGACAAAATTTTGCCAAAGTGGTTTCCAATGGCCAACCAATTCAAAAATTGGTGGGCCAGTTGAGGGAAGGCATGTAATGATCTATAAGACCCTTGGGGTTGAGATTGTAAGTTTGTTTGTTGAATAAATACAAAAACATCACTGCATTCTCTATGATTTTCCTACAAACATGCGTAATAGACCTCTGATTCTCTCTTGTACGGATTGGTATAGACCCGATATTTGTTTGGAATGATAGTAGATTGAGTTGGATTCCTCCTCAAGGTGGTTTGAAGTGTTTTAGTGCAGTTGGGAGAGAGAACTACTCAATTTCCTCTTATCGGGTCTGCAAACCCTCTTACCCTAAGGTTTGGACAAATGTTGTAATAACTTGGCATTCCCTGACCCAAAAATCACACAACTTGGGGGAATGTCAAGTTTAGTAGTGTACTATAAAATTTTAAGGGTTGTAGAGATGGCCATGAAGGGTGGATAGAGATCCAATAGTTTTAACCTGGCATCCTCATGTGACAGGTTATGGCTTTGACTATGATTTTTGAACTGGGCAGAATTGGAAGAGTTTGGACCCCAAATGTTGATGGATTTTGTGGTTTTAAGGTTTTTGGAAGGTTCTCCATGTGGTGGTTTGTCTCTTTGATCAATTTAGAGGGTAGACCCTTTGTAAAAGTGGCCTAATTGGGGCTTTAGGGCTAGTAGGACAACATTGGTTTCCAAGGAGAGTCTAAAGCATCAATGCCTAAGTTTGTGACATGTTTTAGACCTTTTTGAATCATTCCATTTTGTGTATGCAAGTGGTGTTCATAATCTCTGTGGTTGGGTGTATTGGGGTTGTCTATCGTTGAAGGGCTACTAAGCCAAAGTGTGGTCCATGTTGTGTCAAACTCTAGATTGAAGGTTGTGGTCAATCTAGTCTCATTTGGCATCTGAAAAGGTTATCCTAAACATGTTCAAAGGTTTCCTAATCACTTCCCATTGTTCCTCATACTATGTCCAAGTATGACTAGTGAGTGTGTGTTGAAGCCTTGAAGGGTTGAGGCTTATAATTGTATGATGAGTTGTCCATCATACCTTGAATGCTTCCACTAATGTTTAGAGTCTTGTGTAGGGTCTGAGGTTGTTGTGAGTATTATCTCAAGTTGGTCCTATTAGTTTTGGGGTTGTGTCCAAGAAGTTGTCTTGTCAAACTCAATCCTTCACAAGGCTCTGCATCAGCGATAAAGCGCTTTGGAAATGTTCTCACCCATGGTGTGTGTGGGGGAGATAGATGCTAAGAGCTCCTGTCATGATTATTATTAGCTTTGTACATTATGTATTATTGTATTTGACATTATGGTCGATTGTAAGGGAAACAGTTCCTTATCTTTTGCTTATGTTGAGCTTATGCATTGACATTGTGTCAAGAAATTGCAAACTTAACACACAAGTATCAAGCTTATGGTACCACATCTTAGGGGACTATTTTAAACCATACAAAGACTTAAACTTGCAAATCAAATTTTCTCTATCTTTTACCATAAAATTCTCTTCCTATGACATATAGATTTCCTCCTCCAAATCACCATGAAGGAATATTGTCTTTACATTCATCTTCTCAACTCCTAAGTCATAAGCTGCAAAAAATGATAATAAGAATTGAATGGATCTAAAATTTTCTACAGTGGAGAATATTTCACCATAATCAATTCTCTTGACCTATGAATACCCCTTTGCGACTAATTGTGCTTTATGCTTCTAAACATTACCATTAGGACCAAAAATTTTCTTGAGAACCCATTTATTACCAATAGGTTTGTGTCCTTCAAGAAAATGTACTAGATGCCATGTGTTTTCTTCTTCAATTCAACCATCTCTTCATCCATGGCTTTCATATATGAATCTACATCACTCATGCCCATAACCTCACTTATAATCCTAAGGTCATTAGTGTTAGAAATAAAAGAAAAAATATAACTAGTATAATCCAACAATGAATAACCGAACCTTTTTTGTTACTGTTATATTCTTGTGAATCTCCTGAATGGTTGAGGTTGAGGTTCTTCTTCTTTTATTTTTTTTATTTTTCTCAAGATCTCCTCATCATCAGGTCTCGTAGGTGTACATAGTTCATTCTTCATTGAAGTAGGTGAAACATGAACAACCTCATTTTCTTTCTCTAGTTGTAGTTTAACAGAGGAAGGTTTCATATTTTTGAAAATCACACTTATATAGAGAACCTTCTCAACCATTGGATCCCAAATATTCTAGCCTTTAATACCAACACCATAGTCAATGAAGGTACATTTAACAACCTTTTTCTCCAACTTAGAAATTTTCTCATTTGGTACATGTGCATATGCCACACAACCATATAATCTAAGATACCTCATTGAAGGTTCTTTCTTGACCACACCTTAATTGGTGTCTTATCAACAAGTGTTGATGTAGGAGAATTTTTTATCAAATAACAGGTAGTGGCTACAACTTTAGCCAAAAAAGGAATTCAAGGCCAAAACTGCTTACACACTCCTAGCCCTCTTCATCAACATCTTGTTCATACTCTACACAACTCCATTCTACTGAGGGGTGTATGGATTTTTCTTATGCTTCTCAATCTCGTGCTCTTAACAAAACTAGTCAAATTATGTCAAACAAAACTCACCACCGTTTTCTATCCTAAAACACTTAATCTTTCAACTTGTATAGTTTTCAACTAAGTACTTAAACTCCTTAAACAAACTAAAGAATTTAATTTTACTCCTAAGGAAATATGCAAATGTCCTTATATTGTAGTCATCATTAAATGAAATAAAGTATACAAATCTAGAAATCGAAGGAACATTAACATGACCAAACATATGATAATGGATATAGTCCAAAACGTCAAAATATTTGGGAGAACTAGAGTAAAATTGAACACGGTTTTTGTTTTCCATAGATGTAATATTCACAAAAGTCAAAATCAAGAATATAATCATCAAGCCTCTATATGAGGCATTTAATTTTTAGGGGTCTAAGACCCTTCTCACCAATATGAATGAGGTTTTAGTTTCATAACATAGTCTTATTTATAGGAAGCTTCATCTCTAATGAATGAGTACCCTTAAGTACCCAAAATGTATGACCATCTAAAGTAGATGTGATAGATTTCTTCACTACTTGATTCAATGGTGTGGATGAAGAATCTAAGGCTCTTTCTTTGATTTGTTAGAACAAATATTACTCTAAATAGTGCATGCATCCAACTTGAACAAGGTACCAATATGAAAACTCTTAGCTAGTACCAAATCTCCTCTCATCATTTTGCATCCTCCCCTTGAGAAAACAACCTACACAGTTGCATCCTTCAAATTATTCATTGAAAGAAGGTTTCATGATAAACTTGGGATATGCATCACACCATCAATTTCCTTTTCTTTACTATCAAGAAATTAAATCTTGCCTCTTCCAAAAAGAACAATGCTCTGATGAGAGTCATCATTGGCACGCACCTTCCCACCATCAAATTATTCATACTTTGAGAACCATGCATGTGTTGAAAAGGTTGTGACAAATTCCTCATCTCCATCTTGAAATGATTTATTTGAGTCAAAATCGTATGCATTCTTCTTTTTTTTTCCTATTTTTCTCCTTCTTACATTCTTTACAAAAATGACTAGTGTGGTTGCGAATTCAACACTTTGCCTTGTAATTTTTAAGATTCTTGGATCTCCTCAAGGATTTGGATTTTGAATTCTTCTCCTTCTTCTTTTCTTTCTCCTTTTTTTCTACCATGAATAGCAAAGGCCTCCTTACCCATCTCAAAAAAAAAAATGCATCTCTTCTAAAATCAAGTATGCAACCACTTTATCTATATTGAAGGTGGTAGTGTTACTCTCAATGGCCATGACAAGGTGATCACACGAGTCTAAAAAAGAACTCAGTAATGTCATTCAATGATATTCGTCCTCCATATTCACACTAATAGAACCCAACTAAGAAATGAGTGTGTTAAATGAATTTAGGTGATTAGCTATGGATCCTCCTTCTATTATCCTCAAATAATACAACTTCTTTCTTGAAAAGGAGTTACTTACTAGTGATTTAGTTTAATAAATCTCACCAAGATTTTTTCATAAGTTTGTAATAGTCTTCTCTTCATGGATATTCAATAACACAAAGTCTATCGATTGGAGTTTGTTCAAACCCTTGTATTTTTTATCCAACATCTCTCAGTTCTCTTGAGTCATGTTAGTAAGTTTTACACCGAATATTGTAGACCATAGATCTCTATCTGCAAGCATATCTTCCATTTTAAGTTTCCACAACTCAAATTTATTGTCATTAAACTTCTCTATCTTGATCCTTTTGGATGATCTTTCCATTTTTGTCGTGCAACAAGGTCACAAAAATTATTCTACAAAATGTCTTACTTAAACAAAGATCAATACAAAAAGCCCTCTATCCAACAATGGGACCAAAACTAGCCAGGATATGATACCAACTGAAAGGAATTCAAGTAAGTAGAAACAACTTCCCACACCAATCAAAGTGGGAAAATATTACCAAAAAATCTAGAAACCCTTATCCATTATAGATTCAAGGGCCAATCTGTTTAATTTAACAAATTATGCAAAACAATAATAACCACAAGACAATATATATGTGGACAAAACCCTTTTGAGAGAAAAAAAACTCGCACTTCAAAAGCACATCCCAAATTGTATTATCACTAAACAATGAAGGATAAAACATAAACAATGAGCTAAACTCAAATTTAGAATTCTTCAACTACAATAAGATTTTTGGAGTGATTCTAGTAGCATAACAATATCTATAAAATCTTCAAACGTGTACTCTAAATGCAAAATGATAAGTACCGAGTAAATGCACACTCTATGAGAGAAGATGGATGCTATAACGATCTCTAAAATCTTCAAAATTGTACTCTAAATGCAAATGACAAGCACCAAATAATTACAAACTCTATGAGAGAAGATGGATTCTTAGGATTGTCATATGACATGGCATGCATCCAATTCCTGCATGCATGTAACTACCTTGCATGAAGTACAATATCATAAGTGAGACACATAAAAAATTCTTTTTCTATTTTCAATGTTTTTATCCTCATGCATTAAACCACTTAAAAATGCAATGTGCCAATATGCATGCAAACACATGGCATGCATATGTGCCACCATTGCATGGCCCCCACCCATCATAGTCAACTCACAATCTATCATCGTAACTCTTCAATTTGGCATAAATTAGTCATAAGTCAATCTATCAACAAATATGTCATAACAATCTTTACATGACATGAAAAATACTACTAAATTAGCCTCAAGTGGGATCCATCAATTGTGACACCTACTTCTACATAAGTAGCTTACATGACATTCAATCATCTCCATGTGTATACCTCAACTGGTAGGACCCACAATATGACTTGACATTAGTAGGAAATAAACATTAGCATAAAAATAAATAATTAATAATCAACTTAATTGTTGGGACTTACAAAGGTTGAGACACCTTAAACCCAACAGGATTGAGCTAAGACAAGGGAGTGCTAATATCAATATGGGGAATGAATTTCTAGACATAAGGGTTAAAAAATTAATTGTTGGGACTTGTAAAGGTTTAGACACAGAGATTCTCTTCTTCATCCTTAAAGTATATTGGAATGTCATCCAAAAACACTACAACAAATTTATCAAGAAAATCATGAAATACATAATTTGTTAAATTCATAAAGGTAGTTGGAGCATTGGTAACGAACCATTATAAACTCATAATCACCAAATATAGTTCTAAATGTTGTTTTAGGAATATCTTCTTCTTTTATCCTCAATTGGTGATAACTAAATCAAAGAATCTAAAAAAAACATTGTTGCTCCTTTCATTTGATTAAACAGGTCATCAGTACTGGGTAAAGGATATCTATTCTTAACGATTACTTTATTAAATATTTTGTAATCAATTGATAATCTTAAGGTCCCATCCTTCATTTTAACAAACACAATTAGCACTCCCTAAGGCGAAACACTAGGTCTTATCAAACCCTTCTCTAATAATTTTCGCAATCATATCTTTAAACTCTTGATATCCAATAGTGTTCATTCTATATGAAGCTTTAGATATATGTTCAATTCCTAAAAGCACATATGTTGAAAAATCAAACTTTCTTTTAAGGGGTAACTCTGATAAGTCTTTAGGGAATACATCCTCATAATCCCAGAGAAAATGATACTTTCCAAAGTTCACTTGGTAATGACTAAGCTTATAAACATTACCCACCTAGTTTTTAGATGCATTATTTATTAATATTTTATATTCTCATGTGAATGAGTCTTAAGTTGTGGATGTCAATTCTAAATATTAGTATGAGATGTACATGACATAGTTCTATTTTCCTTCATCTCCTTATGTATTCAAGGTAGTTCTAAGGACAAGTTGGAGGGGTATATGGGATAGTTGGTAGCTTTAGCCATATCCTTTAGTTGTGGGAATGGTTGTTAGTTTAATTGATCTTCCTTTAAGTTTGAGAAGATTAAATCTTTTTGAATTTTTTTATATGTTGTGTATTTGACAATGGGATTGAATGAATATATGTTAGGACAAGGGGCCTACTTGTCACAAATACACCACTTGGAGTTAGTAGAAGGACGTGGTATTGCTTGCATATTTTCTTTTTATGATTTGTTGTTTCATCTCAAATGTTTGGTTTATATGCTATTGGAGGTAGGATTTGTGTACAACTAATCAAATCACAATTTATTTTTTGAATAGTTTTGTGATCATTTATTAGTATTGGATTTCATTATGTTTACGTAACAATATGGATGATTTTAGGTATTTTAATCTCAATTTTCTGTATGATGTAAAGAATCTTGAAGATTTATTTTTTCTTAGTGGGTTGATTAAGGGAGAGAAAGTGGACAAAAAAGGAAGTATGCTCTATTTCATAGTTTTTTAGTGTGTTTTAGTTGCAAGTTTGTATATCTCTTTGCGTGCGTTCTTTGACACTAGATGATATAGAGAACATGATTTTCATCCTTTATGAGAATGTTGTTGGTGGAGTGTTGGATGCACCACAATTAGTAGAAAACTAAATGTTGCCCAAACACTAGGTGTCCTAGGGAGTTATATGTGTCATCAGACTATAGTACATGGATCTATGTGTTTGTTACCACCAAAGATGAATCTACTCAAGGCAATGTATACATAGGGACTTAATGTTGTAGATTAGGATAGCTATGTGAATAACAAGAGGTCTACAAATGGGTATGTGTTTACTTGTTTTGGGGTGTACGTTACTTGGATGTGTGAATAATTAGTTATGGTCATTGTTCTGGACAAGTATAGTGCATGGTGGTTACTCGAGCCTAGTATGGGGAGAATTTGACTCTACATTTCTATTTAGGTGTCAAAGTGAAGCAATAAATAGTTATGTTTATATGTGAAAATTGTTGTGTTATCAACTTGGCCAGTGACATTGCCTTTCATATTGGCATGATGGAGGATGAGAGGGTTTTGGTGAAGGTGGCCAATCACCTTGGTTATTGTTGCAAATTCTTTGATGGGGCCCATAAGAATATAGAAGTTTAGTTGTTTTGGCATGGTTGTGGATTTCTTAGCCCTTGACAATTAGTTTTCTTTTATAGATTTTCCTCTTGCTCTTATAAAGTATATAAGTGCAAGGATGTTAGGATTAGGTGTTAGATGCCTTACAAGTCGTTATATTTATTTTAATATCTACCTTATTTTACTTTATTTAAAAGGGACTCCCAATTGATGTGGCAATTTATGTCACATGTAAATATGTATTAAGAGCATACAAATAGAGATTACTTATAAACTAAAAAATCTTGGAAGATTTATTACCAACACATGATATGCAAAAGCATATTTCTAAAAGAAAGAAAAGTCCAACTCATCATGCATTAAAGTGAGTCAACTTCAACATATGGTTTCTTGTTGGGCTTAGTCTATATAATAGATCTATGGATTGTTGGTATTAGATGCATTAGTAATTGTAGGGCTTATGCTATTAGATTTTCCCCACAATTGATCTCATGTTGCTCATGATCATGACATTGTGGTATAGCTATGGATAGATTGCTAGATGTTGTTAGACTATTCAAATTGTAGAGCATGTATTAGATGTAGGGAATATGCTATTGGATTGACCCCAAAAGCTAGTGATGATCTTCCCTATCTTCTTGTTGCATAATAGATTGCGTATTTTAGAAGTTCGATTTTTTATTAAAGTATATTATATGTTATGTATTTTTCTTTTAAGATATTGTTGTACTTACCTTATAGAATTAACATAAATTTATATCCAATGTATACTTTATGAATATAATTTTATTTCACTCATTAAAAAATTAACCATAATATCATAAGCTTGATAAAAATTTATCCATAATGTTGTAACCCTAATTTCTTAGACTCGGTGTTTGTTTTTTAAAGAAATAAACAACTACATTTAACCATGTTTAATAAAATATGACCTTTTCATTTTAAGAAGTGTTAAAAGGAGGAATAAAAATATAACTACACAAGGAAAAAGAAAAAGAAAATCATTTGACCTCTTGTGTTCTTAAATTTGTTGCTGCTTCTGAATTCAACTGCATGTATTCTTAAATTTGATCTCTTACATTCCGCAGATTATATTACATTATAGAAGACAACCCACACACATGATTGTATTGAAAGGGGAAGTCTCATATCATACTCCATATGACTGTGAAGCCCAACTCTCCCTGCTTCTAAATTGAGATCAGAACTCTGGATGGCCATGGAAAAATGCAAGGGCACCCACAAGTGGTGCATTGATGTAAGTGGTAGGCTCTGATTGCCTAAAGTTTGGTCTATTGTCTTGATATTGGTCATTCATATCTGGACCTCCAACAATTGCCCCAACAAGAACATTTGGATTGGGATTTACACTGAAAAAGTATTGAGAACCTTCCTTACATGATATGTGGCTTGGATGTTCTATGACAGAGGGCAAAGATGATCCCCTGTGATGAATGTACTTGGGGAAGTGTTGCCCATATCCCACCATGTAAGAAAGCTTCACAGGATTGTCTCCCAATATGTAGTCCACCTGCATGCCATTCATTCAATAGACTTGTTTTGCTGTCAATATAATTCATGGGAGAAAATTGTTCTATACAAAGTGAAAATGTGATTCTGTGCAGTAATTAAGCCTTTGTTTATCATGTGACCAATGGCTTATTTGAATCTGTTTTCATGGTGGGATTTTTGGGTATTTTATGGTACCTGGAGTTTGGCAGCTGAGCGAAGTGTAGCAGGAGTAACTTCCATGTTTGCACATTGAACATGTTGAGAGGAGTGGCCAAGGTAATTAGCATAGGCTAACAGTAAGAATGATATGGCTGTCACATGCTGCATGTTGCTCCCTCCCGGTTTGTAAATTAGCCCACCTGCAATACACTTGAGATTACATGTGAGTTTACTTAAATGAAATACCAAAACTCCAAATTAAACATGCTGAAATAGATCTGGTTTATAAATACTATTTATAAAGTATTTCTTGCAATCAGATATAGGAGCATAAATCTACAGTCATATCAAGGTTAAAGTAATGGGTGTCTATTTTGTTGAAGTTGTCAAGGGAATGATCTTGGTCTCATTCCTTATGATGTTGGGGCCTTGCAGACTCATCATGATTTGATCTCTAATAGACTTGTTCAAACCCATTCAACTCCATTTCAAAAGAAAACCAAAGACTTGTTGACCTGTTTTTTTCCAAATATTATGATTTATTATAATATTTGTGTACATTTTAACTTTTGTTTTAAAGTATGATTCCTATTACACTTCAATACTATACTTAAGGCCCATTAAATTCAAACTTCATTTATCTTGTTCGATCACTTATCTTTTTCATGATCTCAATGCCTGATTTGCTCAAATGATCAAAAGAGAGCCAAGATTGGTTTATTAAATTTGCCTTAGGCACTAGTTTTTCCTCTTTTAATCATTATAGGTGCAAGAGAAGTTGAAAGAGATTATATCTATTAGAATAATTTTTATCATAAAATTAAAAAAAATAGTCCCAAAATGTCAAAAACAATCATATTAGACTCCAACCCACCATAACACTAGTGTGCCTAATCATACATGATTACACCTAAACAAACCATACACATTATTGTCCTCAATAAAAAGATAACAAAATTGCATAAATATGAACCTTATCCTATATGCAACTTCTTCATCCAACTATTGAAAATAGGCATGCTCTCTGCATCTTTTATATTTATAATTTCATTTCTAACTCAAGTTCAATTTATAGAGTCCATTTATTTTTTGTTTATAAATTTTAAAATTAATTAATTGATTAATTATATTTATATTTATAAAAAAAATATTAAAAGTAAACAATAAAGTATGTTAGATTGTTTTGTAATTTTAACATTATAAAATGTATAAATTATTAATTTTCTATTAATTTGTATTACAATTTATATGGTATTTGTTTACTAAAAAATAAATATTTTCTTTTGTAGTATAATTATTTGATCAAAATTTTGATACCAAAAAATTTATATATAACATTTGTTAACAAAAGGAGTTAATAGTTAAATTAGTTTACTATTTGTGATAGTTATTATACTTTAAATGATTGTGTTAGTAGAATGTGTTTTTGGTTCTAGTCATACTTAATGATCTATAAGGAGAAAGAGGAGAACTACCATTGAATGTGATCCAAAACATCAATGTAAAATACATACAATTGAATTAAAAAATGCTCTCTACTAACATCATGAACTCTTTTTTTCATAAATACCTACCATAATTTTTTTAATATTAAACTTACTTTACTAACGATATTAAATAAAAATTACTATATAAATTTTATAATAACTTTTTTATAAAAATTACTAAATAAATTTTATATTAACTTTTTTTCAAAAATATATATCTCTAAAAAAACATTAACCCACACTATTATTACTAACAAAAATAAATAAAAATATTGAACTAACATAACTATAAATATGAATAATGAAAACAACTATTAAAAAATTATTGAGCTAAACATAAATATACATATAAATAATAATAATTAAAGAAGAAACAACTATTTGAAGTATATACTTTTAACCACAAGCAACTGTTTGTTTAGGTGAAGGGAATATGAACATTTTATAAGTTGTTTATTTTCAATCTTAAGCAACTATTTCTTTATCTCAATTTTTTTAAAAGCAAATCATATATATGATAACTGTACAAATGAAGATAAAACAGAGTTTACTTACCCGGGGTAATCACATATATGATAACTGCACAAGTGAAGATAAAACAGAATTTACTTACCCGAGGTGAATGGCACATGAGCAGATGTTGTCTGGGGCAATAGAGTACAAATGAAGTCATCAGCGTATCCCTTGTATGTTTCCAGAGAGGATACCTTCCCTAACAAGAATTCCTGCATAATAATACCAAAAACTAAGCAAAAGTACTGCTAAAACAATGATCAAAATGCACTTGTACAATGAAACACTACCTTAGATACAAGAACATTGATTCCAGCATGTTTGTTGTCCCATCCAAACTCATTAATGTTTTCATCAGCTCCCAAGATCTTCCCATTTGTTTGAATGTAGGTGATATATGAATGATTCTTGCTTGCCTTGTGCAGCCATGCTGCACCCCACAGCAACTCATCCTGTAAGAGAGGACACCACAATGAGATTTTGTACACTGTCAAGATCTGTTATGAAGATTTCATGCCTAGACAGGAAAATATAGACCCAGAAAAAATGGCTAGGTTTCCTTTCTGCAACAGGCAAGCATAAATTTAAGATGAGAGGTATGTCATAGAAGTGATGTTGCATTGTCCTATGAATGACCAAGTAAGGAGAGAGAATCAGTAAGGTATGAAGATCTGATAGTTTACATTGCTTATAGAGTTTGCCTACTCAAAGTAGAGATTCAGGCTGGAGACCTTTTAGAACATCAAAAAGTTAAACTTATAGCTATCCATGAGGCCATAACGTACTTGGTATCCATCAAAGTCGCAGTAGAAAGGACACACTACTGCTTTTAGGCTGTCACTGTAGGCTCCCCTGTATTTGTCTGCAAACTGGAAGACCTGTTGCACAAGTTAAGTTAGAGTGTGGAAGTAGGAAGAACTCTGATAAGTAGGTGTCAAGATATGATATTAATATTAGGATTCAAATGCATAGATTTTGATTGAGCCCATCGACCTATATTTTCATTGATCTATATTTTATGAGTAGTAATAGCAGAAAAAAGCACCCTTTTTTCATCTTTAATCAAGGAGTTACTATAAAGTTAGGATTAGTACTCTGATTGCAGTCTTGAGAAGCAGTTGAGAATAAGCAGTGTCTGATGTCTGAAACACAATGGATGCAGCAGCCAATGCTGCAGCAGTTTCAGCAGCAACGTCAGAGCCAGGATTATCTTTGGTGATTTTATAGACTGTTCTGGGTGTGTCCATGTCTTCTGGTCTCTCCCAACAAACATGATCTGCATTAGGATCACCTACCTAAAGTATAAGCCACCAACAAAAACTAATGAGATTAAGAATTCAGAACCAAAGACTGTACATTTAAGTTATATACAGTGTATAGAATACTATGCTGCTTCTGGATTTGATTGATTGCCCATCGGAATAATAGAGAGCATAAAGAGAATAAAAATGTAAAAATCAAATCCAAAAACAACATACAAACAGTCTCATATTTGTAAGTTCAGTCCAAGTTCTTTAGGAGAACTTTGAACCTTCTCCAAGCTACAGTCAGACATGCAAGGTGTGTGCACAGAATGCAGGACTATATCTCACAACTAGAACTTCTAGACCACTTTTCATTGCACCTATCACAATGCATTTACTTGTTTAGAAGATTGTTCATATAGAAGGATATAAAATCTTGACATCAGCTACAAATATGAAATGAGATTTTAATGTCACCTATGCATTTGGGGTTGCAGGAGCTATCAAAGATTGGTTTTTTAAGAGTTTACAATGTAAGAAAAATGTTAATGTTGGTCCAGACCTGCACATATACTGTGTCTGGATGTACTGTGGTCTTAAGGAGATAATCTGTGGCCCAGCGTACTGAAGCTCTAGCGTTCTGCAGTTCACTGCCCATGAAACTTCCAAACTCTATGACACTCCATGCAAGCATTGTAGTGGTGAAAGCCAAAGGGAAACCAAATTTGATGTTGTCCCCTGCATCATAGTATCCTCCTACCAAATCAACCTGCAATACTCCTCACATGATCAAATCACATTAATCAGTTTACAATGCATAGAAATCAGAAACTAAAAGCATATATATATATAAGCCCACTGCTTTGTGGGTTTGCTTGTATAAGAAAAGAAAGATTAAAGTTTGAGGTCCCAAATCACCCTACTGAGGATACGCCCAAATGGGCCCATTTGTGAACTTCTAGATAAATACAACAGTCATATCTGCCAACAGTTTTTTAAACTAAAGCTTACATTTTGAGCTGAACCATCTGAGAGAGCAGAGTCTCTTCTCCATTTGATGCGTTGATTTGGTGGGAGTTTTCCAGATCTCTGACCTTCAAAGAACATAATGCACTTCGACAGAGCATCTCCATAGTCATGGTGTGAAGATGACATTTCATTTCTGTAGATTGAATGCCAGTGAGCAGATGCTCCAAACATGAACAATACTGCTAGTAAGCATTGTAGTTGCAGTTGAGTTGTATGAAACATGCTTGCTTTCAGTTGGGTTCACAAAAATCAATGAGATTGAGGATTTTGCCGAAAGAGTGGGTAGTACTCTGCAGACTGAGATTGGGTGTAGTAAATCTCATATAACGAATGCCCATTGCCCAGAATAGATTGCTGTTCATGGGATGAAGAGCAGAGTGGGCGTTGGATACCTTCATGAGCACGGGCAATGATAGTTTCAACAGTCACAAGAATTTTATTGCCAGAGAAGGTCATTGGTCAAGACTGTATTCCCAACAAAAAAACTGTCAAAAATGTGTTGTTTTCATTCTGATTCCAACGGTTATTCCCAAGATATCCATGCTGTGTACCGTTGCATTCTACTCGGAAGTGGGTATTTTGTGTCTATTACTGAATCGGAGCATGCACAGTTATAGGGTGTGTATTAAATTGCGCCGTCTCAATCACTTGAAGAAGGTCCAGCCCAAGTTTTAACTACTTGGGCTTAGGAAGGCTGTAGGCTTAAATTTGAAAGGTTAACTAGGGGAAAAAGGAAAAGGAAAGGGTGTTTTATTGTCTACAAATGTATGGGTCTACATATGGGTTACAGCAATATGGGACTACCTGGTACTCTTTGTGGGAGGTATCTAACTCTACTACAAACGAGGCGTACATACCTTACGTCCTTGTGGGATTTGAAAGGATCTAGTAGTTGAACGCATTCTAATTGTTGTGATAGAAGTTGTTGATTTAATACCCATATTTATTGATTTGATACCCATACTTGTTGATTTAATGTCCGATTTTTTTTACAACATTGCACCAATAGTTGTGACTTTAAAGTGCATACCAATAATTGAATGCAATATACCATTAGTTGTAAAAAGCAACCAATTATGTGGTGCCACATCAGTTGCACAAGTATTGGGGCTCCTTTCGCACGACTATTGGTCTCACCTTTTTTTTTTATTGTTTTGGACACCTTGGCAAAAAGCATGTTGATGTGGCCCTGAAATCTTAGTTATAAGCAAGGGACTTCCAAGTAAGCTGTTGTAAAACATTGGGAGTGATTTGAAATTTCCATGTAGGATTTTGAGAAGTGCAAAGTTAGGGTGCACAACTACTGGGTCCTCTCCCCTAGTGATTTTTTTAAAACTTTTGGCATTTATAAACTGTATTGTCTTCTATTGGTTTCTTAGACGATTGGGTCTCGTGGACGTCATTAAAATTTCTTCATTCATTCTTATCTTTATTTTGAGCTCTTGGGGCTTGAAGCTACAATTGAACCTATTCTGAAGTTTGTTTAATGGAAAATCTTAAATTTTAGACTTTATTTTTTGAATAAAGGGGTAAAAACTTTATTGATAATCATAATCAAGAATTACATAAGAAAACCAGAGCCTCAAAACTCCAAAAGAGAACCACAAGCCCAAACAAAGATCAACCAGCTTCATAACTATCCATATCCTCACCAAAGATCTTATGCAAGTCCTGATAATAATTCGGGGAGAGATGCTCCCAACCCTCAACTTTCCAATCATCACCATGTTCCGAGGCCCACTTAGCCAAACAATCAACTGCTCTATTCCATTCACGAGGAATGTGGATGAAAGATACCTTCTCCATCATAGCACTAATTTGCAAAATCTAGTGAACAATCCCTGTCAGTTGCCAATTAATCCCACTCACCTTCTGCTCAATCAATAGGTTAACAATAATCTACGAATCCGATTCGTAGATAACCTTACGCCACCCCAACTCAAAAGCACACTCCAGGGCATAGAAAATTGCTAATCCCTCCATAAAATTATTAGATCGTTGCCCTTTATGCACCGAAAAAGAAGCAAACCACATCCCCCATACAATCCCTACCAACACCACCAATCCTAGCAGGATCCGAATTACCCCTATAGGAGCCATCAGTGTTAATCTTGATGGAATCATCCTGAGGGGGCATCCACCGTCTCACCCTTTGAACCTTCTTCATAGCACGTCTACCTCTCCTGACACAAGCTAAGACAAGAGACATCTCCTACAAACCCAACCTACTCACAATATCAGCCTCTCCTCTATCCAAAGGAAAATTCACCTCACATTTAGCTTCCACCGTCTCCCGGATCATTCCAATGATTCTATTACACACTTGTTGAACTAATAGTCTGACCTCCCTAAAGATCCTCCTATTCCTCTCTAGCCAGATCTGCCAAAGTATGAAAATGGGCCCAATGTGCCAGACAGTTTAGAGAAAAGAGGACAAAATAGGAGGCCTGCCCAAACTACTCCAAAACTCCACCAAAGAATCTGCGTGAACACAAGGGTGCTTCCACACCCCCCACCAGTAATGCCAGATTGGCAGTGAGAAAGGGCATTTGAAGAACAGGTGTGAAGAATGCTCCTCCCCATTACCACACAAAACACAGATGGAAGGCCCAAGGAACCCATGCTTGTGAATATTGTCTCGGGTTAGACATCTATTCAAAGCCAAAGTCCAAGCAAAACAGTTACACTTCGGCCAAGAGAAATTATTCCACGCATATTTCCACCAGTGCACCTCCCTCCCCTCCAATCTACGGGACAATAGCTCCTGGTACCTACTAGCCACAGTAAAAACGCCCTTAGGATTCAGGGACCAAGAAAGTCTATCCCTATCCTTAAGGGAACTATAGTGTCTACTCGCCAAAATGCCATGCAACTCAACGCAATCTTTATCCATACCAACAACTGGCCATTCATTAGGAACCTTCCACCTCTCCATCTCCAATTTCCCACACCTATAAATAGCCTTAAAGTTGCTCACTCTAGACCACCCTGCCTCCAGGAACCTCTGGCAAAGATTCCAAAGGTTAGGAAACTGATCAATGATGGGAGGGTATCCATCCCAAGAGTCGAACCAGAAAAGAACCTATTCCCCACTCTTACATATCCCAAAAAGTCCTTCCTTTATAAGTGCAGCCCCTTTCTTGAGAGTACTCCAAATCGTTGAGCCTTTTCCCGGAAGTAGATATCTTGGGATTTCCTCCTTTGGGATCCTCTGCATATACTTGTAAGACAAAATCCTAGCCGAGCCTCGATCATGTTCAACACACCACCTCCAATACAATTTAACCGCCAAAGCCTCCCCAAATAAAATAGATTGCCTTAAGCCAAGCCCACCCGACTGTTTTTGGCTACACACCAAGTCCCATTTGACAAGACACCATTTATAGGAGGGCAGGTTGCCTGCCCATAATAATTGTCTTGCCAAAGAATCCAATCCCTTCACAAACCACTTTGGGGCCACTTGGAGCATACACCGATAAATCGGAAGAACCTGAACTACCGTCTGGATCAGTTGAACCCACCCAACAAAGGATAACCATCTGTGTTACCAATGTTCAACCTTCATGCAAAATTTGTCCAGGATACCTTGCCATGAGTCCCTGGGAGGATTACCAGTAGAGATAGGAATATCCAGGTAAGCCAAGGGAAGAGAACCGACCTAGAATCTCAAGATATGAGCAATCCTCCTCTGAATAGTTCCAGGTGTGTTGAAGAAGAGGATGGAAGATTTATCCTCATTGATCAATTGGCCCGAAGCAGCAAGATAAACATCTAAGACTTTACGCAGATTTATAGCTTCTCTGATCCAAGCTAGTCCCATCAGGGTTGTGTCATCTACAAAATACAAATGAGATTGAGGAGGCATGTCATTACCCCAACTCCAACCTTGAATAATACCCAGACCCACATTATACTTAATCAACCTCCCCAGACCCTTAGTCAAAAGAATGAATAAGTACGGGGAGAGAGGGTCCCCCTGGCGAAGACCCCTAGATGCACCAAACAACTCAGTATGATCTCCATTAATTAGTACAGAGAAAGAGGTAGATGAAACACAACTCATTACCCATTGGATCCATTCATCAGCAAAGCCAAAAGCCCTAAGAATCTTTTGGAGAAAGGGCCAACGAACTCTATCATAAGCCTTAGCCATATCCAGCTTGATAAACATAGCTTTTTCCTTGGAGGTTGTCATAGAATGAATGGTCTTAGTAGCAATGACCACACCATCCAAGATTTGACAACCCTCCACGAACCCACTCTGCTCCTCAGAAATGACACCCCCAAGCCAATTCTTCAACCTTTCCGCTATCAACTTAGAAATGATCTTATAATTCACATTACAGAGAGAGATAGGACAAAACTGGCCGAACCGGTCAGCCCCATCACACTTGAGGATGAGCGCAATGAAAGTTGCATTCAAAGCCCAAAGCATCTGCTTATTCCTCTGGGACTCTTGGACCACCTCCAATAAGTCCAATTTGATAATATCCTAGAAATCTTGATAGAACTCAATCGGAAACCCATCTGGTCCAGGAGCTTTCCCCTTCTTCATGTGAAAAACAATCCTCTCAAGTTCTTCCAACAAAATAGGACCCATAAGCTGCTCATTCATCTCCCTAGTAACTAGAGAAGGAATACAAACAAGAACCTGATTCTCCCCTTCGGATTCCCCCTGAGTATCCTCACTAAAAAGGGATTGGAAATACTGCAAAGACTCCCTAGAAATCTCCTGCAAGGATAAACACTGCTCACCTCTATCATTAACCAGAATAGGAATGCAATTACCATGTCTTCTTGCTTTCACTGAATTGAAGAAGAACACAGTATTCTTATCCCCCGCTTGAAGCCAATCAATAGGAGCTCTTTGTTTCCAATAGATTTCCTCCCTAAGCTCTCACTCCTCTAAATCCTTGACTATGAAAGATCCCTGATGGATCCCCTTGCTGATCTGCTGTAGTTTTTAAATTAATAAACTATATTTTCCTGTATTTCCTTTGATGGTTTTAGAGAATAGACAGAAGTTGCAGAAGGTTTGTTTATTTTTGTGTTTTTGATAGTTTTTCAGCAAGTAATAATTGAAGAACAAGTACATGAAAAGAGTATTGGAAAAAAATGTTCATACATAGCCAAATCAGAATCGTACCAAGCAGATTTCTAATTATTTAAATCAAATAATTATCCAGATAGTGATTCCAAACAATTTCAGGAAGATTACAATAAGCAATGAGTCCAACCTAGATGAAGAGTGAATATTATAATCAAGAAGGAGGCTGCAACAAACATCCAAAGCTCTTACATAGCTCCACGTGGGAAGAGAAATGGCTGCAAGGTACAGTCATACGACTGTTAGGTGATGCCAAGCTGGAAACCCCAATCTCCACGTTGAAACCTAACTCTGTCTACTGAATCCTCCAGAAAAGATGTTGTACCAACTCTAAGGTACTGAAACTGAATGCAAGAACCAAATCACCACTATGCTGGGGGCTACGTCCCAGACAGGCAAGACCCTGGGGTTTTCATCCCAGATGTTGAATCACTCTCTAGAGAAAATTCTCCAAATCAAAGATGAAAATGTGTAAAGATAGCTGATAATTAGGTTATCATCTCCTTATAACTCCTTCCCTCTAGCTCGAACCCTAAAAGTGTATGAAAAGTGTGCTTAGGCTTATAAAGTCTTATTTCTCATTTTTTTAGTCGCCAAGTATAGAGAAAACGCCACTTTTTTAAAATAAAAGAATTTCATTCATCAAAAGGGTCCCTGACAAATGGGAAACATTTAGAAAAGTTCAAGACCTTTCCAACGAGCTATAACACATGGGCATATGCATCCAGATGAAGCCAAAAACCCCTTATTACTCCAAAATGGCTATAAACATAGCCTTATTTAATTAATTAAACGCTAACTTAGGAAATATTTAAATATATTAAAAATATAACCCAAATAGCTGCAGAAGGCTCAAATGACTTCGAAAGCCTGAAACGGAACCTGCCACCTGTCTGTGACTGAAATCAGAAATCATGGATCCACTGGCAGTCTTATCCCTAAAATCAAGGGATGCTCCTAGAAACTAAGAAACATACCCAAATCTTCTGAAACTAAAACCAAGGAATAGTCTCATGGAAACCCAACCCTGGATACTGTCATAACCTCCTAAATAGTAGGAATATCCTCCACAAATGTAGGAACTGCCTCCTAAAATTAAGGAACTGCTCCAAACTGGTCTACTTCTGCCAGAACACCAAATTCCAAACAATGAATATCCTCACTGAGTCTCTATCCACCACTGTCAGCCTACAAGACCCCACAAAAAATGACTCACATGTCTCTTCTAGATAGAGCTAAAGAGGGGACATGACAGTCCTCCCTTCTCGGAGATGCTTGCCCACAAGCAACTGCAACGCTGGATGCTGCAAAATAGACTCACCCTCCCAAGTGGCATCCTCTATGGGAAGATCTCTCCAACGTACCAAATACTCCCGAATCACCCTACTTCTCAGCCGTCGTTCCCTCACCTCAAGAATCTCCTCAGGAACCAAAGTCAATTTACCTTCCTCATCCATGGGAGGCAAATTGGGTGATACTGTAATATGTTGTCCAAGGGCCTTTTTCAGGCATGATACGTGAAACACATTATGAATTTTACTGCCAGGTGGTAACTCAATCTCATAAGCAACCTCTCTAAAGCACCTGAGAACTCTATATGGCCCATAAAAATGAGGTTTGAGGTTCTCAGCTACCCCCCCTTTAAGGGTGCTCTGTCAGTATGGCTGTAAGCATAGGAAAACCATGTCACCCACCTCAAATGCCCTCTCAGTCCTATGTCGATTACCATACATCTTTTGCTGATTCTGAGCATGCTGTAAATTCTCCTTGAGAGATCTCATGATGTCCTGGTTCTCTTGTAACCAATCCTGAGCTAAAGGAACTCTACTGTCACTCAAAGCCAAATCAATGAAGGATAATGCCTCGTAACTATAAAGAGCTTTGAAAGGAGTCATATCTATGGACATGTGGTGCGTAGTATTGTAACAATACTCGCCCAAATACAACCAGCGTACCCATGCCTTCTGCTGCCCCGACACGTAGCTGCGCAAATACCCCTCAATCCACTTATTGACTATCTCGATCTGTCCATATGTTTGAGGGTGGTAACTAGTACTAGGTGTCAACTCTGTGCCTGCTAGTCTGAAAAGTTCCTGCCAAAAGGAACTCATAAATCTACTATCCCTGTCACTCACTATGGTCTTCGGAAGACCATGGAGTCTAAATACCTCTCTAAAAAATAGCTCAGCCACCTGAGATGCTGAGAAATCAATTGTAATGGGAAAGAAGTGGGCATATTTTCTTAATCTATCCACTACAACATTGATACAATCTTTCCCCTGAACCCGAGGAAGACTTGTAATGAAATCCATAGAAATCCCTGTCCACTTTTGTTCCGGTATAAGCAAGGGTTGTAACAAGCCAGCAGGGTAGGTATGCTCCGACTTGTTCTGCTGACAAGTCATACACTCACGGACATGACGCAAAATGTCATCTTTGAGACCCTTCCATGATAATCTCTCCCGGACCGCTCTGTAAGTCTTACCATACCCTAGATGTCCTGCTATGGGACTATCATGAAAAGCGTGCAAAATTTGTTCCTTCAACTGTGAGCCAGGAACAAGATAAACCCTACCCTTGTAGTAGATAATTTCATCTACCACACTGTATCTATCATCCACTACCAATCCATCCATGACCTCACAAGCATGCTGATTTTTGGAATACTCAACTAAAAGTTGAGCCTTCCAATCTGTTGAAATCTCGCTCAATGAACATAGGGCAACAAGTGAGGGTTTTCTAGAAAGTGCATCAGCCACAGTATTATTCTTCCCCTTTATGAATTCGATATCGAAATCATAAGCCTCAATCTTGCTCACCCATTTTTGTTGTCGATCATTGAGCTCTGTCTGATCTAGGAAATATTTCAGACTGTTGTGGTCTGTTCTTACCACGAATTTGCTGCCAACAAGATACTGTCTAAATTTGGCTAAGGCATGCATAATAGCCAACATTTTCTTATCATAGGTGGAGTACAACCTCTCATTATCTCGTAGCTTCCTACTCTCATAGGCAATGGGGTGTCTGTTCTGCATCAAAACTGCTCCTATGGCCAAACTTGAAGCATCACACTCCAGAACAAATGGCTACGAGAAGTCAGGGAGTGCCAAAACTGGGCAAGTGCTCATAACCTCCTTGAGTCTATCAAAGACCCCCTATGCCTGTTCTATCTATCTGAATGCCCCTTTCTTTGTGAGGTCTGTCAAGGGTGCTGCCAACTGAGAGAAACCCCTCACAAATCTCCTGTAATAAGCACATAGGCCAAGGAACCCACGTAACTCAGTAATGTTCTGAGGGCTGGGCCAATCCTGAATCGCCTGAATCTTCTCCTCATGCACCTTCACTCCATCAGCACTGATCACATGACCCAAATATAAGACCTCTCTAAGTCCAAGCTCACATTTGGACAACTTAGCAAATAGAGAGTGTCTCTCCATAATGCTAAGTACCTCCTCAACATGTTTGAGATGGTCCTCCCAAGTGCGACTGTAAATCAAAATGTCGTCAAAGAACACTAGAACCGACTTCCTCAACTGCTTGTTGAAGATATGGTTCATACAAGACTGGAAAGTGGCCGGTGCATTGGTGAGGCCAAAAGGCATTACCAGGAACTCATAGTGCCCATAGTGACAACAGAAGGCAGTCTTATGTACATCCTTTGCTCATACACGTATCTGATGGTAACCTGAACGAAGATCAATCTTAGAGAAGTAGATAGCTCCATGAAGCTCATCCAACAACTCATCAATGCGTGGAATAGGGTATCTGTTCTTGATTGTCTTCTTGTTCAAAGCCCTGTAATCTATACACATCTGTAGAGTCCCATCCTTCTTCTTAACAAGCACTATAGAAGAAGCAAAGGGGCTAGAGCTCAGGCAAATGAAACCCATGTCCAACAACTCATGAATAGTCTTCTCAATCTCATCCTTGTAGGCTCTAGGATGATGATATGGAGTGGTAATCACTGGCTTAGCTCCATCCTCCATCTCTATCCCATGCTCAAACCCTCTATCTAGAGGTACACCAGAAGGTATGTCACCAAAGACTCTCCCATGACGGTCCATCACTGACTGAATATCAACATGAAATGCCCTGCTATCCTGAGATGTAGGTGTTTTGGACTTCACAAAACAATGGGTAGCCCAAATCACATCATTATGTCTAATAATAGTCTCCATCTTGCGAGAAGACACCTCTTTAGGCCCACCGTCTGAAGCTCCCCTCAAGATAGTCTTCTTCCCCCCATAAATGAACTCTAACTGCATACGATGGTGATCAATAATGTATTGCCCAATACCCTATAACCACTGCATGCCCAAAACCACATCATAATCCTCCAACGGAAGCACATAAAAGTCATATGTCAGAGTATAATCCCCCATCTAAATACTAAGTTGTGGAATCCGTTTAGTACAGGCCAAAACTGCACCATCTACAACCTTAACTCCAAACCCCCCAAACTCCTCAAACTGTCACCCACGCTTATCAACTAACTTCTGATCAATAAAATTGTGCGTGGCGCCTGTGTCTACCAAAATCATAACCTGCTGACCCCTAAGTGTACCTTTCAATCGAAAGGCGTGAAACCTAGGATAACTGGAGAGGGTAGCAACAGTCACTTTGGCTGATGCCAAAGGCTCAGGGGTGTCTATCCCCAACTGTGGTTGCTCCTGTTCAACCTCCTCTGTACAATCCTCAGTATCAATGTCAGGTACTTCCTCATCTCCCAACTTAGATGTCACCTCAATCAAATGAACCTTGCCCTTGCCCATACAACGGTCCCCGGGCTCCCAAGGCTCTTTGCATGAGAAGCATAGTTTCCTCCTTCTCAGATCATTTTGTGTCTCCTGGTCCATCTTGGGAGGTCTAGCTATCTATCCATCTCTAAACTGAGTGGTATTGGCCTTCTGAGGAGGTCGTGAATTCCTAAACGACTTCTTATCTGTCTGATAAGAAGTAGGAGTGGTGTCCAGTCTCAAGGTCACATCTATGGCATCCTTAAGAGTGGTCGACTTGAAAGCACGTACCCATCCCTTAAGCCTGTCCTGTAGTCCCTCAATGAATAGCATCACACTGCGCCTCTGGGGCATATCAGGTACCATAACTGCAATACGTTGGAACTCATTAATATACACCTCTACATGCCCAGTCTTTCTTAGGTGTGCTAACTCCCTGTAATAGAGCTCTGTGTCCTTACGGTCAAACCTAGAAATGAGGCGCTCAGTGAACTCCGCATAGGAATGGACCATGGCGTGGTCCTGGGTGACCAATCCGTGGTGCCACCAGTCATAGGCAACCCCATCTAAATGTAAGACAACAAACTGAATAGCATCACTCTCAGGCATGGGTATCAGTGATAGATAAATATCCAGGTTGTGCACCCATGCTCGTGCACTCGTACCACTAGTCCCATCATATGTAGCCAATGTGATCTTCCCAGTAGCTCTATTGAGGTCATAGTTCTGCTGCTAAGGCCTATAGCCCCAGTCTCCTCTGAACCTGGCGATATCTCTACACTATGCACAATATTGTGGAAAAGGAAAAAGATCCCTAACCTCTGGGGGTAGGGCTCTCCACTCAGCTGTAGCCACCCTGACTAAATCCTGAAAATCCACTTCTGGTGGCTCTATTTGTATCGGCTGCTCACCTGGTATAAACCGAGGAAGTAATGGTCTATCTCTAACTGGTGTATGATGTCTCTCATGCCTAGGGGAATGATGAGAGCTCCTAGCTGATGTATGAGATCCCTGACTATGTTGGCTTCCAGCCCCAGATACTGGTCTACTCCGTCTGCCTTTGTGTCTGTCCATTTCCAACCGCTCTAGGGTAACCTATATCTTGTCTAAGGTCTGAACAATCCTGGGTTGGGTAGTGATGAGAGTCCTCATCATCTCTCTCTCTTGTCTGTCTTCCTCCGCCTGATTTACTCCGACACCCACCTGTTCATCTGCCATGATAGGTTCCTGTTCTCTCCCACTCTCACGCTCGTACTGAGCTCTTCTGCAGGTATAGTATCTGTATAAGTCACTTCCTCCCGGATGCATAGAAAAAATAAAACTTAGCCCCACAGGCTGGCAGGAAAATAGCTCTGATACCACTGAAAGATTCCTGATGGATCCCCTTGTTGATCTGTTGTAGTTTTTAAATTAATAAACTATATATTCCTGTATTTCCTTTGATGGTTTTAGAGAATAGACAGAAGTTGCAGAAGTTTTGTTTATTTTTGTATTTTTGATAATTTTTCAGCAAGTAATAATTGAAGAACAAGTACATGAAAAGAGTACTGGAAATAAATGTTCATACACAGCCAAATCAGAATCGTACCAAGCAGATTTCTGATTATTTAAATCAAATAATTATCCAGATAGTGATTCCAAACAATTCTAGGAAGATTACAATAAAAAATGAGTCCAACCTGGATGAAGAGTGAATACTGTAATCAAGAAGGAGGCTGTGGCAAACATCCAAAGCTCTTACATAGCTCCACGTGGGAAGAGAAATGGCTGCAAGGTATAGTCGTACGACTGTTAGGTGATGCCAAGCTGGAAACCCCAATCTCCACGCTGAAACCTAACTCTGTCTACTGAATCCTCCAGAAAAGATGTCGTATTAACTCTAAGGTACTGAAACTAAATGCAAGAACCAAATCACCACTGTGCTGGGGGCCACGTCCTAGACAAGCAAGACCCTGGGGTTTTCGTCCCAGATGTTGAATCGCTCTCCAGAGCAAATTCTCCAAATCAAAGATGAAAATGTGTAAAGATAGTTGATAATTAGGTTATCATCTCCTTATAACTCCTTCCCTCTAGCTCGAACCCTAAAAGTGTATGAAAAGTGCGCTTAGGCTTATAAAGTCTTATTTCTCATTTTTTTAGTCGCCAAGTATAGAGAAAATGCCACTTTTTTAAAATAAAAGAATTTTGTTCATCAAAAGGGTCCCTGACAAATGGGAAACATTTAGAAAAGTTCAAGACCTTTCCAACGAGCTATAACACATGGGCATATGCATCCAGATGAAGCCAAAAACCCCTTATTACTCCAAAATGGCTATAAAAACAGCCTTATTTAATTAATTAAACGCTAACTTAGGAAATATTTAAATATATTAAAAATATAACCCAAATAGCTACAGAAGGCTCAAATGAATCCAGAAGCCTGAAACGGAACCTGCCACCTGTTTGTGACTGAAGTCGGAAATCATGGATCCACTGGCAATCTTATCCCTAAAATCTAGGGATGCTCCTAGAAACTAGGAAACATACCCAAATCTTCTGAAACTGAAACCAAGGAATAGTCTCATGGAAACCCAACCCTGGATACTGTCATAACCTCCTAAATAGTAGGAATAGCCTCCACAAATGTAGGAACTGCCTCCTAAAATTAAGGAACTGCTCCAAACTGGTCTACTATTGCCAGAACACCAAATCCCAAACGCTGAATATCCTCACTGAGTCAATATCCACCATTGTCAGCCTACAAGACCCCATAATAAGCTGACTCACATGTCTCTGCTAGACAGAGATAAAGAGGGGACATGATAGGTTGCCTTGTCTTCCTCCCTAAGTAAGGCTTCCTCCCTAAGCAAGGCTTCTGACAAACAATGCTCCCTTATTTCTCTAGTAATGCAATTAAACTCTAATTGAGTAGCTATCTTAGCATGAAAAATATTCCCGAAACACTGACGATTCCACCATTTAAGCTGAAACTTAACAAATTGCAGCTGCTTGGCAAAAGTGTACATAGTAGTGCCAAAGGTTGGCCTCCCTTTCCTCCACCACTCCACAACATGATCCTGCAAAGAAGGATCCCGTAACCACATAAGCTGGAATTTGAATGAAGGAGTGCGAGCGACCCGAGCAAAAGAAGACACAAATTTATGGGCCAGTGGTCCGAACCTCTCCAATCTAAAATCTCAGAGCATGTGGACCACCCCCCACCAACAAACTAGAAACCAAAAAGTGATCCAGCTTCTCTGCAATCCAATACTCCCCTACCCTCTTGTTGTTCCAAGTGAACAGACCATTACCAGGTTTAATGTTAGCAAGATGCAAGGTTGATATACTATCCTTAAGAAGGAAGGAAGAAGGTTCCAATCGCATAACACCACCCTTCTGCTCACTCAACTCTAGGATGGCATTGAAATCACCCGTCATAATCCATGAATGAAAAGGGAACAACCCTCGCATAAAAGAAATATGAGACCATAAATTCTGCTTGCCTAGAAGATCAATGGGGGCATAAATGTTAGTAAACAAGATATATTCCTCAGTCTAAAGGCTAGAAGCAACCCCAGATAAAGAAGATCTGGAAGCAACCCACCATATAGGACGAATCCTCAAGGGGTTCCAAAAACAGGCCACCCCTCCAGAGGAGCCAAATGCCCCAATACACTAACACTCGCCTCTCCCCTATAGCTTCGGCACTAGACCCAACATACTTTACACACATAATTTAGTTTCCTTCAAGAAAAGGACATCAGGAGAATGACTCCTTATTAACTCCCAAACAACTTTTTGTCTAGGGCCACTGTCCAAGTCCCTCACATTCCATGATAGCACAATCATTTTGGGGGATTGGAAAAATGAGAATCCAGAGTCTTTACTGACCCTGACTCAACCAAATTCTCCCCCATCAATTTGATCTTATCCAAGTCCTTCTTTCTGCCAACCTTCGAAATCTTCTCCGTTGCTCCTTTTTTAATGTCTTTCTGATGAAGACCCAGATGTAAGGACATCTTATTACTTTTGACCTCACCAGATTCCAATTTTTGTGTTGCAAGAGAAACATCCCCCCCAACCAACTTCACTTCACCACCAGAAATGGGTCCCAATTGAGCCACTACTAGCTGATCCATCTCCATTTGTTGAACCTGGGTAGAATCCCAGTTCATACTATCAGGAACCAACCTTGATGCACTTTGATCCAAAGGAATTAACCTCGTATTCACCTCTTATTGGCTAAGGTCATCCGAGGCTTCGAATTTGTTAAAGGTATCCTCCTCCTGTCTCTCTTGCAAAGACCTCTTTTGTCCCTGATTCCTGTTCTTTGTCTTAACTGAGACAAAACCATCAGCACCCACCACCTCATCAGACATGACAGGTTTTCCTTTATCAGCCTTGTCTATGTTACTGGAAGGCTGTTGAGGTTGATGCACAACCAGTTTATACCTAGGGCACTTGCGTTGCAAATGACCATACTCATGACACAAACAACACTGAAATAGTAAAGTCCCATAATCTAGTTGTTGGACCCAAGAATCAGAGCCCACACACATATCTATAGCATCAGGCAAAGGGTTACTAAGATCAATTTCAACACAGATACGAGTGAAAGTCATTACCTTTCTCCCCAAGGTTTGCGTTGAAGATCCAATCGACTTCCTGAGCATTGAAGTGAGCATCCGCAACACATCCTCCCGACAACATTCCATCGGAAAACGCGATAAACAAACCCACATTGGGACCCTATTCGGGAGCTCCTCCGAAGGGTTAAACCCCGCATGCCAAGGTTTGATGAACAACCCCACCTAGTTATAAAAATGTGGGCCTCCTTCAAAGACCCTATTGTGATCCTCTATGCAATTGAATGTAACCATGAAGTAGTTGTTTGCCAACAACATAACCTCCATTTCCCCTTCTGACGCCGAAATCCTCTGAGCCCAATTCTTCAGAAACTACAGAGAAACCCTCATCCCCAAAAATTTGTAGTAAAGCGAATGCTTTGAAAAATATTCCACATCCTCGGCAATCATCTCAGGCAGAATTACCAGTTTCGGCCTCTCTTTGCATCTCTCAAGACAATCGTTAAACTTCAAAATCAAGGATCCATTGGACACACCAGCACCAGCAACCCCTGAGTCGGGAGCAAAGAGATTATTATCAAAAGTCTTAACACCATGATTCGGAGAATGCGAACCCATGGCTGCTTGAAAATCCAGGCTGGGAGAAGCCCCCGAGGTTTCCTCTTGAGAACTAGCCATCCCGTCCAGCCTCAAAACCCACCCAACAAGAAAAAGAGGAAGAGCAAGCCCAACTCCCCAGAAAAACCCGCTACACTCTCCACTCAAAATCCACCGAGACTAGATCCCGAGCTAAACCCCACCTCTCCCCGCAAAGACCACACAACGCTGCTGCAAACACCCATGCCAACACACCCACCACTCAAACCCTCACCGTTGAGTCGCCACCAACCCCAAACGAACCTACACCAAACGTCACCCCTCCCTGCATAACCAAAAGCTTCCCTCCCCTCTACGCACAACCAACACCCCCGCTCACAGGCTAGGGCACGGATGCCCTAGCTGGGCTCCTACTAAGCCCGTGCACGCCATCTATACTTTGAACAAACCGAATATTTAAATTTTAGATTTTAGTTACCATAGATTATTCAAATTAATTGATTCATAAAGTGTGTTTTCTTTATTTTTACTTTGAGTTTGTGAGGCTTGAAGCTACAATTGAACTTACTTTTAAGTCTAAGTTAATGGTGAAGTCTTAAAATCATAGGTATAAGTTATGATAGATTATGTGAATATTTTTTCATCAATGTTTGGATCACACTACTATATGATCCATCATTACGGATATTCATTTAATAGATTATGTGAATATATTTTTTCATCAATGTTTTGATCATACTATATGATTCATCGTTACAATGAGCAAATAAAAAACAAGAAATGTATTTTTTATTTTTCATTAGAAATTATATGTAAAAAAATAAATATTTGTTCTTCTAAAATATAGATTTTTTCTAATTTTATTTTCTTAAAAATAATTTAAATTTATTTTTTGATTGTCATGTTGGTAATTTTTAATTAAATTTTCATTTATAAAAATAATGAAGAAATAACCCTAATCATAATATAGATGAAAATAGAAATTAAAATTATTTTATTATATTTTAACTTTTTATTTTCAGTAATTTAGATTGAAACAATACTTACTTTTAATCCCATTTTCAATATTTTCTTTTGAGTAGAAGCAAGCTAGTGTTCATTTATATTGGAGAATTTCTAGCATGCAATATCACTTAACAAGATGAAATTGAGAAATCCACTATATTTTAAGAGATCTTGTACCACTTCCATAAGAAGCATTATTAATTATGGATGTAGTTCTTCAATATGCTACCTTCAAAATGTAATAATGTACTTTTTCTTAATAGAATGAATGAGTCACAAAAATGTTTTAAACACTATAAATTTACTTATTATTATTATTTATTTGGTAGCTTTATTAAAAATAGTATAATATTTTATAGGTAGCATTTTAGGGTAGGGAATCTTCAAAGAGTTTTGATGGTTTTTTAAGGTTTCTATCAATCTATTTGCCATTGGAACAGGTTAATTTTCACATAAAATGATACTGAATTTTTTTAAAAAAAACCTTTCAGATGTGCAAAACACGACGAGTATTTGTGCAATTTTTTGCGTTTTTACAACAATTGGGATGAAGATCGTGAAGATTTCATGCTGAAAATTTCGTCCAAATCCATTGTGTTTTGCACATTTTGAAAATCGCATGGAATGCCATTTTATGTGGAGATTAGTCGCTTCCTTTGCCATTTGCATGAAGATTTATTGATTCAAAATCTTGAAGTTGATTTGTTCTAATTGTTGAGTTTTTTATAAAATGTTATTATTTAATTATCTTATTAATTTTTACTATTTAGGATTATTTTGAAGCTCGTCATTTCTCATTTTTATTATCATTCTT
Source organism: Cryptomeria japonica (assembly GCF_030272615.1). Lineage (NCBI taxonomy): Eukaryota > Viridiplantae > Streptophyta > Pinopsida > Cupressales > Cupressaceae > Cryptomeria > Cryptomeria japonica. The sequence goes on along the minus strand of NC_081407.1, from coordinate 140,974,068 downwards.
ACAAAAAAAATCATTTATATTTGCTTGGTGCATTTAACTTTGAGTTTTCTTAAAATGTTTAGGTTTGTTGCCTTGTGTTTTTGTTGTAAAGATGCTTAGGCAACTTGAATTGGTGCGATTACAATTCATTCTATTTAAGCTATGATTCAAAAGACATAAAGGATTTGAAGATTTTGAGTGTTGGTATTGATTTGTATGAAGTTGACATATGTGACAATGATTTTGTACATGATAGCTTGTAGTGATTTATACAATAGTATTGATCTTTTAGAAAAATATCAAATTATATTGCTAACTAATTGATCTTTTAGAAAAATATCAAATTATATTGCTAACTTTGAATTAGTTTCCTTTCTTTTCATCTAAACAATAATTTTATGTGGAGAAGCTTCAAGAAGATTCAATGGTCTATTAGGGCTTCTACCAATGCATTTGACCTATACAACAAGATCTCAATTAAAAGTTTCTTGTTGAGCTTTGTAATTTAAAAATTGGTATAACTTTTAAAAATTATAATGTGACCTATGTAACAAAAGTCACAAAATAGATAGAGAAAAATCAAGATAGCTCTATATCTATACGTATTATTTATAACAAATTTTGAGATTGTGCTCCTCATATACAAGAAAGTAATTAAAATTCATAAAACTCATTTGTAAACATGTTTCTCTTATTAGTGTACTCCGAAGTTATCTTAAAATTTAACTTCAGCTAAATATGTGGCCATTTATTTGGATAAATGGCTTCATTGTAGGTGATCATATGCCACTATCATAAAGTAATCATAATTTATAAATTACTCGATGATTCTATTATTTACCTACTTTAGGAGTAAATGTCTAATGTATGAGATGTAAAATTGTTTTTTTCACTATTCTTTGTATCAATTTTGTTATATTATTGAAATTATTGCTCGACAATTATGAAGTGATATGCCACATTTATTTAAATCAAGAGTTTTTTTTTTGACAAGTGGTTCATTTATGGATAATATGCTACTTTATGATAGTGGCATATGCTAGGTAAGTTACATTTATACACATGCAACTTTTAGTTTTTGTGGTGTTTCATTATTTGTTTTGAGAAAGGAAATGTAATCTTATGTTTGAGTTGTTATGGAAGCATTCTTAAGACATTATTTGTGTATGTTTATGTGTTGTCTATATTCAAAAAATTATATTTAAAATAAGTTTATGTCTAGGTGGTTATTATGGACGCACTTAAGGACATTATTTTGTCAACTTGTGCACTTCATATATTTGGAAAATTATTCTTGAAATTCTAAACTTCTTTCTTTTAAATTCGTGTGAATTGCAATTAATTTTATTAAGGCTATGATAAAGGATATGTAGAATTGAGTATTGGTATTAATATATATGAAGTTTACTCATGTGACAAATTATTGTTTATGGTGACAATAAAGGTTAGAGAAGCTTTAAGGATGTTTTGGTGGCCTATTAAGTCTTCGATCAATTTATTTGATATGTACAACACTATCTCATAACTTTGAATCGTACTATTACATTGTCATGATTATTGGGTTGTTAATAAGACATTATTCGACTGTCTCAATATTTTTTTCTATCTAAGAGGACTTTGGAACTTGTCATTTATCTTCTTTATTATCTATCTTACAACAAAATATAATCAATTATGTTCATTTGGTGGATCTAATTTTTATTTTGCTTAAAATGTTTAGGCTTGTTGTCTTTTTTGTTACATATATTACACACTCAAAAAGATGCTAAAGAAACTAATTTTGTAATTCTCTCATCCTTGCAAATTGCTTTTTCCTTGAAAATCATGTGTAAAAAAACTCATTCTTCCAAAGTTTAGGGTTTTCCATGATTTTATTTTATTTAAAGTAGTTTTGAATCATATCTTGATTAGTGTGTAGGAATTTACCTATTATAAAACTCAAATTTCCATTTATAAAAATGGAAATTTACCTATTATGAAAGTCAAATTTTCCTTCATAAAAATGACAAAAATACAACCCCAATCATAATGTAAGTTAAGATAGAAAGTACAAATATTTATGATAATCTAGAACTTCTTATTTTTATGGTTTAGATTGAAATCCATACAAATAAACATAAACTCACTTTTATCACATGTTGAGTCGATTTCATTACATACATTCAAATAATTTTAATTAATTAAAATAAATGAAAGTAAACTAGTGAAAATATCTATTAGTAGAAGAATAAATAAAATGTATTATCTATGTAAATGAAAGATAAAGATAATAAAGAGTCTTCAGTTCAAATCTAAGTGTCTCATCCAAGGATACTAGCGATATGTAGATGTCTACATGTAGTATTTTCATCTCATATGGACCACATAAATAGAACACACAAAAATGAAGAAGACCCAACTCTATAATTTAGCTAACCTACAAAACCTAGAAGTGAGAGATGCAACAACAAATGCTAGATTTAACAAAAATACAAGGAAATAAACTAAAAAATATATAAATGATTAAATGTTAAAAGGAATAAACAATAGACAAGTGAATGCAAACCTTTGTACGTTTGAATGTCCTCATGAAACCTACACACAAAAAGAAGAGGAAATTTTTAAGGAGTTCTTTGGGGACTTGCCTTATCAAATCCTTGCTTTGGTGTTTCCACCTCCATAGTAGATAGATAGATAGATAAAAGATAACATTGATCTAATAAAAAGATAAATGATTTGATAGATAATGGATGTGATAAATCTCAAGATGCTCAAAGATACAACACAAATAGAAGGATATTTTATCAGTAAGGCTTGGGAAAGCCAAGAGAGCTATAAAGACTACTATGAAAGTGTTGAAACAAGCTATAGAGAGTTGTGAATGAGCAAGAGAGTGTAAGAGAAACAATTGATTTCAAAGAGTATCCAAGAGAGATTGTGTGTGAAAGATTTATAAGTGAGAAGAGGACAAAAAGAAAGGGGTGGACAAGTCATTTCAGAATCATTCTAAGTCCTTTCCTCTGACTTAATAAAATGGCTAGTGGAGAACGCTCAAGAATGCACTTTGAACAATAAAACATCATAGGATGATAGTGTTATGCACAAATGTCTGCACTATGTGCTAGTGTCTAGACAAATCGCACTAAAAAATGGTGGAAGACAATAAAATCATAGGATTAATGCAAAAGTGATGCAAAAATGTAGTTATTGAAAAGAGATACTAAGCATATTGGTAGGAGAAAAGGTTGATGCAAGAGCTAAATTGAGCCTACACAAATGTTAAGAGAATGAACACTAACATAGATACAAAATATAGGTGAAATTGCAAGGATTTGCAATTTACGATACTATGCTTGATAATGTTTTATATGTTGTGGTTGAAAGTTTAATCTAGATTCTTTTTTAGTTCATCAAATTTAAGAATTTTGCATCTGCATTTCTAAGATATTCAAGTTCATTTTTATTTTATTCTAATATTATTTTTTTAAAGATTAAAACATTTTAATGTACTCAACTCTTTTCATAGATCCTTTTGAATTTATTTCCATTATTCATGTGTTATGAAGTACAAGTAAGTAAATAAGCTCCTCTATTGATATTGTGTTGCATATGTTTTAACTAACAACTTTTTCAATAGTTTTAACAAGTTTTTCCTAATGCAAATCTTTTTGAATTATAATTTTATGCACGCTAAATTTTAATGAGGTACTCTACAGTGTGTTGCAATAATATATTTTCATTACATTCATATGTTCAAATAATATGTCAATCATATGTTTAAATGATATGTCAATCATTGTTGTTCTCACATTCTTGAAAATATTTTTATTTTTCTAATTTTTGGTCATTGATGAACATTTAAACCGTTTTGAATCATTTTGTATGATCCATGTGAGTTTTTCAAGCACTATTCTTTTTTATTGAATGGTTGTGATTCTCACTTTTCCTCTCTTTTGTATGAGTATTGTGTTTATACTATTTGATCACAAGCACTTCACTTTATTGCATTGAGACTTTTTATTATTTCATACATTGTTTGATGTTCATAATACAAACATCTATTCATATATATTATTTTGGTAAATGAAAATGATATCATTTTGTTAGATTTTATGACTAGTAGTTTATTTAGAATTAGTCTACATCTCTTGCAAGGTAAACAAATTTGCTCTTGGATTTTTATTTCTTATGGAGCAAACACATTACTATGTTCAAGATTTATTATCATATTTGCATCAAGCATCTTACCACTACATGCTATTTTTGTAGCCTTAGATATTTATTCTGTATGGAACAAACACACGACTCTTTTCAAAATTTACTACTAATGTGTGTATCGAGCATCCTGCCACTACAAACTATTCTTGATTGAGTTAGTATTTTAAGTGTTGAATATTTCTAACAAATTAGAGATGATCAAGATTTTTCAGACATTGAGTGTTAGAGAAGAATTACAATTACACAGTAACATTTGAAAATATTAAAGACATGCTTGAGTGTTAGAGAAAATTTCCATGAATAGTTAGAAAAAAACAAAGACATGTTTCATGCTTTAAATGTTATAAAAGATTCCTAACAAACAAGCTAAGAAAAAATAAGATTAAAGATACACTAATATTTATCAACTCTTAAACTTATATTCTATTAATTACCATACATAATCAAGTAATAATAATTTTTTTTTTTTTTAATGAATATATGGATTTCTATTAATGAAAAGATATAGTACATATATTTACAAAAAAAGTAGAGGGACACAAGGTCATCCCTCATAGTCATATGGATGGAGCCCATATAGCTAAATTAGAGTCACACGAACAGAGAAAAGCAAAATACCAAGTAAACAAAATAACAGAAAAACACAATAACCAATTGCTTAAATGATGAGAGCAATCTCGAAAAGTGATGAAGGGAGATCCTGATCATCCAATTTTCTCCACACATCAGCGAAATCAATTTTTAACTAATAAACAATCAAATCTTAACATCTATAAGTATTAATCACAGAGTAAAAATCATCAAACTCAATAAATGCCTTATCCACTTTGGGGCTCAATAAATGCCTTATCCACTTTGGGGTTTGCTCAAGTAATCAAATTTCTATATATATGCAAACACACTTGAGTTACCCTCCATCTCCAGTTGGGCCCTCTACATGTGCAACTGCAATTGCTTGTCTTCCCCATGAATGATAATGTGAGTTTTCTATGGACTATGATTAACTTTGTGCAGAGCACATAGCAGAGATGCCCTTCACGTTGACTATGCCCTCCAAATCATGTGAATGTTGCATTGGCACATAATGCCGACAAAAACAAAGTGTAAATTTTGTGAGCCCATTTATGATTTGGCATTCCAACTCATTCTCAATTTATGCAAGGCTTGCCATGTTATATCTCAACATACTTTATATTATCAATTATTTAATTCTTTCAACATCATTGATAGTTTGACAAGCAATGCTAGGCTTTAATAAAGTCCTTAGATGGGACCTCTTGTCCCCTTGCTCTTTGTCTCTAACTTTGTTTGAATAGAGTGTGTATGTGGTTCTATCTTTATTAAGAGAGATGACAAAGCAAATGAGCCAAATTTAGGTACAATTATTAGGACCCCACAACTATAACGATCACTTCAAAGAATGCCACCCACGTGACCAACACATATATTATAGTTATTATTTCGTACTAGTAGATTAAGATATAATAAGATCATGTATTGATTGAGTGTGATAGAAAATGTGCACTAAATTATTGGCTTTTAATCATTGAAAAGAAATACTATGTTTTCCTAAAAGGTATATGTAGTCTAGATAAAGCCAAATCAAGTTTTAAAAAATGTTTTTTTAAATAGAGTTTAGCTTAAATAAAGGTTAAATATTTTATAAATAGGAGTTAGGATTAGAAATGCTCATATATATATATATATATATAGAAATGTTGATATAATTGAATTTGAAAATATAATGAAATGATAAAAAGTAAATGTGTATTTTTATGTTGATGAAGACAAGATGAACTTTATTATGGTAGACGTTTGATGTTTAAAATGTGATGTTAGAGTTGAAATAAATAAAAAAGGTGATTTCATTTTGTGAAAATAGAACTATTTATAACCTTAGGTCAAATTCATGCTTGTGAAATTATTCTTCACACTTGTAGGTTTTATATACATGAAAATGAACTTTGAATAGATACAAATAATGATTTACCTTGACATGTGGGCCTAGAGTAAAAATTGGTAGCATTTGTTCTATTGAATCAAAGCAAAAAAATTACAATGAGGGGGTAGCCATCAAGTTGTCCAAAGAAGAATAAATAATTACATTACAACAATTTAGCCAAGAAAGACAAAATACCTTTGAGAGCTTGGTAGTGTTGGCAAACACCTTCGAGCACTTATTAGGTGAGGAGTTGGCAAACTCTTTGGATTCCCTTAAACCCATGAAAAAAGATGATGTCAACAATTTAAATGGATATTAATATTTTTATATGGATGATATTAGTACTCCATATAAATGACATAAGCAACAAATGCAACATGTTTAGAAATAGGGTAAACTACTATAACCTAAACTTAAGCAAATAGTGAGCAAATATGAAATATTGATCAAAGTCTTATGTGATTAACTATTTAATTATGTAAGGAGAAGCATACAACAACAATACTATCAATAAAATTAGAAAATTCATAAAATCAAACCCATAACACCAAACAAATGTGGAGAAACCCTTTTGGGAAAAATTCCACCACGAAAGAGAGCACAAGCTTGTATATAATCATAATAGTAATGTTTCATTAATACATCAACTCTTACTCTCTAATTTCATTCCAATAGCATGAAAGAACCCAAACTACAAAAACCATTATACAACAATCCTTCACATCCAATTTATAGAGAATCGAAGAGGGAAAACAACGAATGGTTTCCTAAAACCAATACCCATGGTATGAAAAAAAATATAATGCTCCTCATGACCAAATATTCATTTCCATGAGTAGTAACCACTAAATAGCATCTTAGACCAATAAGTTTGAACATCACAAGTACACTTCCCCAAAATAGGTTCCAAAAGACCAAAACTTGTGAGAGACCTCGTCAATATTAAGAAGATGCTCACTATCTCGCCTACCACTTAGAATTTAGGAAATATCATAAATGCATTCAAATGCACTATAACTATCACTCTTATAATTATCCTCCCTTAAAGATACTAAAACTAATATTCCAAGTCAAACAAGCAAGAATAACAATAATTCAACCAATTAGTCTTAGGCATATATGAACAAATTTTCAAGGTGTTGGAGACACATGAAATATGTTAAGATTGCAAGGTTAATAGTACCTTATCATAAAAAATACACCAATAAATCTAGCTAGCAATTCATACAAATGATATTGATTGTATAATGTGATAGTAATGGTCAAAGAATATGCTAATGTGTTGGTTATGACGGGTGATGAGAGCCTTAATTTATTTTTGTGCCAACATCATAGATGAGTTTTATTTAACTACATTAGCACCATACCTAACATGCATAGGCATACAATTTATACTCAAGACATGTGATGTTTGGCATGCCATTTTTAAGGAGGTGTTAAATTAGTGGTGGACGTGAATAAGGAAGGCACCTCCTAGAGTGGTTGAATTGGTGGCCACTTGAACCAAGGGAGGTACTAACTTCATTTTTTGCATAGATAAGACGACCCATATGACCATATAGTAGCTAGTGAAACATATTGGCGCTTGAAATCAAGAGCTCAAAAATGGAAAAAAAATATAGTCAACTGTAGGACATTTTATCATCGATTGCAATGGTGCACTCAAATTTTACCTAAAATATTATGCCTCTTGTAAAACCCAAGAAAAATAAACACAAAAAATCCAAATGGCAGCTTAACTTTCTAGTCTCTAATATAGGTGAAACAAAAGGCCTAGTCTAACTTTCTTGGCCTTCTAGGTATAATGGAGTAATAAAATATGTTGCATATAGATCACCAAAAATCATCTCACACCTAAAATCATAAAAGTTGGTGTTTTAAAAAATATAAAAGATGGACTAGATTATGGCATCATGACTTTGATACCATAATAGACCTGACATAAACTTTATCTCAAATGTGTAGGAGCTCTAATACCTTGTTAGATATTGTGATAAGTAAGAAATCAACCAAGACTTAATATGATGGTGATAGCCAGAACACTATTCAAGATCAAAAGGTAGGATAAACAATACTGTTTCTTATTAATCAAGAGGAAAAATATGTAGAATGCATGAAAAGTAAGAATAAGAGAAAATAAAGCTAAGTGAGTGTGCATGCCTATGAAATGAAAAGGAATGGGATGGAAGAGCACTCAACCACTAAGAATTAAAACTCCCAAGATATGAGTGCACTTTAATATCCAAATAGGAAGTGTAGCTCCCTTGGAAGAACGAAACATCTATCACTCCCACTATCATTACTAAGCCAAAATAAGGCTACTAAAGCAAGCTAAACTAGGTATAGGAAAATGCCTAGTAAACTAATGTAAATGAAAAAGACTAACACCAACAAAATATGACAAGAACTAATGTCCACTCAATTTTTCTATCGTACAAGCTTTCTAAATGTCAATTTTGAGAAAAAAAAAAGGCTCATTGTCTCAATTTCTTAGTGATATATATGGAAATGAGATCCTAGGCCAATGGATGAAAACTAAGACCTCAAATGTCCATTACATAACATTGGAACACAAATAGGTTCATCTATAGTCGTAATACTAGAGTTAAACACTTGGGTTTATGTTCCTTTGTTGCAATGAATTTGAGATTGTGAAGAATGTGTTGAAGATCTAGGATCAATGATAGGAAAATTATGACTTTCAACAATTACAATAAATTACAAAACAAAAAACCAACATAGTAGGCTAGATCTAGAAAGAGGACACGAAAAGGAACCTAGGCTTAGAATCTTATTCTAAAAGTATCATTTTATGTGTTGGATGACATAGTCTAAGGGTGTATGAATTGATATAATGGAGCAAAAAATTTAGTTGGGAGGTCCTATAAGTCCGCCTTCCAAAAATCCAACCAAAAAGTGTTAGACACGTGTGTTAGGAACCCTTGTTGCACATATGAGTTTATGTTGTTATTGATGTCAAACTTATTGGTCCAAAAAATGATCTGGTTGGTTTGAATATGTTCTATTACAATACTAAGTCTGATATAGTTTGGTTGATTAAGTTAAGGACCAAGGTTTGATACAGGGGTTACATTACTATACTACAAATTGGTATATGGTCAATTCAATTTATAGATTGGTATATGGTCAATTCAATTTATAGATTGGTATATGGTCAGTTTAGTTTATATAATAGGTTGCTTGATGAGAATTCTAGAGGTTTTTGGTAATTGGTTCTAAAATACGGATGATCCAGATTTGGTGTAGAGGTGGATATTGTATACAGTATGTTGGTGAATTTCTATGATGAAAAATAAGGTGGTATGTGGATATTTTGTATACTGATATGATTATTTTAATTTGTTGTCTTGGTCCAGAATGTGGAAGGTGTATTGCAGACAATTGTGTGGTTGATGTATGATGATCGTCATCTTTAGAATTTTGATAATCATATGTTTCTCTATTGAAAACACATTGGCTTGTGCAGTGATAGTAAGATTGTGTGAAAGGTTGTGGTGATCAGGTATGACAATACATCATGTGTAGATGATGTACAAACATATGGAAACTATTTAAGGGCATACTTGATGACAAATATTGATGGTATGTTATGTTTTCAGAGCTTTGATGTTAGTCAATTCGGTCCGGAGGAAGAATGCTACTACTTGTGACTGTTTTGGTGAACAGTTTGACTACTCGGTGACTTGGTTCGACCAGTGCCAGAATTATATCAAATGATGTTGATGATGGTAGTCATGATTCTATTGATAGCTTATGTTGACCTTGTGGTTGTCTACATAATATGTTTTTTATTCAAATTGAAGTTTGAGTTTTGTAAACTAGTGTAAGTTAAAAGTTTTTTTCTTTTTTTGGGTTGATCTAAGGAGTTTGGTCTGTACCATTGTGTGTGATACTATTTTTGGTAATGACTGCAAGGTATGTTGACATGGTGTAGTCCTCCACATGTTTCTTTTTCCTTCCGAATTTGCATTGGAGATTGTTATTAAGGTTGAAAGTTGCTTCTACACGTTTCATCCACTCCTGGCCAACCTATTGATGTCCTAAGTATAGTAGACACTATACAAAGGATAAAATCATTATAAAGATATTAAATTTTGGATGACATTGTGAAAATATATACAGTGATCTAGGAGTGCGATTGAATAGAAGATGAAGGATGGTTTAGATGTGCTTTAATTTGTGAACTGCAATCAACATTCCAATAGATGCAATTCTTTATCAGTTTAATCTTCCGATATCATATTATTTTGAGACTATGCATCTTTCCCTAAATAAGTGATCTTCAGTTGTGCAAGCCTTTTTGTATCTTGTCTTAAGGTTGTGTGCCTTAGCTTGCAAGTCTAAAGCAATGAGCTCCTTGGCTAGTCGTCTAATCTTTGTAAACTTAAATATCTACATTGTGAGTAAGATTCTCACTATGGTTTTTCCCTATTTGGGTTTTCCATGTAAAAATTCTAGTGTACATGTGTGGCTTCTTCTGAAGTTTCTTTTATTTACTTTCATGCATATGGTGGATGAAACAAATATTGTACTAAAGGTTTAAACTGATCAATTTTTAAGTATATGTTGATTCACCCCCCTCTCAGCATCCGCTAGTGTTCAACAACCCTAGTCCACTGGTTTTCACTTATTCAAAATCTAGGAATGTCTATTGTTGTCTTCTTTGCTTGTTTGTAACACTTTTTGTTGTCAGATTTGAACTTGCATACACAAAAAGGGGAAGAATGGTTAAGTTGTATATGGGCTTACCTAAGTCAAACCATGTGCTGGTGTTCCCACCTCCAATAACAACTATGATGATGTAAAAGAGACCTTGTGCTAGGGAGAAAAAAATGCTAAATAATAATAGAAATGCTATAATGAAATGATTATACCTTAGGTATGAAATCATCCCATAGTGTTTCACATAAAGGTGATGATGCAATTCTCTTTAGACAAGTCATGCAAATGTTAATGCAATAAGATGATAACAAAATATGATAAATGTGAAATCATGTACATGAATGTATAGTGTTGTAGTTTGCTACTCAATGTGTTGATAACTCAAAAGTAGAATGCATGAATTCTCTTAGAAATCAATTAGCCTTATGAATGATAGAAGATGTGCTTTATATAGGGTTCACGAGGTCTTTTTGATGAAAAGATAGCATAAAATGGTCAAATACCAAAATTGAGACCAAATTTGAAAATGTGAAGGCTAACACTTGCACTTGCTACAATTTCACGAGATTTTGGCAGGACTCTACAACTAGGCGTCTTGGTCCCAACAAAATAAAGCCCCTGAAAGGGAGACACGAGTGTCGAGGTTGTGATGTTAGAGCAGGCCCTAATTTTAGTATTTGACGATAATTAAATTGAAAGATTAATAATGAATTTTTTTACATAGATAGGGCTTAAATTGGTCTAGGAAAAAGCACACTAAAGTAGGTGCCAAATAGAGCGTGAAATTATAAAGGGATACTATTTACTACACTACACTTAGTCTATTTTATGCCTTCCCAAACAACAATGGTATTTTCTAATATAAACCTTCTCTAGTGAAATCTTATTTGCTTAAGAACCACCAATAGAAGAAGATGGTGAATGTGAAGTGTAAGAGCTTTTGCAATGATCTTATAGTCATACATTAAGCAATATAATGGGTCTTCAATTTTAAATAAGTTATAAATCCTCAGCCTTATGTGTGAATTTAATAGTGCCTTTCTAAATGGTTTTCCCTAAGGTGCTGGAATGAAAATGTTTAAGATACATATGGTGCAAGTTAGGGTCTATAATGTTCTAAAGAATTTTATAAGTTTGAAAGGAAAACCATTCAATCTTGGAGCTCCATACTAGCAACAACTACATGGAAATCTTTCTAAGTTAGGATTTTGTCTCAATCCACCCTTTGGGTGGCAAAAAGGTGACACAATAACATATCTAGGTTTTGTTTGAGAGCTACATCATGATCTTGATAAGGTTCTTTGGCTCTAAAAACATTTTTATAATATTGAATAAAGGCATGCAAAATCTTAAGAAGTTTTGAAATATGTTTATGTTTATTTGCATTAGAAGCTCTATCACCAACCTTTGACTAGTGAAATGCAACTTTGATTCGAGCTCCTTTGGAATATACACATATGCAACTTATACTTGTTGAAAATTTTGTACACCTTAAGCTTTAATAACCTTTAGAAGGGAATCACTTCAAAATAAATGGAAACTTGACTAAACTTTGAGGAGATAATCATTTAGGACTTCCAATAAATGCATGCCAACTAGAAACCAAAGATATGGATAAAATAAGTATTGCATGTGATGGCATTAGTCCACCATATAATCTAGTTTTAAAATCCTCTCTTGAATGTTGTGTTGAATTCCAAACACATTGGATGTGGGAAAAAGTGGACCCATGTTAGAGAAGAAACATTAAGAAAGTTTAAGTTTTCACTATTCTAGAATTTTGAAGGCTCCACTCCACTTGGAAATAAATTTCAAAATGGTTCTAGAAAATAAAGTATCTAGTATGGGTTTGATTGGAAGTGAGTAGTAATTGGCCATGGGGAAACATTGTTGTGCTAAAATCATTGTATCATCAACTCACTTTATCACTAATTATACTTTACTACATAAAATGGATCAAGTGTATAAGACCAAAGATACAATTTGACATCAAAGATTAGGATCTTAAATGATGAATTTATTGTCTACATAGAATTAAGCCTCTTACTTGTCACTATCCATCAAATTGAAGATGACCTTTCTTGTCATATGCCACCTCAAATAAATTAAAGTTTATATTAAAGACCCATTATGCCTTAGGCAATTCATTTGCAAGCCAACACTAGAGATGTGTCCTTTCAATTACATCATTTGAGACATGAATATTAGTGATTTCAAAGGATTTTTTGTCAATGAAAAGGATTCACAAAGCTGTGTTTGAAGGGTCATAGTCATGAGTGGCATAGTGGGGTTTCCATTTGATGTACATAAACCTATGCACTTATGTCCTTGTTCATGATTACAAATAAAAATAATCTAATTTGCCATATGATAGAACATACAATAAAACGTAAAAAGCTAATGATCTTGATCTATGAAAGACAAAGAATGTCTTAAGTAGCAATCTTTGTTAAAATCGTGCATAAAGAACTTGTTGTGTTGATCCATTGAACCCCTCATATTGCATGAGAAATAACTTGTGAAAAATATGGATCTAAGGAAGTATCCTTGAAGGAAAACAAACATATTTTGTAGAAAAGTACTTTATAATTTTTGAGCGAATTCTCCAAACTACATATTTTATTCTTTAGGAACAAATTCACTTCCTTATATCAAGTGTGTGTGTGTGTGGGTGGGGTCGCGAGACTCAAGTGAAGAATAGGTATGAAAAATTGTCACATTTCAATTTTGAGACGACAATACATGCATAGGGAGTAGTTATAAAGTGGCTTAACAACCTCCTTAGATAGTTTTTCAATTCCTTAAGTAGCTTTTGGAGGAATTTCCATGACGTGTTTAACCTTCTTATTGATTGAAGATTGAGTATGTGTTGTAGGCATTGAAACCTCAATAGGTGCACCAATAATGGAGCCAAGGAGTGCTCCTTGTTGGGTGCACTACATCCACCTTTCTAGTTATCAAATAGAGTTTATCCACTTCAACTTACATAACCCTTGTGAGAGAGGTAGCAATGTGGTTTAGGAATGACCAACAAGGCAAGGGTAAACCAATGAACTCTAACTAGATTGATATCTTAGAGTTTGCTAGTTAGACACCAAAAAATCTTTTGTGTAGGGAGAGACAAGTAGCAAAAACTCTTATTATAACAAGGTTCATGCCTAAGAATAGCATTTACATGGGTTTTAAAAAGTGCAAGAGAAAAAGCCCTTGGTAGGGTTTTGGATTACGTCCATTTTAGCTCCATGATGAACACATGTAATATTGACCCAACTTTTAAGCATGCTTTTATAGGGAAATTTCTTATAAAATACCTTACGAGCTAAATTACTCTCACTATTTGCATGTGTCATCAAAACCTGAAATTAGAATAGCACCATCTTGAGGAGCTTCAAAATTATTACTTAATAGAAGACTTTTGAAACAAACCTCTAAGACTTCTTCATAAACGATGTTTTCATAATTCGTTTCAAAACTATTTTTTTAAAATGAATCAATCCAAAACATAAACGATGTTTCCATAAATTGCTTTGAGACTAATTTTTTTAAATTAATCAATCCAAAACAAACCAATTTTTTTAAATGAATCAATCCAAAACATAAACAATGTTTTCGTAGATCGCTTAGAGACAAATTTTTTTTATTGAATCAATCCAAAACAAACGATTGATTAGATCAGTCATTTTATGCAATTTCCATATATTGTATGCAATTAGTGATTTAAGGATGTAATTTTCTTTTCATTCTTGCAATCCCTTCTTAAACTGCTGATTATTTTTACTATATTTTCTCTCACTTTACTCAATACATAAATAACCTAAATCATTCAATACAAACATCATTATAAAAGACTGAACACCCTAAAAATAAGCAAACCTAAAGACAATTTTCATTGCTACACAATAAAAGACCGTCTAAACAAAAGTGACTCAACCAAAAAAATATACATAAAAGCCAAGCAAGTAATTTCCAGTACACCCATAGACCCTTTTATCTGGTAAGAGTTTTAATATAGCTATACGGCCTTGAGACAAAACCATTGCCCACAGCAATAGATCTACATCAGAGGAATATTTGTAGTCGCTCTCACACATAAGACGACCCACGAGAAGCTAACAATTGTCTCACTAACGTGGAATTGTAGTTGGTAAAGCATTTATGACATGGCACTTTAAGGACTTTTATAGATAGAAAAAAACAGAACCAATCTTGTCACTACCTATGAAAAGAGATCGTACTGTAAAGTCATGAGGGGTAACCCTGAGCATCCTAAGTAACGTTGCCTTCAACATTTTTAGGTCACAACCGACACTCTAATGGCACACATAATCAAGGGTATTTAACTTGGGTAGGTTTGTTTATGCTGGATCAATTATCAATGAATTAAAATTGGAGGAATTTTAATAATGTTTAAGAGATCAGTAGTTTCAGAGATTCAGAGTCGAAACCTTAACAATTTTTAAGTTCTCTTCTGTTGTGAATCTTAATGACTCATTTAAACTGCCAACCTCCAAATCATTGTCATATTACATAGAATGTCTTCATAACACAATCCATGATAAAGTATGCTGTGTGACCCAAAAGTTAAGTGCCTTACAGACTAGACTACTTACATAACTCCAACACCCACATTCTTTTGCTGTTGCAGATTCATAAACAAGTATGACCTGCATGTGAAAAATTCTCCATCCTGTCAGTAAGGAGGGCCACGTCAGTGGGTGAAAGGAGTTTCTTTAAATATATTCCACTGTCCACCTCTATATTCACGTGCCCTGAATGTGACATGGTGACTTCCTTTAAAGGTTTAGCAGTCAGGACAGCCTTTGGCTCTTCATACTTAGATAGTACAAAACACTTGGTTTGGATTATCCCTCTCCTAACAACAATGTAGGCCTACCCACCTTGGGAACATTACAAAATTGGTATGAATTTGACCCAATACATTCATTCCTTCTCCCAATGCCTAGGGAAGATTTGGCTTAAAATTTGGCTTATGTATTCCTAATCATTGCTTAAACTGTAGGGTAAGATTTAGCACATGGAACTAATCATTACTTAAATTGAAGGAGACCAGCAAAATTATAGGTAAAAGACCAATCTTTAGTTCCAATCATTACTTAAACTGCTGGTCACAAGCAAAATTATAGGTAGAGACCAATCTTACCTAAAAGAGAGGCAAACATAAAAGAGGATTGGTACTGATCATTACTTTAATTACATGAGCTGAGCAATCTTACCTAATGAGAGGACAAACATTAAGAGATTATTTTCACAAGGTGGCCCAAGTCAACAAAGGAGCATCCACATCATCACTTGTCTGGCAAATCCACGAGGTGCCCACTTAGTGACATAATATATATGGGGATTCCATGGCTGCTCTCTGCAACTGCACATGCATCAGCTCAGACGTACAAGTGCTCCTCCTTCAAGGCTTATGGGTGAATTATCTCATCCATTGATGGCATATCTATTAAGTTCACTATCAGTGGTCAACAGTAGACCACTGTGAAGTGATGTGAAAGAGAGAAAAACAGCATGGGGTTTAACAAATTAAATTTTTATTTTATTACTAACATTGAGACCCTCCTCATCGTGAAGGGTGTCCCTGTCCCCACACTCATACTTGGAAAGGGTAAATCGCTATGACTATCCAATAGCTACATTCTTGCCAGTTATTTATTTAATGAAAATCTACCAATGCATTTGAGAGAAGGAATCCTATGAGCCCTCATCCTTATGCTTATAAGAAGCAGCAGCACCCGCATTGATAAACTTGTGGGGGGTGGTAGTTGTTGCTTCTGCAGCTCTTGCTTGCAGTTCTTCAACAGATTCCAAAATGGGGATTGTGTTTCAGAGGGCCCAAATGTTGTTAGGCTTGGGCTTATTGATTGTGTTAGCAGCATCACCCACAGTAGTCTCAGCAGGCCATGACTACAGAGATGCTCTGTCAAAGTGCATTATGTTCTTTGAAGGGCAGAGATCAGGGAAAATTCCTGCATATCAGCGCATCAAATGGAGAAGGGACTCTGGTCTTAGAGATGGCTCTGCAGCAAATGTAATTTTTTTTTTGTTTCGATACATTATGTTTGATCATGTTGTGAGTTAAAACTTAACATTCATTTTTTATGTTGATCTTATAAGTGCATTTTTTGATGTGCAGGTTGACTTGGTGGGAGGATACTATGATGCAGGGGACAATGTCAAGTTTGGTTTTCCCATGGCTTTCACCACCACAATGCTAGCATGGAGTGTCATAGAATTCGGGAAGCTCATGGGGTCTGAGCTCCAGAATGCCAAGACTGCCATTCGTTGGTCTACAGACTATCTTCTGAAAGCCACTGCACACCCAGATACAATTTATGTACAGGTTGGTTAATTGTGCAATACTAATGTGCATCTTTAGTTCTAGTTAGTGCCTATAGATGTTAAAGAGAAGAAGTTTAGTAAATTTAGCATTTTGAAGCAGGTGGGTAATCCCATTCAAGATCATAATTGCTGGGAAAGACCAGAGGATATGGACACTCCAAGAACAGTTTACAAAATCAGCAAAGACAAGCCCGGCTCAGATATTGCTGCTGAAACTGCAGCCGCCTTGGCAGCAGCATCTATTGTGTTCAGGTCATCAGATTCAGCATACTCTAAACGCCTTCTCAACACTGCAATCCGGGTAGGTTAATTAGCATAGCAATTATGAACTCTCATGGCTGAACAATTTTGATTCTATTACAGAATTTAAGCTTCAATAGTCCTTAAAACCGTTGGACAGAAGTAAAACTGTTCATGGGTAAAAACTCTTTGAATGAAATTGAGGACCCAAATAGGATGAATGATTAATGGCCAATAAGAGCTTTTTAATATACGTAACCTAATGTATGTGTAGATAGATTCTTTTTGCTTTATCATCGGTATGGTTAATCGTCATTAAGAGCTGCATGCATACATATACTTTGAGATCTTTTTACTTCTACTACGAGTAAAAAGTTGGAAATGAATGATGAATTAGATTTGACAATCTAAAATGTTACTTTTCAGTCACCCAATCAGAAACCATCTGAAGGGACCCATTATTAGAAAAATGATGAATTAGGACTGTAGGGATTCAAATAAAAACAAAAGTTACTTTTGTAGATAACCTTGATTCTGTCGTGATTGTGGGATTAGGGATGCAAATAATGATTTCTTATTTACATTTCTTTTTACACAAATACTGTAGAAAATCAAGCTGCTTGAGTTTGAGGATGAACGATTAATTGGACTACAAGTAATATAACTATGATCTTCTGTTCAACAGGTTTTCCAGTTTGCAGACAAATACAGGGGAGCGTACAGTGACAACCTTAGAGCAGGAGTGTGTCCTTTCTACTGCGACTTTGATGGATACCAAGTGCGTAAATGACTCTTAACTAACTGTTATACACACAATATTTTTAAATGCTTCATATAATATTATTAAATTTGTTGCACTGTACACTTTATTTGTACCTGTAGGACGAATTGTTGTGGGGCGCAGCATGGCTTCACAGAGCAACTAAAGATCACACTTACATCAGCTACATTCAAATCAATGGAGAGACTCTGGGAGCTGATGAAAACATCAATGAGTTTGGATGGGACAACAAACATGCAGGAATAAACATTCTTGTATCTAAGGTGATTTATATTACAATCCCCTTGATTTTCTCCCCAATTCCTCATCTTGGTTGGTACTTTATGAAGCTATCACCAAAACTTTTCCCTTCCAACATTTTCCGTGGATCTAACTTTGTGAACTTTGTTATATCAATGTTTTGAATCACATTCCACAATCTATTTTCAGAATTTACTTTTTTCGTTTTCTTCATCGTGATAATGAATCATAAGTGCAATCAGAAACAGTGATGTGAAAAAGTTCACCCAATAAATCCAAAAACATTTCAAACAATTATCAGACTGACTGTAAATTTCAGATCTTTATCCTGTTTTAATCTGTTTACACGGTATTTGGGAAATTGCTGAGTGCCTTTTTGTCTGTTTCTAATGTGCAGGAATTCTTATTGGGGAAGGTGAACTTCCTTCAAACCTACAAGGGACATGCTGACAACTTCATCTGCTCTTTGTTGCCTGAAACACCCTACAGACATGTTGCACATACACCAGGTACATTACCTTACTAAGAAGCCCCACAGTCTAAACACAATAGAAAAGAATTGAGAAAACTTAACTTGTATATGGGTCAGGTGGGCTTATCTACAAGCAAGGAGGGAGTAACATGCAACATGTCACATCCATATCCTTCCTGCTTTTAGCTTATGCAAGTTATTTGAGCCATTCCAATCAAGTAGTACATTGTGGAAACATTGCTGCCACTCCTGCCAGGCTGCAAGCAGTAGCAAAGAGACAGGTACTTAGCTATTCTTCATAGCACCACCATGGGCAAGCTCCAGACATATATTTAGCAAGTTATATAACGGACAAGGCACATTGAGAAATGTGTCCTTATATAACTTGCTAAATAGTTGGATGCATAGCCAATTCTCACCACTACTGCTTATGAGCAGTACTAAATATGATTTCAACATGACCTATTATTCATTTGGATTTCTGTAAGCCCTAACAAAATCACCCTTCAATTGCAGGTGGACTATATATTAGGAGACAACCCAATGAAGCTTTCATACATGGTAGGATATGGATCTAACTTTCCTAAATACATCCATCACAGAGGCTCATCTTTGCCTTCTGTTGAGCACCATCCCAATCACATAACATGCAAGGGAGGCTCTGAGTACTTCTTCAGCAAAAACCCCAATCCAAATCTTCTAGTTGGTGCAGTAGTGGGAGGACCCAACACGAAAGACCAGTACTCTGATGCACGCAAGTACTACAAGCAGGCTGAGCCCACCACTTATATCAATGCGCCTCTGGTTGGTGTACTGGCCTTTTTGGCTGGTCATTAAGACTGAGATCAGATCCTAACATACTAATACACTCGATTATTGTAATGCATTGAATGCCCTGTACTTCACCACAAGGGCAGAGAATGCATGGGGCAAAGTTCAGAGGAAATGCATGAAGAATGACTCCAATCCTCATTATTATCTACCTATATAAGAATTGTCCATAGATAGCTATAAACAGTTGTAGCAATTCAACTATCATTTTCTCAACTATATATATATATATATCTATATAACAGCTTATCTAGTCTTTTCCCAGTATAACGACTATAAAACTCTTTTCTGCAGACCTACTGTTACTAAAATTGTAGATGTACTCTGATAACTGATTGCACAAAGACTGTAATGATGTATCAACAATAAAGCTAACGGCAGACAGTTTTATGGGAAATGATAAATTATGATGGGCCTTTCGCTTTTACCGAAAACAAAACACTACAATCTGACACATGTCAAATCAAATTTAATAATACTGCTCTTATTGGAGAATATTTGACGGCCGGGGTATTTCCTCGATAAACATGTTTCAGAGCGGGCACAGGCAGACATGAAAAAACAGCTTTGTATAATTTTATAACAGGTATATTAAGATTTGTCAATTCCCTTTGATTAAATATAATAAAATGAGATTCTTTAACATGTTAATTATATTAGGTTTTTATTCAATAAATTCTAAGGGAACAAAATCTCACTTACCTAAATGTAGCTTAGTTAAATGAATTCACGGGATTTTTAAAAATAATTGAAGGAATAATTTTTCCCTCTATAAATAATACACAAATTAATTTATATATAAATTTAGAGGAAGGAATTGATAATTTATTTTTTTGATGACGAGAAATTGGTAAGGGCAACCCAAGGCTTGGAGCTTCACTTGAAGTTCACCTCACATCATCACTCAAGACAAGGCGAAGCCCCCCTTGTAAACCCCTTGAGTTGCAAATCATGTCCAAACAAGCCTACAATCACATAAACATGAGACAAACCCAAGCCCTTAGCCAATTATGCCACACCTTTTGGCTCGAAATAATTGATAATTGTGATAAAATAATTATTCGAGAATAAATAAGAAGGGATAAGTTATTTAATTTTGATATTTAGGGATATGAGATTCTAGGCCTAAAGAATGTGTTAGAGTTATCTTGTATTAGATAATAATTATTTATTTAATTATTAGTCTATTATACTCTACGCTTAAGCTAAACTTAGGCATTTAATAATATTATCCCTTTAAGGTTGCTATTATCCTTTTATAAGGATTGTATTGTATTTTTTCATTTAATTGATTCCTTCTCTGAATGATAATCTTCTTCTTCAGAACCATTATTGTGTTTTTGCCTCCAATCTTCTCTAGTGACAGGTATTTTGCTAATAGGTGTTATTGGGATCTTTGAAGTTGTATTTTCTCAACTTCTTCATGTTATCAGAGCTTACATCTGCTGTT
This sequence comes from Cryptomeria japonica, assembly GCF_030272615.1. Taxonomy (NCBI): domain Eukaryota; kingdom Viridiplantae; phylum Streptophyta; class Pinopsida; order Cupressales; family Cupressaceae; genus Cryptomeria; species Cryptomeria japonica. The sequence continues at coordinate 140,952,890 of NC_081407.1, read as the reverse complement.
GCTTGTTTTTGATTTTTCAGAAGATTTTTTGGAGGAGGGTTTCAAGCCTTTTTAGAGTTTTTTATTTTATTTTATTTACATCTGGAGAGTTTTTTTGTTTCTAGATTTTTTGGGTTCAAACAGATCTCACCGTTGAGCTCAGAACACCCAAAAACCCCCATTTTCATATAAAATTTGTCAAATTTGGACAATTGTGGCTTTGACAATTTTTTATTTATTTTTGCCCTTCTTGGACACATTTTTCGAGATGGAAAATTAAAAAAATAAAAATTAAATTTTTTAAGTAGTTTTACAGCTTACCCAAGCCGAATGCACCAAAATTTGTAAAAATCCTTTAAAAAAAGGTTAGGGGAAGTTTTTTTTAAAAACAAAAGGCACAAAGGTGGGTTCTGGCGGCCTCTGCAAGTCCATACGGCCCCACAACAAGCCGTGGACCCGCCCTCTGGCCCCCGTGTCACCACCTACTGCTCCGACCACCAACGTCGTCGACCACGGCCTCGCCTCCCGCCGTCCACCACGTAGGAGCCCCGCTCTACCTCCCGGGAACCGCCCGGGCCGACAGCCTCCCTGCTGTTGTCGCCGCCCAGGCCTGAGTTGTCGTCTGCTCGCTGCTCCAGCTCTCGACCGCCCCGCCGCTACTGCCTCACTAACAGTCGCCCACCCACCGTTGCTGCGTTGCTCCGACAGACTCCCACCTGTCGATCGCTGCACGCCCACCGCTGTTGCCGCCACCGCCCAGGCCCTCGCCCCACCAGCCACCTCTCGACCTTTTTTTTCGACCGACGGTCCTTTTTTCCGGTGGAAGTTTTTTTCAGGCGACGAAATTTTTTCCGGCGTAGAGCTTTTTTCTAGCAGGTAGGGAATATTCCACTGACATCAACACTATGTAGTAGTTTTTAGGCCCCTTTTGGGCCCATCCAGAGTACCTTAAGTCTTTTGGCCATATCTTGGGCTCACAGAGGCGTTTTTAGACAAACCTTATATCGTCAGAAAGCTCTTTCTGAGTTCTATCTAGATCCAGAGGTTTGAATTTTTTTTAATTTTTTTATGGTGTTTTTTGTTGTCAAAGCCAGAGGTTTGGTTTTGCACTCTGGGAGACATAACTTGAGCATCCGAACTCCGTTTTTTGAAAATTTTATATCGTTGGAAAACTTGTTCTGTGCACTTTCTAGCCATATGAGTTTTCTTTCCATAATATTCTCCAGGTACATTTTATTCAGTTTTTTGCTTTTCAGCACTCTAGTGAATATCTTGGATGTTGCAGGTCCTGGGATCTCTTTCTTTGAGTAGGATGTCTCGTCTTTAGCTATTCTTTCTATTTTTCCAATCTTACATCTCTTCTGATCATTGTACATCTTTTTGTAAGCATTTCTTTTTTTGCAAGCGCATTGAGATAAAATGCCACTATGCATTGTATACTTGAGATCTTGCACATCTTGTGCCTTATTGTATGTCCACTACATTATAAAGTGCCATGGGGGGGTTGATGTTTGCCTTTGTTTTCCATCTACCTTTGTCACGTGAGTGTTCCTTCCATGAAATTAGCTTCACGATGTGTGTCAAGTGAATGTCCCTTCCACAACACTATGTACTTTCTCTACACCTTCGATGTTCTTGGTTCTTCGTCATGCAGTTCTTGTTGGTCGTCCTTTTTAGTGAACCTGTCCCTCACCCTTGTCCACATTATGGGGGGTTTCTCCTGTTGTTCTAATGCTTCCTTGGTTTGTTGGATCATCTCTTCAGGCTTTGGTGTTTTATGCCATCTGTATCTTCGAGTTCAGTTGTTTGCCTTTGTTTGCCATTTGATTCGAGTATTATTATTTGAGGGCACTCATGCAGATTTTAGTCTTCTCTACCTGATCATCTTCTATTTCAGTGGAGGTTCTTCAGATCGATAGTTATTGTTCGATAGTGTTTGCAGGTTCTTCATGCTTCAGTGTTTCTTCTGCTCTTCTTTTGTTTCTATCTTTTTGGAACATTCTTGTTTGGAGACTTCTTCAGTCCTTCACTTGCTTTTTCCATCTCTTTTTGGAGTAGAGTTTTTTTCCCACGTGGTTTTCTCTATTTCTATGATTCATAGAGATTTGGTTGTGATTGGGTACCTCATTAGGCCTTGTTGTCGGGACCCAAATTTTTTTGTCTTCTCATGTAGTTGCATTTTTTTGCTTCATGCATTTAGTATTTTTAGCTACTCCCTAAGTTCATCTTAAGGTGGGGTGTTAGAGTTATCTTGTATTAGCTAATAATTATTTATTTAATTATTAGTCTATTATACTCTAAGCTTCAGCTAAACTTAGGCATTTAATAATATTGTAGGTATTTTATTAAATACACATTATCCCTTTAGGGTTTCTTTAGGGTTGTTATTATCCTTTTTGGTCCTTACAACTAGAATGACAAATAGGTGACAAAAACTCAATTCAGGGATTGAAGATCCTTACTGAACAACTAGCTTTCCTATAGCAAAGGCTCATTTACTTATCAACCAGGGACGTAAACTTGAAACGAGCCAACACAGTATGTGCACTAAGTTCATATTGCAACCATTCTAACTTACAACAGGAAAGAAAATTCTCTAAAATAAATGCAAAAACATAATGAACTAATACTTAATTAGAACTCACAACTGAAAGTAACTTAAGCAACTGCTACCAAATGATAATGTTCTGGCAAGCGGATAGGAACTACTTCGCCCGTTGTGGCTGCAAGAACAGTCACAGGATCTCTTTCCAGTGGCTGCAGGAACAGTCAAATGCTGAAATAACAACTATTGCAAGATGGAAACTAACTGAAAAACACAAAGGGACTACTCACCAATTGGGGCCCCTTGAGTGAGTATATCCAAAATTCTGAAACAACAACTGATAAGCTCAAGATAACATTGATTTCTTTATTCCAGATTTACTGCAAAAATACATGAGTCTGAAAGTTAGGAATTACAAATTCTATGGTCGTTCTGTGTCCTTGAGAGGAGATAGAGACCTTTTATTTATATGGAAGCTTATAATAGATTCCTAACTGATCGACACATATTCCAACGGAATAGGCGAACAAGTTTATTATACTAAAAGAAGAAGTCAGCGTAGGAAAACAAAACATTTGTCCTGCAGTTGAGAAGATATAGCATGACTTGCTTCCTAGATCTAAGCTCCACTAAGAACAACTATAAATGTCTCATAAACCATGCTGCTAAAGAAACGATCAAGTGGCTTCGATCTTCTTCAATGCTACTTTTCTTTGATTGGGTTTGCATCATGGCAATATGCTTGATGTTTCTTCAAACCACCAACTTAGTATTTCCTTCTTCTTAGCCGACCCTACATCATGATGTTAATGTGCACAAAAAGCATTTGTATATACTAATGTTAACATGACATAAATTAAATCATACTTAAGATTGATTTAGATATTTTGCATAGATAAACCATTTAGAAACCATTATATGACAACCTTAAGTTTTAGACAAATTAGTTCGAGAAGAACTTAAAAAGGCTTTAACTAGGAGAGTATCCTGATCTAAACATCATCTTAAGACAAGACCTAGGCAAGAATACCATGACAAAATCTATCAAAACAGAGCCATCATTTAGGCTCATCAATCCTTTTATAAGGATTGTATTATACTTTTTCATTTAATTGATTCTCTCTTTGAATGATAATCTTCTTCTTCAGAGCCATTATTGTGTTTTTACGTCCAATCTTCTCTTGTGATAGGTATTTTGCTAATAGGTGTTCTTGGGATCTCTAAAGTTGTATTTTCTCAACTTCTTCAAAATGCAAATTAAGATCTCAGTTTTTTCTTTGCATAACACTAGAACACGAATAGGTTTAGGTACAATCCTGATAGAAGAGTTGAACATTGAGATTATGTTCTTTTGTTGTAATGAAATTGAGATTGTGATATGTGTATGTGAGATTTAGGGTTAATGATAGAAAAATGATTAATTTTAACATAAAAAACAAATTACAGAAAGAATGACAGACACAATAAGTTAGATTTGAATAGTGATGCAAAGAGGAACCTAGATCTAAAGATTGGAGTAGAAAGTGTTGGACATGGGTGCAAGGCACCCTAGTCTGAAGGTGTTTGAAAGTGACGAAGGTGAGTAGGAACGCAATAATGAGGCTTTGCAATGTTCTAGAAGTTCAACCCTAAACAACAAGATAGGGGTACCCAGTGATATTTTCTAGGGTTTTTTATCATTTGAAATTTGTTGTAACCTATAATAGTCTACTTTGCACTCATGTACCACTTTCATTGTTAGTGTGATGCTAAAAATGTGGTATATAGAAGGCATACACATATAATGAGATAATAAAACGTAATTGAAAAGTTTAATTAAAAACTAGATTAGAAATGCAAACCATAAGCCTTCCTTGAAATGTCCCATTTTCCTCTATTCTTGAGGACCTTGAAGGTGTTGGATTGATGGGCTCTCAGCAGAGCAATGACCTCCAAAGTGGCAACTCAAGAGTTGAGTAGCTATTTGATCATTATTGACTATGGAGATGATATGAAATGCATGATTTAAGAAACTAGATTAACATGCTATGATTAATCCAAAATGCTAATTACTAGATAATTGAAATGTAAATTGCCTATAGTAATGATGCTAAAGCTATGAATGCAAGGATCCTTATTGCTCCAAAATGGGGGATATTTATAGGAATTCCGAGGCCAAAGCTGAGGTGGCAAGAATCGACGGTCCAGATCTGATCTGAAGATATCAAGGGCCAAGATTGAGGAAGTTGGAGAAGAGGATGGAGGAAGGGACACTTGTCATCTCTGTGGTGACAAGTGTCAAGGAGCCTTGCTCATGAGAGGGCAAGTGTCCAAAGGAGGAGACATGTGGCAAAAGTGCCATGTGTCTCAAGGAGAGAATATCCACACCATGGGAGGTTAGGACAAGGAGGTTAGAATGTGCAAGATAGGATAGGGTTAGTTAGACCCAGGATTAGGTGGAATGGGTTAGGTTAGGGGATGGTTAGGTTAGGTGGTTAAAAGTTACGAGCCATGTGCTCATTTGAATTTAGAAATTCAAATAATTGAAAAAATGGTAATTAATCTCAACAAACTTGAGTTTGTTAATCTTAATTAGGGATAAGAAGAATTGTTTTATATGGGGGGACATTAACTAATTTAGAATTAATTAATCAAAGGGGGATATGAAATGAACTATATAAATAAATCATGTAGATTTATTTACTAGTAGATGAATAGAGAAATCAATTAAATTGTTTGTGAATTCAATTAATTGGGAAGGGGAATTAATCAAATAACTACGTATTTAATTAACTATCTTTAGACCATTTTTTGGTGTATGCAGTTAGATCTTAACTTGCGCACATGAAAAACAAGGATGAAGGGTTATGTTGTATAGGGGCTTTCCTAAGTCAAAACCCATGTTGGTGTTCCCACATCCACAACATCTATGATGATGAAAAAGAGTGTGAATCCTAGGGAGGACAAAGGCTAAACAATAATGAAAATTCTAAAATGACAAATGTTACGTTCGGTATGAAACCCTTAGCATGAAATCTCACACAAGGCTAGAAATGATGAAGTGAAATCCTACAACAATATTAATGCATGTTTTCATCATAGAGAAACACAATGTAGTTGATCATGATTGCTGTAACAAAGTTCTATGCTTGAATGATTTTGCTCCTTGAATATAAATTTGTAATTAGTTGCTTGATTAAATATGCTTTTTAGGAAACTTGGAGGATAGGAGTTTGAAATGAGAGATGGAGTTGTATTTATATGCAATTTACACCTTTTCGAATTTGATTTTTGGGAAAAACTAACAATAGAGGGTAAATTCTCTCTTTGCAAAACCAACTTTCATTCTTTGAAATTTGAGCTCCAATTGCTAGGGTAGGGGCACCCAATGCCATAGTCTTGAAAAAATGAGCCACGAAAAAGGTAGTGAATAGGGGAATGCACCAAGTTTATGGAAACGTTCCCAAAACTCCACACAATCAGACATAAATTAGGCACATCCACCAAGGTGGGTTCAAATCTAGTGTGAAATTGTAAGGGTATACAATTTACAACAATACAAATTTTAAAAATTATAATAAAGAATAAATGTTGATGTCATGTGGAATTTGGTGATGTACATATAAAAAATAAGTGTTCATGGTTTGCTCTTAGTTTTGGACTTCCTACAATCATAAATTTCATTGTGGGTCGAATCAGTGCTCCTTAGGGTTGAACCCAAGTGCTTTGAGAATAACCTAACATGTAGGATCATCTTGTAGTTCATGAGATCAATCTAGCTAATTATGAACTTAGTAACCCAATCTTGAAAAACAACTTTGAGAGTGGGTACAATCAAAGATGAGAAAACATCTTTATATAATTTTATAGCAAGTATATAAGATTTATCAATTCCCTTTGATGAAATCCAATAAAAATAGATTCTTTAAAATCTTAATGATATTGTGGTTTTAAAAATAATTCTAAGGGTACAAAATCTCTCTTACCTAAACCTAGGTTAATTAAAAGAATGTGGAGGACTTTTAGAATATTTGTAAGGAATAAATTCCCCCTAATTTAAAGAATACACAAATCAGTTTCTTTTAAATTGTAGAGGAAGGAATTGATAATTGTGGTAAAATGACTATTCAAGAACAAATGAGAAGGGATGAGATATTTAGTTTTAGAAATTATGAGGAAGAATACATGCCAATTGTTACATCCCACTTGTGCCCTAAATATTTTGATAATGTTTTATACATTGATACTTACATTGCTTAATATTTTTGAATGGTGTTTCACAATGCACATGTAAATGATTTTGTTTTAATCATATTATGACACATGAGTTAATTTTTATATCAATATATTATGCAAATGTTAGTGTTATGCTAAGATTTCAGACTAACTACATGTTTTTGACCTAGTGGATGCAAGAACTCGTCATCCTCTGAGAAGGGAGGGAAAGTATCATCAGGAATAAGTAGTAATAGAAGAAGGATCTAATGCCATCTGGAACCCTAACCTGTAAGTTGAGACTTGTTGAGATGTGATAGGGTTTGATTCTATCAATTCAACGTTTATCCAGATAAAACCAATCGGTCAGTCTAAATGGATACGATTGTTTTAACCTTGTCCTAGGTTATGTCATTCCCTTTTAAATAAATTAATAAATCTAAAACACTTAGACAATAATCATGATCTTTTGTTTTAATCTCAGTGACTCTTTTTGATAATATGGATAGATACATGATTATGTGTGAGTCATTTGGGAATGTAGTATGTGTGTGTGTGTGTGTGTGTGTGTGTGTGTGTGAAGGCAATATAGTACTTAGCACACATATACATACATATATATATATATATATATATATATATATATATATATATATATATATAAGTATAGGACCTTAGTATTACCACACAAAAGCATGTATGTATGCCATTATAACTATGTCTTGACTTGAGGATACTTTACCATAGGTTAGTAAGTGGAATGATATCCATGCTGCAAGCCTTGTCATAATATAAAATGCAAATGAGAATCATCAATTCTTAGCTGATATAAGACATTATACTGCACTCTTCCAAAAACAAAAATACGATAGTTGTCATCATGCTAAGTAAGCTTGCCATAACTATGGTAAGCTAAGAAGGAAGTTGGGCATCGCTTGTTATATCGGAAGGAAGAACTCTTTCTCTTCCTTTAGCTAGCATTTTTACTAGGTCATATGCTTATTATTATGTCGTGAAAAGGACTTTTATTGTCAAGCATTACAATTTTTATTTTTATTTTAAGATGTTTCCTTCCTCTTATTTGAAATGATTTTTACTCTGTTCTTACAAAAGTTTTAGGAAGTAGACAAAATAAAGAAATAGTATATGAATTTAAAACTTACATGAAGGACAGTAAGTCATTGTTTTCCTAAGGAAACATAAATATGTATATATCTAGAACTACTGAGGGTATAGGAGTATGGTTTGTTGTACATCCTAAGTTGGCCTAGTGGTGGAGAACTTGCGCTCTTGAAAGAGAGGTCACAAGTTCAAATCCCACAAGGGGATAGGGTATGTACACTTTATCGGCTTCGGCCCATTACCCATCCAAAAAAAAAATTGTATGGTTTGTCACCCTAGTTGAATACGAATAAAACCATTGAGAAGTATGATGATAGTCTTGTTCATTCAAGGCCGAAAGAATATTATGACTTATAGCGAAAGCAATTACTTGAGACAAATGTGCCATAGTAGAAAGAAAAATGGGGGAACCTAAAAAGTTATAACTCGAAACCACGACTCTTAGAACCAAAACAAAAACAGTAATGAAGAGTAAATTAGTTTATAATTCAACATTAACATAAGATAATATTGGCCAATTATTGGCTACATTTCATGAGAAAATAGTAACGAGACTGCTGAAAAATGTAAACTACTACAACTATTGCGAATTTAAGACTGTTAAAAATCTGATAAGGAATATGACACATAAAAATGAGGAATAGTGAATTTTGCTTTACTATTAAACGAAGGACTTCATTCTTGTACTCATGAGCAAGCAGGCTGCTAGCTCAAGAGCACAAGTATGAACTTAGTATTTAAATAACCTAAGAAGTTGTCAAATGAAAGGTTATTCCATTTGAGTAAATGTCACCACAAGCTTGTAAATGTTTAATTTGAGTATAAACATGTATGTAATCCTAGTGAGCCTCTTTGGAGTCAATATGCAGTTGGCACAAGAGTTAGGCATGATGACTTAGAAAACCTTCATAAGTTTAAGTCTAGCCGAGTAGGGTGATGAACAATGACTACATGCATTGACGTGTTACAAACTCATAAATCCTTTGGTCAAGGTGATGCTTCCAATTGTAAGCGTCAATTAGTTCTCTTGGTCCAAATATACAACCCAGTCAAAGGTCATACTAGTTAGGAGTAGCCTATGGTGTGTGATTGACTAGGGATTGTGTAGGGTCAAGCATCGACCTCAGATGGCATTAGAACCAACTTCTTTTGCTTCCCTATGAAGAGTCGGGCCTTTCTAGTTGGAAGTGGCATGAGGGACTAGTAAGTTTGTGGCTGATCGAAAAAGAACCCCGATGATACTTTTCCTCTTTCAGCATGGTAAATATTATTTAAAGTTCATAATGAAAACCAAGAAACTATAAACACTAAATCTCTCATAAATATTTTCTTATGTTGTATTAAGTTATCTTTATGAAATTAATCTTAAGCAAAAGTTTTACATCTTTTCTAGTTCAATTTCTTTATTTATTTTTCAAAAAAAAAAGTTATCTAGATTTTTCATGTTTCTAATTTTCAGTTTTCAATGTTACATGTTGTTGTAAATTTTTAGTTGCTATTTGTTGCATGTTACACCAATGTCACATGGAATCTGGTCATCTAGGCTTAAAAAATGAATGTTTTTGTTTTTCTCTTCATCTTGATTTTCTTATAATCTTGTCCAGTTCAACATGGATTTAATATTCCACACAACATTGATATGATTTTTAATTGGCATAAGATTTGATCTAAAAAAGTGTGTACTTTTCTAAATTTAGTTCACTTTAATTTAGGTTATTTCTCATGCTTAAGGATAAACTATTGAGAGTAGATAGGCACCTTAAGACTGATTTCTCTTGGTGTCTTTATATGGATGTATTTAAGATATCTATGCCAGTACCATCTGCATTGCAACATGTAAAATATTAATTTATAATCTTTTTATTATTTGAATAAAGCGCTATTATGCTTTGTGAATCATGATGCTTATCATATTCATTCACATGTATAATAGGAATTCATGATGAATGAAACATTTCATTTTATAAATTAAAAATTTAATCTTAATGTTAATAGAAGAGTTATCTTCAATAATGTATATATTACATAAAAGTATTATGTGTCCAAAGATTCAAGTCTTTCTTCCTCTACTTTCCTTTTGGTGAGTTGCTTTCTTCTCTTCATTTTTTCATAACGGTCATATAAAAATGGTGGTGAAATTATAATTTCATCCAATAGATTAACACATGATATATCAACAAATGTTAATCTCCCCCTTCTCTTGGTCAGGTATATCAATTATTGCCTTGGAAAGAATCCATCCTTGCGATTTGTTGATTGTTAGTGTCCAAATTAATTATAAGGGTAATTAACATGCGCACCCCCTTGGTATTGGTGAAACTACAATTAAATTTGGAGATGCAACTTTGAATAGAATTTCAAACTAATTATCAAATTTTGTTAATCCTATGAGGATACGGTTAATACTGAGAGGGGGGATGAATCAATATTAAGACCAATTCAACTTAAACTCAAAATCAAACTTATTTCAGCTTACCTCAAATATGAAATATCTCAACTTCTGTAATCAGATCTAATAACCTCTTTACCATATTTTCTTAACACATTAATCAAATCATTTACCAATACTTTCACCACCAAAGTAATCATATAAACTTGATCAATTACCAATTCATTAACCTTATCAATAAGATCAAAAAATTTCTCAAACAACTTCTTATTAGTACCGATAACCTCTGATAAAATTCTGATAAAACATCATAACCGGTTTCTCAGAAATAATTCATGAAATGAAATATAAGCAAGAACATCACATGAAAAACATTCCACACATGGACACCATAAGTTTTTGACATGGAAACCCAAATAGGGAAAAAAACCATGGTGGGAGTTGACACCCACAAATATTTGTACTCTTTCAAAGTGCGCCCTATTAAGAGCTTAGCCTTGTTAGAAGCTTACAATAAGCCTAGTTAAGAGCAAACCCTGTCAGGAGTCACCCGGTTAGGGGATTTGCCTTGCAACTCGATTAGGAGATAGATGATTTTTTAGGATCAACCTAATGAGAGGATTTAACACTCTTTTGAGAGTTGACCTATTAGGGGACTTAAATGATTAAGGCCTGTTAGAACCTACCCGGTCAAGGGATTTAACCTGCTGCAACTGTTAGGGAACAACAATAAGAAAATGATCTATTTTCTTGCACTTCTCTGCTTGCTTGATCAGATCCGGTTATACATAACACTCTGAAACTCTCAGGAAGATTACACACTTCACTTGGATGGCTTAACACATTCTCTAAGACCATCGACTCAATAAACATCAATTGTGTCTACATAAATAGCCATCACAACTAGGTCGGCCACAAAACCTAATTACATCAAGAATTTACAATAAGATCACAAAAGATCATCATAGATCGCTATCCAGATCATAACAACAAATTACAATGCAATATCAATCATTGATTGATCATAACTCATCACGGAAATCTGATCTGTATCCTCAAAACACTCTCCAAAGCATTTCGTTGGTTTCTAAGAAAATCTTCCTTGAATCGCGCTAAAACAACTATTAAATCTTTCACGCGGGTTGTGTCATGTTATCAACTTTAATTAGACTTGATGTTGATCACCGTCATAACATAAATCATTACCGGTTTGAAGATTTCTTCACCAATCCTTAAACCCTACTAAAACCTTAGCAAAACTTCATTAGAAATTGAAACATGCCTTCTGGGAATCATCACAAGTTCTGGTTCTGGTCACATAAATCTTTCCATGATACAAGTTCACCATCCAAACCGCAAATCACCAATCGTTTCCAATCGACCGACCTAATCAAAACAATTATGCTTTATCGGTTAAAGTCCTAATTCACAGACTTTAGATCATTATCGGTAAACCCTATATTTCGATAAACCAAATCACTTAGATGATAAAACAAAACATCAAGAACATCAGTTGCCAGCAATGACAACACAAATAATTGATCATATCATCTATTCATAGAATCTCAATCTCTTCATCACAAATAGACTTCTATCCTTTACCGGTGCAGTCATCCAACTTCAATTGCATGACCTGATCTGCATCCGTTATGCCAAATGCCAACAAATTCAACCATAACATTTGTTGGTAGATCTAGTGAGGCATTTCCAGGTTTGTATATGATATTTCAAATGTATACTAAAGCTCTATTCACAAGACCTAATTTTATTCATAAATTATATGTTAACATGACCATTGCATCCTTAGCAATTAATAATTCAACATCAAATTCATCATTTTGACCTCCTTCTAGATTAGTAATACCTTCTTTACTTGCAGTGCTATGAACTATTGGTCTTCCTAATCAATATATATATATATATATATATATATATATATATATATATATATATATATATATATATATATATATATATATATATATATATATATTTCTGTTATGGTTACATGAACATTGTCATTTGTTGTAAATAGATGAATAATATTGTCAATCTCCTCCTTAATTTTTGGATGGAATGAAACATTTGTTCTTGTCATCAATAATTTCCAATCATCTATAGTTGGATGTGCATCTCTAATATTTGTGTGTAATAATTGGATCCCTTTTTAATAACAATAATTGGTAAAAAATTTAGTGGATGTGGTAAAATTTTAGATATTATGGTAAAGTTACACATGTTTAAATTAACCTCTAATTGCATGCGTAACTTGAAGAATTAGGTTGACATGCACTATTAACATTTCCTCTATTTGAATTAAATTTGTAAGTTCTAATGGTTGTGGACAAGGAACTATGTTTTTTAATGTTAAAAATTAATTTTCATTCTTCTCTTGTCAACATCGATTGTAGATACGATCTTCAGGTACTCATACAACCTTCATTGCACTATAACTTTCTTAACAAATGTAGCACAATCTTGGTGTAGAAAGTTTATCTAGTCCATGTCAAAATACCATTTGTAAATTATTCAAATCAATCTCAACAATTCTATTATTATTAACTATTCTTTGATCCCCTTATATTTTGTGTTCTTTGATATTATCGTTGTCTTCTTAGTTGAGATGTTAACTCCTCTTGTGAACTATTGTTTTCTATATGATTTTGAGAATCAAAATTCATTACATCTTTAAATATATTATTTGGTATTTGTATCACACAATTTATTGTAATAGAATTCATCCCTTTACAACTAACCTCAACATTCCCACGAGATTGACAATGTCTTTGAACTGATTCATGGTTGCACACTCATATTTGTTGTCTTTCTATCTCAATCAATTGATCTAAATGCATAGCTCTTTGCATTCTTCTTCTCAATATATATTGCTCATCCTAAGATGTTTGTGTATGATGTGTTATCATCTCATCTACATGTTCTCATTTATGTTACAATTGGTGGATAGGTATGATAGTATAAGAAAATTTGAAGTCTTAGTGATTTAAGAAGTGAGAATGAGGAATGATTAAGATACATCATATTATGGGGAAATCTAATACCCTTACAAAAATAGAGGAGAGGACATGCCAAGAATACACTTCCAATGACTTACACATGCTTAGAAAATATGGCATGCTAGATCATACTTAGAACATTCAAGGACCTTAGGTAGATGCATAGGTGATGGAGATAAACAAGATGTACACAAAATAGGAACATGGAAGAAGATTTAAGTTATAGATGGGTGTTTTTGGCCACCCTATGAATCATCGAAAGAGGGAACATTACAAGTCTATCCTACTTGAATTTTCTTGTTCTCAAACAACCATAAGCTTAGTTGTACCAGAATCTATGGGCCTTCCCATGTTGCATCTTCTATAGATTTTTTTTACATATAATTAAGTACTCTATCATGCGTGGACCTCTTAGCTTCATCATTTTGACCTCCATAACTACTTGAGGGATCAAAATTAATTTAACTCTGTTATCTTATTACTCAATTTTATTACATGTCAATGTGTAGGTCTGCATTTGCCTTATTTTTCATCTTTTTCTAAGATTGTCTAAAAGTTTTGGGTTTTGGTATGCTGAAAATAAATGTTTTTAAAACAGGTTTAATAAGCATTTTTTCCAAACATGAGTCTATGGTTGTACACCCAAGTTGCTTTGACATGGCTCTAGTTTTAAAAGACAAGGTTAAACATGTAGTATTTATCAAAAACGGTTCCCATGAGCTAGAAGGCACATGAATTTTTGAGAGGTAAAAATTTATAGGGAAAACCAAAATTACTTTGACCAAGTTGACCCTTTTAGGGTTCATGCTTTAGTTGTTATCTCCTTGCAACTCCATATGACTATTATGGTAGGCAAGAGGTTAATGGAGTAACATGATAAGCATGCAAGTGGCTAGAATGGATAGAGGGTTGTTGAATTTCACCATTTGCTTTCAACATAGAACCATGCATGTAGAATGTACGATAGGAGCCATGCCTACAAGTTTACATCCTTTGAAACCCTAATGTTGCTATAAAGAGTAAGTCACGTTCATTTTGTGCTTGTTAGTATCTCCGCTCTTTATGCGGAGAGGCGTAACACTACAGTGGCACCCACCCATCTTTTTAATCCATGTAATTTTAATGACTAGAAATTTAAAAATATTTTAAAGACTAAAATCTAAATTAAAAAGAAACTTTCTATTATTATTATTTATTATGACTAGAAAGTGGATAATTTCAAAATAAATTAAAGACTAAAATCTAAACTAAAAAGCAACTTTCTATTATTATTATTTATTAAATACAATAAAAATAAAAATTCTAGATTTAAAAGAAACAAATCTAAATTAAAAAGCAATTTATTATTATTATTATTTATTAAATGTAAAAAAATTATATTTATAAATCTCCATTTAAAAAAACTTCTAATTAAAAAAATTATGTATTTAAATATAGATTTAACAGAAACTTCTATTTATTTATGTTTTTGCATGCAAATCATTTCATATCCTAAGATGAGACTCTAAAAATTATATTTTTAATAATGTTAATTTAAAAAATTATGTTTTTAATATTAGATTTAAAAGTGTTAATTTTGGTGATCAGATAATATAGATAAGAATTCACACAATTGAACTACAACAAGTTTGAGGATTGTTGTATAATGATATCTTCTTAAGTGACTTTTCTTCTATATTGATTGATGTCCTTTGCTGAGGAGAACACGTTGATGGAGAATAAACTCGATCTTGCTGGAAAGAACATGAACTGCTGCTTATTGGACTGTTGTAGAATGAGATATATATTTGATCTACTTGATGTAAGTTTGAACTTCAATCTGCTAATAATAGTTAGATGATTCAACACTTTTCAAGAGGAGACACAAGACCTCTTAATATATCTAATCCAATAACCTATCAAGAGGAGTCGACTCTTTCCTAAATGAGATGAGTTCACAATTGTGACCTTTCAATTTAGGGTGGCAAATATTTACCATAAGTTGGCCCCCTTTATAATCATGAATACTATTAACACAGTCGATATTGTATATACTGATTCATAATGGTATTAGCTAGATTTATTTATCAAGCATATTAATTAATGCAAATCGAATAAGCATACACCGATTCAATAAAACATTGCAAGATATAATATGGTTAAATCGAATCATCAAATGTGTAAGACCGATAGGCCATCCACACATTTGCATTAGCTGAGTCGGCCTGAAGGAGACAGACCGACACTATATCATCAACACTCCCTCTTAGCTAGGGAGTGATCCTTTTTTACCTCTACAAGTCACATCACCTCATTGTGATGACTAACACAGTGACTATACTCATGTGTATGAAAGAAGCTTATCACCTCATCATGATGTTTGACCACAATGGTTACTCCCATATGTGAAAATGTAAATAAACATAACTACCATGGCTACTCCCATGGATGGTGAATGGATAGGTGGTGCAGGAGCACCCTTCAAAGGACTCCTATCATTTTTTTTTTATTGTGTTCTTGCTTCTTTAAGAAGCTGTTGTATATACAATAAGAGCCATGTGCTCATTGGTCCTAGTTAGGGTCCTAGTTGAGGTCCTAGGGTCATGAGTCAAATTTGAGGATTTCTTGGAATTAGAGGGTATGTGTGCATTTGAGGTGTTTAGGGGTCCTTCATAGCATGGTGGTGTCCTTAGGTTAGCCCAATGTGGGTCTAAGAGTCAAGAAAAGCAACATTGGGAAAGTTGCTCAAAAGTTGCAAAAGTTGCATGACAACTTTTAAAAGTTGTCAAGCAACTTTACCACCATGAGGTCAAAATCTTTAATGTAGTGTAGACAACCCTAATATGGGCACATAGACCGAGGAAAGGGTAGTATAAGTAGTTAAAAACCCTAAATTAATGGGTTGGATGTCGGATATTGTACGGCCCAAGCAAAGTGACTTGACTGTGACTGCAATTTTGTTGCTAGTCGACACAAATGGAGTAAAGGAAGATTGTTAATGGATTGATTTTCGTGAAAACTTGTGTGGAGTGTCTTGTATGGTGTATTTAATTTCATCTTGAGCATTTAGATTGGGTTTTGATTTGTAAGTGAGGTGTGTTTGTAAATGATGCCCTCCTAAATGGCACAAGGTTAGTCTAAGATCAAACAACACAAAACACACAAAACATTAGTGTTAGTCAATCGAAAACTAATCTAAAAAGGCATACCAAAAGAGAGACTACAAGCATGCAAGCATATTTAACTATCAAAGCAAACATGATGAGGCATCTCCAAATACCTCCTAACATACTCCTAGTTCCTTCTCCCTTGTTCCTCTCCTCTCCAAGTTCCAAAATAGTGTAGCTCTTAGCAGCTTTTTGCACTATGGATGCTTATGGAGGATTGAGATTTGTAGTATAGCTCCAAATATGAAATAAAAAGCTAATTTTATGCTAAAATGATGTATTTTAACCAAAAAAGATAAGATTTAGTTATGCTATGCTAAATGCTCTCTAAAATGTCTATAGCTTAGATGCATACAAGTTTTCAGGATCTGGATTATGAAGGAATGGGCTCTATTTATAGGAAAAATGGAGCAATGGATGGCCAGGATTGAATGGTTTAATCAAGGGTCAAGCTTGAAAGTTGGGAATCCATGTGCACAATTGACACCAATGAAATGGTGACAAATGTCAACATAGGATTGGGTTGAAAGAAGAGGTTGGAGACATTAAAGGCCTGAGAAGACCTCATGGTTATCTAAAGGCTAAAAGTCAAGCCTAAATTAAGATTACCCATTGGATTAGGAGTTGATCCAAGGATAAACCTTTGTGCAAATGATTAAGAGATAATCATGGTCAAAGCATTAAAGGCTTGACGAGACCCTTGGGTTGGGTAGAGGTTGAGTCAAAACAAATGTTTTAACCATGTGGAAGGGTTTGGGTTAACCATTAATGGTTTTTGGAGACTTTGGGGATTAAGTGGTTGAAAGTTGGAAGCCTTCAATGGTTATCAAAGACTTTGAGGAATTAAGTGGTTGAAGGTTGAAAGCCTTTAATGGTTATCAAAGACTTTTAGATTTTGAGAAGTGACTCCATTTTGCTTAGGAATGTGACAATATTTAGGGGATGGATTAGGCTAATTAGGAAGGGGTTAGAAGAATCTAGAAGGGGATTAGATTTTGCAAGTGGATTTGGTGGGTGAGGGAAAATAGGATTTTATTTAAAATAAAAATTCATTTATTTCAATAAATATGTGCAAGTTGCATTTGTAGGAAAATGCAAGTGGGGTGGGGATAATGATTTAAATAAATGTTTTATTTAATTTATTTAAAAGAGGAAAAAGAGATTTTAATTAAATAAATTGATTTTATTTATTTAATTAATTGGAATTTGATTTTAATGAATGAATTAAAATAAATTGAATAATTTATTTAATTAATAGAAGAATGTTTGGGGATGAATTAATTAAATATTAATTTAATTAACTGATGGCTAGTGGATTTTTAATCAAATAAATACGAAATATTCATTTAATTAAAATGGACAGATTTGTGTGACTACATTTGCCCCTCTTTGAGACAGTGCAGTTTATCGCATCGTTTCAAAGAAAGAAAAACTAGTGTGAAGAAATGCCCTATAAAATGTAAATTTAATGGGTGGTATGCCCCCTCGAGAGATGGGCCAAATTTTTTTTGAAAAATCGGGCGATCTCTCGAAAAAGAATGAAAATTGGCAGGGTGATAGAAGAGAAGAAGTTAGGTATACTGGTGAAAAATAGAAGAAATCGGGGGAAAGATGGAGAAATGGGGGGCTCGGGAAGTTCACGGGGACCACGGCGATGAGCGGGGCGAAGTTATGGTGACGGCGGGGGTATAAATGGGGTGAAAGGGGTGAAAATAGGATCATTTGTGACCGCGACCAGTTGAAAACGAGAGCTCTGACAGTGACATTTGGAGGAGCAAGGAGGAGTTACGATGCCGATTCCGATTACCGAGCATAGATTCGAGCGAGTTCGACGGTTCCAGCGCCTAGCCGACTACGGACCAGCGGTACGCAAATTCGAAAACTGACTTTTTATGCATTTTTGATAGGTTTTTAGCTGAGTCGAAGTCAAGTCGGAGCAAGAGCGTTGGAACTATGGTTTTAGCGCTTTTGCTCCATGAATTAGCGCTATTGTGCCGCAATAGCGCTATTGTAGTTTGGTTTGAGCACGTTTGTATTCATTAGCGCTAATGTAGGCAAGTTTTAGCGCTATAGACTAAGTAGCGCTATGGTAGGGTTAATTGAGCGCTATTGATGTGTAATAGCGCTATTGTATAGCGGGTTTAGCGCTTTTGTTTTTGTAGCGCTTTTGTAGAGCGTTTTGAGCACTTTTGATAGGGTTGTAGCGCTATTGTGGAAAACTAGCGCTTTTGTAGATAAAATAGCGCTTTTGCCTTAGGATAACGAGATGCCCCAGTTTTGGACAAAATAAATCTCCTAATGCGTAATGATTGATGGATGGCGAGGTGAAGTGGGAGTTGTTTTGAACCATAGCAGCTTGATGAGACTTAGGTCATTTGTTAGGATAAATGCTTGTTGAAGTCTAGGTGGCCATGATTGCTTACCTGTTGAGACCCAAAGATACTTGATCAAAGTATCTGATGATAGTCTAGGTTTAAACTTAAGAAAGTTTGATAACAAAACAACTGATGGTGATTTGATGAATGTCGATGTGCAGGAGGATCTACGCGTGTTGCAGTTACGAGAGCGGCATCCTGCGACACAGGGGTTGCGGGACCGGTTGACGCAGATAGAGATTGATTGTATAGTAGCGACTGGGTTGTACGAGGTGATGCACATGCCCATGATTCGGATGAATCACGGCCTGATTACAGCCTTGGCAGAGCGATGGCACAGTGAGACGTGCACGTTTCATCTAGCCCAGGGAGAGATGACGGTGACTTTGGAGGACGTGTGGCGTATCCTTCGAATTCCGATTCGGGGGGAGCTGGTGACGTATGATAGATCCTGGGGGACGGTGTCTTGTCAGAGGATTTTTGATGATGATGTATACATTGACGATGGCTCGATCGCATGGGAGGATATAGCGGCACTATATGAGCCCCTTCCAGCAGTGTTGTCAGGGATCGTGGGAGGACTTTTGTGTCCAGACAGGTGGTCACATGGATTGGCGGTGGGATGGGGACAGGTTATAGAGATGATGATGACTGAGGGGACCCGATTTGCCTGGGGGCCGTGCGTGCTAGCGCACATGTATCAGGAGCTACACGAGGTAGTGTACCGAGGGAGGGGTTCTCTTGCAATGGGCATGACGCTGCTACATGTGTGGGCATGGGAGCACCTACCAGTGACTCGACCGGTGAATCTCAGATTCCGAGCCGTGGACCAGCCATACATGTTTATGTACAGTGGCATGATGAGTCAGCCCCACTTGGGGAAGTTAGAGTGGTGGCGGTGAGCATTGGATGATTTGGATGCAGTGATCTGGCGGCCATACTTGGAGTGTGAGCCATGGGAGGATGATGCAGAGGCACTACCTTATGTCTTCATGACTCGATTCCTCATTGGGAGGACCTCTTATCATGTGGAGAGACAGGTGCCGGGACGGGTAATGAGGCAGTTCGGACAGTAGCAGGGACTGCCTAGCGGATCAGGGGAGTATGCACGAGTGATTCGAGAGCGGTATGCATGGGGTCCAGTGCTACTGTATGATCAGGCACTGGCAGAGTTTCGGACACTGCAGGCGAGGCCATGGGACCTACGACCGTGGGTCGTTGATGCAGGTGTGACAGCAGAGTATACACAGTATCGGGCGGCGCACCCGATCCTACGGATATCAGACCCAGCTGAGCCGATCCCATCTTTTGAGGATGAGAGGGGACGAGGATGGAGAGCAGGAGGCCGAGGAGGAGGAGTTGGAGGAGGAGGAGATGGAGGAGGAGGTGGAGGTGGAGGTGGAGGTGGAGGAGGAGGAGGAGGAGGAGGAGGTGGTGGAGGAGGTGGAGGAGGTTTGGAGATGCCGAGGCAGCGGAGAGGGAGAGGTGGACTACCTCTTCAGATATCACAGGGACCTTTGATGCAGGGAGGAGTGTAGCTGAGTGGGAGGGGGATGGAGAGAGAGATCCCGATGGATACAGGTGTAGGGGAGGGTGGTGCAGGGGAGGGACCTACTGGAGGGGGTGATACAGGTGCGACAGCCATGGACATGGGGGAGGGAGCTACTGGGGATCTGCGGGATCATATGATAGGTTATTTGCAGACTCGGGTAGAGAGATTAGAGGAGGAGGTAGCAGCTAGGGATGTGCAGCTATTTGCACGTGAGGCAGAGCTGACAGTAGTGCTACGGGAGAGAGATACTGCGGTGGAGAGATTGGCGGAGCTGCAGGAGAGAGTGTGGATTGGAGCACAGGGGCCTTCAGGGGAGATTATGAGGGAGATGCGGCGAGCTCAGGCGGAGATAGAGTACTGGCAGGGGTTATATGAGCAGGTGGTACCGGTTAGCCAGCGAGCTCTCAGCTGCTCATAGATGCGGCAGGCCAGATCCGAGCGATCACAGAGGATGCAGAGCAGTGGGGGTGTGATGGGTCCTCTACGGCAGGAGAGATCAGGGGATGCAGGAGGGAGTGGGGGTTCGATGAGGCCCCCACGGAGAAATGGATCAGGTGGTCCAGGTACCAGTGGTGGAGTAGGTAGGGGTGGTGGTGGTACAACATCTCGCCAGAGCGGCATTTAAGAGAGCATTTTTGCATATATGTATTGTATCTTTGTCTATTTATGGACTGTATCTTGGATGGCTCTAGGTAGCCGATTTGGTAGACTTCATTGTACTCTGATATATGAGATGATATATATGAGGGGATCCCATATTGTGATGATATGCATGTGATTATGTATGAATGTTTATGCATGATGATGATTTATTGCTTAGATGTATATGTGTACATGTATGCATTTGATGAGATGTTTCTTTTATGCATGTTTTTATGATGATTTATGAGGTTGGATACTAACATATGAATGCAGGTTTAGATGTATATGATGCATTTGATTTGTGATGTAATGCTTTATGGATGTAATGCCATGATGATATATGCTTGTGCTTTGATGTATGAACAGGATTTATGGTGTTTCCCATTGCGATGTAATGATAAGATAATGTTAATGCAATGGTCAAATGAATGATGTTATGTATGAGTATGCATCTAGATGTTTTTAAATGAATGTAATATGGATAAACAAAATGTAAAGGACAAATGTTTATATGATGATGTGTAGAATGAATGTATACGTAAAATGGATATATTAGATGGTATGAACCAATGTTGTGTAAACAAATTTGTTTTATGATTCTAAATGATTTTAAATATGTTTGTAAGTACAAATGATAATGGGATGATACGATAACTAATGGGTATAATAACTGCACCTTAATGTAATGATAATGAATGCAATGTGAGTGAATCTTACAATGAGCATAAGAAGATACTTAGTAATGAATGAATGCATCTTTTAACTATAAAGAAATGTATGCAAATGATAAATGATGATAAGATTAATAAAATGATAATGGATAATTTACACTGGATGAAATGCTTAGTAAATGATTTAAAACAACCAAAGACAAGTTGATCCCATGAATGAATCTAATTATTTATGATTGATGCAATGATGCAAATGATTTTAATGAAAACTAATGTCAACAATGAACTATATGCAATGTTTAAGTTTAAAAATGACATGAATGGACGTAATGCAAGATGCACCTAAATGTAATGATGATATGACCATGAGGAATGCAAGGTTTTTAAGACTTTGCATGATGCATTGATGAGGTATCAGAGTACTCGGTCGTGATTTGTATCCAAGACCAGCTTTTATTAGTCATTTTTGCATGTAAATCCTACATATGAATGAATAAAGGAATGGGTGATATGCAACGGAATGCAATGTATAAACAAATGAGATGAAATGGCGATCCATAGTGCTCTATTTTCATCATTGAGCTTTAAAATGTTGGAAGAGAATACAAGCATCTTGCCACAATGATTCAAGATGACCTGAGTATTTCTTTCATGGATTTTAATATAGCAAGTTAATACAAACGACTTGATATAAGGGTCAAGTCGACCAGAGTATTGCTTGCGGAACAGACAAGGATTATCTCCTTTCGTGCATGACTTGGATCGTCCTCCTTGATCTTAGGCTGATCAGATCCTGAGACAAGTACATACCGTACTAAGAAAATAAAACCTTTATCCAATTTGGATGAGGTAGGAGGAACCAAAGGATGAGCATTGTACTTGTAAACAAACAGTATATATACATAAAGAATAAAGAATAAGGATCCTTGGTAATGGTTCATGCTCATATGGTCGAGGTATACGCTGTAGTCAGCAAGCCGTAGTGATTTATGACTGCATTTGGCATAAGATCACGTAGCTTAGTGAACTTCCCACGTAGACACCATTAGTACATGCCCCAGAACTTCATCGGAAATAATGCGCAAACGATACAAAACAATGCTAAAAGATGCTAATACAGATACACAAACAATTGTACTCACAAATCAACCAAGTATTTGATAGCCATAACAGAATTTTCTTGTCAAAAAAATGTCATCTTGTCTTTGTTTTGGTAAGGAAGGATGCATCCTTGTTTAAAGACAGTTTCTGATTTGTTGGATGTGGATTGTGTGGTCGATTGATAAATGGTCATTGTGTGAGTACTGTGTTAATGTTGGTTTTGCATCTGCTCGAATGAATATGTACAAGGTGTTGCCATGTTTTTGTGTGATTTTTGATGGGTTTTCCAATGTTTTTTGGATTTTGTGTAATAGTTTTTGAATGTTTTTGGATTTTGCAAGACATTTTTAAATGTTTTTTGGATTTTGCGAGACATTTTTGAATGTTTTTGGATTTTTGAGAGTCATTTTTGAATGTTTTTGATATTTTCTGATGATTGCCTGAATGAAGAGTGTAATGATATATAAGACAATGTAGAATCCACTTCCATCAATAGGTTAAGGGTATTGCCCCCAGTTTGTAGACCTGACTATGAAAAGGTGGGATACTAAACGCATGGAGTACTTTCTTAATTGCAGATCAAATAACAAGCCATGGTTGGGATGGATGGATGTGTGTGTGCATGAATGTGATCGCAACGAGCCAGAAAGATACTAGAGCCATTGCCTTTACGAGTGGCGCCTGTTTGCCAGGTTTTCACCATCGCACTTACCCAAGGTGCCACCGGAGTGGTTGTTCACCATTTGGATGCATGATTTTTCTTGAATTTTTTTGAATGTTTTTGTATTTTTTTTTCAGGACATTTTCTGAATGTTTTTGGTATTTTTCTGATATGCAGGGGAGCCTGATGCTCTGTACACCTTAGGTATAAAACCTTTTGAGGTGCATGCTATTGATTGGATCTGCAAGCGGTTCTCCTTCTGAAGTAGCCAACTGATATGCCCTGGACCCGAATACAGCAGTGACAACATATGGGCCCAGCCAGTTTGATTCAAACTTGCCCTGATGTTCTCGGTTTGGTTGGTTGCGAGGATTTTCTCGAAGAACAAGATCACCTACCTCAAATGTACGAGATCTAACTCAGTGATTGTAGCTTCTGCTCATGCGCTGCTGATAGGCTTTGAGATGATTGTATGCAGCTTGTCGCTTCTCATCTAGTAACTCTAAGTCCTGAAGGCGGGATACTCTGTATGCTTCATCATCGATGAGATTGTGCAATGAAACCCGTAGTGATGGTATATCGACCTTGATAGGTAAGATAGCTTCTGCACCATAGACCAATGAATAAGGAGTTGCACCTGTAGGGGTTCGAATGCTAGTTCGATATGCCCATAGCGCTGGATTTAGTTGAACATGCCAATCACGGCCGACATCATTGACTGTCTTCTTTAGGATCCGCAGTATGTTTTTACTGGATGCTTCAGCCTGACCATTGCCTTGTGGGTAATAAGGAGTGGAAAAACGGTGTTGGATATGAAATTTCTCACAAAGTTCACGGACATCCTGATTTTTGAAAGGAAGACCGTTATCTGTGATGATGGACATGGGCACACCATACCGGCAGATGATGTAGTTGAGGATGAATGAGGCGATCTGCTTGCCGGTGACTTGGGTAAGTGGAACAGCTTCGATCCACTTTGTGAAGTATTCGGTAGCGGTAATGATAAATTTATGGCCGTTGGATGAAGATGGATGAATCTTACCCACAAGGTCAAGGCCCCATTGACAAAAAGGCCATGGTGTTGTGATTGGTTGCAGTTCCTGTGCTGGTGCATGTATCAGGTCACCATGAACTTGACATTTCTTGCATTTCCTGACAAAGTAGTAGGAATCCTTTTCCATAGATGGCCAATAGTATCCAGCTCGCATGATCTTCTTGGCTAGTGATGGACCACTTGAGTGAGTCCCGCAAATTCCTTCATGTACCTCTTCCAAAACCTTTGTTATTTCATCCTGTTCCAAACATCGAAGAAGAGTACCATCAAGACCACATTGGTATAGGGTTTCGGCAATAATGGTATATCGAGCAGTTTGGTGAATGAAGGTTTTACGTTGGTTATTTGATTGGTTAGGAGGAAAGGTGTGATCGCGGAGATAGGTGTAGAAATCACCGTACCATGGGGATTCAGAACCGACAAGGCGACATATCATTTCGGATTCAGGGATATCATAAGCGGGAATCCAAAGCTGTTCTACCAAGAACTCGTAGCGTGTTGAATTCTGTGGAAGATCTAGTAGAGATGCGATGGTAGCCATAGCATCAGCAGCTCGATTCTGATCTCTTGGTATCTGCTCAAAAGTGATAATAGTAAATGATGTCTTTAAATTGTCCACCATTTGCTTGTATGGCATGAGTTTATCATCCTTGGTCTGATACTCATCTATTGCTTGTCGAATGACCAGTTGGGAATCGCCATATACTTGCAGTTCTTGTAATTTCCATTGTACGGCTAATCTGAGTCCCGTGATCAAGGCCTCATATTCTGCTATGTTGTTGGTGCATGGAAATGTGAGCCTGTAAGACTTCAGGATGCTGTCACCTTGAGGTGTAATAAATAGAATGCCTGCCCCCGAGCCGTGCCTAGTGTATGAACCGTCAAAATATAGTTTCCATGACTGTGCTTCTGTAATCATGAATATCTCTTCATCTGGAAAATTGGAAATGAGAGGATGATCGCCTATGAGTGGTGCATCGACCAACTGATCTGCAATAACCTAACCTTTGATAGCTTTACGGTCCACATACTCAATGTCAAATTCACTTAGAATCATCACCCATTTGGCCAAGCGACCTGTCAATGCTGCTTTGCTAAGTAAGTACTTGAGTGGATCAATCTTTGCGATGAGTTGTACCTTGTGTGTCAACAGATAGTGTCGCAATTTAGTGGCTGCTAAGATCACTACTAGGCAAGCTCGCTCAATAGGTGTGTAATTGAGTTCATAGCCAACTAGTGTGCGAGAAATGTAGTATACAACACACTCTTTGCCTTCTACATTATGTTGTGCCAGTAGTACACCCAATGCTGTACTTGTTGCTGAGATATAAAGTAACAATGGTCTACTTGGATCTGGTGGCATCAACAATGGTGGATTCATGAGATAGTCTTTAAGTGCCTGAAATGCTTGTTGGCATTTGTCATCCCACTGAAAGTGGATGTTCTTGTGTAGCAGGTGTGTGAATGGGTGACACTTATCAGCCAATTGTGCAATGAATCTGCGGATGGATTGAAGCCATCCTTGTAGTGTTCTTAGCTGACTAATATTCCTTGGTGGTGGCATGTCCATGATTGCCTTAACCTTTGCTGGATCGACCTCAATGCCTTTGCTTGAGACAATGTATCCTAGAAGCTTCCCGGAGGTCACTCCAAAGACACATTTCTTTGGGTTGAGTCGAACATGGTATTGTTCCAGTCTATCAAAGATTTTATCTAAGATGTGAAGATGTCCTTCTCTAGTAAGTGATTTTGCTAGTAAATCATCCACATAATCTTCCATCATAGTATGCATCATGTCATGGAAGATGGTGGTCATTGCTCTTTGATAGGTCACTCCTGCATTCTTTAGACCAAAAGGCATTACATTCCAGCAGTATGTGCCCCATGGACATGTGAAGGCTATCTTATGTTGGTCCTCTGGTGCGATCTTTATTTGATTGTATCCTAAAAAGCCATCCATGAGTGAAAGCATGGCATGTCCTGCTATCAAATCCACTATGATGTTGATATTTGGTAGAGGGAAGTCATCCTTAGGACATGCCTTATTCAGATCTCTGAAGTCTGTACAAATGCGGATGCCCCCTTTTGGTTTTCCAACTGGCACAATGTTGGAGATCCATTCTACATAATCAATTGGTCTAATGAAACCAACATCCAGGAGTTTCTTGAGTTCTGTTTTGACTAGCACGGCAATCTGAGGATGCATCTTACGAAGCTTCTGCTTGACAGGTTTGGCTCCTTTTGCTACTGTGAGATGATGCATGACTAAATCAGGATCCAGCCCAGGCATGTCTGCATATGACCATGCAAAGTTGATCTGACGTTTCTGGAAGAATTCTATAAATTGAGGCTGTTCCTCTGGAGTGAGAAGAGATGCCAGATGTATGATATGAGGATTTTTAGGAGTCCCCACATTGTATTCTTTGGTTTCCTCGATAAGAATCGTTGATCGTTCCTGTTGTGTACTAGTAGGGAGAATGTCAAACCCTTCATCCTCAGGCGCCTCAGAGAGGTTTTCACCGTTGGATGCGCTCTTTCTTTTTACTGTTGTCGGATCAAACAGTGCCACAGTGTGGTTTTCACTGGAAGATCCATGTTTTAATGTTATATTTTTGCAGCTGAAGGGTTTGGCATCCGCCCCGAAGTATGTTGCGCTATTAAGTTCAATGGCGAATCCAGCTTTGTGATCCCCACTTGGTAGATTATCCCTTAATTCCAAAAAGTCAATGATAGCCTCATCGTTTTGGAAGAGGTCAAGACATGGGGGATTTGGTTGGTTCCATTCGATGAGTTCAGGGTGGATAATGGGCATTACTTCATCGATTAAGTTAAGTGCGGGAGATGTATCAGTGAGGGTTAAGACAGTGTGGTGAAGGTCGTTGATGGTACTCTCCCTGTCAGAATCAGGCGTAGGATGAGACGTAGGGTCTGTGGAAGATGTTTCCAGCTCAGGTACCCAAGTGGTCTTTATCTGTGCTTCTCCGTAAACAGGAATGTCTTTGCATGGCGGAGGTGGTGATGTGTCTTCCTCATCTGAAGTGTTAAGCTGTACAGAATCAAATTCCCACTCATGTGAGTCGGTCTCTGAATCACTTTCCAGCATCCGATTGCTATACCATACTGGGATGTCGTTGGAGTTGAACACTGCAGGCGTGATTGGTTTATGTACCTTTGTGGTGATTGGTGTTGCAGGAACCGTGATGGGATTTAAAGGATTTGTCACTGGAAGTATTGACAGTGTTGATTTAGTAGCTTCTGTTGGAACGGCTGGTGCCATAGATGCTACTGTGGGTTCTAATATAGTTGCTGTTATGAATGGTTTTATTGATGTGATGACTGCTGTGGATGGGATTACTGGTTCGATTGGTGGGATGTTTGGCACTGGTGATGGTTGCGGTGGAGTCGTGAGCCTCGATGGGGCAGTTGGGATAGTGCTTGATGGTGCTTTGATTATGAAAGGTGTCCTCTTTGCAGTAGGTGGGCAAAATGGTTTGCTGGGTTTGCCTTTGAATCTGAGTTTAGGAAGGACTTCTTTTTCAAAGCCTAGGCCTGTATTACCTTTGGGCTTGAATTCTGGTAGCAGCGGTTCATGTCGTCCTTGTTTGCAGGATCCCAAAGCACTCTGACCATCATACCCTATTCTTTGCATAATGAGGAGGCCTTTACCATACTATTCCGTAGGAAGTGTAACTTGCGGTTTGTCAGTGGTGATGGGATCTTTATAGATCCATTCCGCTAGGTCCTCATCTTTTGTCTCTTCCTCTTGACTCTTTCCAAGGATGAAAGGCGTCAAGGCACATGTAGGCGTGATTAGTGGTTGCTGGAGTAACTGTTGTGGTTTACCATGTGTTCTAGGAGAAGTGGGCATTTGTCCCACACAAAAGAGCTGACTCAAGTTGTATTCTCCAAGACCTTCCTCTGTGACTTTCATCTGAAGTTTTTCTTGCTTGGGTATAGGGGTGTTTGAACTGGCAAGAGAGGCGGGACTTACATATGATGTGGAGGAAATGGCTTCCCTATTATTAGGAACAGTAATCTCTGGTTGATGGCTAATATTATGGCAAAATGCAAAGGGATTTGCATCGCCCAGGATTGTGATCTCTGTACCATTATGTGGGAACTTGATACATTGATGGTAGGTAGATGGAATGGCTTGCATGGCATGTATCCAAGGTCTCCCTAATAATAGATTATATGGCAGAGGAAGGTCTAGAACCTGACAAATTATGTGCTTTACCACAGGGCCAACCCGGATTGGTAGTACCACAGCTCCTTTGGATGAACGCTCTGCATCATCATAGGCTTTGATGGTGATCTTCTTGCGAGGATCCACTGATTCTATTGCATATCCTAATGCTGTGACCAATTGCAGTGTACAAATGTTTAGGCCTGCTCCATTATCTATCAAGACTCGCTTGATCCTGTGTTGGTTGATAAAGCCTTCAATGTGTAGCGAAGCATTATGAGGTTGTTGGAAAGAAGAGTTGTCACTTTCGGAAAAAGTGAGACAAGGTGATGACTTTAGATTTCCAACCATAGCTTGAAACTAGTCCGTATTAAGGTTTGCAGGGACTGATGCCTATTGGAGTGCTTGATCCAAGATAGTTTTATGAGATGGTGATAGGCGTAATAGCTCTAAAATGGATATGAGCGCAGGGGTTTTGTCTAATTGTTCCACAAGGTTATATTGCTTTGGGACGGAGGTGGTGCCCTGTGGAGCTGCCTTGATGGTGACTTTGCCGCGACGCGTAACAACATTGCAATTTGAGGTGGGATTTTTGAAGGTTATAGTTGCAATTTGTTCACTGGCATCATACAGGTGATTTACAGTGTAGTTATACGCAGCCTGCGTATAGTCAGTGGTATCAGTGCCTCGCTGGGAAGTGGAAGGACCCCTTTGATCTTGTGATGGAAGTGGATTCTTGAACATCTGATGATCATTATTTGTCGTTTTTGGATCATGTCCTTCAATCTCAATTTCTCCTCAATCAATAAGATCTTGAATGAGATCTTTCAATCGGTGACAATTACTTGTCTTGTGTCCTCTTCCTTGATGGAACTCACAATGTTCAGTATCTCTCCACCATGCTGGTTTGACTTGAGGCTCATAGTTCGATAGCTTAGGTAGAGTGATCAACTTCTGAGAAATGAGTTGTCGCATCACTGTTTCAATGGGTTCCCCTAAGGGAGTGTATGTGCGTTTTTGTTTTTGTGGACGAGGTCTTGGTTCATCATGAGATGTGATGCGACCTTGATTGGAAGGAACATTTGTGTTATTTTGAGGTGAAGGATTTTGTCCTGCAAATCGAACCACAGGTTGTGCATTTTGGATAGTTCGAGCATCCACAACCCCATCGTTGACGATATTCTTATTCTTGTTCCAGAAGTTTGGTTTATCACTATTGAAGCACGGGCGAGGACCATCTTTTGGTTCATTAAATATTTTGATGAGTCCTTTCTTGATGAGTGCCCTTTCACATTTTATACCTTTGGTGATCATATCGTTAAAGGAGTCTGTGTCTTTGACATCCAGGTGAAATTCCATTTCTTCGTTTAAGTTGGAAATGAAAATTTCCACTAGTTCTCGTTCAGGTAACTGAAGAGAACGTCTGCTAGACATTTGGCGCCATCGTTGCAGGAATACTGAGAATAGTTCACCTGGTTTTTGTTTGGTGTTGCATAGATCAGCCATGGTGATGTCGCGTTCAATGTTATAAGAGTAATGAGATAGGAACTTCTGGATGAGTTCCTCAAATGTTCTAATGCCACCTGGAAGTCGGGAAAACCATGATGTGGTTGTTCCTCCCAAGCTTTGGGGAAAAAGGCGCATTAGGTATGTGTCTTCATATGCCACTTCAAGACAAGCGGAATGAAATTCTCTGACATGATCACGAGGATCCCCCTTTCCTCTATATTTTTCAAATTTTGGTGTTTCGAACCCGCGTGGAAAGGGTGGCATATAAAGATTCCTATCAAAAGGATAGGGACAAATGTCGTTAAGTGAGAATTGATTGGTCTTAACACCACTATGAAGTTGTTGGGCAAGATTCTCGACTTGTTGCCGCAACATCTCCATTTCATTTGGAGGAGGAGGTGGTGGGTTACCTCGAGGAATGTTATATCTAATGTGATTTCTACCTCTTTCCTCCTCATGGCAACTTTGTCTTTCTGATGCTTGTCTTAATTGGGCAAGATCAAAGTCAGAGGGCAGTTTGGCTCCTTCTTGAGCGAGTTTTAAGAAGTGAGCATCCGCATTGCTCCTGAGAATTTCATCAAACAATCTGTTAAAGTGAGGGTTATGCTGAACCCTTTCGATTGTTGAAGGAGTGGGAGTACTTGGGTTGTCATCATTTACATTTCCTCCAAGTGCTTCTTGAAATTCATTGAGGTTGTCCTCTTCTTCCTCAATTTCTATTTCTCGTTGCCTTGATCGCGATCAGGTTTGAGCCATTTTGTTTGTAAGTTTGTGTTTGAAGTTGATTGAAGATGATGATGAGTGGATTTTATGGTATGTAGATCTCTAGCACTCTAAAGGTAGATGTAACCGAAATTCCTTCTTTGAATTGCTTGTTTGTTTTGAGGATTTTGGATGTGATAAGGTGTAGAGAAATCTGAGATGTGTTACAGATTTTGACTACCTAGCAATGAGAGGATTCACTCATGAACTAGTTTTAACCTGTGTAGATGTGTCTCTTAGGATGAGCTTATCCTAGATGTAGAAACAATCTAAAAGTGATGTGATGTGTTTGATTTCAAGCAATATCTAAAAAGGAATCTTGGGACAAGAACCTCTTAATGTTTTGAGAGTTGGGATGAATTGATGATGGAGTGATGATGGATGTTTTGTTTTCAACTTCAATAAAAACTTTGTGTTACAAATGGAACAAACTCTACCTCTTCCCTTTCAGGCGTTGGTGGCACTTCTCGAGCTGTGTTGTAGGTGATACAGATGTTTGGGAAGAAATTGGGATTAATCTTTCCTCCTTGATTTTTGTGATAACTCAGAGCTCTATATTGCATAAAAGTTCTGCGGTTCAATGATTCTGAATCAAACTCGTTTGTTTTTCCTTGAAGGTATAGACACATGCGATGTAGAAAGACTCTATGTGAGACAAAAATTTGTCTATTGAGATAGAAGAATTTCCTCCTTTTGATTAAAGCCTTTGAGCTTAGTGGTCTCCTTTTCAAGGTGATATTCTGATGATGCTTCTTCTTTCGCAAGATGTGAAGAATGGTCATAAATTTTGACTCTTTGTTTGTTTGCACTTTGTTTTTTTGGTATTTTTGCTTGTTTTTGAGAAATGTTGGATGAATACTTTGTTTTTGGGATTGATTTTCTGATTTTTCCTTGACAAGAAAACAAAGCAAGCACACAAACACAAGAATGTTGCCTCAAAGGCACAAATGAGTATGGGTCTAGATCAACCCAATTCTTGGACTTGTTTTTGACCCTTCCTTTAGATTTATTTTAGGGTGTAGTTCCAAAGCCTGAAGTCGGCTCAATTCGCACTAGGTCTGTAAAACGAACACACTTCAAACACTTTTTATCCCTAAGGTCAAATGGCCAGTTGTGATAAATTTAGCCCACATCTTGATATTTCTTCGACTTTGGTACTAGATACCTTATGAATCCTGCCGTGGCAGGTAAGGATGTGATATACTAAGTCTTGCACGAGCATAACAAATAGATGATCCCTATGATGGGGGAGTCACCACTTTTATCAAGCCACAAGTGACTTTTCAAAAAGCTATGTTTCTACTCAAGGAAATATGTATGGTGAGTATCTTGGGAGCAAAACCTTCTATGCTCTTGCACTAAATTATACCTCAAATATCCTTAATCAATAGAATGGGTGGGTTACTACTTAAAGGTGTTTAGTCATGTTCGATGGCTTTGGACATAAGTTCATTCTGTAGTGACTCACTTAAGAGCCTTGTAACTGGTGGTGGGGCCCATTTGTCCTTTCGGCCAGTTACACTGTAGGAACAACTATACCCAAGGCTACAGCTTTCGCTCTCACCTGATTTCTATAGCGGCTCGAAGGATTTACCATTCGAGGTCGTTCCCAAGAGTATCGATCCCTTGGCAGGCCTCTCTTAAAAAGATAAAATTTGAGTGTTACTAACACTTTTCTCTTGCACCTAGGACCACGAGAGCCAAGGGAGAGGATAGTGTGTGTTAGAAGTAGGTCCACTCGACTGACTTTTTGCACTAGCGTGCCAAATACGTAAAACACTTTGTTCTTTTTTTAATCCAGCATTTGCAAAGATGATTTAACTATTTGGAGATGTTGCTCCAACAGTCATGGTGTTCGTTTTAACTTCAATGGCAAAATGTGTTGTAATCTAAAAATTTGGAAATCCTGGTCAACTTAATGAAAAACACGTTTTGCTTGAAGTAAAATTTGTTTGCAAAAAGAAAAGATCGAAACAAGTGGATTGTGTATTTTATTGGCACCAAATTTTGAAGTGTGGATTGTAAATTTTAGGTCCCAATTGATGCAATGAAATCAAATTTGTGTTGTTAATTTTAAGCACCAAAAGAAAATGAGGCCTAACTAGAAAACAATGAAATTTTTTTTTTGTTGTGTTTTTAAGTTCTTTTTAAGCACTAAATGAAAATTTTGTGATTTTTATGTTGGGTTGTTAACCTGCACGAGCAAAAAAAAACAAGTTAGTAAAAACCAATGCTCAAGGGGGGGCTTCCACAAGCCTAAGATACTCAATTTTTTGGTTACAAAGCGACTTTGGACAACACTCTGTCGCAATAGCGCTATTCTGCTTTTTAGACAGAAGCGCTAATTTATACAATAGCGCTAGTCTGCACTCGCAGAAGCGCTAATTTGCATCGTAGCACTGAAAGAACAGAAAAATCCGAGAGGTCAAAAGCGCCAGAAGAGTTTTAATAGCGCCCGAACTATGACAAAAGCGCTAGAATGTTGTCAATAGTGCTGAAACCTTTTCAATAGCGCTATTTTAGTGACAATAGCGCTAAAAGAAATTGTTTCGATAGCACTAAAACGTGTTCATTAGCACCAAAGCGCGACCTGTGTGGCAGTTTCAACAAGCAAAAATGTTAGTTTGTCAAAAAAATATCAGAAGGTTGCGTGTTCGATTCACGTCGGGTTCACCAAATGATGCCCTCCTAAATGGCACAAGGTTAGTCTAAGATCAAACAACACAAAACACACAAAACATTAGTGTTAGTCAATCGAAAACTAATCTAAAAAGGCATACCAAAAGAGAGACTACAAGCATGCAAGCATATTTAACTATCAAAGCAAACATGATGAGGCATCTCCAAATACCTCCTAACATACTCCTAGTTCCTTCTCCCTTGTTCCTCTCCTCTCCAAGTTCCAAAATAGTGTAGCTCTCAGTAGCTTTTTGCACTATGGATGCTTATGGAGGATTGAGATTTGTAGTATAGCTCCAAATATGAAATAAAAAGCTAATTTTATGCTAAAATGATGTATTTTAACCAAAAAAGACAAGATTTAGTTATGCTATGCTAAATGCTCTCTAAAATGTCTATAGCTTAGATGCATACAAGTTTTCAGGATCTGGATTATGAAGGAATGGGCTCTATTTATAGGAAAAATGGAGCAATGGATGGCCAGGATTGAATGGTTTAATCAAGGATCAAGCTTGAAAGTTGGGAATCCATGTGCACAATTGACACCAATGAAATGGTGACAAATGTCAACATAGGATTGGGTTGAAAGAAGAGGTTGGAGGCATTAAAGGCCTGAGAAGACCTCATGGTTATCTAAAGGCTAAGAGTCAAGCCTAAATTAAGATTACCCACTAGATTAGGAGTTAATCCAAGGATAAACCTTTGTGCAAATGATTAAGAGATAATCATGGTCAAAGCATTAAAGGCTTGATGAGACCCTTGGGTTGGGTAGAGGTTGAGTCAAAACAAATGTTTTAACCATGTGGAAGGGTTTGGGTTAACCATTAATGGTTTTTGGAGACTTTGGGGATTAAGTGGTTGAAAGTTGGAAGCCTTCAATGGTTATCAAAGACTTTGAGGAATTAAGTGGTTGAAGGTTGAAAGCCTTTAATGGTTATCAAAGACTTTTAGATTTTGAGAAGTGACTCCATTTTGCTTAGGAATGTGACAATATTTAGGGGATGGATTAGGCTAATTAGGAAGGGGTTGGAAGAATCTAGAAGGGGATTAGATTTTGCAAGTGGATTTGGTGGGTGAGGGAAAATAGGATTTTATTTAAAATAAAAATTCATTTATTTCAATAAATATGTGCAAGTTGCATTTGTAGGAAAATGCAAGTGGGGTGGGGATAATGATTTAAATCAATGTTTTATTTAATTTATTTAAAAGAGGAAAAAGGGATTTTAATTAAATAAATTGATTTTATTTATTTAATTAATTGGAATTTGATTTTAATGAATTAATTAAAATAAATTGAATAATTTATTTAATTAATAGAAGAATGTTTGGGGATGAATTAATTAAATATTAATTTAATTAACTGATGGCTAGTGGATTTTTAATCAAATAAATACGAAATATTCATTTAATTAAAATGGACAGATTTGTGTGACTACAGTAAATATTTTGTAAATTGTCTTCTCTCTGTCCAGTTTTAGACTGGTTTGTGTAAATGGATGCATAACTCCATTCCCCATTGTGGAACCACCATGAAACCATGGGGAATGAGAGTGCAGAACTTGTACTATAATTCAATGCAAGAAGGGCCCTTGAAAATGCAAGGAGGCCATTTAAAGACCCACCTCTAGGCGAGACTGGACAGTGCCCAGCTAGGAAGGGTTAAGTTGCAGAGGTCTTGGAGAGCAAGGAAGGTCAGAGGAGGAGGCACCCTTTGGAGGAGTTGTAGAGGGGTGAGTGAAGCACCATTGGTGTGAAGGAGGAGCTTCCACCAATCTAGAGAAGGTGGAAAGAGCATCAAACCTACACTGTGACCCTGGCAGGCCTAAAAACCCTCTTAAAAACCCTTAAAAACCCTTAAAAACCTTAAAATCCACCTAGGGTAGTGTACGACCACTTAGAAGCCTAAAACCTGAAAAATCCTTGAGTCCTTGCCAAATGAATGGCAGGTCTTTTGGGAGGTTTCACAAGCAAATGCATCGTTTGCAAGAGGGATCCCTAAAGGACCGGGTAGGAGGCCTAATTGGTCACAATCCTTGTAGCCCTATTTTGTAGGCAAAACACAAAATGGTGAAATCGGTAAGGGGTTGAAGGCTTGAAACCTCTTGGGGCACATGAATGGGTGGAAAAACCATGTTTTAGACCTGACCTATCCTTGCTAAGACCTAGGAAGGTGTGGAGCAAGCCAAACCCTTATTAGCCTAAGTAAGGGTTCTTGAATCTCATGAGTAGGTGAGACCTTAGGAGTAGTTTTTCAACTTGTCGGTGGGTGGATTGGGTAAGGTCAAGGGATTCCACAAGCAGGGGAAGTCCTAGAGACCCTAGGGCGTGGTTAGAACACCTAGTGATCCAAGGAAAGGATCCAAGAGCATAGACTAGGCTAGTCTATCCCAAACCTCATCCCATCAATAGGTATCACCTCACCATGATAATAAACATCATGGCTTATCCATAGACATCACCTCATGTGATATCCACCATTATGGCTTATCCACAGATATCACCTCATGTGACATCCACCATAGACATCTCCTCATGTAATATCCACCATTTTGACTTATCCATAGATATCACCTCACGTGATATCATCCATCATGGCATATCCATAAATATCACCTCACGTGACATCCACCATTATGGTTTAATCATAGATAGCACCTCACGTGATATCAACCATTATAACATATCCATAGACATCACCTCATGTGACATCCACCATTATGGTTTATACATAGATATCACCTCACATGATATCAACCATTATGGCATATCCATAGACATCACCTCACGTGACATCCACCATTATGGTTTATACATAGATATCACCTTACGTGATATCAACCTTTATTGTGAGATCGTGCCTCACAATAATGGTGAGATGTACAAGTGTTCATCATTGTGAGATCGTCACCTCTCAATGATATTCACCATGGCTCATCCAGAGGGTAAACACACAAGTACAATAAAATCATCATAGATTCTCTCATGTGATGTTTGTCACATTGGCGTCACACACATGACATCCACCATGAACCATATCAGAGGGTGTAGATAAGGGCTTTCAACTTAAGTCTCTCTCAAAGAGAAATACAATAACAAGAGTTTACACTTTAAACATCTTATAAAGAGAAGAATACATTAGTAAAAATATAAACAAATCAATGATGTTGAGACTCAATTTCATCTAGGGCTTCATTTTCCACCATACCAAGTTTACCTCGAAAGTACACACAAACTTTATTCTGAAGAGAGGCTTGGTGAGAATGTATGTCATCTTCTCATTAGTACTAATGTATCTTAATTGAATAACATACCTTTCCACCATGTCTCTAACATAATGATACTTGATCTCCACATGCTTTGACCTTTCATGAAATACAAGGTTGGATTTTGCATTACTCTTGGTGTATTCCAAGCTCACCAAGTATTCATCTATCTAGGAATATCATGACCTGGGAGTCAGCATAAAGGCCATGGGACTCCATCCCATGAATCATAGTCCTTTGACTAATCACTAGAAAAACCATCTTCTTAGTTGCTCCCTTTGAAGTTGAAATGTCATGCTCCCTCTGACTGTTGATTCTTCTTCTTCGAAGAGATGTCTCCATCCACTAGCTCAATTTCATGACAACAGCTATCAAGTTCTTCCTTCCTTGAATGCAATCTCTTATGCTTCTCGGTCCGTCCTAAAAGAATTTCAGAGAAAGATTACAAATCTAGTTCTTAGAACTAATCTACCCCGAAGGGAAATACATATGCTAGAAGCATACATGACTCTCTAATGTAATTGCATGAACATTATTCAACCATGAAATACTTATCTCTTTATTGATTCTGATGCAGCCACTTTACTTTTCCTGAAAAATGCAAAGAAAATCCATTACAAGGATGCAGTAAGGTCTGAATTGTCTGCTGCTCCAAAGAGTGATTTTTCATTTAAGAGTCACGTCCCTTTGAAAGAATCTTTCATTATTCTTTAATGATTATTAACTATTCTTTGCCTGATCACACTCTTCTAGTGATAAAATATGAATCCACTTGTAATGTGCCCATTTGGGATATACCAATATTTTATCTTATCTTTCTCTCATTTGATAATGGGAATGAATGTACCCCTTGCATTCCACTAAGGACAAGATGCTACTGCCTATAACTTAATAATATTTCTGATCTGATTTGATCTGATCTAATCGATGGTTATCTTCCTCAATGCTTTGAATCCTCTTTATTTCACTGATTGGTATTATATATTCTGATCGTTCTTTAAAGTATGCAAATAAAGTTGTTGAACCTGCATCTTATACCCCTTCAATCTTAAAGGTGGCATCCTTCAGATTTGATGAGTTAGCTCGATTCATGATCGACTTCTTCATAATTGTCGATTTGCTTGATCAAGGAGTCGTAATCGTTGTTATTACTAGTTCTTGTGATCACCCCTCTATAATATGTATCTTTTCATAACATACTCTGTAATGCTCAATGTGCTATGCCTTAACAATTCTTTGCTTTCTCAATTATCGCTGACTAATCATGCGGTTGGCATTGTCTTTTCATTTATTTCCCCATCTGAATACATATATCACATCATTAAATATATGTATCACATTTTTTGTTGTTGACGTTACGAATACCTCATAGATGCATCAGTGGCTCATTGTTTGACCATCAACCTTCTCCAAATTGGTTGCTCCTCTGTACGTGCAATACTAAGACCATTCGAAAAGTATTAAGAGATCATTGTTCTGAATCATTGCTCATTATACTATTTGTCATGGCCACGTCTCCTAACCCATTGAATAGCTACAATAGACTCTCGTCTGCAATCATGACAATTCCACTATGAATGGTGGGCACTGGAAGTGTTTGCATGGAATATAAGACAATTTGCAGTCTTCCCATGTATTGAAGACTACATTCTTTGGTTCCTTTGATTATCGAGATCGGACATGTATCAGATGGGCTTCTAATTCCTTGTTGTCAAGTATATTGCTTTCTATGTATGGCGTCTTTCTTTATAAAGGATCGCTGCATTTTCTCATCTAATTAGCTGCATATAAACTCCCTTCAACCGCTTAGTACCCAAATCACGAATATCTAATTCGTATTCTCATCTTAATTTCAATCAGTGGCCTTTGGCCTTATCAGAATTATCTTCTCTAGACATCAATGATTGTTGTGCGAAGTGTTGAAAGGAAATCTACAGGACCTTTCTCGGTTTTCGTACCTGCTCTGATACCATGTTAGTTTTGGTGATCAGATAATATAGATAAGAATTCACACAATTGAACTACAACAAGCTTGAGGATTGTTGTATAATGATCTCTCTTAATTGACTTTTCTTCTATATCAATTGATGTCCTTTACTGAGGAGAACACGTTGATGGAGAATAAACTCAATCTTGCTGGAAAGAACATGAATTGTTGCTTACTGGACTGTTGTAGAATGAGATACTGATTCATAATGGTATTAGCTAGATTTATTTATCAAGCATATTAATTAATGCAAATCAAATAAGCATACACGGATTCAATAAAACATTGTAAGATTTAATATGGTTAAATCGAATCATCAAATATCATCAACAAAAAGAAACTTCTTTTTTTTACGTGCAAATCATTTCATATTCTAAAATAAGACTAAATTCTAATAAATATTAATCATATGAAATTAATTAATCTATCCTAAAAGATAGATTTTTTAAATTTGATATCTCTCCACCTCCTTAACATAAACTTTATTTATAAAATATAAATATGCTAGTAGTTTATGATGGTTCTAAATTTCATAATGGTTTTGTCTATAGACATGTTTCAATTTTGAAGTCTATGGCTTCTTTATTTTCATTTTAGTTTTTATGCTCTTAAATAGAACATCATCTATAAGAGTTATAAGTAAACCACTTCTCTCATCATCCATGAAGAGCATGAGTGCACTGCTATGAAAGAAATTAGGTATAAGAAACATTCTAATGAAAAGATGAAAGGTCATTTTAATCTATGAAGGGTTGCTAACAGGCCTGAAATTTGACGGTCACCCCTACCTGTCATATGCATTTTTTATGACGGTTTAGTCATTTCAATGCCTTTCATTTGACGTTTTAAGAAAACTATTAACTCTCAAAAAATATAGAAGTAGAAGATTGAAGCAATGAAAATCAATGCACATCTTTCTTGGAAGAAATGAAAATCATTTTTTTAATGAGAAAATAATGATAAACTAGTAATATATGCAAAAATCTTAAATTTACTAAACAAGTTTCTAAATTAATGCACTAATATATATTATATATTAACATTAAATGATAATCAAATTAATAATTACTAATTTAGTAATAATAAACATTTAAATTTTAAAATTATATATATTATGACAAGTTTCTATAACAATCTTATTAAATATATTTAAAAAATTAAATTGACTAAGTTTCTAAATTCATATATAAAAAAATAGAATATATTGTAAAAATTCATATTAAAATATTTTATCAATTATATTCTATCATTTCAATTATGACAAGTTTCTAAAATTCATATGAAAAAATAGAACTATTCTAAAAAATCATATTAAAATATTATAAAATTAGAAAAAAATAACATGTCAATACATGCGTTCTACTAATTTTTTAAGCTGTCAAATACGATTCAAAAGTGAAAAAACGGGCATTTTGCCTAAAGACTAGCATAAATCCAACATTTCATAGAAGCATTAGAAAATATAGGAGAGTTCACCGCTTTCTTTTATCAAAGCGCCTATTTTACAGTTAATGGTACCTTTTTTGTAAAGGTGTTACTTTTGGTGTAGAAATAATGTTGGGTAAGAGAAATAATGGAGAACGTGCTATAAATGATTTTAGTAAATGCAATGTTTTCAAATAGAACTATTTTACAGGAGCCGAAAAAGCAGAAAGTCGAACGAAACAGATTTAGAATCATCATTTTTTTTTAATGCTGTTCTTCAAAAAAGGAGGATGAATGCGTAAGAAAGGCCTGGAATACAGTTAAAACATTAACTCTGCTACATTTATGTAAACCGTTTCAGGATTCATATCTCCATATACATACCATTTTCATTGTAATTGCACCAATACTCATGACAAAAAGCAGTTGCAATTCTCACAAGTCACGAGTTGTAAAGACTTTGATAGAATAATCCATACTGAAAGCTCTGGTTGAGGCAGAGGATTGGCTGCTTGCATGAAAATCTTCAATTGCTAAATTCTTTTGTGTCAGTGACGTCTTACTGCAGTTTTTTCTTTATTGTAAAAGATCAATTTCCAGTTTTCTCTGTAGTACCAAAACTAGGAATAGTATGTTTCTCTTTTGAATTGCATGAATCTAACATATAATTGGAATATCTGGTTTTTGGGCTTCACCATAGATGTGTCGCTAATTTTGGCTGATATGTTTCACAGGTGGAGGAAGTTGAGGGCAAGCAACAATCAGCATTGGGTATCAAAAATGGCTAAGTTTCAGAGAGCCCGAGTGCTGGTCTTACTACTGCCGGTTTTACTACTGTTGTCAGTAGCTCTACCAATGAGCACAAATAGCAGCTTTTCAAGAAAAGACTATAGGCATGCTCTGTCAAGGTGTATTAATTTCTTTGAAGGTCAGAGATCAGGAAAACTCCCTGCTAATCAACGCTTGAAATGGAGAGATGACTCAGCTCTTCATGATGGTTCCGAGGAAAATGTAAGTCTTTTAACATTGCAAATTCGATTTTGGGCCTATGCAAGAATCATTGTATGTTTGTGAATGCTCTGTTTTGCTGTGCAGGTTGACTTGGTGGGAGGATATTATGATGCAGGAGACAATGTCAAATTTGGTTTACCCATGGCTTTCACTATCACAATGTTGTCATGGAGTGTAATAGAATTTGGGCAGCACATGGGTTCTGAGCTCAACAATGCCAGGACTGCAATTCGCTGGGGGACAGATTATCTGCTCAAAACTACTGCATATCCAGACACCATATATGTTCAGGTGATGTACTAGTTCTTCTTCTGGGCTCTCCTTCACCTATAAGTTCTATCTCAAATTGTAACCTTACCTAAAAAAATGTTTTGAATCTTCTTTTGAGTCAAATATTTTACCACATTGATCTTCTTCTTTCATACCATTTCTCTCACCTCACTCCATGTCACAAGACAGATCATACTGTAGTTACTTGTTTAGGGAAAATTTCTCTCTATTCTCCCACATTTGCTTCATTCTCCTCAATTAAACTCTAAATTTATCAATGTAAATAAATAACTCTTGTCTGTTTTTCAAATTCAAGTCTACCAGAGAAATTTCCTTAGCTCATCTATGGATGTCCTACCATAATTTGTTTTATGTTATGAGGGAATTAGCATACATTTATCAAGCTTTATTGTTATTTTTACACTAGGTAGGTGATCCTAACCTAGACCATGATTGTTGGGAGAGACCAGAAGATATGGACACTGCCAGAACAGTTTACAAAATCACCAAGGAAAAGCCAGGCTCAGAAATTGCTGCTGAAACTGCTGCAGCCTTGGCTGCTGCATCCATTGTCTTCAAAAATTCAGATCCTGCATATTCTCAAGCACTTCTGGACTCTGCAATTCGTGTAAGTAATGCACTTGTTTATAACTTATAATGTAGGGATTTATAGTTAGCACATAACAAACTCTTTATAATAATCCACACAACAAAAAACCCTAAGAAAATAGTTATTTGTGAATGTATTTAACCGTTAATATGCTTTTGTGTTGTACTGCCTGTGGGCTTTTAATTTTTGATAGTCTATGATTACTTTTAGTTTTTGATAGCCTATGATTATGTTTAAGGGTTGGTGTTCTAATTAAAGCTGCTTTTTTAATAAAAAAACTGTTAATTCGTTTTGAAATGATTTAACAAAATCAAATCTTTGATTTAAAAGATTTATTTTTAATCTATATTTCAAATCAGATTCTATAATCCATCATTAAAAAAGTTCCTCATTCATTCAAGAGAATTCACAGAAAATACAAATTTGAAGAGCTAATTGAACATGTGTAAGCAGAGTTTTGTGTTTGCTGATAAGTACCAAGCATCCTACACTACCACAGTACAAGGAGCGTGCCCATTTTACTGCACCTCTAATGGCTACCATGTACGATTTTTTTCTCAGTGATCTCCATTACTAATTTCATTACAGTAATACCCTTCATGCAACTATATATATTGAAGTTTTCTTCAATTTTACAGGATGAGTTGCTGTGGGCTGTGGTGTGGTTACGTAAAGCAACCTCAAGCATGTTTTATAGAAACTACATTTTATCAAACGCTGAGAGATTGGGGGCTGATAAAACCATGCTGGAATTTGGATGGGACGACAAACATGCAGGAATTAACGTGCTCTTAGCCAAGGTGAACTAACATTTTTCCTGCCTTAAGCTTTGTAATAAGTTGCTTGATATGGTCATTAAAAGTTTGGAAACCCACAAGATGCTCATTAACTTTTCCATGATGCCTGTGCTTATCAACATAACAATCCTGTTTGCCCCACATAACAAATTGCCTTATTTCGTAGATCTTAAAAAACCCCGAGAAAAAATTTGTTTCTGATGACTTGAACTTGAATATGTTCAGGAGTTTT
The DNA here is from genome assembly GCF_030272615.1 of Cryptomeria japonica. Taxonomy (NCBI): domain Eukaryota; kingdom Viridiplantae; phylum Streptophyta; class Pinopsida; order Cupressales; family Cupressaceae; genus Cryptomeria; species Cryptomeria japonica. The sequence continues at coordinate 140,909,714 of NC_081407.1, read as the reverse complement.
TGTTAGCAAACTTGAGTTCCATGCAAGAATTCAAGAGCAACGCAGACAAGTTCATGTGTTGGGTCTTACCTGAAACACCTAACGATCATGTGAACTTCACTCCAGGTAACACAAATCTTTTTCATGTAAATGAATGAATCAATTGCTCATATTACTGATACTGATTCACAGAGAACTCATGAAAATCTGGTTCCTGGACAGGTGGACTAATTTATAAAGGAGATGCGGCCAACATGCAGGATGTGACTACCATTTCATTTTTACTCTTGACTTATGCTAATTATCTAGACCGTTCAAATCAAGTCATTTCATGTGGCAATGTTCAAGTTACTCCAGCTAGACTTAGAGGTGCTGCTCAACGTCAGGTACAAGTAAAATGATAGATAAGTTTAAATTGTATGTTCTAAACTTTTATTTGTTTAGGTGATTCACTTGAAATCACGCTAATAAGATTCATTTATTAGTAGGATTTCAAATAAGCTACCTAGGAATCATCTATTAGTGTGATTTCAGATAAACTATCTAGTTGGCTCGTGTAGTTTCAGATAAACCATCTAGTTTGCTCATGTGAAATGACACTAGCTTCTCCAGCAAGACCCATCTATTAGTGTGTAGGACTCACCTATTATTGTGATTTCATATGAGCCACCTAGCCACCTAGGTGGCTCATCTGAAATCACATTAATAGGTGGGTCCTAAGTGGTTCATCTAAAATCACACTACCAAGTGGGTCCTATTGGAGAAGCTAGTGTGATTTGAGATGAGCTGCCTAAGTGGCTCATGTGAAATCACACTGTTAGGTAGGTCCTACAAACTAATAGATGGGTATTACTACTAGAGAAGCTAGTGCGATTTTAGATGAGGCACCTAGTTGACTCATTTGAAATCACACTAATAGATGGATTCTATTGAAGAAGGTAGTGTGATTTTAGATGAACCACCTAAACAAGTTAAAGCTTAGAATAAGTTGTTTAAATCAAAATTAAGTCACCTAACTGATTCATTTGAAATCACACTAATAGATGGATCCTATTGAAGAAGGTAGTGTAATTTTAGATGAACCATCTAAACAAGTTAAAGCTTAGAATATGTTGTTTAAATCAAAATTTAAAAAATTGCTCTTAAACATCGTCAAAATAGAAGACAATCATTAACCACTTTTATGTGATATCTAAACCAAAACACTTATTCTAACTCAATGAAAAATCTTATTTGATGCAGGTAGATTACATATTGGGTGATAATCCTTTGAATTTTTCGTACATGGTGGGATATGGGCCTCACTTCCCCAGATATGTTCATCACAGAGGCGCCTCATTGCCTTCAGTAAGAGAGCATCCCAGTCACATAACATGCAAAGAAGGATATGCTAATTACTTTAACAAAGATAACCCTAACCCAAATATTCTAATTGGAGCAGTTGTTGGAGGGCCAGACCATAATGACCAATTTATAGACAGTCGATTGAAATCAGGGCAAACAGAACCATGTACATATATCAATGCCCCTCTAGTGGGTGCTCTAGCTTCTTTGTTGGCTCACCGTATGGAATAGTTTTGATTAATATAAGCTTAAGAAACGACAATTTACATTTGAATGTGTTATCTAACAAATTCTTTTCTTCATTATTATCTTGCAAAGTAGTTGGAATTCTCATTAACAAAACCCATTGTTGGTCTTTTACACATGTTGATATAAATAACATAATATGAACCAATTAAAATTATTATTATTATTTTTATCATAATATTTTAAATCAATTTTTGTAAATTTTGGTAATGTATTGTACTTTAGAATGTGTTTTTCCTACGTCTTGTCTATTTAGGATAGGAACTCATGCCTTGTTTATTTTTACTATTTTCAAGTCACTTTTCAACATTTTTTTTATTTCTTTCATGTGTCACTTACCCTCTCCCTTCTTCTCACCTACCTTTACTTCTCCATGTGCCTTGCCAACCTCTCCCAACCCCTCTTTCTTAGATCTATTGTTTTCATCTATAATTCTCATCTTACAATTTTTTTTTTCTCCTTTTCCCTAACTTTCATTCAATCAAATATATCTCCCATTTTTCTTAACTCTTAAACTCACTCTCACACCCCATGTCTTATTGATTTTAAATATTGATTTGTATTATTTAAGGTGATTAATTTTGTTCCCTTATATTTTCTTTCAAATTGAAATCTTGTGCATTGGTTTGCAAGTCCTTTCATAGTTGTATTTGTTGGTATTATGGATGAATTTGTCATGTGTTGCATTGGTTTTGTCATTGATGTCAACACTTGTCTTCTTGGAGGTTTACATTATGTTCACCGGTATGGTTAGTGGCTTATGCACAGTCACCGGTATGTGTTCACCAGCAGTGGCTTATGCACAGTCACCGGTATGTGTTCACCAGTAGTGGCTTATGCACAGTCATCGGTATGTGTTCACCAGCAGGTTATATTGTTCACTGACAGCGATGATAACTTGGAGATCATTTGGTTATGTCGAAGACATGAATTGGAAGTTTGGTTTTGGTGTTTTGCTTATTGGTCTAATTGGATTGACAGATTTGCTTTTACCGGTAGATAAGTCTAGGTTATGGACCAGTACATGTTATCTATTCCAGATCAGCATGACATGTCATGGAGATTGTTTATTGATTGGTTATTGTGGTAAATGTATTGAGCCGACATGTTGTATCGCATCAAGACTTATTTGTAATTGATTTAAATGTAATATCTTTAGTGAGCTGACCTATTCATTTGGTCTTAGGTTTTGTATAAATAATTGTAAGATCTTATTGAAGATCGTGGTAATCATGAGTGAGTGTGGATATTCAAGAGCAAAAATAAGTAGATCCTTGTGCGAATCACGCAGGCATTATTCGAAGGTTGAAGGAAGGTTATGAAGGTGTTTTGACACTCATGTTCAGAGCTTAATCGATATTGAATCCAGCATTGGAGATGCTATTTTGAGCAATGCATTATCATTGGATTTAACCATCCAATTGTGTAGTCAACGTGACTCCTATTTTGTGATTGAGCAGTGAGCTCTAGGCAGTTGGCCTTTCTGCATGTGCAGACCCCATTTGTATAGATATACTATCTGCAGTAGTATCGTCTAATGGTGGGTAAGGTTTCCCACCCTGGTTTTTCCCTTACCGGGTTTCCACGTCAAAATCTCTGTGTTATGTGTTGTGGATGTTGTTTCTCTTTATGTTTCATGCATTAAGTTAAATCGGTACTGCTATATCTGTTAATCTATTTTACCGACACTTAAGTTTGGTTTACCGACATTAAGGTTAAATTGGAATAACTTGCATTTTGATTACAATTTATTGACAACTGGTTCACAATTGATTCACCCCCCCCCCCCCCCCCTCTCAGTTGTCCTTCCTGGGACCTAACAATATTATGCTTTAATATAACTAAAATGATTTCCTCTTATCATTTTTATCCCTTCATTATAATAATAGATCAAATTTATGTGTCCTTCTGCGGAATATTATATTTATAGAGAACTAAAATGTTGTCTCATGAAAACCTCATATCCATTATGTCTTTTATAGTTTATAACCTAAAAATGCTCTTAATAACCCGAGTCATCAATATTACGATCTTTGTTACATTTTAATGCTCTTTGTCCAAAATAACCCATTTTAATTATTTCTTAGGGTGCATTTTGGAATGTTTTATGCTTCTCAATTTGTTTATTTTACATGTTCCAAAGGTGGCTTGAGGAAAGTAATGAAACAAAGTGGCTTGAGAGGTTTTCTCTCTTTATGTCCTTTTGGATCAATAGAGAAAAGATCCATATGGGTTTTGGCTTGGGTTCCTCCTACTTTGTCACCTCATAGTCAATTCCCACATCATGGTAAAAGGTTTGACCATAGTGATAGCTCCTAGTGGTATTTTGAGAGATGAATTGGTTGGAATCACTAGTACATTCAGAGCTAATTTCCGATGGCTGATTGTCAGAATTGCGACTAATTTTCGTCAGAGTGCCGACAAAAGTAGCCATCGAAAACTCGTCGTTAGATTTGTCGACGATGTCCTGACCATTGGAAATATGATAGTCCCATGGACTCTGCCAACGGTGGGCATGATCGCTCTTCTGGTCAAAAAAGTCATCGGACATGCAGCATCCCCGTTGGATGCTTCAGTAGATTTCGTCGCAAAGCCGACAACAATTTGGAACTTCGCACCGATGGTGATGCTGTTTGTCCGACGCTTGTGTTGTCGGTCCATTCGGAGGCATCGACGATCGTCCGACTACGAAGTGTCATCGCACGTACAACATCCTCGTCAAATGTTTGTGTGGTTTGAGTCGGAAGTGTGACGACTCCAAAACATTTCACCGACGAGAACGTTGTATGTCCGTCGATTTCATCGTCGGTGGAAAGCTTGGTATTCGTCGTAATTCTGACGATGATAATATTTTTATCAATTTTTTTTTATTATTATCCAGTCATTGATATGTATAGCGAATGATATTCTATCCCCACCACCTACCAGTAGGGGGCATAGGTTTGAGGCTAATATGAGGCCCATGGTTTCAAGCTAATATGATCAGGCACACCATGGTTGAGATGGTCCAACTCCCTAGTCTCACTCTAGGACTAAGCTCATGCCATATCTAAATGAAAGACATCTCAAATACATCGTCAGTGGAAAGTTGCAAAATGCCATTTTCATACATAAGCAAGACATACACAATTGGGCACAATCACCAAGAGAACGGTAAAAAGTGTGTTTGAGATCATTGTCCTAATTGTGGTGTGGTCACGAAGAGATCACTGTAAATTTGTCAACCTTTTCTTTGTCACGCCTTCCATCCAATATTTTTCATACTATCTATGTTATATTCTTTCCAATATGCATACTATCAAACAAATGAACAATTTGTAACTACTCGTAGTAGGGCAACCTACTAAATTGTTGGGGATAACTTTTTAGTCCCTTAGGAAGGTGGTCATTTATGCCTTCATGACCTTCATGATCATCAATCACATCATCAATAAACAAAACAAAATAGAAAAAATGTTTTATGACAAACCAATAGATGGAATGGCATTACCTTGATGACTAATTCTATTATATTCCAACTTCTACAGGTGAGGTGTCATTCTTCGTGGCTTTGATGTATTCTCTTCTTTCCCATTGAAAAGATGTTTTTTAGTATTTCGATACTTATGATTTTTGTGGAGAAAGTGCCTATACTCATCAAACACCTGCTTTCCTAAACTTTTTGAATGACAAGATTTCATCTTTGGACCACAAACAGGACATGCAAATTTTCCCATTGTTTGAAGACCTACAAGATAATGTATAATTGGATTAAATATGATAATTTTTTGAATTATAATGTTCATGCACAACTTAAACACTATAACATACCACAAAAATGTGTTAGCCTCGGGGTATCGTGTATTGTCCATAGAAGCATCGCATGGAATTGAAATTGTCTTTGTCCTATTGGTCTAGAGACGTCATACATAGTGACACCATTCCATAACTCCAACAACTCATCGATAAGAGGCTCGATATATACATTCATATCTTTAACTTGGTACTTACCTAATCGAATGAACAAAAACATTACATAATTATTATGACCATTTTACTGCAATATTTGTAATTAAATTTAGACGACTATATTTAAATGATAAAATACCTGGAACAATCATTGCCAATATTATGTGCTCCCTCTTTATTGACATCCATGGAGGAATGTTATTGTTGATAAAAAAAACAGGCCACACTAAGTAAATAGATCTCATCTCTCCAAATGGATTGACACCATCCGCTGCCAATGAAAGCTTGAGATTACAAGGTTCTTCTTTAAAGTGTGGCCACTTTTCCTCTATGTCCATAAATGTTGAACCATCAGTAGGAATTCGAATAATGTCATCTTGACTTCTATTGCGTGCATGGTAATCCATAAATTGTGCCAAGCTAATGCACTTGAATAATCGTTGCATACGTGGAATAATGGGAATATAGCGAAGAACCTTGCGAGGAACCCTTTTTGTTATTTGATATGTTCGATATTTACTGATATGACATTCAGGGCATTCAGTTCGAAATTCATGTTGTTTCTGATATATAATATGATCGTTGGGACAAGCATCTATTGCTTGATACTCCATTCCAATATCTTTCATAACGACAGATAATTCTCAGTATGAGCGAGGTAGAATATTTGATGGTGGTAACAAAAACTCACCTATCAATCTACAGCAAAAAAATATAATTTGTTAATATAAAGAATATTAATGGTACAACATGATTCACAGTTTATTATGACATATATGACATACCTTAACATACGTGATATTGTTATGTTGGATAAACCATTCATAACCTTCAATTTCACCAACAATAATACAACGGAGAGAAGAGTTGCCTGCGAGCCTTCGTAAAGGGCCTCAGATGCCTTCTCAAGTAGAGGGACATCATGAACAACATCAAGGTCATCTGCATCATCATGATCAGTTGCGCGAGTACTAAATGTGTCATGGATCAATGTATTTGTACCATCATCTTTAATTGTGTTTTTTGGCTCATGATCGTCATCTTCCATGGGATCATTATCTTTAGCTTCGATATTCACACCTCCATGTTCGTCCACTTCAAAAACCATATTCTCTAGGTTGTGTTGATCCATACCATGTGCTCCAGGGTGCTCGACCTATATAAAATTGATAAACATAAATAAGCCATGATCATGTTCTCATCATCACGTGATTTATTATGTATATAAATTGTTAAAACGATATAATGAAAAACTTACCAATGGATGATAATCATGTCTACCTTCAATATGACCATGCAGCCTACAATGTTTCTTCGATGTTTTGATTAGAAGTCTTCTAGTCTTTAACCCCTTACAAATTTTGCACGGACAATAACATTTTCCATCACCTTTTCTTTTCAAGTTAGACCACAATCTAGCAACTGTCTCCTTATTTTGTTGTTCGTTGATATTGTCTGACATGGTCTTTCTGTTAGGCCCAATATGGAAAGCTAATGTACTGAGAGGGGAAGGGTGAATCAGTACTCCAAAAATTTTCTTGAATAATAAATTTACTGTTATGCATAAACAGAATAGTGCAGTAACATAAAATAAAGTTAAAACAAATAGATAACAATCATACATGATTCACTCCATAACACATATATTTTGGTTATGCAGAAACTCTTGGTTAGAGAGAAAAATTGCGGTGGGGATGGCACCCACAACTTCACTACTGCAATAATAAAGAATGCTTGGTTAGAGCTACATTTAGCTATTTCTGATAGCATACCCTGTTAGGAGTAACAAGATTTGTTAGATCTACCTTGCTAAAGGATTTTACAACATTTATTCTGAATGTTGCACCTGGTTAGAGGCTTTACAATTTATAGACTTGATTAGAGTCTTTTACCCTGTTAAAGGTTTCTCTTTCAACTTCACAATATTACAATAAAATCATTACAAATATCTGCAACTTTACATCTGAAATGTTATAGTAGATTCTATGTGCTTAGAATAGATTACCTTGCTTATAGCATACCTCGGTAACCCATATAGTAACTCGGTAAACCCTTATGTTTACTCTGTTCTTTGACTGTTCTCTGAAAACCTTCTCGATGACCTTTGTGTCTCTGTAACAGTCTTCTTTCGTGCATACATACACTTCACTAATGTTGTATAAATAGATCTCTTAAAACGGTGATCCAATTCATTGCTTCGATCTTACAAACAAGATTCCTCGAATGAATAACTAAACAAAATATTTCATTGGTTAGATTGTCCTTAAAATCATATAAAATCTTCTGGTGCAATTTCTATTGTAATAACGGTTAGATGTGCCTCGATCTTGTAACACGTTTTCATATGCATGTCCAGGTTCAATGTATCTGGTAACACGTTTCACTCGGCGTGTCATCTTTGATGCTCGGTAGTCTCAAAAAGATACTCGGTAGACAGCTCAGTGTATTCTGCATTCTGTGACTGCTTTCCTCTGTAATCGACTAGACTGTGCATACCAACTTCTCTATGTGTACCGATTGCATGATTCGGTAGTGCTAACCAACTAGAATATATAGTATGACTTTGAATACAAAAACTAATGGCAATTTGATTAGTAACAACATCTTCCATGGGATCATTATCTTCAGCTTCGATATTCACACCTCCATGTTCGTCCACTTTGAAAACCATATTCTCCAGGTTGTGTTGATCCATACCACGTGCTCCGGGGTGCTCGACCTATATAAAATTGATAAACATAAATAAGCCATGATCATGATCTCATCATCACGTGATTTATTATGTATATAAATTGTTAAAACAATATAATGAAAAACTTACCAATGGATGATAATCATGTCTACCTTCAATGTGATCATGCAGCCTACAATGTTTCTTCGTTGTTTTGATTAGAAGTCTTCTAGTTTTTAACCCCTTACAAATTTTGCACGGACAATAACATTTTCCATCACCTTTTCTTTTCAAGTTAGACCACAATCTAGCAATTGTCTCCTTATTTTGTTGTTTGTTGATATTGTCTGACATGGTCTTTCTTCACAGGCAAGAAAATCGGGCTATAGAACTAGTTATATAGAAGTTGAAATGTTAGTTATGAAATCACATTTCAGTATAATATACCGAATTAAATTACTTGAAAATAGAAATTATCACCATTGAACCAAAACCATTTAACTCTTCTTTTTCATCTCAAAACATATCTAATGGCTTTGTGGTATGCAATCCTTGTATAAGATATTAAGTTGATTGATGTCTAATTGGGGTAATCCATGAGTGTCTAATGTGAATTCAGTATCGTAAACATTGGAGAGACCTTATCTGACTTGCCTAATCAATGTGGTTGTTGTCCTAATATGAAATACTGAGTTCTACCCTTGCCTCTGCATCAAACTTCTCACATCATGTTTCTTCAACAAAACACACTAATATGAATTGAGCCAACACCATGAGGATAGGGTCAAGTATCATGGCAAATAATCATAATACGTGAAGATGGGGTTCACACATAAGTGTTGGCTCTCAACAATGCCACACTTCCAAAATTGTCAGTCTCAAGACTTGTCCTATTGGGTGAGAACTCATTGATGGCCACAAGGCCAAATCAATGTATGTAGGTTTCGAACTCCTAACTCTAGGCTAGGAGGACCCTACAGAAGGTCTATGAACACTCACTTGGTATTACAATAGAAAGAGCCTTCCTCTAGAACTTTTTTTGCAACACACACATCAATATTGGTAATAATTGTTATGATGGATGGTCTATTAGGACTGGAAATAAAATGCTTATTCTTTTTCCACCCTTTGAAACTACAACAAGGTATTTGACTTGGCAGGGTCCCCACACATCACTTCAACAACAAACATTAGGCAATTCAACCTTTTTCCTTCTCAATGTATTTTTTTTTGTCTTTCACTGGTTTTCTCAATCTGATACATAGGGATATCAGACCTTCATGGCATCATCACACGCGCCTTCCAATATGTAGTCCTTTCATATTTTAGGTGCCTACACACTATGTTGTTGTTAAGTATTGATGTAGTCTTAAGACATCTCATGACTCCATTACATGTCCACACTTGGGTTTACAAACACAACTCTGTCAAAACAAAAACAATATCAGTAGTAAAACTATGACTGTGACAATCAATACCCTTAGGACAGTCATAGAAATTTAATCTATTTCATTTGGTTTTGATCTAAAAACCCTTCCGAAGGTTGCATAGGGTCCCCTCACCCCTCTCTCTATCATCAACCAAATTCTTCCCTGATATGATACATAGCATGAAAAAAGGTCTATCATCAAGCATGATATGATACATAGCATGAAAAAACGCACATAAAACCCCAATTTCATTAAGCAAAACTCTTGGATGGCATGCCAAAGGCCTATTTATTCCCATCCAAGTGTGTTACAACCTCAAACCACCATAAACTAACTTTCCAACCATATTTTTAAGAAGTTTCTACAGGAAATGCAAAAGTTGTCATGGCAATATGACAACTTTTTTCCCAGTGGACCTCAAAATTTCACAATTAGGTCTCTATTTGTTGTTAGAATGCGATCTATGACTAAGTATTAGAGGATCTTACTAACTTGGGTATCATTCTTTTATGTGTCTCTGACATGACTCCTAGTAACTATATAAGGATCTTACTAGTCCTAGATCTATGCCTTGTCTTTTTGATATGGTTCCTAGTGAGAATATATGAATCTTACTAATTCTAAATGTCATAACTTTGTGTTTTGCATGCTCCATGTGTGTTACCAATGTTACTCATATTACTCACTTTGTACCTCCCTTTTATCTCAATATTGTAGATTGACAATATCATAAGTCTTGGGAGCTACCACCTTTCCAAGCTTGTAGACATCTTGACTCTTCAATATCTTGGTGAAAGAATATTTGGTTTCTCCATATTTTCCAAAGAGTAAATGAGCATAATTTCATACTCTTGCTAAGAGGGGGCTAAATATTGCATCATAATTTGTATCTCTTTAAAAATATACACTAAGTTTGGACTCAATTTAAGTGGTTGTGCCTTATTTATGCCTAATTGTACTTAGGTTTGACAATGTTTCCATAAATTTGGTTCATTCCCTTATTCACAATGTTCCTCATGACTCATTTTTATAGGACTAGGGTCTTGGGAACCCTTATTCATGGAAATTGGACCTAAAATTTGAAAGATGAATAGTGGATTCGCAAATAGTAGGAATTTCCTCTCCAAATTTGGACTTTTGCAAAAGTTCAATTTGAAAAGGTGCAAGGACCATCCATATAAGGTCCATCTTGAAAATTAAATGATAATACCAACCATGCATATTAAATGATATAGTCAAGTAATAAAGAAGGAAAACCATTTCCTGAAGTTGTCAAATGATTTTAAAGATGCACAATAGTCCATTAAATGCAATTCACTAAAAAAAAAAAAAAGTATGCTACAAGATAGTGGTTAAGATGCAAGGAATGAATTTAAATAGACAAAGAAAAACCATGAATATTACCAAGTCAAAAGGAGTAGCTATGACCTCTTAGGTGTTTTTTCACTTGCATAAATTAGACTTCTTAAGGATAGAAACACATGTAGATAGTATTATGAAGTCTTTTTGATGATTTTTGAAGTAGTTGAAGGAATGGCTTATTTTAGTTATATCTAACCCAAGACAATTTCAACTCAAAGTAAGGAATAAAACCATATGTCCTATAAGTTTGGGAAGCTAATTGAGTAGCTAGATAAGGTAGAGCATGACTATAGGGTAGTCTTGAGACTCTTTTAACTCGATTAAAACATGTACCAAGTATCTAGGATCTTACAAAGCCAATTCAACCATATTTCAAATGAAAATGCAACAAAAGGAGTAAAAGCTTTGAATACACCTCAAAAACCACTCCGGTGGCCAAGTAGGTGGAGATAGTCTTTTCCAACATTTTTTTCTTCATAGATGCAGCCCTATATTCTCTTTATTATTTGAGATGAGAAATACATTGTTGGCGGTTCCATTATTACCCAGTCCAATATCGATCTGATCTTGATACTGTCATAAAAGGAGCGACTATCCTAAGTGCTTGATATTGTCACAAAAACTGAGTGTTGCAGCAGTGAATCTTCCTTTGACCTTTGGGTGGTTGGGAGGGTAAAGACCCATGGTGGTATATGTTTAGTGTCTTGTAAGAGTATCCAAAAGTACATTGGTTTTTGGATATCTAGTACATTTTATGAGTTGAGTACCAGGGGGGATTAGAAGACCCAGTTGAAGGAGGATTTGTGTGAATAAGGGTTGAGGCTGTTGGTGGTGATTGAATGTTGGAGTGTTGGATTGTGACTTAGACATGTTTATTTATTCTATTTGAGTGTGATTCAATGTGGTGAGTATGGGTGTGTTTTGGGGTATTGAATCCTTTTGAGTAACTTGTGGCCTTGTGAGGGGTCTTGTGAGTAAGTGAAGGGTTGACACCTAATTGAATAGGTGAGTTGGGAGAAATATCTCCCTTGTTGGTTGAGTTTATTGGATTCTCTGCATCAACATGCCTTTTCGCTATCAATCCATTCAAACTTCCACCCAAGGATTCAATCTTGTCAAAGTTCAAAATAAATTTCCTTGTTGTCCTTACTATCTTGCATCAACTTTCATATCACCGGGTAGTCTTTTTCTTAGAACTATCATCTTTCATGGTAGGATACCATCTCAGTCCCTTGAGTTAAGTTAGCTTACCTTTAGAATTTATCATTTCCTAATCAAGTTGTTCAAGGGGAAAATGTCACTAATCAAGTTGAAATGTCAATTTCTCAATCTGCCTAACGTAAAAGGTTAAAATAAATTACAAAAGATAGAACAAGGCTATGAGAAAATGAATCATCAGTATTACCTAAATCCACATTATCAACAAAATCTAGAAATAACCTTGTATGTAAATAATTTATCATGCCAAAATTGCCAATTCTAACATGAAAATGAGACCAAGGAAAGCTCTAGAACAACAACTACTATTCATTCACATGTTCCTTATTAACCTCAATCACCACGAAAGATGCACAAATTGATTATAACAAAGAAGATGTTTCATAAATGTAAATATTAATTCAGGACTAAGGAAAATGAAAGAAAAAAAAGAATACCAAGCAATCAAAAAGGACTACCAATACCGTTGCAAACTATGAACTTCATTTCCATTAATTCTTCAAAATATACTGGCAAAGCACAAGTATTCAATCTACAGCCTATTGCTAAATGTCTTTTGAAAGAAAGCACACTAATGAGTGTTACTAAACTTGGACCTTAAATAATCAATTATTAGACCCTCAAAATGAATTTTGAAATTACATTTATAGGGAAACTTTTTCCTCAAAATTACAGATTAAATTCCACCCAAAACCTTATCAAACTAAGAGGTACAATCAACACACAAGATACTAGCCTATAATTGAATTAAGAACTATAAGTTGACTCATGAAAATGAAATATAAGTCAGAAGGAACTTAGAATATTAAGTTAAAGAAGCATGGAGAACAAGAAAAAAAGGATCTATCTAGGCCCCCAGCCCCAAGATGACTCCTCCAAAATTTTAAACTTAGGTGCACAAGCAACAAGATGAAGAACAAAGGTCAAAGGAGGTTGTAACTACCATGAACCCGTCCATCCAAAGTGATGAGAATCTAGATGTTCCTAAGTGGCTACAATTCAACTTTGAAAGGATAAAGAAGAGAGTATTGAAGAAAGTAAGTTTGCAAAAGATGATCGTTGAGGTTGAGGCCACACGGAAGCCAAAGAAGGAAGTGACTTTGTATGCCACCTAAAACTATGCAAAAGGAGAGATAGTTGCCAATACCCTAAAATAGAGAAGATTTAGTAAAAACTGCCAATACCCTAAACTAGGGTAACCCGAGACAGTAAGAAAATGGTTCAGGGGTCATATAGACTAGCTTTATACTATATGTTAATTACAAAGTGATAAGTTGTGTGGTTGGAGATTTTCAGTCCACCCCTTCTAGATTAGGATTGTGCTGAACCGAACACAATTGTATCTCCCTAGGGCTTCCGGGTCGGGTGTGTTAGGCTGGCTGGCAAGAGAAAGAAAGGCTTGCCCAAACAACACTGAATGAAGGTTGCAAATCACTTGAATAATATTCATTCCCATTGTTTTCTTGTGCGTTGGTTTGATCTGCATTGATTCAGCAGTCAGAGGCAGACACCACCCTATATATTAGCTCGTACAATAGTGATCAATCAACACGTATACGGGAGGAAGGGATTGCTGCGACAAAATTGAACGCTCACTCCTCAATCACAGTTCTATGGTTTTATGAGGAGTGGATTCCTACAGGGTATTACGCATTCAGGGAACCACACCTTTGACTAGGAGCCATCCGGCTTGAGATTGGATAATCAATATGAATACAAGATTGACCAGTTTGCATTAAAAACTAGGGCAATTAACCACCACATGTCTCATTTCTAACATCTGTTGCATAAAAAAGGAATCTCTCATTCTCCAAGAGTTGCTTCCACAATCGGTCAATATCCCACAAGAATGCAGGCATAGGTAGCATGTATAAAAGCAAGCAAAAGTTGTAGAATCTCTTGAATGGTATATTTTTTGCAACATGAAATTAAGGTGAAGAATCTACCTCCTGTGCGGGATTGCAAGCAATGCACGAATGCCTTCGACGCGGGTTTGATGTTGTTGGGGGTTGAAGTCACCATGGACGCCTACACGGGATTGCAATGCACAAATGAATTGACCTCTTTTTTTTTTAAGTAATGGTCGTTGTTGTCAGAATTACGACGAACTCGAGCACTTTTTTGAAAAAAAGAAAATTTTCATTGCTAATGCCTTCTTCGTCAAAACCAAATGGCAAATTGCCATCAGAATTACGACGAATTCGGGCATTTAAAAAAAAAAAAATCAAATTTGGTCACAATATACCTTCTCCGTCGGAAACCTTGGTCGGAAATCTAGTCCAAATGTATTAGTGAATCCTCTTTAGCAATCCATTCATCACGCTTCCTTCATGTCCTCTTAGTTGTATGGGTGGATTTTATATTTTAGGCAAGATAAATTCTCTTGTTTGCCATCATCAATTTCCATGCAAAATGATATTCTTGATAATCAAGCATTTAATCAAGAGAAACCAATTGAACACAATAGTTCTCTTCTTGGTTAGGAGTCTATTGAGGATGGGCTAGGATTTACTATTGAAAGGTGTGTGCCCTTGGTCTCCTTGTGTTGTGCAATGTAGTGATTAGGTTTGTGACATGGCTTAACCACCTTTCGTGGATACATTAAATCTCTCAGTTGTGTCGAGCATTAACAAGTCGATCTTTTGGTGCAACAACAACTGTGTTTCTACCATTTACTAGATAGAGGGTGGGTTTGGAACTAGATGATTGAGATCCATCCCTCACTATTAGTTTCATTGGTCTTGTTGGATAACTTTATTTTTTTCTTATGCTTGTAAGTGTATTGAATTGTTGAATGGTTATTTACATTTTGAAGTTGTGTGATTTTGTTGTTTATTGGTTGTTTCCTTTTTGGGCCGCTTGATACTTTTATTATCCTAGGGTTGAGCTAGTTTACATGACTTTGGAGCATGACTCTATTTCATCCACTTTTTAAGAATAGTCCATACATTATTTGTCTATTTCATCTAAAAAAATTGAACAACTTAAATTTAATAAAAAAATCTTATTGCAACAAAGAGCATTATCTTGTAATCAACAACAATTGTTGAAATTTATCTCGGGTCTTAACATTGCAAAATCTATACATTAAATTAAAAAATAATAGGTATTTATTATATTTTAGATGCAATTGATATTGAACAATAATTCGATTCAATATTGTAGATAAAGACATGGTCTATAAATGTATCTAAGGATAATCAGTAAATTCAACAAATTAAATATATTAAAAAAAACCTAGATAAATAGTTGTGACAAATTCTACATGAAAGCTATTAGAAACCTAAAAATTAAGAGAGGGGGCCTAGCTACAATCATAAGATAGTTGTTCACTATTTTGATCATATTTTAAACTATAGTTTAGAATTACTTAAAAATAGATACATGTTGAAAGTAAACTAAAAATAATAATTGGGTCACCCTCATAACTATTATGTTGTGATGTGGTCCTAAATGACACAATACTATCATGGGTGATGTGATTCCATCATCTATGGAATATGACCTTAAATGCCTATTAAAGATGTTTTGTCTGGATGATATGTGTATAAAGAAAATAGGGCGGTGCTAAGGAGCACTATTGGGAATCACTATGAAAATTTGTAATGTCACATACTATTATTGTTATTAATTTTGGGGGTATATTTAATCAAAAAAAATATAAACATTAAATATTGGTTATTTAACGTTTAGATTAAGTATTTTAGAACTTAAACTTATAAATCTTAGATTATATTAACATTTATGTAATGATACATAAGTTTAAACTGTATGTTCTAAGATTTGATTTGTTTAGGTGGTTCATTTGAGATACACTAATAGGACTCATCTATTAGTAGATTTCAAATAAACCACCTAAGATTTTGCCTATTAGTGTGATTTTAGATAAACTATCTAGTTTGCTCATGTAATTTCAGATAAACCATCTAGTTGGCTCATGTGAAATGATACTAACTTCTCTAGTAGGACCCATCTATTAGCGTGCAAGACTCACCTATTATTGTGATTTCATATGAGCCACCTAGCCACCTAGGTGGCTCATCTGAAATCGCACTACTCTTATTGGAGAAGCTAGTGTGATTTGAGATGAGCTGACTAAGTGGCTCATGTGAAATCACACTATTAGGTGGCTCATCTGAAATCACACTAGTCTTTCTGGAGAAGCTAGTGTGATTTGAGATGAGTCGATTAAGTGGCTCATGTGAAATCACACTATTAGGTGGGTCCTACAAACTAATAGATGGATATTACTACTTGTTGGTTTAAATTATGTCTCATAATTACACTTTACTTAAGTTGACTTAAGGTAATACATTTCATAGTAGTTTGAATATGAAATACTTAGGGAAGTATGCACATAGGGATGATGTCTGTAGGAAAAATTCCACCTTTTATGGTCTTATCTTGTTGTTACATTCCACCTTCGGTGGATCACCCACCTTTTGTGGAATATTTTTTTATTTCTCCTACCTACCACTACCTACCCTTGTTTCTCATTGAGCCACATGTCATGATTGTGTGCTCACATATCCATATGGCCTTGCCTTTATAAGCAAGTTCATCTACATTGTATGTATTGATCCAGTTGATAGTATTTGAATTTTGTTTAGAATACAATTTATTCTTATCAAATCTATTGTTTCCCTTTTGTACTATTCCCTATGCTCTAGATCTTGGCTATATTTGACAAATTCTTACATGGTATCAAAACCATTGGGGCTTCATTGAGCATTCTATTTGGAGACATTTTGGAGCATTCATTTTTCATATCTGAGGAGCTGCACATTTTGAGGGCATCCTATGAAAATTTTGACCTCACCATTAAGTCTAAGAGGCCATTTCCATGAATTTTGACTACAAATACGCCCATGTTCGGGTAAAAGTTTTTTTGTAGGAAATTTTTTTTTTAGTCGGAGGACCATTTGTCCCCTTCCCAACAACAGTTTGCAGAATTTGTTTTTCAATTATTGTTTATTTTCTGTATAAGTTTTGTAGATCCAAGAAAATTTTGTATTTTTACAAAATTTAATAATTGTGACAAATTATATTGTTCTAGCAAAATTTATTATGGGGAAATTTATCTGTTTTGGACAAAAAGTTTATTGTTGCCTGTGATTGTCGTTGGATCGGGCCGAGGTTTCCCTACTTGACAATCCATATTCATTGGCTGGTTTGCTTGCATATGCACTACTTTGCATTGTTGTGGCTGGAGCTTTTTTTTAGCATCCTTGACTGCCAACTCGTGTGGGGAAATACTTGGGTCGATAGGCCATAATCATTCCTTTATTGCTAGATGGTGTGATTGCCATGTTTACTTGCTCTATCGAGCTTCATTCATCTCCACAATGCTTTCATATCATTTGCATTTATTTTATTTTTTGACTCTACATTGGTACCCACATGTGTGGGATGTGGAGTTTGGGGTGAGGAGGCCCCACGTGGGCCCTCCATATTTCTTAAAAAAAAATTGAAAACTTTTTAATCAAATTTTTAAAGGAAAAGGAAGAGGATTTTTTTATCACTACAAGGAATATGTTGCAAGTCAAATAATATTCTCTGTTGATATAATGTTGATGTCAGCTCATTTTCAACCCCCTCTCCATTTTTATTTTGAGTTTGATAGGCGAACTTCAAATGGTGATATCTCGAGCTGAGGACTTTCTTTCCCACTACAATTTTTTTTTTATTTGGACTAATTTTTCGTGCTCTCTGCAGTAGTGGTGGTGTTTTCTGGTTTTGGTGGATAGGTTTTTCATTATTTTTATTTTTTCACAACTATCCAATCCTCAATTTTTCAACTTCAGAGGCTTTGTTCGGGGTCATATGACCTCCTTTTTAGGTGCCATTTTTTTTTAAAGTGTATCATTTTTCGTCTACTTTCAAATGGTGCTATCTGATTTTTACCATTTTGAGTAAAAATTCTACTTTTAGTATTTGGTCATTTTTGGCATATATGGTACTTATATTTTTCTTGGATCTCAGCTTAGATCTCTTACGATATTTGTTGGAGTCTCTTAGAGCCTATTTAAGGTAGATGTAAAGTTGAAATCAGAAATCCACTTTGCCATTTTTTGCAAGTGGCCCATTGTACACGCACTAAGTATAAAATGTCAAATCATCATTTTGGGGGAGGGCTCTTTGATTGAGTGAAATTGGGGAGGTGTCGTGTGATTGTGCTTCTCTTTTATTTGTGTTCTTTCATTTTGTTGCTACGGGTTCTCCTAAATTTCCACTTTTAACTCCACATAACTATCTTTCATGGAAAATTGATGTATGGAGTAAGCTAATGGAAAAAGGATTAATTCATTATATTGATGGAACTATCACTACACCAGTTGATCCTAATGCTCAGATGGAATGGCTCAATAAAAGTATTATGGCTATTGGAACATTGAGGAAGTATATATCAAAGGATCTCATCTTTCACATTGACAAGTCTAAAACAGTTAAGGATGCATGGGATGTCTTGGGAAAATTGTATGGCCAAATTGATGAGATTAGGGGTTATCAACTTGATAATGATTTCACCATGTTGGATCTCAAGAACTTTGATGCAATCCAAGATTATGTTACCAAGGCAAATGAGCTAAGAGCGAAGCTGAAGGATTGTGGCATTGATAAGAATGATGCAAGTTGGTCTACAATCTATTGGGAAAGCTTCCATCAGAATATGTAGCATTTGTTTCTAGCTTCCAAACTCATCACTTGATAGTGGGTAGTTCTTTCACTATGACTTCATTTGATGCATTCACAGAGATGTTGATGTTGGAGCAGTCAAAGTTGTTGAGCATGGGGATTCTCAAGCCTTCAAAGTCCATGGATTTGGT
The DNA here is from genome assembly GCF_030272615.1 of Cryptomeria japonica. Classification (NCBI taxonomy): domain Eukaryota; kingdom Viridiplantae; phylum Streptophyta; class Pinopsida; order Cupressales; family Cupressaceae; genus Cryptomeria; species Cryptomeria japonica. Next base: position 140,890,689 of record NC_081407.1, on the reverse strand, counting down.
GGTTAATCAAGAGAATTGAGGAAAGGATTACAACAAGAAGTAGAAGCAATTAAAGCCTAAGACACAACAAGATAGAGCACAATCTTCCTCACCACAACAAAAGGATTTTCCATCCTCACCTAAGGGAAAATCATATAAGGAGAGGATTTCTTGTTCATATTGCAAGAAAAGTGGTCATGATGAGCATCATTGCCGCACTAAGCAAATTGATGAGTTGACCAACATCCTCAAGAAGAACAACATTGATTTACTATTCTCTCACAAGAAGAAGGATTCATCTCCTTCCCCTTCCTTGAAATCAAAAGGTAAGGGACAATCTCTTTGTACTACTTAAAGTCATAATTCAAGGAGATGGCTTCTAGATTCAAGAGCTTACCTCATCATATGGCATCTTCACAATCTATCTTCTCTTCATTTGAGCCTTGTATAAAGCCACCAATTTTGATGGGAAATCATACATATATGAATGTGATTGAGAAAGGATCTATTGCCATTGGGGATAACTCCTTCAATGAAGTGTTGTGTGTACCCCATTTGACAAACAACCTTCTTTCCATCTATTAGATCACTCATGGGGTAATAAGGAAAACTTTGGAGTTCACACCTGATTTAGTTATCATTAGACTTGGAGAGTAGAGCTATTATTGCTACAGGGGTGGTGGATCATGCATCTCAATTGTATTCTTTTGCAAATTTTGTTCCTATTGATGAGGTTGATTCTTCACATGATCATCACACTTATTGTGTTGATTCAAATATTGAGGAGAACTTTGGGTACTTAAACTTGGGTGTTTTCACATGTGACCTCACGCTTGAGACATGCATTTCATCTCCTCCTATTGATATCACATCTACTATTGTACTTGATGATGAAGATATTGCAATAGTTTTGTCTTCTTGTGATTTAGTGCAACAGGTTATATCTTGTCTTCCAGCTTCAGTTCCTTGGGATGACTAATTGATAGACATTACAAGTTTGTTTGTGGACTTCTACATTGCAGATTTGGAAGACATCATTAATGACATTCATCTTAGCTTTGTTGAAGATGATCCTTCTTTGATTATTGCAAGGGAACACTCTGACCTTCTTGTTCATTCTCTACATGATCATTCTTTCGAGGTTGACATGATTGTGGATTCTTATGTACTTTTGGAGGAGGTCTCTTTATCCTTAGAGGAGACATGTGAGTCTTTGGATCTTGTTCTACATTCATCTCCACTAGATCTTGGATTGCCTTTTTCAGTAGTGTGGATTAGTACACCTGATTTGGAGGGGGAAATTTTCAGCATCAACATGGAGACACTTGGGCAGTTTTTAGAGACTCCCTACATCTTGAGTCTTTTTTATACATCTTCCCTTCATGATTGGGGAGACTTCATGGATACACCTTTGGTTTTGTTTCTTCCTAAGTGGAGGAACATTGTTCAATGATCATGGAGCAGTTTATTCATTCAGTTTTGAGCTTCTACCATTGGTGTAGATTCTACTTTGAGGGGGGGCTACTTGGTCTCTCTTCTTCTCTCTTATGGGGGGGGCTTTTTCCTCACATGGAGTTTTGTCCTTCTCATATTTCTTTTAGAGTTCTTTTGTATGTTTTTCATCTCTCTTTTTTTGGGGGGGAGTTTTTTCCCATTAGGTTTTTCTCTCTTTCTTTGTTTGTGAGAGATTACATTGGTTTGTGTGCATTTGCATTTGTACATGGGTACCTAACATGGCCTCTTAGTCGGGACGACCCATCTTGCATTGTTAGCTTGAGTCTACATTCCCCTAAGTTGCACTTAAGGGGCTGTTTGGTGTAAATTTTGTCTCATAATTACACTTTACTTAAGTTGACTTAGGGTAATGCATTTCATAGTAGTTTAGATATGAGACACATAGGGAAATATGCACATAGAGATAATGTATGTAGGAGAAATTCCATCTTTTGTGGTCTTATGTTGTTGTTACATTCCACCTTCGGTGGGTGATCCACCTCTTGCGGAATATTTTTTTATTTCTCCTACCTACCCCTACCTACCCTTGTTTCTCATTGAGCCACATGTCATGATTGTGTGCTCACATATCTATATGGCCTTGCCTTTATAAGAAAGCTCATCTACATTGTATGTAATGATCCAGCTGATAGTATTTGCATCTTGATTAGAATGCAATTTATTCTTGTAGTCACATAAATCTGTCCATTTAATTAAATGAATATTTCCTATTTATTTGATTAAAAATCCACTAGCCATCAGTTAATTAAATTAATATTTAACTAATGCATCTTCAAACATTCTCCTATTAATTAAATAAATTATTCAATTTATTTTAATTCATTCATTCAACCAAATTTACAATCAATTAAATGAATAAATCATATCTATTTCATTTAAATCCCCTATTTCCTCTTTTAAATAAATTAAATAAAACATTTATTTAAATCATTTATCCCCCCCCCCCCACTTGCATTTTCCTACAAATGCAACTTGCACACATTTATTGAAATAAATTAATTTATTTTAAATAAAAATCCTATTTTCCCTCACCCACCAAACCCACTTGCAAATCTAATCCCCTTCTAGATTCTTCTAACCCCCTCCTAATTAGCCTAATCCATCCCCTAATTATTGTCACATTCCTAAGCAACTTGGAGTCACTTCTCAAAGACTTCAAAGTCTTTGAAAAACATTTAATGCTTTGTGTGTTCAACAATTTAACCTCCAAAGTCTTCCAAAACCACTAATGGCTCTTACATGACCATTAATGGCTCTTACATAACCATTTATGGTTAATTCAACTTGCACTCATGTGTCTCCTCAAGCATTTATTGCTTTGACCATGGTTATCCCTTTTGCCTTTGCACAAGAGTTTATCCATTGGATAAAAGCTTTTATTCTTTGAATAAAGAATTTATTCACTCAACCCAACCTTGACCCTAACCCCCAAGTTAACTCCCAGGTCATGTCAAGCATTTAATGCTTATTCCCTCTCCTCTCAACCTATCTCACATTGACACTTGTCATCCTGGGATTGGGTTGAAAGCCATCACATGGATTAAATATCATTCAATCTTGACCCTTGGTGAGATTGCTCAATCTCAACCATCCATTGCTCCATTTTACCTATAAATAGAGCCCATTTCTTCATAATCCAAAATCCTAAAAACTTGTATGCATTTAATCTATAGTGAATTTTAGAGAGCATTTAGCATAAATCACTAATATATTGTTATCTTGGACTAAAATAAATCTTAGTTCTTTTTCATAATATGTTTAATTAGTTTGTTTTACACTTGCATAGCATAAACTTGAGATCATCTACAATCTTGAATCTCCATAAGCATCCATAGTGCAAAAAGCTGCTGAGAGCTACACTATTTTAGAACTTGGAGAGGAGAGGAACAAAGGAGAAGGAGCTAAGAACATGTTAAGAGGCATTTGGAGATGCCTTCTTATATTTACATCATTTGTTAAATATGTTAGCATGATCTTAGTATCTCTTTTGATATGCCTGCTTAGATTAGTTCTTGGTTGAATAACACTAACGATTTCTTGTGTGTTTTTGTGTGTTATACGACCACAGGTTCTAGTCTAACCTTTGGGTATTTTACAAAGCATCAATTCTTATCAAATCTATTGTCTCTCTTTTGTACTATTCATTGTGCTATAGATTTTGGCTATATTTGACAAATTCTTACACTACTAGAGTTTTAGCTAGTGTGATTTTAGATGAGCCATCTAGATAAATCTCATCTATTAGTAGGATTTTAAAGATAGGCTCAGGAGTATTGAAGAAGAAAATGGAGGACTTGCCTTCATTGATCCTTTTCTTAGAGGTCGTCAAGTAAATATCCAACACCCTTCTTAAATTGACTGCCTCATTAACTCTAGTGAAACCCATCAAAGCAATATCATCCACAAATTGTAAGTGAGAGTGAGGAGACACTCTATCACCCCAAATCTAGCCTTGAATTAACCCTTCCCTCACACGAGACTTCAAAAATCTCCCTAATCCTTCATCCATCAAAATAAACAAAAAAGGAGAAAGAGGATCCCCTTGACGAAGACCCCATAAAGAACTAAAGAACTCAAAATGCTTATATTTCATAAGAACAAAAAAAGGAGGTAACACTAGTCATAACCCAATTGATCCATTCACTACTAAACCTAAAAGATCTCAAAACCTTATGCAGAAAGGTCCAGTTGACATAATCATAGGCCATGACCATGTCAAGCTTGATAAGCATAGCCTTCTCTTTGAATGTTGTCATGGAATGAATAGCCTCCTTTGCAACCACAACCCCATCTAAGATATGTCTACCAACAAAACAACCCCTTGCTCCTTCGAAATTAAAGAGTGGAGCCATGACGAGTCTATTAGTAATCAACTTAGTAAAAATTGTGTAAACAACATTGTAAAGGGCTATTAGAAGCATGGCATGGGATGTGTGGTTACATGCTTATTCACATGGAGTACTTTTTGATGTCTTGTTGATGGTTGGGTTTCAGAAGCTTTCACAATTGTATTGTAATGTTGCATTGTTGAATAATACATGGTGATGGATGCTTTTGGAGGCTGGGTTTTTCCCTCATGAGGGTTTTCCTAGGGTATATCTTGTGTCATCTTTGATGGGTATGCTATTTATTCTTTGCATGTTTGAAATATCAATTGGTTTATGGGGAAATTGTCATAAAGTTGGCTACACGTTTTCTTACAAAAGGAGACATGTCTATAAGTTTGCATACTTTGAAACCCTTATGTTTCTATAAAGAGTAAGTCATGTTCATTTTGTGCTTGTTAGTAACAACCCTCTTAGTTTTTGATGGTTCTAAGTTACATAGTGGTTTTGTTTATAGACATGTTTCAATTTTGAAGTCTATGCCTTGTTTGTTTTCATTTTAGTTTATATGCTCTTAAAGAGAATGCCATCTATGACCCTTATAAGTAAATCACTTCACTAATCATCCATGAAGAGCATGAGTGCAGTGGTATGAAATAAATTAGGCATAAAAGACGTTATTGTGAAAATATGAAAGGTCATTTTAGTCTATCAAGGGTAGCTAACAATCATAAATACTATCATAAATCCAACATTTCATAGAAGAACTAAAAAACATAGCAAAGTTTAATGTTTTCTTCCTTCAAAGCATCTATTTTACAGTTCATGGTACCTTTTGGTAAAGGTGTTACTTTTGGTGTAGATGCCTCTCAAGCATAGACATGATAATTTTGGGTAAGAGAAAGAATGTAAAAGTGTTAAAAAGATAAAGGATGAAGGCACATATGAAAATGTATTCACAAGAACACCAAGATTATTGCATAGTCCATTGAGAAGAGAATGTAATAGTCTAGTCAAGGGATTGTTTGGGCATGGCTACCCATGCATTTCACTTCATGGAGCTAAGGGTCATGGCATACTTTGAGGCATTTTTCTTTAAAGAAGGGTCGTATCAAAAGAAACAATAATACATGAAGATCTAAAAATGACAATCCAAAGAGATGAACTAATAAACAAAGGGATGAAGAAGAAGAATTATTGCTGAAGTTTGCACCCTTGTTGATATGTTAACTCAACAACCTATTGAAACATGGGAAGAGCTCTCAAAGTATGGGATTCGACAGTTAGAGGTCAACCTTCAGAGAGGGATGATTTTGTTGCTACAATCACCTAAACTAGATTAACTATTATTGCATACGAGGAAAAGGGATAGAAAGTAACATGAAATGAACCTATTTCTATTGGAGTGATCCACCAAATTAATTTCAAATCTATACTATTGTTTTAGACACACAACTAATGCATGATAATGTTGGTTTATCCACAACCCACAATTTCCATATGCTCATGTAGTGATACTTCATAAGGAGGTCATGATATTTACTATCTTTTTCACAACTTTGAGTGTTAATATCATCCAAACATCCTATAACTTGCACAAAACACATATTTTCTGCCTAAAGGTGTTATTAATGAGGCATAGTTTCAAGGATCTTTATACTGTAAATCACAAGAAGATACATCAATCATATGACAACACACAATAAAAAAAGCTTCTTATCAAGCCAAAAATATTAATATTTTAATGATAAAAATGTGTTTACAATAGCTTGTACAAGTCTGAAAAATAACTCTTGAGTTACAATGCCATTACAGGGTTAAAAATATTTGGCTTTTAGATTACAATAGAAGCCTAAAACAACAAGAACTCCCTTAAAATCAAGCCTAATGCTTTAATTTATAGTGTGCAACAACCTATAAACAACAGGACATGTGATTGAGAAAGAAAGAGTTGCATCAACTTATTTGGTCAAATTTTCTTGTGCATCCAACTGAAGTGTTGCTACTTTTGAGGCCCCAAAAGTGCTCCAAATTGATGGTTTCATGAAGAAAAGTCTCCTACTTTGACCCATCCATTTTATAAAACAAGGCGAATAAATCTTTCAATATGAACTTTAGATGAATATTATTGAAAATTTGAAACTAATATTAACCCTTGTCAAATTGATTATAGAACCAAAACAAGAACAAGAAAACCATTGCACATGAAACACCAGATTTACATGAAGAACCCTTTCGAGAATCCACCACAAAAAGAGAGGCAAGTATATTACTAATTGAATGAAGATTGCAAAAACAATACACTTCTTTTGTAGACCTTTGCAAAATCCAACAACACTTTTTAATCCTGGAAATCGAACAAGAACGAATGAACAACTCTAGCTTAAGGCCCCAATTTACAGAGATTTGTGAGGATGAATACCATTATGGTATCACCAAACAAAATGCTACAAAACCATCTGGAAAAACTCACGTGCATCTCCTTGAAATGAATCAAAAACACCCAAACATAGCCTCTTACAGATGCTCTTACAATTATCATTAGGCATCTCTCATGCATGGGAACCTACATAAGGATTTTGTCATAAATATTTTCATAAAATTGATAATGACTACCATAACCATCATAGATTCTCTTACAACCCTTGACAAGCATCCAACTACCTCAAAATAGAAGCTTACAAAAGGCGTCACCTAGCTATTTTGTCATTTTCCCCAAGGACAAACGATAAAATTAACTTTGCCTTTACATGGTCTCTTTCACCACCGTTGGTTAAATGGTTTAACCTCTTCTGGTTAAATTATAAAAGATATTAAGAAATAATAAATTAAATGATCTACAGGGTTGATAGTACCTAAATCCTAACATTCTCCCACTTGACATCATAAACTGAAAAGTTAACCTATAGAGATACAAAATAGAAATCAAGTATAGTGATCAAGGCTCATGGCCTTCTTGCAGCAAGAGAACTTATATGTGGTCACTGGCTTCATAAGAGAAACTGCAACATTATCCAAGGTGTCAAAATTTCCAATTAAGACCTGTACATTCTCAACCATCTCTTGCACAAAGTGATACAAGACATCAACATGCTTAGTACAAGCATGATACATAGAATTTTTGGCCAAACTTATGGCACTTTGACTATCACATCCAATATTCACTATCCTGCTATCAAAACCATACCATCATCAAGTTTTATAACCAAACCACCTCTTTAGAGGCATGTGTAGCAGCCATATCCTCTACTTTAGTGGTGGACAATGCAACTATAGGCTATATTTGACACATCCAAATCACTTCATCCCCAAACAAATTAAACACATAGCCACTAGTGGACCTTCGACTATCCAAGTGACCTGCCCAATCTACATCAACAAAAACTTGTATGTCCAATGAATTATCTACATCATCAATACCATGATAAACCAAACACTAATCAAAATTACCTCACAAGTATCTTAATACCCTTTTAACAAAAGTACAATGTTCTTTACCTAGGTTAGACATAAACCTGCTTAGAACTCCCACTGCTTGGGCTATTTCTAGTCTAGTACAAACCATTGCATAGATTAAACTGCCTGTGACACTAGCTTTAGGAACATTAGACATCTCTTCAATATCATCATTAGTATTAGGACACATGACTAAACTCAAATTAGTAACAATTGGAAATGGAATACTTAATGGTCTACAATATTGCATTTTAAATCTCTACAAAATAGTGTCAACATACTTACTCTGACTTAACCAAAGATTTGTGTGAACGTGATCTCTATTGATTTCCATCTCAAGAATACATCTAGCAGCCCCCAAATCCTTCATATCAAATATGCCAAAAAGATGAGGTTCGAGCTCTCTATTCATCGCCTTGTTACCAATAAACAACATGTCATCAACATACAAGACAATAATTAATAATTGATCATCAATAACCTTAATATAAACATAGTGATCCTCTTCACTTCTAACATAGCCCAACTTTAATGAAAAAGCATCAAGGTACCACATCTTGGGTGACTGTTTCAAACCATACAATGATCGATTTAACCCGCAAACCAAGTTTTCTTTTCCTTTCTCAACAAAATTGTTAGGTTGTCACATATAAATCTCTTCTTCAAGATCCCCTTGCAAGAAATAAGTTGTAACATCCATTTTCTCTATCTTAAAATCACAAGCAACAGTAATAGATAATGAGAATCTAATAGAAGTTAGCTTAGCAACAGGAGATAATATTTCACCAAAATCAACTCCCTCTCTTTGGGAGCAGCTCTTGGACACCAGTTTGGCCTTGTACCTCTCTAACTAACCATCTACTCCAAATTTCTTCTTAAATACCCACTTGCATCCAATGGTCTTTCTTCCTTTGGGAATATTAACAAGATCCCAAGTGTCACAACTATCCAAAGTTATCATCTCCTCCTACATGGCTTGCATCCAAGACCCACTTTCCTCAAAAGAGAGTGCTTTCCTATAAGATCTAGGTTCATCGTTAGTATTTAATGAAGAAAAATTATAAGAAATCTGGTGGGCTATATACCTATCAACTAGATTTTGTTGTATTGTGGACCTTCTCAAAGGTCGAGCAAGAGGCTCTTCCTCATGATCTTCTTCATTATTTTCAACTTCTTTTATCACAACTGAATCTTAAAATTTTTTACTTCAATTCTCTTCTTCTCCTCCATTTTCTTAGCCATCTCTCTATTCTTCCACATGTGCATCTTCTTACTTAATTTCAATATACATTGTTTTTAACTTTTCCTTGGGTTGTTCTTCACCTAAGTTGGCTCTAAATTCCTTGAAAATGACATCTCTAGAAAAGATCATTGTATGCGTTAGAGGATTCCAAAGCTTATAACCTCTTACATTGTCACCATATCCTACAAAGATGCATTTTTAATTTAGATTGCTTCTCTTAAGGTACATGAATCAAAGCTTCACAACCAAAGACCCTTAAATGTGAAACTAAAGTATTTTTACCCAACCACATCTCATAAGGTGTTTTATCAACAATAGCTTTACAAGGAGATCTATTAATTAAATAACAAGTAGTACCAATATGTTTTACCCAAAAACATTTATCAATCTTAGCACCACTTAAGATGCTCCTAGCTCTTTCCATTAATGTATGATTCCTTCTTTCTACTACCCCATTTTGTTGGGGAGTGTAAGGTGTAGTCTTTTGCCTAACAATTCCTACATGTTTACAAAACTCACCAAATTACTTAGAGAAATATTCACCCCCATTGTCATATCTCAATACTTTTATATTATAATCTAATTGCTTTTCAACCAGTGTCTTAAATTCCTTAATAAAAAATTTATATTTTGAATGCATAAAATAAATCCTAAGTATATCTTGAGATGTCATTAATGGATAAAACATAATACCAAGATCTATTCAAATCTTCAACATCCACTAGACCACATTATTCCAAATGAATACTCTCTAAAATTATCTTAGCTTTATTAACTCCTTTAGGAAATGAAGATCTATTTTGTTTACCAAACACACAGTCCTCACATAAATTGCTCTTACTAACAGAATAATAAAAAATCTCCACAACTAGTTTCTTATCTAGAATGGTCTTAAGACCATTTTCACCAATGTGACCTAATCTATGGTGCCACGACATACATGCATTTTTAGTACTAGTTAAAAAAGTTGAATTACAAAAAGTAGAAGCATGTAGCTTAAATAAAATCCCTATCCAATATCCTTTAGCCACCACCAAACTTCCTCGTACCAACCTACAACCAAACTTATCAAATGTCACATGTATTCTAGAATCATTTGTCTTGGTAACCGAAAGTAAATTTGTTGTGAGATATAGAATATGTAAAATATTATCAATGGAAACAATCCTCCCATCACTAAAACACAACTTTACCTTTCCTTTGCCAACAGTCTTCACTGAGGTGTTATCAGCAAGAAAACTTTCTCCTCCATCATATCCTTTATACTCAGAAAACAACTCCTTGTGAGGAGTCATATAAGAAGAACCTGAATCAACAAGCCAGGCATCATTATTAATAGAGTTAGCTGAAATAAATAAATCATTAAAATCATCATCATCTAAGGAGTTATCTGTGGAAACTTTGATACTTGTTTTCTTGTTTCTACACTCCTTCACATGCCCTCTTTTACCACAGTTCCAACACTTCACTCTACTCTTTTCAGCGATCTTAGAATGTCATTTTGACTTATCCTTCTTTTTATCCCCTTTATGCCCTTTTTCCTTAGGCCTTCCTCGAATATGCAACACATCTTGGGAGCTAGCATTCATGGTCTTTGTCCTCATCTCTCTTGAAAGAATTATGGGAATCATATTGACCATCTTAGGCTTTGCACCACCACTATTTATGGCAACAATAAGATTTTCCCAAGAATCAAGCAAAGAGCAAAGTAGAAGACTACAGTTGTCTTCATTTTCAATACTAACAACTATTGATGCAAAATGCCTTAAAATAAAATTAAAAGCATTCAAATTTTGAACATTGCAATCACCACCCCTCAATTTTAAAGATTACAAATGTCTTTTCAAATAAAGCTTGTTAGACAAACTCTTAGTTTGATAGATATCACTGATTTTCCTTCATAGCTTGTATGAAGTGTCTTCTATAGAGACATTCAAGAGGATAGAGTTGGAAAGACACAATTGAATGGCTCCTCATGCCTTCTTGTCTAATTTTTTTCACTCACCATGTGTCAAGGAAGAATCCTCTGGTTTCTTTTCTTTTGAAACTGACAACCATTGGTCTCTCTTTTCTAAGAGATCCTGACTTTCAACTTCCACATCACATAACTAGAGCCATGGAAATCCTCAATATCTTGAAAAAATTTGGAGGCCACAGTATACAACCTTTCTCAAACTTGCAAAAAACCCACAAAACAAAAGCTCCCACTGCAACGAAAAACCTTCAACACTTATAGAGAAAGACATCTCTTCCTCAACAAAATTGTTAACAATGATACCAAATGTTGTAAAACAAAGTTGAAGAAATATTGAAATATGAACTTTAAATGAATATTGCTGTAAATCTAAAACTAATATTAGCCCTTATCAAGGTGATTGTAGAACCAAAACAAGAATAAGAAAACCATTGCTCATGAAACACCAGATTTAAGTGGAGAAACTCTTTTAGGAAAAAAGGAAATCACTACAGAATGAGAGGAAAGTATTTACTAATCAAATGAAGATTACAACAACAATATACTTCTCTTGTAGCCCTTTGTAAAATCCAGCAACACTTCGTTATCTTGGAAACTAAATAAGACTGAATGAACAACTCTATCTTAAGGCCCCAATTTATATAGTTGTGTGAGGATGAATACCACCATAGTATCACCAAACAAGAGGCTAAAAAACCACCTACAAAAAATCATGTGTATCTCCTTGAAATGAGTCAAAAATGCCCAAAATACCCTCTTACAGATGCTCTTACAATTCTCATAAGGCATCTCTCATGGATGGGCACTTACGTAAGGATTTCATCATAAATATTATCATAAAATAAATAGTGATTATCATAACCATCATAGACGCTCTTAGAAACCTTGACAAGCATCCAACCACCCCAAAATAGAAGCTTCCAAAAGGGGTCACCTAGATATTTTGTCCTTTTGCCTGAAGACAAACAATAAAAGTAACATTGCCTTTACATGGTCTCTTTCACCACCATTGGTTAAACAATTTAACCTCTTATGGGTAATTTACAAAAGATATTAGGAAATCATAAATTAAGGATTCACAAGGTTGATGACACCTAAATCCTAACAATCCATTGGTGAGGCTCTTTAATCAACTCCTAGATGTTCTCAGATATCTCTAACTGAGTCAAAATTTCCTCCTCAAACTCCTCAACCACTTGAAAAATTCATCCAACTATCCTATATATTGTCTACATGTTGCATAATAATATTTTTCTTCTTCACTTGTTTTCATCTCCTTTTCCCACACTTTTAGGGAATGTGTTGATACTTTGGAAGAGGTGAAATCTTACTAGAGGGTGTGGAAATCCTCTAGGACAAGTTTTTGAGACATTTTTCTCATAAATACTTCATTATCATCAAACACATGCATGTTACCAACATTGGTATTTTACCCTTCACATTTTTATCATTCTTCGAGTTGGGCGAAAAAAAATTATATTGTGATTTGCAGTTGTCATAATTTCTATTGATGAACAGTAATTAACATTATGCATTAACAAATAGGTCTTTTTATCAAGCCTCTTGACTGCCATTCTATGATCATTTATTCCATACTTAATAGAACATCATCATGATCACTCTCTTGCTAACTCCCCTATTGATTCAACTACTTTTCACCCTTCACAAACATCCATCTATTTGTCTTATTTCATGTCAATTGTGTGTGGGGTAAAATAAAGGTTGTCTTATACTCTTTCTTCTAATTCACAAGCCACAAAATAAAACTCTTTTTTTGTTCAATAATTGCTTCTAGATTTGATTGTGTGTGCCAATTTTTAACATTAACGTTTTGAATCACACCCCGTGATTCATCATCAGGATGAGCAGGAAAACTAAGGAGATGAAAGATAGTTTGTTGCAGACCTAAAAGAGAATAAAAAGAGGCAGAGGAAGAAAAGAAGGCCCAAAGAACGAGGAAAAAAATATACAAATAAAAATAGCCCAAGATATTACAAGAAGCCCAAAATAATATAAAGAAGAAAACTTAGAAGAATAACAGGCTACAAAATGGAGGGAAAGGCAAAAAAACTCCAAAAAGACAAAACTAAAGAAGCCCAAAGAGAAAATAAAAAGAGAATAATAAATAAATAAATAACTTGTAAAAATAATTAAAAATCAGACATTATATGATTGTATATGTATATACAATAATTAAAAAACTCTTTTGCTCAACCAACTAACCTTTCAAATAAATCATCTCTTCAATATTCCATTTTATGAACGTTTAAAGTGGATTTGATCTCCCTTTTCAAGTCTTTTTCCAAAATGAATCTCCCCCTTTTAAGTGTAGCTTTTATCCTCTCTTATTTTTGTCATTCATCATTTACTTATTGTCCCTTGTTGGTTTGGAGCCGTCATATGTATTGCCACCAAAATGTCACTATTCCTTTGAGCTTGACCTATGCATATCTACCATTGTCACTTTTAAACCTCCATATAATATATTTATCATAGTTCATAAGCTGTCCTAAAATAATATTTCTAGCATTGGTGTTTACTTTTTAGTCCTTTTGATTTTCATAAATTAGACCAATCCTTATGACCATTATTGTTGCTTAAAACTGATTTTCACTTTCATATATACTTGATGAGACTTGCACCCTTTTATTCCTCTATGACTATTTTTAAATTGTCACATGGATCTCATTATTTGCTATCATGTTTTCTTTGTGTTCTCACTGTCCTTACACGGAAGAGATATGCATTAGTATCACCTAAGCATACCACTTTTGCAATCTTCTCACACACATTTGCCTTCACTATTGACTATAATTTATCCTTTAATGATTGTATTTTCTATCAATTGCCATATTAATACATTTATCTTTAATACTCTGAAGCCTTGACACAATGATATTGGCAGTTGACCACTTGAAGCTCACTATTAAATTTTCCATGAACATTTATCCTTATCTTTTGCCTAATTTTTTTTTTACCAAAGTAGATATGTCTTCTCTATGGAACGTTGTATTCTTGAATGAATGTCTTTTAAGGGTCTCTACTGCCTTAAATTTTTTATCTCTGTTCTTTTATTGTGATGATATTACTTTTCTTTTTCTTCTTCTATTGTCCCATGATTTTACTTTTGAATTGGATTCTTATTAAGCATCTTTGTTCTTACCTTTTCCACCATTTTCTTCTTCTATATCTTTAGCTCCAAGCCTCAATGGATTGTTACTCATGCTTTTGTTGTCCTTACTTACACTTTGTATTTCTATCAAAGTCAAATATTCACCAAGCTCGTGACTTTATCTAACAAATTATTTTAATTAGAGACACTATATTGTTACTTAAACCATCATTTCTCTTCTTCTAGCTTCATAATAGTCATCTTGATTGTTAGCTCTCTTGAAGATGTTTCAACTTGCTACAATCCCTTTTAGACTATTACTCATTGTTCCTAATTGTGATTGTTTCATACAAAAAGAATTAAATGATGTTTGGGTAAATATTTTCCTTCCTTTTTCTAAGCAAATGACACAAGAAGACCTAGTACAAAAATCAAGTTGAGTTGTTCATTATATTTAATTATCATTTGTTGTTGTAAGATTTGGCTATGAAGGTAACCACCCAAAATCCTAGAGGCCTAATGGAAAGCACAAGAACAAGAGAGAAATAATATGACAAGAATAAACTATATTCATATCAATAATGCAATCATAACCAATCAACATGAGTGAATTGGAATGAATTGTTTACATTATAGACCCCTTGGTTAAATAAGCCAAAGTGAAAAGATAGGAGTGCATGACAAGTATGAAACGAAACAAAAAGTGACAACTTATCATCCCACCTAAAGTGGAAAAGTGATAGTATAATAAACCACTAAATGTGGATAACCCACCTACAATGGAAAAGTGAAACTATGAAAAGTGGATGTGATAATGTGATAAAGCTACTAAAGGTGGACACACCACATAAAGTGGAGAATGATAACATGATAACACCACCTAACGTGTAGATACTCCTAAAAGTTCCTATGTGGTCCCTAAGTAAGATTAAGTGACATGTTAGTATGACCTGGGTGAATAATAACCAAGGTACAATGCCCTAATTACACCAACAATTATTTTCCAACACTATCATAGCTCTTATGGTCTATGCCACTAGGATGGTTACCTTCTTCCCTTTAGCTCAATCCCATTTTTTTCCACAGCCTATTTTGAATTATGGCTCAAAATAGCCTTTGACCAATAACTATTGTTGTCAACCATGTATTCAGTGTTAAGACCCAAAGTGATTTACAATTACCTCCAAATTCAAACTTTGTGAACTTTTGTCAAGAATGATGGTTTATATTTTGTCACGTACTGTTTTTATCTATAATTATTGCAATTATTAAATTAGGAAAATGATATATATTTTTCATTTATATGGGTAATGAAATGAAATTGAATTGAAATGAAAATTTAAATGCAAATGAATGATTTAAATTATTTTCAGCGTGAAAAATTGGGATTGTCATTACTAATGAACAATCGAGTGGAAGTCAACAAGGAACGTGAATGAAGGCGAGAACTTGGTTCAAGTAGAGTTGTTTTACCTTTTTGAATCCGGCATGGAGATGGAATCTCACACACCATATTAGATTTCATAGAATGCATATTGCATAGATGAATGCTTTATATGGCTTTAAATGGAGTGTTCGTTTAAATTTGAATGATGAATTATTATTGACTGATCATAATTGATGTTATTTTATTTTTAAAAAGCTTGATTTTGAATGTTTTTAAACGATTATGCATGCATTTTGATGATTGTTATTTATATTGTTCATGCAAATGGAGTATATATATATTTGAAATAAAATATATAAATACAATGTTTGTATTTCGTCATTGATATATATATATATATATATATATATATATATATATATATATATATATATATCTGTGTGTGTGTGTGTTGTTGGCAAATGTACACTCCAATGAGAAATTCTAGGTGATTGAAGGTATTGTCATTGATGGCAACCTTACAATCCTATGATACCGGCAGGCACCGGCACCGGCAGACTCAACACCGTCACACAGATCACCAGCACCGAAAAGATTGATCACTGACACCATGGCCGACAAGAATTTTGTTTAGATGTATTGTGTATTTAATTGTAAAATCTTTTGTAAGACGACTTGGCAGATTTTAATATGACTCATATAAGTATGAGATCATTGTAGATCATTTAGTGTGTGATAGATGGAAAGATTAATGCAGACCTAATATGCGAATTGTAAGGCAGATATTGGATAAGGGTTTATGTATATTGCAGAGCTTAAACTGGTACTGAATCTAGCATAGTAGATGTTGATCTGAAGCAGTACAAGACATTGGATTTGTATAATCCATTTTTGTAAGTCAGTGAGACTTCTTTTGTAACTGAGCAGTGAGCTCTAGGAACTTGGCCTTCCTGCATGTGCAGACCCCTATTGTAAACAGTAATATTCCCTTATTGGTCAGTAAATGAATATTATGGGTCACAAATCCCACCAAGGTTTTTCCCACACCGGGTTTCCTCATTAAAAATACTATGTTATGGTGTGTCTCTTATGTTGAGGTTATTGCTCTTATTTACTACATTATTTTTGGTTTACCGGTACACAATTTGATATGCTTTTCATGTTATAATTCAACTAAATTCTTATACCGGTCAGATACTGATTCACCCCCCCCTCTCAGTATCTTTGGGAATCCTAACATGTGTGTGTGTGTGTGGATATATATATATATATTGATATACATATATACATCAGTTGCATGATAAATACTTCATGCATTGTAAGCATCGAATTCATGTTATATGCTTAAGGAGTCGATATGGGAAATTGACTTGGCAAGTTAATTAAGACTCATGGTTATCGATTTGAATAGAGAGATTGTGTTAACCGAAAGTGATACTTACCTGGCATTTTAAATATCCACCACTACATTTAGTGATTAAGGAGCCTTAGATTGAGGGTAGCGTGCCTCTCCCAGGCTGTTGAAACTGATTCAACCACAATTAATGGATAATGGTCAAAGATTTTAAGCCATGAAATCAGGAAAAGCTAATGCCTAGCAACATAAAAGGAAAATGTAGTCATTGTTTTACACAGCAGGAAGAAAAGATGCGCTAAAAAACACATAAGGCAGGCAAGAGAGAAGGATTCATTCAGTCGAATTGTGAGAAAATAACAGTAAAGAAGAGGAAGGAAGAATCGATATCAACCAACAAGTCATTTGTTCATTCAGATTCAAGAATCGATTACAGAGGTAGGCCGAATTGATTCAATTTGCATTATGACAAAATATTAAACAAAATTACTTTCTAAGAATGAAATATCTATTGAAACCTTATTTCTGTTAATTTTTTATCTCTATAGAAGAAATGTCTTTCTCTGTTAAATATGAAATCTCTATTGATTTTGAAAGAAAGGACTCTCAAAATTTCATTCTCGGTTTTATTTCTTTTGTCGAGAATAGAACTAGCACGTTATAAACTTCTTATATATTTATATATGTATTATGGTATATCTTCATCTTATTCTAATTCGATATTTGAAAGTGTATTTACATTTAGCTTATAGGAAAGAATCAGTTTCATGAATCTAAACATTATGTTTATAGGAAACTGATTCTTTCCTATAAGCTAAATGTAAATACACTTTCAAATATCGAATTAGAATAAGATGAAGATATACCATAATACATCTCTATAAAACTGATTTTCTTTTACATGTATATTTCTATGCATATTGTCTTCTTGATTTCAGAATATGTTGAACATGAATGTAGCATTGTTTATATATACATCAACTTATGTTTTTTGTTTCATTCTTGAAATCATTAATCTAATATGCTTAATCAAGGAATAAGGATGATCATAGATCCTTAACTAATTAAACAAAAGCAAACATAAATCAATAGAATAAATGTAAATATGAAAGAATTAAACAATTAAATAATTGAAAAACCCCCTCAATCGCATTGTGGCTTCCATTGTTCTTCTCCGAAATGGCATGGGTGGTTCTCAGGTATTGCACTGAAATTCCTGCATAGATTGACAATTGCTTTGAAGAGTGTAATCTAGTTTGATTTGTGAAAATAATGTTGTTTATATAGATTTTCAACACATAAGGGGTGAGAAAATGAACTCAAGTGTTGATTGATAGTCAACTGAAATTGATTGATCTGTGAACTCATCTTGATTGACTTGTTAACTAGTTTGATTGATTTGTAAACACGATTGATTGGGGAGTCAACTGAATAGATTAGCTAGTTGGCTGAGTAGATAAGCTAGTTGATTGATTTGATGAATCAGATGACTGAATTGATTGGAGAGATAAGTGGATTGATTGATTAGTAGACTAAATAGATGGATTAGTCAAAAAAAGATGATTTGGAGTGAAAAGGGGTGATTGGGGAGTTAATTGAGTTAACTAATTGGTCAATCAGTTATGATTTCAACATGTGTTGTAGGATTTTGAAATTGAATTTGATTTTCATTTTCAATCTGGATTTGAATTTGGACTTTCGAATGTTGAAATGCACATGAAATTAACTGAAATTCAGATTTGGTGAAATGTGAATTTGATGATTTGGAATTAGATGAATTTAATTAAATTATTTAAATATTAGAAATGTGATTAATTAAATAATAAAGATTATTTAATTAAGAAAATTAATTTTAATTAATTAATTAAATAATATTTAACTAATATTGGGAAGAGGGTTAAATGATTAGTTGATTAAGAAGTGAAATTGAATAATTAGTAATGTGATAGGTGATGATTGAGTCAATTTAGAAGAATAATTAGCTTAATTAAATAATTAAAGAATTACTTAATTAATTAGGATGAATAATTAGTGATGATGACAAATACATTTTTAGGTGTCTACATTTGCCCCTCTTTGACACAATGTTGAGACGACGTTGTTTCAAAGAAAATAAAAAAAATTATGCCCCAATATGCCTTGGTGACATTAGGGTATAATGCCCCCTCGAGAGATTGTTTGTGCATTGAAGGCATGAATGATCTCTCGAAAAAAGAAGTATGTTAGATGAAAGATAGAAGAATGATTAAATTGATGATGCAAATGAATTTGATTTGATAGAAGAAATGGTTGGAGTGATTTATAGATTGATTGAATGATAAGATTGATCAGATTGATAAAGTCTGGTTTTAGGAAGGACACATCCTTTACAAGACAAAGATGATCAAAACATCTGGTTCTAGGAAGGATACATCCTATATAAGACAAATGATAGATGAGCGTGTCTGGTTTCAGGAAGGACTAATCATGTATAAGACAAATGATAGATCAAAATCAGATAAATAATGAAATATAATGAAGGTGAGGAATAATTGATTGATATATAGAATAGTTGATATGAGGAAATGATAGAATTATAGATGAAAAGATTGGAATTAGAAAGATATGAGTAGAAATTGAAATGAACTCATTGAGAGTAGAATATGTTAGATGAGAAAATGATATGCTATGATTGATGATGATAGTGAATGATGGTGATGAATACTCTTCTTTGCCTTTATTCATAGTGCAATACATTATCATCATTGAGCCTTAGTGTGTAACAATGAAGCTTAGTACACCAAGGTATAAGAACCAAGATGTATAGATATCTCATTGCAAAGAAAAAACACGTAGCAGACAAGGAATGAACCCTCCATTCTAGGAATTTCACTTGGGGTTGAGGTATGTGTGGCATTCACGGGCTGAATGCTCCTATCAAAGACACCCACTAGAGCAATTTCCCCAGAACTTCATTGGTTCACACCACAAAACAACAAACAAAGTAAAGGATCATGCCCATCATGGCTCCTCTAGTCACTTTTGGACATCCTTGAGTAGCATAGAAACATGATCTTCACCAATTTATAAAAGATAAAACCAAATTAGACAAAACTCAGCAGCTAGACTGACTATGCCTTTGCTTTGATTTGTTTGATGTGATGGTTGATAATGTCTGGTTTCAGAAGTTTTGGATCTTGTTTAAGACTGATCTATCTGGTTTCGACTGTATCTAATTATGTTTAAGACAAGATAATGATCATGTTGATAAGGATAGTTTGACGATTGATAAGACTTGATCAAGTTGGTTGCAGATGTTTGATAAGATAGTTATATCCTTTTTTGACCTTCGTGCGAAGTGTTTGTTGGATATTTGCTAGGGTATTTGTTTCTCACGAGACATTTTATTGCAAGTTTTGGTTGATTTTTCGATTGTTAGTTGTTTTTTTTTTTTTTTTGATGTTTTTGTTGTTTTTTAATGTTTTTGGATTTTTGTGGATCATATTTGAATGTTTTTGGTATTGTTATTTTCTGATTTTTAAGTTGTCAAGATGAAACATGAACTGCCATTAATTGATAAAGATAAGGCTAAATAGGACAAAATCCAACAGTCATATCGATAAGAATGTCTGGTTTCAAAGAGTGTGTGCCCCGTATAAAACCGATTTGTCTGGTTTCTAGTGAACCCTTCCTTGTATAAGACATGTTGATAGATTTTGATCGATGGATTGATTAACAAGACATGTGATTATTTTGATTGTAGATTTTGTTGTTGATCTGATTTGATGGATGGCTCATGTTGTCTTGTTTTGATTTTCAGATTTTTATTTTATTTTCGATTTTGCTTTTTATTTTAAATTTTTAATGGCTTTTTTCAAGACATTTTGTGATTTTTTATTTTATCAGGACATTATCTGATTTTTTTAGATTTTTGTGTTATACAAATTTTTTGTATTTTTTGTTTTTTGATTTGTTTGGATTTTGATTTTTCAATGTTTTTTATTTTTTCAGTTATGTTTTGCAAATGTTTTTGTATTTTTGGAATTTGATTTTTTGATGTTTTTTATTTTTTTAGTTATGTTTTGTAAATGTTTTTGTATTTTTGGTTTTTTGATTTGTTTGGATTTTGATTTTTTGATGTTTTTTTTTATTTTTTCAGTTATGTTTTGCAAATCTTTTTATATTTTTGGTTTTTTGATTTGTTTGATTTTTTTCAGTTATGCCCCCCAAGTATGCAAATCTATGATGACATGATGATCTAGGCGATGCGTATGGAGACAATGAATTTTCAACATGAGGTAGGCTAATGCAGGATGCATGATGAAGATGTAGTTCCTATTCAAACAAGGATGATTGTGTGTGTCTTTTATTCTAAAATGCACTAATTGGATTAAATGTGTGAAACGTTTCAGAGATAGGAGTTCAATCCATTCTCAGAAGACCTTAGACCATCCAACCTAACACACTATGTAACCAAGATTTATGAATGGAGACGCGGAAAAATTCTCCATCAATTCTTGAAACTTTGATCTTATTTTGCCCATGTGTGTGCACTTGGATTTATTCTAACTCTTATAACCATTAGAGACCCTTGGAATCCTATGTGGCTAGCTATGTGATGTATTATGACTTCAAAAGCAACTTGGATAGAGCCTCACTGCCAACAAGCTTTAAGGGCTCCGACGAGGTTATACACTGTAATCTCTCAAATATTGCTCCATTGCCATCAGGCGTCCATAGCCTTAATAGAGTTAGTCGCATGTTCCCATAGTCAAACTTTTATTGCACTTGTATGCATGACTTTTTAGTTATATATCTTTTCTCTTTTTGCCATGATATTTTGATATTGATTTTGGCATTGCACTTTTTCTTTTATTTTCTTTCCTTGATTTGTAAGTAATGAAACTTACTTGGGTATGACAATTGCAACAACGATGAAGCAAAATATTGGATTTTCACTAGCCACATGACCAACGAGGTATTTATAATGACTTAGAGCTATTGATTAATGTGTGAGATATACCAATTGATAGATTTTGGGTAACAAGGCTCAACAGTGAAACCTCTACTCGACCATGGATAAATCTCAATAACAAGATGGCATTGAAGATGAATGACCAAAGACCTCCCAAAATTTCATGAACAAGTATCTAGGAAATGAGACCACCTTCTCTCCTTTCAGTGCAGACAGGTGAATGACTCAGACAATCACCTTGTTTTATTGATGCAACTATATGAAAAAGTAATAATGATATGCAGTTATATCTTGAGCAATGGTGATATGCAAACAACTATGATGCACTCTGAAATGGAGATATGTGATGCAATGTAGTACTAAAAAATGAACCCATCCCTTAGATGTATTTTTTTTTGAGGTACATGTTGTTATTGGGCCAGTATGAAACTTGTGTAGATAATTTATTGGTCTATGTTTGAAAATTTGAATAAACATGTCTCTTCCAATAGGATATTCAGCTGGGTATTCATGTTCGATATCTCCAATGTTGACTTCCTTAGTTTTTGGGTTTTGTGGATCATCAGAGGGAAATCCCACTCTAGTATCCATGAATTCAGCTATAGCCTCCTTATTTTCAAACCAGTCCAATTGTGGTAGATGTTCTTGCCCCTAGTCTTTCAAGTGCAGGTGTATGAGGCAAATAGATTCTAGTTCCGAAGTTGTGACATGAGTGGGTGCTATGCTTGTTTTTATTGATGCACTTGAAGAGTATGATGAAGCCAACCAGGTGTTGATCTCATTAGCCGGTGTTATGATTGATTTTGTCACTACATTGGCATTTGATGATGGTGCACATACAATTGTTGACAAGTTATTTTCTGTAGTATGATTTGGATTGGTGATTTCATTGAGAAGGGGTTCACGAACAACTTGTGTAGAGGCATTGGGATCATGAGGGAGACTAGGAGAAATGGTAGATTCATTTGAGAGGGAATCTTGTGATATAAATGGAGGATTATGACATGGAAATGAAGGGATGGAGGGATCTTGATCATGATCTGGAGAAATAATGGGATCTTGTTTAGGACATAAAGGTGAAAGGATGCTTTGATCTTGACTTGGAAAGAGATTATTAGGAAGGATGGAAGGGATGTCCTGATCTTGCTTGAGATGTGGATGTTGGATGGGACTTGAAAGAACATCTTTCTCTTGAGAAACAAGGGTGTTATTATGAGTGGAATAGAAGAGAACAAGGGGATCATCATAGGATTATTGATAGGTGGGATCTTGATCAAAAATTGGGTAGGATGAAAGGGTTTGTTCTTGATATTGATTTGTTTCATGATCGATTTCTTCTAATTTTGGATTATCCTCTTAACATGGGAGAGGAGTTTGCATGGGATATTTTTGGAAGGTTTCAACACTTTGGCCTGATGACAAAGGATTTTGAATGACTCTTTGAATCATGACTTGGATTAGACTGGATTTGTATTATGGGTAGTCTTTGGGAGATTGTGTTATTGGATAAAGATGGTGTGGATTTCTCTTGTGTAACTTCAAGGGATGATGAAATGGTGGGTAGATATGATTGATTTGGATTTTGGTTGAATGGGATTTGATTTTGGTTGAAAGATGTTGGATTTTGGTTGAAAGGGTTTTGGTTTTGGTTGAAAGAGGTTTTGTTTGGGTAGAAAGAGTTTTGGTTTGGTTGAAAGGAGTTTGAATGTTGGGTTGATATGATTGGTATGTTTGATATGTTGGGTTGAAAGAAGATTGACAGGACTTTAATGTTGGTTGAACTAAGGTAGGAATGATTTTGTTGAAGAATGAAGGTTGGCATGTTTGAATGGTCTCACTAGAAGAAGAAGGTTGGCCTAATAATGATTCCCTTGTGGTTATCACTTCTCTTGCCATTTTTTCTAACCAACCCCTATGGTTGTTAGGACTAGTCATGCCTATCATTTGTTGTTGCAAAGTCTTGATCTGTTGAGCTAAGGTTTTTATGGATGGCGATGGAATAGGAATGGAAGGGATGAATTCTTCACCTTCCCTACAAAATGTATAATGCTAATCCATGATGTTTTCTTGATTGGTTTGGACCTAGGATCACAACATGTAAGATGTTTTCTCCATTTCTAGAATGTTGCAATGTTTGATGGATTTGTTGATCTTGACAAGCTTTTTTGTTGCGTGGTTTTGATTTTGTTGATATTGAAGCTTGACTTTATTGAGGGGTTTGATCTTGTTGATGTTGAAACTTAAATTTGTTGAGGGGTTTGATCTTGTTGATGTTGATGTTTCAAAGACATAGTAGCAAGCAAAGAAAACAATCTAAACTAAAGAAAGAGAGCACTTGTTTAAAGGATTGTTTCAAATCCTCATGAATTTTGAGATCTTCTTCAAGACCCCATTTTGTTTTCGATAGTATTTTGGAAATTTGATAGCACATCAAGTAGACTCTCCTAAGGTCAAAAAGTTACAAGTATTATCACAGCCCACAGCTTGATACTCCGTCAACTCAAACAACCTTGTCACACCCTAGGGTGTGCCCGGTTTTTTTACCT
This sequence comes from Cryptomeria japonica, assembly GCF_030272615.1. Lineage (NCBI taxonomy): Eukaryota > Viridiplantae > Streptophyta > Pinopsida > Cupressales > Cupressaceae > Cryptomeria > Cryptomeria japonica. Next base: position 140,866,343 of record NC_081407.1, on the reverse strand, counting down.
TTTTTCAAAAATTAGACCAAAGAAGATCGCTCCTCAATTGGCCCGTTATCCTAGGAGATATATGGTGAGTGTGTTTGGGGAAGATTCTTCCCCACCCTTGCATTGTGATAATTCAAGTGTTTGGTTACTGACTTGGTTTGGCCTCTAGATTCTAAGGTTTTTAATCAGGCTTTTGTTTGGGTGGGCATAGATCCGGTGAATTTAATCATCATTATGTCATTCCAACACCTATTGCTTACAATTTTCATTGCAAACACATTTATTTTATAGTGGTTCAAAATAATTGGTGTTAGCCATTACCACTTAGGTCGTTCCCCTCGCATTGGCCTTATGGGCTTCTCGGGAGGGTAGGCCTACTAAAGGTTTTATCCTATTGTTGAAATTGAAAGAAAGCATAAAAGAGGTGGGTCTGGATTTTTGATCACCCAAAAGAGGGGAGAGCATATACCTATCACCTCACAAACACACAAAATAATTTTCTTTTTAACCCCAATTGCAAAATTGTCTAGTCTAAATGGAGATGTTGCTCCATGAAAACATGGTGTTCATTTTATCCCTCATAGCAATTGTGAAAAAGAAAACAAATTGTTTGTGGTTTATTTTAAATGCACCAAAATGAAAGTTTCTAAGATAGCCCTGCAAGAAGACCATAAAAGGTTAGTTGACACATGGTGGGCTCTCCATCCTAGTTTTCTTTTTCTTTTTTAGTTACAAAATTCAAAAATATCAAAAATATAATATTCAATATTTTTTATATGTTAGTAAATTGCATTTTTGGAGGTCTTCGGAGCATTTTTAGTCCTAAAAATATTTGAATGGTCCTTTAAGATGTTGTCGTAGGCACATCCAAAAAGGATTGGAACTAGAGCTCTTGGAGATCTTTCCAATGGTGTTAGCGGTTTGCAATTTCAAGTTCATAGTGAAAAGTTATGACTTTTCAAAGTTGGTGACCTCTCTGTTTTCAGAAACAAAGGCAATTACTAATAGAAAACACAGAGCAACTAAAACAAAAGCATTATACCCTATTCTTGCAAATGCGAATTACTATCTAATCAATTTTGAACTGATATAATATCAATTGCGAACCACTATCTGATCAATTGCGAATTTTTGTCAGCACAATTGCGAAATTCTGATAGAATAATTGCAAATTTATGACAGAGCAATTGCGCATCAGTTAAGATGAAAATTTAAAAACTTATATTGAAGAGAGAAGTTTTTGATTTATTCGATATGTCTTTTCCTCCTCCTGACACTTGAAATCTTGAAAATTACCCTTCCTGCCATTGGATTAGAGACATTTTATGCAAAAAAATTATTTTTCCAGAATTGCAAGATTTTTTTGGGTTAGCGGCACAAATGTCAAAAAAGAAGAAACAACAAACAAAAAAGAAAATTTGACATACTCCTATAATTATGAATCAAAATTAACAATTGTGAATTAGAATTAACAATTGTAAATTAGAATGACTACAATTGTGAACTAATATGGTGACAATTGTGCATCAAAATGAACAAATGCGAATTTTTGTAACTACAATTGTGCATCACAAAATTTTGTTTCGTACAAGGCCTGCCAAAAAAAAAAAAAAAAGTTATTAGAAGGTTGCTTCACATCGGGTTCACCAAATGTTTCATGCTTGAAATCATTAATCTAATATGCTTAATCAGGGAATAAGGACGATCACATATCCTTAACTAATTAAACAAAATCAACCATAAATCAATAGAATAATTTTAAATGTGAAGGAATTAAACAATTAAATAATTGAAAAACCCCCTCAATCGCATTGTGGCTTCCATTGTTCTTCTCCGAAATGGCGTGGGTGGCTCTCAGGTATTGAACTGAAATTCCTACATAGATTGGCAATTGCTTTGAAGAGTGTGATCTAGTTTGATTTATGAAAATGATGTTGTTTATATAAATTTTCAACAAAGAAGGGGTGAGAAAATGAACTCAAGTGTTGATTGATAATCAACTGAAATTGATTGATCAATGAACTCATCTTGATTGACTTGTTAACTAGTTTGATTGATTTGTTAACATGATTGATTGGGGAGTCAACTGAATAGATTAGCTAGTTGACTAAGTATATGAGCTAGTTGACTAATTTGATGAATCATATGACTGAATTGATTGGAGAGATAAGTGGATTGATTGATCAGTAGACTAAATAGATGGATTATTCAGAAAAAGATGATTTGGAGTGAAAAGGGGTGATTGTGGAGTTAACTGAGTTAACTAATTGGTTAACTGATTTGATCAATCAGTTATGATTTCAACATGTGTTGTAGGATTTTGAATTGAATTTGATTTTCTTTTTCAATTTGGATTTGAATTTGGACTTTCAAATGCTAAAATGCACATGAAATTAACAGAAATTCAAATTTGGTGAAATATGAATTTGATGATTTGGAATTAGATGAATTTAATTAAAATTTGAATTTGGGGAATTGGAGGAATACATTAATTAATGAAATTATTTAAACATTAGAAATGTGATTAATTAAATAATAAAGATTATTTAATTAAGGAAATTAATTGTAATTAATTAAATAAATGATATTTAATTAATATTTGGAAGAGGGTTAAATGATTAATTGATTAAGAAGTGAAATTGAATAATTAGTAACGTGATAGGTGATGATTGAGTCAGTTTAGAAAAATAATTAGCTTAATTAAATAATTAAAGAATTACTTAATTAATTAGGATGAATAATTAGTGATGACAAAAAATACATTTTTAGGTGTCTATATTTTCATTTTGGGTAAATAATATTTTTCATATATGTTGTTATAAACATTCTCAAATTTGAATCTGAGAAGAAACAACTTGTTGAAACTTACCAAACGTAGGATATTATTCATAAGAATCTGTAGCAAACGCATAGAGGCATGCAAATTTGGTTAGTTTCCAATGCAATAATATTTTCATATAAACTTGAAATTCTGGAAACACCATATTGTTATTAGAACATATCTAAACATGAATTTTGTGCTTTTGTCCATTGGAAAACCAAAACATGGATGATGAATAACTGAAATAATGAGATAATACATGCTGAAAAATAATTAGATCATATGAAATACGTGATAGATGATGATTGAGTTAGTTTAGAAAAATAATTAGCTTAATTAAATAATTAAATAATTACTTAATTAATTAGGATGAATAATTAGTGATGATGAAAAATACATTTTTAGGTGTCTATATTTTCATTTTGGGTAAATAAGATTTTTCATATATGTTGTTATAAACATTCTCAAATTTAAATCTGAGAAGAAACAAATTGCTGAAACTTACCAAACATAGGATATTATGTTAGGGTTCCCACAGATACTGAGAGGGGGGGGTGAATCAGTATCTGACCGGTAATGAAATTTTCTTAAAACTGAATATGCAGAACATAAAGTAACAATATACCGGTATGCAAGAATTAATGAAAATAACAGAATAAAAAACATCCACATGAAAAGAACACCAGAACACAAGATGTTTAACGAGGAAACCCGGTGTGGGAAAAACCTCGGTGGGATTTGTGACCCACAATATTCACTTACTAGCCAATAAGAGAATATTACTTGCAATAGGGGCCTGCACATGCAGGAAGGCCAACTGCCTAGAGCTCACTGCTCAATAAGAAGTCACACTGACTTACAATGAGGATTTACACAAATCCAATATTTTGTACTGCTTTAGAATAGCATCTTCAATGCCAGATTTAGTACCGGTTCTTGCTCTATTCTTTACATATACCCTTGACCTACAATTCGCACATTAGGTCTGCCTTATAATATTTTATGCTTCCTATCCATATCCTACAAATGTCTACAATGATCTCTTTTATATACAAGAGTCATTTTACAATTTGCCAAGTCGGCTTTCAATAATAAACAAAATATTACATATCAAAAATCTTGTCGGCCTTAGTGCCGATATACATGTTCTTTTCTGTGTCGGTGTACATCATCTGTGTTGGTGCCAGTGTAGATTGATCTTGCCGATGCCGGTGCACTGTCTGGCTTGAATAATGTTTTGCCGGTATAATGTCTTGCCGGTGCCATAAGATTGCAAGGTTGCCTAAGTAATGCTTTGTCGGTATAATGTCTTGCCGGTGCCATAGGATTGCAAGGTTGCCTGAGTAATGCTTTGTCGGTATAATGTCTTGCCGGTGCCATAGGATTGCAAGGTTGCCATCAATGACAAAATCTTCAATCACACACAATGTCTCATTGGAGTGTCCATATGCCAACAATCTCCCCCTTTGGCATTGATGGCAACACTCATGAGAAATTTCAAAAAGATATCCAAAAATGTGTAGACCAAAAATGTTACCAAAAATGTGAGAGCTCCCCCTGAGCATGTGATCCCTATGCTTTGAATTTTCTCATCCTACTACTCCCCCTTTGGCATCAATGACAAAGGTTAGTAGATATTGTAGTTGCACCAATTCATAACCTCAACCTTGTAGTTGGGTGCTTATTATCTAAAGAATATCTCCCAAAATTAAGTTTATGCCATCCATAAACTTCTTGCTCTCCTTTATTGCTATCTCAGTTCTGTATATTGTACCGATGAGATGCTGCAAGTGCTCTGTCGGTGTTTTGCTACCCTGTGTTAGTGCCTCTGAGATTTCCTTCCATAGAGATGCTAAATAGTCCAATCTTGGACTTAGTTTAGATCTCAAGAATTTTGCCTTGTTTATTATTTTCTCTTTCTCTCTTTCTAATTTGAGCAATTCTTCCTCAAAATTTGTTATCTTTTCCTCAAAAACTGATAATGTATCGAGTGAGTTAACAAAATTATCAGCAAGCTTATTGATCTCTTCCTGTACCTTGCTCATCTTTTTGTCTACATCTATGGTCAAAAAGTTTATCTTACAGGTGTCTTTGTACAAAGTTTTGTACTCTTTCAATAAATTGCACAGTTCTGGTAGAAGTGTGTCAAATTCCCGGTTACACTTCTTTATTCCTTCCTCAAAGAATTTATGTTTCTCTTTTTCTACACTTTCCTTTACAATTTCTACCTTTGTTTGCTCAAAATTTCCAGAAATATATTTACAAAGTGTATCCAACTAGCCTAAAGAATCTTTGTTGGCTATATTACAATTGGGAGCTATTGATTTCAAAACTAGAATTGAATCATCTATCGCTTTATAAGCTTGTGAGCTATAATCAGTTATTTTCTTGATAGATTCGAGCAATACCTCTGTTACATTTGATGGTGACCCAACAAACTAAGTGCCGGTGGAAGTGACCATGCTAGTATTGACCTCTTGTAGGTTTGTTTGTGTCTCCATCTCTTTAAGCATTGGTTTTCCTGCATCATTTCTTACTGGTGGCATCTGTTCTGGAGCCTTTAACTCGATTGGTTTCTCTGTTTGTGTTCCAGATTCCATCTTTTTCTTTGAATTGGCTGTCGGTTGCTCTTTGTTTCCTATTGTTGGTTGCTCTTTGTTTCCTATTGTTGGTTGCTCTTTGTTTTCTATTTTATCTATTGTATCCTTATCTACCACTATGTTGATTTTCTGAGTATCAACATTCACAGTATATAGGACTTCAGGATTAGAATTATTATCCTCTGTGTCCATACTCTCCGCTGCCGATTGATCTTCTGCAGTTGTTGTTTTTACCGGTGGAGTATTTAAAGGAGGTGGGGGTAAGTTGTCTCTAATCTTGATACTTGGTGGTCCACCAACTTTACCTTTCCCTTTGTCCTTTTGATATACCAGAATGGGCTTGGGATTCCTATATTCTTCTTGTTTTTCTTTTTCAACCAAGAATGTATCCCAACCATCTTTTGTTTCCTTTGAAACTTCTGTAACTCTACCTGCCATTAGTGATATTTGCCGGTGTGCAATGGAAAAAACTGTCTGGTTGGCCTGAGCTATCAGATCATCAATTTTCTTAGGTGAGTTGACTGGGTATACTGCAAGTAATTTTTCTATTTTAATTTTCTTATCCAACTCAACTATTCCTTGCCTTCTGGCCTCAAGTCTTTTATATAATTCATCAGGAATTTCATTTAGGACTTGCATCAAAAACTTTTCATGCATGTCCATGTGTAATATAACACTCTCCTCGACATGTCCTTTCTCATCATCTGATAGGGTGTCATAGATTTTCCCTATGTTTTTCAATTTACCTTCCTCTGTGATCTCATTCAGTAATATGTCAAGAGGGGCCAAGTCAGTGTTTGTCTTCTTCTTCTTTTTGGGGGTCAGCTTTTTCTTAGGTGTGGCTTTCTTGACCGGAGACCTCACAACTTGTTGCTTCTGTCTTGTCCTTCTAGGTGAAGGAGTGGTTATCAGTGAGGGGTCTCTTTTCCTAACAACTCTTTTGAAAGTTGCAGGCATATCTCCTTCTGAGGAAGTATCTACCGGTGATAGATGAGTTTCAGGTTGTTGGGCTGCCAACTCATCTTCTGTTATGCCGGTTTTCTTTAATACATCTTATTTTATGGCTTTTGCTTGTCTGGTTCCTTTCCTCACAAATGCCTCAACTTTCTTTACTCTCTTTTTAGATTGAATTTGACTTTCGATGGTCTCAGCACTACCAAATACTTCCTCCTTTGGTTCATTGGGGGCTTCCAGAAGTGCTTTGGCATAAGTTTCCACTATGTGGTCATCTGTTTCATACCGCATCTCTGTTACCCAGACTATCCTTGGGATGACTGCTTCCATCCAGATCTCATCCTTTTTTATTACAAAACATATATCATCCTTGTATTTGTTGACAATTTCTTGTGATGGTCTGATTCTTTTATTCATTCTGACTTTTAGTGCTTGAAAATACTCATTGATATTATTTTCTCTGTTTTCACCCATGTTGTTGAATAAGTCAAACAATTGTTTTCCTACCGGTATGTCGAATCCAAAATCCTTGTTGCCTATACTAGGAGCCTGTTTGGTTATATGTAGCATTAAGCATACAAGTAAATTTCCAAATCTAAAGGTTCCTTTCTTATCCTTCTTGATTTTTGCTAAATTGTCAATTAACTCATCCTTTAACCATTCACAGATATCAATTTTCACATTGTCCTTAACCATGTCATAAGAACTCTTTATGCATAAATTGGAAACTGAGTTAAGCCTATTAGCATGAGTTGCTTTGTAACCTAGAATCATGCTAACAAATCTAACATTTGTATTGGTCACATCATTAACCCTCAATGATCTCTTGTCGGATGTTGCACCAGTTAAGTTTGTTACCAAGTCATTGGAGACCTTGGTTTTGTCAGGTCTATTACCAGTGGAAGGTAACCCTGTTACTGCTTTCATAGCTTCCTTTGTGATTTTATGCACTGAGTCAAGCCAAAAGAATGAACCATGTACCCTGCTTAAAACTATCCTAACCACTTCCTTGGGAAATTTAGGAATGCAGAGGATTTCAGTGAATCCTAGGGTTTCAACAATTTTATGTTCAGGTTTCACATTCCCGAAGTTGTCACATATAACAGACTTATACATGTTTTTGATTTCTTCATCACCTAATTCCTCTATGTTGCAATGAATATACATTCTAGGGTCTTCTGCATAAACAACACCTTTTGGAATTTTTGAAAAAGCACCTGTATTGTCATCTTTCTTAGCTACCTCGGGAACTAGCTGAAACACGGGCCTAGGTTGTTTTATAACTTCGACTACTGTAGGGTTTGCTATGAATTCAGGTGCAGAGGAGGATGCCATGATGATAAATACCTTTTTCTGCCTTTGGATGGATTGATTGCTGAAGTGCTTTGCCTCTTTGCTTGGAATGCCTTAGCTCGGAAATCTTCGTGCTCTCTGAAAGTTTGAATTCACGGTGAAATGAAATGGAGCCAAAAACCTTATTTTATAAAGTCTTTTCTGCTACCTACCACATTAATTGCTTGTCGGCAATGTATTAGCTTAACTTTATTTGCCTGTAATGAATGTTTTTCAACTTCTTTTCTCTAACCAAGGGAATAATAGCACGTGTCGTTTGATTGCCAAACCCTCAAGATAATTTTCTTCAATTTGATGAAGAACATCCTGCCGGTGGAGCATTGCTCTGTCCTGCCAGTGGAGCATCATATTGTCCTGCCGGTGAAGCATTTGTTGGTTCTACCGGTGGAGGAGTAACCCCAATATTTAGATCACCTTTTCTAATCCATTGCTTTGAAAATTCTTGCTTAACCTCTTCAACCTTTTCTTTACCTTTCAAGCTAGTACTTCTGTTATCTACCGGTGTACCTTTACTTCTACAAAATTTAGCAATATGACCAATCTTGTTACATGCATAACAAGTTACATTATTTTTCTGAATAGCTTTCCCATAACCTATGTCAGTTTGTGTTCTACATTTATTTGATAAATGACCAAATCTTCCACAAACATAACATCTTACATTCATTCTGCAATTTTTAGAGTTATGACCAATTTTGTTGCATTTGGTGCATTGACCGGTGGGAGGATTGATATTTTGATAATTCCTAGATCTACATTCATTTGCCCTATGACCATATTTATTGTAGTTAAAGCATTTTCCATTGAATTTGTAAGTATTAGAAGGTCTTACCGGTTTGCTGTGATCTTGGGTATTTGCAGTACCAGAGCTTTCTCCAACTTCAAATCCAATTCCAGAAGTGTCACCTTTGGGTTTTTTATTCTTCAATAAGGTACCAAGTTCTTCTGAGCTTTTCTTGAATTTTTCTTTGTGTTGATTTGCAGTTTCCAATTCCCTTTCCAAGATTTCTTTTTGTCTCATTAGTTCATTTGAGTCATTCTGAGTATGCATCAGATCTATCTTCAACATGTCATTTTCATAGCTAAGTCTTGTGTTCTCATTTGCTGCATCACTTAGTCTTCTAGTCAATTCTTCTTCATTCTTCTTTCTGTCCTCAATCTCTTTGCAAAATCTCATAGTCATATCCTGCATTTCATTTTTTGTTTTCATGATCTCTTGTTTCAATTTTCTTATCATATCATTTAGTGACTCTTTTTCATCATTCTCATTTTGCAATTTTTCACAAAGTTCTCTTCTCTTATTTCTTGTAACAGTAAGATTTTCTTGAAGTGCCTGAATAATGTCCTGAGCTACTTTTAAATCATCTTCTAATTTAATATTTTTCAACTTCTCTACATCATAGTCAGTAAGAGCTCCTTCAAGTTGCTTCATCAGATTTTCCATCTTTACCGGTGTCAAGATCTTCCTCAAACTGTTAGGCTTCTGAAAATAGAGGACCAAGCTTTGATACCAATTGTTAGGGTTCCCACAAATACTGAGAGGGGGGGTGAATCAGTATCTGACTGGTAATGAAATTTTCTTAAAACTGAATATGCAGAACATAAAGTAACAGTATACCGGTATGCAAGAATTAATGAAAATAATAGAATCAAAAACATCCACATGAAAAGAACACCATAACACAAGATGTTTAATGAGGAAACCCGGTGTGGGAAAAAACTTGGTGGGATTTGTGACCCACAATATTCACTTACTGGCCAATAAGAGAATATTACTTACAATAGGGGCCTGCACATGCAAGAAGGCCAACTGCCTAGAGCTCACTGCTTAATAAGAAGTCACACTGACTTACAATGAGGATTTACACAAATCCAATATTATGTACTACTTTACAATAGCATCTTCAATGCCAGATTCAGTACCGGTTCTTGCTCTATTCTTTACATATACCCTTGACCTACAATTCGCACATTAGGTCTACCTTATAATATTTTATGCTTCCTATCCATATCCTACAAACGTCTACAATGATCTCTTTTATATACAAGATTCATTTTACAATTTGCCAAGTCGGCTTTCAATAATAAACAAAATATTACATATCAAAAATCTTGTCGGCCTTAGTGTCGGTATACATGTTCTTTTCTATGCCGGTGTACATCTTCTGTGCCAGTGTCGGTGTAGATTAATCTTGCTGATGTCGGTGCATTGTCTTGCTTGAATAATGCTTTTCCGGTATAATGTCTTGCCGGTGCCATAAGATTGCAAGGTTGCCTGAGTAATGCTTTGTTGGTATAATGTCTTGCCAGTGCCATAGGATTGCAAGGTTGCCTGAGTAATGCTTTGTCGGTATAATGTCTTGTCAGTGCCATAGGATTGCAAGGTTGCCATCAATGACAAAACCTTCAATCACACACAATGTCTCATTGGAGTGTCCATATGCCAACATATTATTCATAAGAACCTGTAGCAAACATATAGAGGCATGCAAATTTGGTTAGTTTCCAATGCAATAATATTTTCATATAAACTTGAAATTCTAGAAACACCATACTGTTATTAGAACATATCTAAACATGAATTTTGTGCTTTTGTCCATTGGAAAACCAAAACATAGATGATGAATAATTGAAATAATGAGATAATACATGCTGAAAATAAACTTAGATCATATGAAATACATAGATTTATAAGAACGTGTACTCATAACTTTCATTTTTCTATTCTTTTAATTATGCAAATATGTGCATACATGTGTTACGCCTTCTTTATTTTAAACTTATTAAGATTATTTTGAAAATGAAAGATTGTTCTTCTTGTAAAATGAATTTACGCTTGAATTATTTTTGAACTATGTATGCTTGTGAATGGAAATACTTGACAAACATACTCATAAAAGTAAACTTAGAGGTAGTAGGCATGCTAGATGAATGAATATGCTAGTCATGTGATTTGGGGAAAGTTTACATTCCAGGACAGGTGTTGAATATGGGTTAGAGAGTATAGTTTGTTTTTCCAAACTGTTTTTATTGCTATGCATGGCATTATACTCGATCGAGTAACTTATTGACCATTGGAATAGATGGATGTATTTATGACTCTCTACCATATCCTTGTTTTGATCTTGCTTGTTTCTTAAATGAGTTCAAATAATAGAAAATGCATGTATCATTCTAGGTACGCACCAAGATTCCAGCTTGTATGTTGAATTCTTCTTGCTAAGCAATTCATGCAGGGTTGGGTATTCCTATTTGATTAAGAATTATGGGGAAGCGTATGCTTTAAGGTTGGGTGGAAAAAACACCTAAATCTTGTTCTCGTCTTTAGTCTAAGGACCGCATTGAAAATGGCATGTGGATTGAAGATTAAATGATGTATCTTATCTCATTATTGTATGTTATCTTGTATTTGTATATTTTTAGCTTAAGGCAATAGAATGCCCAAGTCTTGTAATGAATCTATGAATATTGAGTTGTATGTTGGAATACTATGAAAGGATACTCAATTTTGTAAGATTACTATTGCTTACCTATTTGTTGGTTATAGACTTAGTAGTATCAACTTATAAACTTGCAAATTTTATGATTTACCTTGAATGGCATTATGAGTGTTTGGAATGCTTTGAGAAGAACAAATTAATTTATTAAGGGAATTATAGATTTGTTTGAAGTTGAGTTATTTTTCTTTTATTAAAAGTTAGAGCATTTATGTCTTTACACATTTTGATGATTTGCATGTACCTATAGCATCGTAAGTTATATAGCTTTATTAGCATGTCAAATTTCACACTTTCCTAGCACCTATTTTAGTATTTCCCTTTCCTCTATGCATTATAGAACTGTTATTGTAATTAATTAATATTTAATTCAATATTATGGGTCTTATTCCTCTTTATTACATTATTTTTTGGGCCCTTGACTCTAGGTGTGTCTTTTATTATTTTAATATGTTGATTTATCCTTTTATCCTTCCCCAATTTCAACTTCCAAGACACACTTTTCATATCTATACATTGCGGTTTGGGTCATCGAGCTAGAATCAATATTGAAACCCCATTATCTTGCATTCCTCAAAACTCAAAAAAAAGTTGTCAAGTCTAGGACGATCTACCACCATGGTCCCGCACTTTTTTTCCTAAATTACAAGAGGATAATTTGGCAGTTTTATCTAATTCAAATCTTGCTCCATGTGAAAATATATCAAATCTAAGTTGGTCTAAAGGTGATTTCAATTATGAAATCTCTATATAAGGCATTTCTCTCAATTCATTTTGAACATTACATCTTATGCTAACATTATCATCTAATTCAAGAGAAATTCTTCTTCCTCAAGAGAAAATTTGATTCAAGGAGCAACAAACTACATGAAGACATCATCCATTTATGTTTTATGTATGATTTCATGATGGATTTTATGTGATTTATCATGTTATTTCATCAAGATATGAAGGGATTATCCTAAGAACATTGCATCACCTATTGAAGGTATAATCATCTGCATTCAAGAATTTTAATTCTAGATCTAGCCTTGTCCTCAAAAGGAAAGCTTTTAAATTTGATTCAAATTCAATTTAATTCAATTATAGGGTTTATTCTAAAATTAAGGTGTGACCTAAGGCAAACCCTTATCCACAATCCCCTCTTTTTCATCTTGTTTGTAGCTACAAGTACTCGACAAAGCTAAAAGACCTAGGACAACATCAGGAGTCTGATAAAGACTTGTTCCCAAAACTTGGACCTAATTTTCTAAGACCAAGATGTTAGGCTACCCTTGTCTCAGGACCGGGTGCTAGGTTGCTCTGGTCCTCAAAATTTTGCATCAAATTTCATAAGTGGCTTCTAGACTGCTTCAGGCTGCAAATTTCTTGACTGCAGCTCAACGTCAAAAGACCAAGGCAATCTGGCACCTTGGTCTTGCCAAATTAGCATCAAATTTAAGTCATAGGTGCACAATCAATTTTCATGCTTAGTTTTGTGTCTGCTACAACATTTATGATTATCTATCAATCATTTACAACAACTTGAGTGTTTAATATTTTCATACCTTAGCCATAGTTTTGTATTACTCCAACATTTCTCCATAGTTCATTTATTTTCCATAGCAACAAAGAAAAAAAAACCCTAGAAGTGCCATTTGACTCTCTTACAAGAGTTAGTCAAATACAATCACTCTTTTAGGTGATTTTGTATTTTAATATTGGTATGAAAATGGATCTTGGTCTTATGTCCTACCCACTTCCATTTTCTTACTACACAGTACCATTTATTAAGGTTTCTATACCCTAAGAGTCTTTAGTAGTCAATGCGATACAAGAGTGATGTTTTTCATCACCATGCTAACCCAAAATTTCCCTCACCTGTTATGAATGCATTAAAGTTTGATTTTATGTGCATTGACCTTGTGAGATGGTAAATCATTAACATAGATAGTGAAATCATAATATTTGAATGTCATCTCTTCATTTTTTTAATAAATAGTTTCAAATATCTATAATATGATCTTGTCCATTTGATTATACATTTTTTAAATTTTGATTTTTATTTTGTCATATTAAAAATACATGGCATACATGCTTTATCCATCCATGAGATTTTAGCAAAAATATTTAAATTTATGTGATTTCAATATTTGGTCTACTTTCACCAACGTATAAAAGGGTTTAGATTCAAAACCATATGTTCTATACCACTCTTGAGTTTTATGTCACCATTTATTTTCATAGAATAGATTTTTATATAAAAAATTAATTTATAAATGTTTATATAGCATGCACAATCCAATAACGTGTTAGACAGTTCAAATAACCAGAAGAACACTGAGAGGGGGGGGGGGGGGGGGGGGGGGGTGGGGTTGAATCAGTTATCAAAGATTACCGGAACTATTAGCAATTTAAACTTTAATATCAAAACCCAAAAACATTAATATCAGAATATCAGTTAAACCAATTAAGCATAAACAATAATCACAGAATAAATACCATCCACATGACACCAATATTTGTACATGGAAAACCTGGTAAAGGGAAAAAACATGGTGGAAAACTTACCCACAGTTAGATAATACTTCTGCAATAAGTATGTGAATTACAATTGAGGGGCCTGCACTTGCAAGAAGGCCAACAACCTAGAGCACACTGCTCATCACAAAAGGAGCCTCACTGACAACATAAAAATCTAGACTACAATCCGGAGAAGTGTTGAACTACAAAAGATAACATCTCCTATGTCTGAGTATAGTTTTGGTTAAGCTCAATGCCGGAGGACTAAATCCTCTTACATACACCCAATTTGATCTCCAATGATCGACCAACTCCTCTACCTGAATGATATTACATTATTCGTACATTACATTCCTTGACCATGACCTCTAACATAACCATGATGATCTACAATGAGATCTTACAACTATATATACAAACCCTCGACCATAAACAATTAGGTCGACCACCAGATAATAAACCAATTACATAATTACAAACTATGTCAACCTTAGACCAAACAAATAATATCCAAGACACAAGACATCCCAGAAACACATCGAGAGGTCCAATCCACACGTTACATTAAAGTCGGTCCATAACCTAGATCAACCGGTACTCAGTATAGGTCCACATGCTACATCAATGATCTCCATCTACCAAGTCTCAAACATGATCACCATCAACATCCTGAAACTCCACCAAAAGCTGCACCAACACCACTTATGCAATTCATCAAAGATCTTCATCAAAAGCTATGTTGGTGAAACCCTTGCCAAAACTAGAAACTAAGCTTCTAAGCAAATAGGATAGCATCTAATCACTAGACCAAAACCAACTGACCAAATATGAGCATGAGTATCATGAACAAGTCAATTCCATCACCAAATCAACCAAAAACCACTCAACCTACCAGGACCAAAAGGGTTCCGATAAAGCATCCAAATAGCTAGTGTTGGCATCAATGACAAAACATCAATGCAACACAATAAATTCCACCAAATGGCCAACAATCTCCCCCTTTGGCATTGATGGCAACACTAGATGTGAAAAGCATCTAAGTACCAAGAAATGCCAAACAAGTTTCCCCCAATGGAAGACAGCGAACAATCTCCTGCATATAGCTCTGAATGTCAATATCTCTCCCCTTATGACTTTTTCTTTTTCTTCCTTTGTCTTTTTCACATCAATATCTCTCCCCCTTTGACATCAATGCCAAAAATCTAACAAAAATATCAAAGCAAGAACATAAACCAGTGAATCACAAAGCTGACTACTCCCCCTGAGCAGTAGCATCCCACATCAATGCCGGAATGAATAGTCTCTAATAATGCATGTCGAACTAATGCCAAACCGCATCAATCAAGTCTCTATCGGAGGGGCATAAAATCCCAATCTATCTCTCATGTACTCAAATGATTCCTTGGGCAAAGGTTTAGTAAAAATATTTGCACTTTCTTTAGTGTTCACATAAACCAGTCTAACTTCATTTGCTTCCACCTTTTCCTTCAAAAAGTTATACTTGATAGATATGTGCTTTGTTTCGGAATGAAATATTGGATTCCTTGATATATTAATAGCAGCAGAGTTATCACGGTGAATAACTACCGGTGCATCACAATCCATCTTTATATCTTTCAACATTTGCTTCATCCATAAAACTTGTGTACAGTTAGTATCAGCAACAACATACTCAGCTTTAGCAGTAGATAAAGAAGTACATGATTCTTTCTTGTTGATCCATGAAACCAACTAGTTTCCAAGAAAAAAAGCTCCACCGGAAGTGTTTTTCCGGTCATCAACATCTCCAGCCCAATCACCATCTATGAATGCACATAAAGTAAAGTTGTCATCCTTAGGGTACCACAAACCATATTTTGATGTACCTTGCAAGTATCTAAAAATCCTTTTCACCGCAATCTCATGATTTTCTCTAGGATTACTCTGAAATATTGAAACAATACAAACAACATTCATAATATCAAGCCTAGTCTGAGACAAATAAAGCAGACCTCCAATCATAGATTTGTATCTTGTAGGATTTACTGGTGCAAAATCATCTTTTCTTGCCAATTTCTCACTTGTAACCATAGGAGTACTTACTAGTTTAGAATCTCCCATACCAAATGTCTTAAACAATTCCTTAGCATATTTAGTTTGACAAATGAAAATACCTTTGTTAGTCTGAATAATCTGCAAACCTAAGAAAAAATTCATCTCACCAATCATAGACATCTCAAATTCTTTCTCCATATTCTTAGAAAATTCTATGCATTACTTATCTTCACCTCCAAAAATAATGTCATCAACAAATACTTCAATAATTAGTATATCATCATCAGTGATCATATAATATAAATTACTGACAACACTGCCCTTGGTAAAACCAAGCTTCAAAAGATATTTATCCAACCTTGCATACCAAGCTCTAGGTGCTTGTTTCAATCCATATAAAGCTTTCCTTAACCTGCAAACCATATTTGTATCATCTGATAGTGAAAAACCATCAGGTTTCTCAATATAAAATTCCTCATCAAGATCCCCATTCAAAATGCACATTTAACATCCATCTAATAAACCTTGTAGTTTTTATAAGCATCACAGGCAAGAAATAATCTTACAGCTTCAATCCTAGATACAGGTGCAAAAGTCTCTCCATAATCAATTCCTTCCTTCTGAGAATGTCCTTTAAAAACCAATCTATCCTTATTCCTTATAACTTGACCATCCTCATTCAATTTATTCCTATGAACCCATTTAGTTCCAATAACATTTTTATTTTTAGGTCGGGGAACCAAGATCCATGTGTTATTTTTCTCAATCTGATCTAATGCTTCTTTCATAGCTTTCAACCAATATCATCTTTACATGCCTCAATTACTAATACCAGTTCAACTTGTGAAATTAAACATACCTCATTAGTTGCCAGTCTTCTTCTTGTCATCACTCCATTGCTCTTATCCTCAATGATCTAATCTTCTAAATGATTCAATCTCACATACCTAGGAGTCTTCTGACTTTCTCCTCCTCTTCCCTATTCTTTAGTTATTGTAGAATTCTCTGATACTACCAGAGTAACTGGTTCAACAAGTTTTATTCCGGTAAAGGTGCTACCGGTTCAGATATAATCATTTCCACTGTCGGTTCCTTCTCATAAACTCTGATTTGACTTCTATTTAGCTCATCTACTTTGACATTAGCACTCTCCACAATTCTCTGCAATCTCTTATTATAACATCTATATGTTTTTCTTTCATTAGAATAACCAAGAAATATGCCTTCATCACATCTACGATCAAATTTCCCAATGATATAACATTTACTACCAAAAATTCTGAAATACTTAACTGTAGGTGTATTGCCAAACCATAATTCATAAGGTGTCTTACCGATTTCTCCTTTAATATGTACTCTATTGAATGTCTAAACCGTTGTGCTCACTTCTTCTCTCCAGTAGATATGAGGTAGACTATCTTACATCATCATTATTCTAGCAACATCCAAGATAGTTATGTTCTTCCTTTCCACAACTCCATTTTGTTGAGGTGTCTAGGGAGCAAAAAATTGTCTTCTTATACCATGCTTCTCACAAAATTTATTAAACTCACCAGATGTGAATTCTCCACCATGATCTAACCTCAACCATTTAATCTTCAATCCTGTCTCAGTTTCCACTTTAGTCTTAAAGATTTTAAACTTTTCAAATGCTTTAGATTTCTCCTTTAGAAAAGTAACCCACATCATTCTAGAATAATCATCAATGATTAGCATGAAATATCTATCACCTTGAAAACTTTTAACTCTAGCAGGGCCACACAAATCAGTATGAATAAGATCAAGAACATCATTTGATTTATCTTGTATAATCCTAAAAGAGGTTCTGACTTATTTTCCCATTTGACATTCTTTACATACTAGATAATAGGGCTTCATAATCTTAGGTATATCCCTAACTTCCTTAGTTGAATTGACCTTGACAATGTGATCAAAATTCACATGACACGACCTTTTATGCCATAGCCGATTCTCATCAATCTGTGTAATCAAACATGTCTTCTCACTGAAGTTCAAATGAAATATATTACCTTTTGTCTGTGTACCGGTTGCAATCTCCAAACCAGATCTATTAATGATTTTGCATTTTCCATCCTTGAACTATAATTGAAATCCCTTATCTACCAATTGTCCTACACTCAAAAGATTATGCCTTATACCTTCAACATAATAAACATTGTCAGTATTGTTCTTACCATCCAATGATATAGTTCCTTTTCCTTTGATCATACATGCTTTGTCATCTCCAAATATAACTAGACCGCCATCAAATTCTTGCAAAGATAGAAACTTCCCTTTATCTCCAGTCATATGAAGTGAACAACCATTGTCAATTACCCATTCATCCTTGTCTTCAATTTTAGTAGCAAGTGCCTTCTCTTCAGGTACATTCTCTTCTAGTGCCAGATCATCTTCTTTGATAGCCAAGAACACCCATTCCTTCCCATTGTCGGAACCACTAGCAGAATCTTTTGTCGGTTCATCATCAGAATCAGTAATGTCTTCCTCATCTGCTATGTAGCATGATTTGTCTCTGATTTTCTTGTGCTTATACTTGTTTTGATATCCAGGGTTAGGCTTAAATGATCTTCTAACTCTTTCTTCAAATCTTGAATTCCTTTCAGGACATCTAGATGCAAAATGACCAATCTTATTACATGCAAAATATTTAAAAGGTGTTTTTCCTTCATACTTACTTCCTACTGGTCCTTTAGGTACTCTTCTAGCAAATAGTGCTTCAAGTTGCTCAAACTCATCATCTTCTCTCTTCATATCTTCTAATTCCTTTGCTTACAAAGCTTTCTAGTCTTGCTTACCAGTTGTAGATGTAGATGCATGAAAAGCAGGTTCAAACTTCATAGCTCCAGAAGGTCCAAATTCTTCAAGCTCAAAAGAAGATAGTTTCCCAACCAAAGTATCTTTGTTGACACATGTATTATTCATTGTTCTCAAATCATTAATAGTAGTAGCCTTCATTTTGTAAGCCAGTGGTAGGGCTCTCAGGACTTTAGAAACAATTTCATCTTTGGTCAGAGTTCCACCACAACATTGAATTTCCATAACAATCTCATTTACCCTTTCCATGAATGCAGTAATCCTTTCATCTTCTTCCATCTTCATATCTCGCTAGGTAACCATCAAGTTTAGCAATTTTCATTGTAGGGTCACCTTCATTAAGAGTCTCCAACTTATCTCATATAGCCTTTCCAAATGATTTGTCGGTTAATCTCGTATACACCTAAAAATGGTCTAAGATAATTAATTAAATAAGTAATTATTTAATTAATCCCCCTTCCTAATTTAATTGAATTCATTAGCAATTTGATTAAATTCTCCCTTTCATCTACTTATTAATAAATCTAAGGATTTATTTAATAGGTTCATTTCAATAGTCCCCTTTGATTAAATAATTTAAATTAATTAATCCTCCCCCCATTTCAATCAATTCTTCTAATCCTCTAATTAATTAAAACAAATCAATTTATGAGTTCTTGAAAATTAATTAGTCTTTTCCTATTATTTGAATTTTTCAATTCAAATTACCCACATGCCTCCAAACTTTTAACCACCTAACCTAACAATCCCTCTAACCTAACCCATTCCACCTAACCCTGGGTTTAACTAACCCTGTTCTATCTTGCACATTCTAACCTCCTTATCCTAACCTTCTATGGTGTTGATATTCTCCCTTTGAGACACATGGCACTTTGGCCACATGTCTCCTCTCTTGGACACTTGCCCTCTTATGAGAAAGGCTCCTTGACACTTGTCACCACAGAGATGATAAGTGTCCCTTCCTCCAACCTCTTCTCCAACCTCCTCCAATTTCACCCTTGATATCTTCAAACTCAATCTTGCTCGTTGATTCTTGCCACCTCACCCCTGGCCTTGGAAATCCTATAAATATCCCCTATTTTGGAGCACAAAGGATCCCATCTCATTATCAATTTAGGCATTTTTATTATAGGCATATCATTTGAGCATTGTTATTATAGGCAATTGCATTAGCTTAATTTGATCATTTTCTAGCATAATTGTTGAATCATGTAGCTTAATCAATCTCTTTTCTAGCATAATTGCATCATCATCGTAGCTTAATCATGCATATTATTAGCTTAATTAGACTCTTGGATCAATCTAGCATAATCAATCTCATATAGCTTGCACATTATCATCATTTCAAATCCTTCGTCTAGGTGTAGTCAAGTCACTGGGATTGCTTATCCAGACCTGAGAGCAAATCCATACTCGCATCTCTTAGGAGGCGATAGGTCGATTTTGTCATGGTTCATCTTTCATTTGCTTTTAATTTGTTAACCATGCTTGTAATGATCTATTGAGTGTTTGTGTTGCAATTGCAGGTATCATACTTCATATGAACGACATTTTGGCACCCACCATGGGGCCGGAAATCTCATTTTTGGCCTCTTAACATCATCAAATTTTAAATCTAGCAGGTTTCTGGTCGAGTTTGATTTAGAATTTCGTACGAGTACCCTTTCTATCTCATACGAGATCCTTTGTGCCCTTGTACGAGCAAGTGAGAATTGTCGTACGAATTTATGCTTCCATGTTTTTAAAACAGATTGCATTTTAGGGTTTTCATGCTTCAAATTGATTATTACTTATGCTAACCCTAGTCTGTTTGTGAGTTTTTCAACAGCCTAACTGGTTTTTGTAGGATGATTGTTGAAGATTACACTTGTCAAAGCTTCATTTCATCAAAGCAAATCATGACTACTAACGTATCTATTTTGCAGGCTGCCTTGGAGGAATCAACCAAACTTTGTGTCTTCTTTAAGTTTTCTAGGCACGCTTATTTTGCTAATGGTAAATGAGAATCATGTTTTCTATGTTTGAGAAGTTGTCTAAAAGGTAGGAGAGTATGCACTTGTCCATTTGGACAATCAGAAATCTCAACCCTTGAAGTGCTTCTATGTTTGAGATTTGATTAACTTTAGCAGGCCTGTCACAGTGGGAAAAAGTAATCACCTTGTGAGAATGACCCAAGTGAGTACAGCTAGACCTAAGCTTTTCAACTCACTCTGAAAAATAGGCCTCTCGAGATTAAAGTCTCAGAGGATGGGATTATTTGAGTTTTCTCTTTTGAGATCTCTCATATCGTACATTTAGTAGGGCCTCGCGGTTTCAATCACGCTTGTGTGACTACTTCTTATTTCGGTACTTTGTAGGGCTATAGGCCTCATTCACGCTTGTGCGACTACAAGGTGTAATTTCAAACGAAAACCCTTACTACGAACCCTAAGATAGAGGCTACCCGATTCACCTCTGAAAGGGGGATAATATTTGTGCAAGCGATATAGTAACTCTCCCAAGACACTTGCCATATCGTGCCCCCATTAGCATTTGGAGTTGGATAATATGGCGTTGAGAATCCATTGCATGAGACTCAGCGGTCGTATTCTGATTAGCTATTAGATGTGTACCTAAGTTTGCAAGCAAAGGTTTTCTCTCTTAGCCAAGTTCCTTAGGATTTAGCATGTTGTGCTTGAGGCCACTTATCATATCATGTGTTTATTGTGTCTTCGTCCCTAAAACAGAAGATTGGACATCTAAAAAACTGGAAAATGGAAGCAAAACATCAAACTTCATTGATCAAAATTATGTCCAAACAAAAATTTTGTCTTTGTTATGTTCTCAGTCGTACGAGTTTGTTAGTTTGTCGTACAAAACATCTAGTTTATTATCTATTCCAGTGGGAATTATCGTACAAGTCATCTTAGCAGAAAACTTTGCGTTATCTTTTATCGTCTGGTCCAATTGGAATTATCTTACGAATCAAACTTAATAAAGAATTTTGTGTCATATTTTGTTGTCTGGTTCTGTGAGAAAGCTCATGCGAGTTTATGCCTTTTGTCGTGTGAGATTTCTGGTTTGGCATATGAGCCTGTCTAAATTGTCGTTCGGGGTTGTATAAGGTGTACGAATTCATGTCTCTGTCTGTCCAGAGCTATCTTCGTGCATGTCTTTTTCAGACCTGTCATATTTGCTTGGTCAGTTTATAGTGAGAATAAACACCTAATATTTGTCATTTTATGATTAGATTGTCTCTTTGGTTGACTTGGTCAAGTTATCATCTGTCAAATTGGATTCTAGAAATAGACACCTCAAGATTTTCAAGTATTCGCCTTCAATGAGTTCAAGATCTAAACATCTCAAAGTGCATTATCACCTTCTTTGATAGTTTCTCATCAGAATCTATCATCCTTTATCACAAAACTACAATGTTTGGTCAGGATAACCTTGTCCCACATTGTAGGATATATCGTTCCTATTGGACTTGGTTTTATCAAAATCATCATCATTGCACTCCAAAACTGAAGATCAAAAAACTTGCAAACTTTTAAACACTTGAATCATCTTTTCATGTCATATCACTCTATCACATTTGCATTGACAATTTATCACTTATCGAAACAAATTTTAGACAATCGAATCCTTGCACAATATCTAACACGTGTGCTTGTTTTAACTAGAGCGCAGAGACGGAAGATCGCAGAAACGGAAATCAAAACATTGGAAATAACTAAAGATTATAGAAACATGGAACCCGAAAATGAAATACAAGAAGGGGAAATAATAGAACAACATCTCCAAGATGTCAAACAAGATCCTAAATTCGATAAATTTATGGAGAAAATTTTGGAGGAAGAAAAAGAAAAATACTTCTTAATGTTAGCTAAATCTGGTGCTACACTCCCCCAAGATTTTGATGTGAGCAAATTAGCACAAAAGAGAAGTGACTCTTCCCCTGATAATGAACGACATGAGGATATTTTTGGTCTCAAAATTAATGACACATCAATTCCTGATAACACAAGAACTAATGAGGAAACTTTCATTCCCAAAAAGGATGACGTAGAAATTCTCAACCATGTCAAATCTAATGAAGACACAAGAAGGGTTCGAGATGACACAAGAAGAGATCAAGATCATACTAGAACACACACTCATACAAAGACAAATCATGTTGATAATCCTATCACAGCTCTTACACAACAATTACAAACGCTGCAAACACAAATTCAAGATATGCAGAGATGAATTGTTAGAAGATACTCGCTTCAAGAAATATGTCCTTACCCCTTCAATAGAAATCTAAACATGATACCATTTCCTACAGGTTGTGAAACTCCTCGATATGATAAATATAATGGAAGCACTGATCCCCAGGATCATATACGAGAACTTTGCACGCTGAGTATGGAGTTTTCACATGAGGATACCTATTTGATGAGATTATTTCCAAAAAGCTTAAGTGGACTAGATATGGAATGGTTCTCAAAACTTCCACCTAGAATTAGATCATTCACAGAATTGGTGGATAAGTTTGTTTCATAGTACTCTTATAACATCCGGTATGAGGTAATACTGCTTGATTTATGTAACACTATACAAAAGAGTGGAGAACCTTTCATGACGTTTCTACAGAGATGGAGGCGATTAGCTTCACGATATCCTCGAACGGTGCTGGAATACGAGAAGATAGACATATTCATTGACAACCTAAATGGACAAATGAGTTATCATCTAAAAATGCAATGCCATCAAAATTTTGAAAAGATGATTGATAATGGTATCAAAATGGAAGAAGCTATGGTAAAGAAGGGTGAGTTGAAGCTATACAAAGAAGGCGTTAATCCTCCTCACAACAATGTTAGCAATAATAACAATGATAAGCCTAAATTTTGGAATAGAAATCAAAATGTCATCAACAATGGAATAGTGGATAACAACATTGTAAAACCAAAATAACCAGTTTTCAATTTATCCACTCACTCAGCAGCAGCTCAACAAAACAACAATCACCAAAAATAAACATTCAACAATTTCTTTCGAAGGAAATTTACAAACATTGGTGAACCACTTGGGTCAGCACTGAAGACACTTCTCACGAACAAATTGATTACTTTTCCAGAAGGAAGGAACTACGAACCTCAAGTAAAACCCTCTTGGTGGAATGATAACCATTTTTGCGATTTCCATCGAAACAAGGGACATCACATGGATAATTGTCAGCGGTTGAAACATGTCATCCAAGATTTGATTGATAATGGAGCAATAACTGTGGATGGACACACGAAAAATTAATCTCACGCAGCTTTTAAAACTCTGCTTCCAAACTATGAGAAGGGGAATCATCAACAACAAATAATGGTAAGGTTAAAGCAAAGGTAAACTACACTCATACATATGATAATGTGGTAAATGTGATTGTAGTTAAAGAAAATAAAAATCAAGAACCTTCTCATGCTATCACAACAAGCCAAGCTAAATTTGTTTTGCCAGGTCCTACCACTAACATGTCATCCACTGCAAAACAATATAAACTAGTGGAGAAATTGCAGAAAATGCCTGCGCAAATATCCATCTTACAACTTTTAAAGCTTTCACCTGCACACAAAGAAATTCTTTAAAGAGCATTAGTAGATACAATAGTGTCCAAAGATCTTGATATAGATCAATTCCAAACCATGGTGGGACACCTCACAACCCCTCACTGCTTATCATTTACCAAAGAAGACGGCATGTCCTTGCAACATCCCCATAATGCTACCTTACATATCGAAGTCATCATTCATAAGACGCGAGTTAAACCTATCCTAATAGATGGAGGAGATGGCTTAAACATTCACTCTTTGAGCCTTGTTCCTGCGCTAGGTTATTCAGAAGATGCAGTTGATCCTCGAAAAAAGATCACCATCAAAGTATATGATGAAGAAGAGCATTCCTCTAAAGGAATTGTGATGTTTAGAGGAATTGTGATGTTACCCATCAAAGTGGGACCTTTACAGAAAGACACAACATGCCAAGTTCTAGACTTGGACTTATCATACAAAATACTCATGGGAAGACTCTGGATACATGAGATACAAGTTGTTCCATCAACATATCATCAGTGCCTAAAATTTCCCTACAATGGGCAAGAAATCACGATCTCAGCAGATTCAAATCCATTTCAGTATTGTAGTAATCTCAAACCAGTTCAAGAAGTCATTGTTCCTCATAATAGGGAGGCATCATCTTCGCACACACAGTCCAAAGGAAAATCATTTGCCTCAATTTTGTCAAGTATGGAAAAACAAATGCAGCTAAGAGATCAAGGGAATTGAGAATATTCAATATCACAATTACCACTCTCTCCTAAGTCCTATGGAAAACCATCAAACTCTAAACAACAACCAATTGTGAAACATCTTCGAAATATTTGATGGAGGATTTGTGAGTGCTAGGACCTTATCAGAGGAAACAAAAGACAAAGATGTACTACACTAGCTATACAAGGATGAAGAAGTCCAACAAAAGATCAACAATGTCCGCATACCCATAGAAAAATATAGAAAAAGATTTAACATTCTTAGAAAAATGGGATACACTAGAAAAGGGCCTATAGGAAAAAGAAAAGAAGGTATCTCAGAACCTATCCAACCTTACACTCAGCAAGCTATAGACAAAGCAAGCTTAGGGTATGGACAAGTTACTCTACCAGAAGACACATGTTTTAGCCAACAACAAAAGAAATATAAAAACAGACAAGAGCAACTTCCTATTGAAAGGGAAGAAGCATCAGCCAAGCAACAAGCACAAGCAAATATGAAATGGCAAAAGAAGCAAGCTTCAAATCAACAAGAAAAACAAACTAAAATCACCTCCCGGGCATCAATAAATCTCAATCAAAGCAAGCACGAACCTAGTACTACTCAAGGAGAGCTCATAGCAAGGTTGGCAGAACTTAATCTCAGTCCAGAAGAGGTTGAATATGAAAGAAGAAAAGATATAGCAAGAAAAGCAGAGGAAACAAATCAAACACTATATGAACAAATTTGTAGATTGCAAGTTGCAAGTGAGATAGATTTTAATGAATGGGAATGGGATTCCTATCACTCTGAAGAATCGACTGAATAAAATTGCTTTGAAGAAGATATATGAGTCGATGTAGTTCACACGTATGCGGGGAAAACATTAGGAACTAGCTTACTTGAATTAGAATCACATTCGGTTGACTTGGACTTAATCGAGGACGATCAGGAGCTCCTTGTGCGAGGTCATTCTGATGAGAGTATCATTCTAGACATTGACATACATATTGAAAACTTTGACACATCTATCATGACCCTTGATACCCTCTAAACATCTCAACTTGGTGACCCCCTACCTCTAATCCACCCCAAACTTATTGATTGGGAAAATGAAAGACATACTTCCATTGATACCTTTCCTAATGACCATGCCATATCTGTATATCTTAATGCAATCGAACCCGCAACAACTTTCACCAGGAATTTCAACAACGCATCTTCCATTCAAGTGAGTGTCAAATCTCCTAGTCGCAAAAGTGAAAATAAAGAAAACAATATCAAATCTAATGTTGAAAACCATTTCTTGGCAACATTAGATCAAGAAAAAAGTAAAAAGAAAGGACACATCTAACGGTGAAAACCTCCTCGAGGCGCTAAAAGATGGGAGATTTGACACTTTACCTGCACACTATCAAGAAAGGTCATCCATTTTGATTGAACTAACAGAGGCAATTAACATTGGGACAATAGAGCAACCAAAGATTCTCCATCCAACAACTTCTCTGTCAGAGCAAGAAATGCAACAATATATGAAATTCTTCAAACGGTGGAAAATCAATTTTGCCTGGTCATATGCAGACATGCCAAGATTGGATCCAGAACTGATTATGCATCACTTAAATGTCAATCCAGGATCCAAACCAGTTAAACAAAAATTAAGGAAAATGCATCCACATATCGCTCTCCTGGTCAAAGCAGAACTAAAGAAATTATTGGATGTCGGATTCATCAGACCTGTAGCTTATCCTCAATGGGTATCCAACATCATTCCTATTTCCAAACTAGATACAAGTATCAGAATATGCACAGATTTCAGAGATCTTAATAATGCATGTCCAAAGGATGACTTTCCTTTGCCTAACATTGACATAAATGTAGATTTAACTGCTGGAAACTCCGTGTTTTCTCTAATGGATGGTTTCTCTAGATACAATTATATTAAAATAGCACCTGAAGATCAAGAAAAGATAGCTTTCACAAGCCCATGGGGTACTTTCTGTTGGAATGTCATGCCTTTTGGACTAAATAACGCAGGTGCTACATATCAGAGAGCTATGACAACGATATTCCATGAAATGATGCATACATTCATGGAAGATTATGTGGATGACATATTGGCCAAATCATACAACAGAGAAGACCATATAGGAATACTAGAAAAGATTATTGGCAGGTTAGAACAGTACAAGCTACGGCTCAATCCTAAGAAATGTGCCTTTGGTGTCACTTCAGGAAAGCTATTGGGATACATTGTTTCAACTAGAGGTATCGAAGTAGATCTAGCTAAGGTCTAAGCAATCATGGAAATGGCATCTCCTTATAATATCAGTCAACTAAGATCACTTCAAGGAAGACTACAGTCAATCAGAAGATTTGTTGCTGAGCTAGCAGATAAATGCTAACCATTTACTCATCTATTGCACAAAAATGTTCATTTCAAGTGGGACCATAAATGCAAGGATGCATTCAATAAGATCAAGGCCTATCTCATGCAACCACCCGTCCTAATGTCACCAATTCCAGGAAAGCCATTGTTACTCTATATATCAACCACCGAAGTATCATTAGGACTTCTACTTGCACAACAGGACAATGAAGGAAAAGAACGAGCCATCTACTACATCAACAAAACATTAGTAGGATATGAGATAAACTATTCACCAACAGAAAAAGCATGCTTGGCAGTAGTTTTTGCTTCTCAAAAATTAAGACACTATCTACTATCTCACTCCATCAATTTGATTGCTACAATCGATCCATTGAAGTATTTTCTCAACAAGGCAACATTAACAAAACGACTAGCAAAATGGATCATGATTTTAAGCGAGTTTGATATTGAGTATGTTGACAGGAAAGCTATAAAGGGGCAATTCATTGCAGACCAACTAGTAGAGGCGCCACTTCAAGATGATCATCCTTTACAGATTGAGTTTCCCGATGTTGATATCCTAACGATCACCAAAAAAACATGGCAATTATACTTTGATGGTTCATATACACAACATGGATCAGGAGCAAGCATTCTATTCATCACACCACAAGGTCATACAATTCTGAAAGCATACAAATTAAGCTTTCCATGCACCAACAATACAGCAGAATATGAAGCTTTGGTTACAGGTATCAAAATGACTATAGAATGGAACATTACACAACTTCAAGTCTTTGGAGACTCTCAGCTCGTCATCAATCAAATCGATGAAGATTATCAACCAAAGGATGAAAATTTAATGCCTTATAAGAAGATGGTTGATGATATCAAGAAATACTCTCTAGAAATAACTTTTCAGCATATTCCAAGAAATGACAACAAAGCAGCAAATGCCATGGCAACACTTGCTTCTCCTTCTGACACAGGAAAATCAAGAGCATTACGAATTCCTGGTGGAAGAGTTGTTTTATCCTGCACATAATTGTCTGGATTCCCAAACTATATGTCACCTTGTTGGGCATGATTCCTCCCACTATGGCCAAACTTACACATACCTGAAAGATAATATTCTCCCTCCTGACTTATCAAAATACCAAAAGAGAAACTTTATTCGCCAATCCTCCCATTATACTCTTGTCGCAGATACCCTTTTTAAACAAGGTCTGGATGGTACTCTTTTAAGATGTCTCGAACAAGAAGAATCTGAGAAGGCCTTACATGAATTCCATAACAACATTTGTGGAACACATTCAAGTGGTCTTACCCTTTCAAAAAAGCTCATACGCTTGGGCTATTATTGGCCAACTATGGAACAAGATTCTTTTTAGATAGATAAAACATTCAAACAATGTCAAATCCATGGAAATTTGATTCATGCACTAGCACAAGAACGTCATGCTTTGGCAACATCTTGGCTATTCTGCCAATGGGGTTTTGATCTAGTAGGAAAGATAAATCCTTCTTCATCCAATGGTCACAAATTCATCCTTGTAGCTACAGAAAATTTCACAAAATGGATTGAGGCAGTACCTCTCATCAATATCATAGGAAAACAAATTGTTTCATTTATCTTGAACTACATTATTTGTCGCTATGGAATACCCATGACCATTATCACTGATAATGGGTGACCGTTCAAGAACTAGGATGTCCAAGAACTATGTGAGAAATTCAAGATCCAACATAGATTTTCAACACCCTACTATCCACAAGGGAATGGGCAAGCAGAGGCATCAAACAAAACCATTCTGAAAATCCTCAAAAAGACTGTGAATGATGCTAGAAGAGATTGGCATATTCAATTGAACCCTGCTCTATGGGCCTACCATACTAGTATCCACACACCAACAAGTGCCACACCTTTCTCTCTTGTCTATGGATCAGAAGCAATACTACCAATAGAAGTGGAGATACCTTCTTTACGAGTATCATTAAAAGGTCTTATCCCAAATGAAGGACAACGAGTATCTAGATTACAGGAGTTAGAATTAATCCATGAATGAAGACAAAATGTCTTTGATCATTTAAAGGTATATCAGCAAAGAATGTACCACAGTTATAATCATAAGGTCAAACCGAGAACATTTCAAGTTGGGGAACTAGTACTCAAAGAAAATCCACGCAACCAGGCAAATCGAGAAAAGAAAGGGAAGTTTGAACCAAACTGGTTAGGTCCGTTTATGGTCACAACAATATATGGGTCAGGAGCATATCAGCTATCAACACAGGACAGGGATTAGCTCGAGGAACCCATCAATAGAATGCATCTGAAGAAGTTTTATGTCTGAAAAAGGCAAAAAAATCAAAAATAGTGAAAAAGCAGATATATCCAAAAACAGTGAAAAAGCAGAAAGATCCAAAAACAGTGAAAAAGCAAAAAAATCCAAAAACAGTGAAAAAGCAGAAATATCCAAAAACAGTGAAAAATCAGAAAATACAAAAAAAAAAAACCAAATATGAGAAAAAGTGCAATAAAAACAGATGGTGAAAACCTGGCAAACAAGCATTATCTATCAGCTAGCTCTTCCATCTATTGGTTCATGCATCCTTCCGCTTGCATTCATTTCCCGTCAGCATTGTTCCTATCCATCATAAAGCCTTTGTACATACGCAAGCATCCCAGGTGGCTTCTCATCATGGTTTGGATCATTGGGTATATCATAATGAATTTGTTTCTAGGATTGGGGCAAAATCCTGAACCTAGTTGGGGGTAAAATTATTGATCATTTTGAGCTTAATCAAATAGGGAGAACAATAGTCAGGCAACTCTTATCAAGCAAAAACTAAAACACGTCCAACATTGAACACAAGATCAAATTGTCAACTGTCAACCATCAAACTATCACAAGTTAGTCTAAGAACAACACACAGTTTTCAATGGATGATATCTTTTGGATAATGATTTTAACATGCTTGTTCAACTTTTCTATCTTGATTTTCGCTATCATGATTTATGAGTGACTCTGGGATGTCTCTGAGTAGAGGAACATGGAAGGAACATGATATCTTTCTTGTCTGTTGTTTGTAAATTAATCATTAATATGTGCAAATTTATCTTAGGACATGATCATCGGAGTATCATCGAAGACATTTCTGATTTGTGTATAGAAATGGTTAATACTGCCTGTTTTACACAAGCAAC
The DNA here is from genome assembly GCF_030272615.1 of Cryptomeria japonica. Lineage (NCBI taxonomy): Eukaryota > Viridiplantae > Streptophyta > Pinopsida > Cupressales > Cupressaceae > Cryptomeria > Cryptomeria japonica. The sequence continues at coordinate 140,835,929 of NC_081407.1, read as the reverse complement.
ACTCAGGTCATCTTAGTTCAATTATACCTCGATGCTTGTGCTAAGTTGCAATATCAAAATCCAGGAAAGTAGTGATCAGGTCATCATGGTTTAATTATACCATCGATGTTTGCGCTCACTTCCTACATTTTAAAAAAGCTCAGTAATAACAAAACACAATAACCCAGTGACTGGTCTGGTCATAGCTTTTCATTTCATTTGCATTTAGCTTGCATTTCATTCTTGCATGGGTTCCTGCATGCTCATCTTATCCAAGGTTAAATCTATCACAAGAATCATCAAGGTATCATCATAAGTGTATACGCAATCAGAATGATGACATATCTCTCTCCAGATATTGTCGACCCAATGCAAATCTTATGTTCCCCCCTCAATAGAACCAACATTAGCATATTTGAATCTTCTTGCAACCTAATATCAACAAACTATCAATTCTTTACTCAATCAACCTTATCAATTCTATCAATAGATTACATCTAAATCGATTCTATCATGTCTTATACAGGATGTATATTTCCTGGAAATAGACATTCTAATCAAGTCTTATACAAGATATATCGTTCCTGAAACCAGACTCTTTGATCGTCTCTATCTTATACAGGAGGTGTCATTCCTGAAACGAGACTAAATCTTGATCTAATCAATCTAATCAATCTTATCAATTCAATCAAACTCTATCAATCATCACAACAAGAACCACATCAAAGTGATCAAAGAACTCGCACTTTCATCAACCACAGTTGCACGAATCATTGAATAATCTATCGGGAAATCAATTTCGCAAAAAATTCATACATTTTAAAGGTCAATTATCTCAATTGATCTCCCGAGGGGGCATCATCGTACCGCAATTTATCAATCAATGTCTGGGGAGTCCTATCAAACCAATATCATCATTAAAAGGAGATTATTCTTTGAATCAACGCGTCATCACACCTCGCTTCAAAGAGGGGCAAAATGTATACACCTAAAAATGGTCTGAAGATAATTAATTAAATAAGCAATTATTTAATTAATCCCCCTTCTTAATTTAATTGAATTCATTAGCAATTTGATTAAGTCCTCCCTTTCATCTACTTATTAATAAATCTAAGGATTTATTTAATAGGTTCATTTCAATAGTCCCCTTTGATTAATTAATTCCCCCCCCCCCCCACCATTTCAATCAATTCTTCTAATCCTCTAATTAATTAAAACAAATCAATTTATGAGTTCTTGAAAATTAATTAGTCTTTTCCTATTATTTGAATTTTTAAATTCTAATTACCCACATGCCTCCTAACTTTTAACCACCTAACCTAACCCATTCCACCTAACCCTGGGTTTAACTAACCCTATCCTATCTTGCACATTCTAACCTCCTTATCCTAACCTTCTATGGTGTGGATATTCTCCCTTTGAGACACATGGCACTTTGGCCACATGTCTCCTCTCTTGGACACTTTCCCTCTTATGAGCAAGGCTCCTTGACACTTGTCACCACAGAGATGACAAGTGTCCCTTCCTCCAACCTCTTCTCCAACCTCCTCCAATTTCACCCTTGATATCTTCAGACTCAATCTTGACCGTTGATTCCTGCCACCTCACCCCTGGCCTTGGAAATCCTATAAATATCCCCCATTTTGGAGCACAAAGGATCCCACCTCATTATCAATTTAGGCATTGTTACTATAGGCATACCATTTGAGCATTGTTATTATAGACAATTGCATTAGCTTAATTTGATCATTTTCTAGCATAATTGTTGAATCATGTAGCTTAATCAATATCTTTTCTAGCATAATTGCATCATCATCATAGCTTAATCATGAATATTATTATCTTAATTAGACTCTTGGATAAATCTAGCATAGTCAATCTCATATAGCTTGCACATCATCATCATTTCAAATCCTTCATCTAGGTGTAGTCAAGTCATTGGGATTGCTTATCTAGATCTGAGAGCAAATCCATACTCGCATCTCTTAGGAGGTGATAGGTCACTTTGTCATGGTTCATCTTTCATTTGCTTTTAATTTTCTAACCATGCTTGTAATGATCTATTGATTGTTTGTGTTGTTGTTGTAGGTATCACACATCATAGGCACGACAAATCCCATTATTTGTTGATTAGAAAGTACACACAAGAGGGCTTCTATTTCTCTACAATCATTCTCAAGCTCCTTGTCTAGGTTTGTTGGAGGAGGATTTCCAAATCTTGGATTATAAGGTGTGACACCATTCTGTGTGATCTCTGGAATCTCCTTGCCAAGGCATCTCAAATGAGTCTCCATCTGAATCTTCCATACTATGTAATTTGTTCCATCAAGCCTTGGAATATCCCTCTGAAAGATAGCTCCAGAAGAAATGGATGCAATTGAACTATTAGTCATCATAAGATCTTCCTCAAGTGGTTAATCTTTCTACATATAGGACCAAAAATATGATAGCAATCGTTAGACAATTCAAATAACAGGAAGACAACTAAGAGGGGGGGCGTGAATCAGTAGTCATAGATTACCAGAACTATTAGCAATTTAAACTTTAATACCGGAACCCAAAACATTAATACCGGAATATCAGTTAAACCAATTAAGCATAAACAATAATCACAGAATAAATACCATCCACATGACACCAAGATTTGTACGTGGAAAACCTGGTAAAGGGAAAAAACACGGTGGGAAGCTTACCCACAGTCAAATAATACTTCTGCAGTAAGTATGTGAATTACAATTGAGGGGCCTGCACTTGCAGGAAGGCCACTAGCCTAGAGCGCATTGTTCATCACAAAAGGAGCCTCGTTGACTACATAGAAATCCAGACTACAATCTGAAGAAGTGTTGAACTGCAAAAGATAGCATCTCTTATGCATGAGTACAGTTCTGGTTAAGCTCAATGACGAAGGACTTAATCTTCTTACATACACCCAATTTGATCTTCAATGATCGACCAACTCCTCTTCCTGAATGACATTACATTATTCGCACATTACATTCCTTGACCATGACCTCTAACATAACCATGATGATCTACAATGAGATCTTACAATTATATATACAAACCCTCGACCATAAACAATTAGGTCGGCCACCAGATAATAAACCAATTACATAATTACAAACCATGTTGGCCTTAGAACAAACAAATAATATCCAACACACAAGACATCCTGGAAACACATCAAGAGGTCCAATCCACACGTTACATTAAAGTCGGTCCATAACCTAGATCAACTGGGACCCAGTATAGGTCCACACACTACAGCAATGATCTCCATCCGCCAAGTCTCAAACATGATCACCAACAACATCCTGAAACTCCACTAGAAGTTGCACCAACACCACTTATGCAATTCATCAAAGATCTTCATCAAAATCTTTGTCGGTGAAACCCTCGCCAGAACTAGAAACTAAGCTTCTAAGCAAACAGGATAGCATCCGATCACTAGACCAAAACCAATTGACCAAATATAAACATGAGTATCATGAACAAGCCAAATTCATCACCAAACTATATCGGAGCCTACTGGATCATGCCGGATCCAAATCAACCATAAACCACTCAACCTACCGAGACCAGAAGGATGTCAGTAAAGCATCCAAACAGCTAGTGTTGGCATCAATGACAAAACATCAATGCAACACATAATCAATTCCACCAAATGGCCAACATAATGCTTTTAAAAAATGGGTTCAAAAAAAAGAAGAAAGATTTTTTTAAAAAAAACTAAACATTGCATGTTAGAAATAAAATAAGTTTTCTATTTTATTAAAATTACTAAGTTTTTGATAGGGTATAAACCCTAGTACAAAGCACAAGATTACCAAAGGGGTAACCAAAAGAAAAGAGGAATAACAAAAAACCAAAAAAAAACAGATATGTCATGCCCATAATTTTACACTTAGAGTAAAAAATGTAACTAAAATTTTTTTTTGTATAAATACAATATAACCTCACTTTTTATACTTAATCATGGGAAGTAATATATGTCCTTAAAGATATTGTACATGACACATCATTAACTACTTCCCACGAAAAAGTGGGGTGATAATATGATGAAACTATAAAGATCCGGTCACCTACTAAGAGGGGGGGTGAATCAGTAGTTGGAAAGTAAACTAAATTTTCACTAAACTTATTTCCAACTAAGAATCAACTCACAAATATTACCGATTTAGACAATTTAACAAATCTGCAGCGACACTATTAAACCTTACCGGTTGAACTAATACTTCAGTGATACAAAGCAACAGATCTGAAACTTAAATACCATTTGACCAAAACCTTAAACCACTTCACTAATACCAATAATAACATATTTCAGATCATTTCCAATCATTTAGATATATCTATGCATATTTACCAATCATTCATATCAACCATATCAACAACACATCCACAAAATCACTCACCACTTGACACATTGATTTTTCACGTGGAAACCCAAATGGGAAAAACCATGGTAGGGATGAATACCCACAAGTATTTTGAACTCTTCTGAAGTTCACCTTGTTAGGAGCCAACCCTGGTTAGAATCTTATACAAGAATGTTATGTTAGGAATAGATCCGATTAACGACCACCCAGTTAAGGGATTGACTAGAAATGCCCCATTAAAGGTAATACCCTGTTAAAGGTAACCTCGGTGGAGGATTTCAAATCCAAGCTAATAGATCACCTGATTAGAGGATTTCAACAACAAGCCTATTAGAGCTTACCCGGTTAAGGGATTTTTACTTCTATAATGGTTAGAGAATAACAGATTCTTTGACCGATCTAGAAATAGCACTTCCCTTTTGAATCGGATCCTTTACCGCTCTTATCTGCATTCACATCATTCTATAGACACACCTCCTGGTTCGGCAACAATCACTTTCACACTTAATCATATTTTCCACCCACTCTTTCAAACAATCCATCGACCTTAGAAACAAATATATTAGGTCGGTAACACAACACATACCCTAAAATTCTCATAGAGATTACAAAGACATCGGTTCAATCTTGACCATTAGATTACATGCAGTCAACTTTACATTCTTTTGGGCATATACAACCGCTCCTGGATCATTGCACTTTGAATCTTGTAACACATCACGTGTTTGTCACTTCATACTATGCATTTAATCATTCCCAAGATAAATGGCTATCTTTAAGTACCAAAACCTTTTCAAAACTCATCATGTGCAACATGCTTATGTGGCATCTTCATCACCAATCATCATTCGATCATAAGTCATCACAACCGATCTCCAAGATTCATCGGTTAGGGTTCTGCATCTCAACTGGTTAGGGTTATCGGTTGATCTTCACTGCTTCATTACCGGCTACTTTACTGCTTTATTACTGATTGCTTTATTGCTTCATTACCGGTTGCTTTACTGCTTCATTACCAGTTGCTATTGACATCAATGACAACACTATACTTCTTCAATGCAATCTTCATGCAATGCCAACATGGGGAAGGAGTAAAATGAGTGATGTAGTGGAAACCCTTTCACACCCCCTTGAGGATTGGTAATCTATAGGGTTAGGAATATAAGTACAAGTCACTTTCATGAAAGTTTCACAAGGGTCATTTCTTACTAATTCAATATATGGAGGTAGATTAGTTAAGTAGCTATGGTACCACCCAAGGCCTAATAATAACATTTTTTTTCTTCAATAAACCATAGTTTTAAAATAACCCACCCCATATCAAATAACATTGAGTTTTACTTCTATCTATATCAAATATATAGAATAGTTTTAGTTGATAATTATAAATTTTATAATTTTAGGATTCCAAATAAATTTTGTTTTTGTTGTACTTTAACACTTCATAATTTATGATCATTTATCCTTAAATTTTTTAAATATATAAATAATTGATCAAACACTAAAATTATCATATCCTTAACTATATAATGTAATAATTACTTTTCCATCTTATTGGCTAGATACTTTATCATTATCTATTTAAATTCTTAATTATCAATAAATTATATTAGCCTTATTATCCATAAAATTTTGATTTCATAAACAAACAATTGGATTAACTAATAAAACAAGTGCCACATAGTGGCGAGTACTTGTCATCATAATATTGTAATAAAAATATTTGCTCTAATTTTTAATTATTATAAATTTGAATTATAATAAAAATATTTGTTTTAATTTTAAATTAACATAATTTTGAATCATTTTTATTTTAAAATTATAATAATCTGTAATATTAACTATAACTCTTTAAAAAAAATCCTAACATGGGTATGGAGCAGAGAGTTGGAACTTCTAATTTCAAATCTGGGGATGGCGGAATTCCTGGGGATGGCAGTCTTTCTGTGGGTGAAACTGGCAATCAGGCTGGTTTCTAGGCATCCCAAGGTACTGAAGGGGACAAGGAGACAGTCAAATTGGTGGAAGACAAAGATTCCAAAATTGGGGACCCACATGATAGAGGTAAGGAAAAAAAATGGTCTTCTCTTTTTGGAGTGAAACCGCTGGTAAAATCAGGGCTACCGGAAGTTAAAAATATTTTTGATCTCGCAACAAGGGTGGTCGCTATTTCTGTTCTAGGTAAGCTGGTTGATCTTACTGTCTCTGGATTAGCTATGACATTAGTTGGAGGGTTTTCTAGTTTTAGGCCTAATATTGATGTTGTTAGGAATTTTATAAGGAGGAAATGGGTCCTTAAGGGTCAAGTGGATGTGGCAGCTTTGCCTAGGGTTTTTTTTTTTTCTTTGCTTTCAATTCTGAAGAAGATATGAATAAATCTCTATGTGAAGGACCATGGATGTTCAACAAGTCAACTTTGGCTTTACAGAAATAGGATCCAAACCTTTCTCTTGACGAGTCCTTTTTTGTGTCGGTGTCTGTGTGGACGCGCCTCCTGGATCTTCCGCTGGAGTTTTGGAATGAGGAAGTCTTCAAGGGGATAGCGATTTCTTTTGGAGAACTTCTCTCAATCGATCCAATGACTGCAGCTAAATCAAGGTTGGTTTTTGACCGTATCTGTATTAATGTTAATCAAATGGCGGATATGCCCCAATATATTGAGATTATATCTAAATTAGGGAAATGGACCCAAGCAATTGAATGTGAATCGTTTCCATTTGCTTGTTTTCATTGCAAAAAATCGGGTCATCGGGCAAAATCTTGTCCGCTTAAGAAGAGTAAGAATCGAAAGAGTGATAGTAGCTTGAAGAAGAAATGGCAAATGAAAGATAAGAGAGAAGACCCATGAGTAGAGTGTGTTCCTAATAAGGAAGTGATTGAGCTGGAAAATGAGGCAAAGAAGGATGCGAATAGTAATAATGAAAAACCTGTTTGTGCCTATTCTAATAATCAAACATAAAGTACTAAGGAAGAAGAGCAAAGGATAGAGGTAAATGCACAAAAACATGATCCAGAGGACCAGAAGGGAGGGCCTGTCAGTCAAGATAAAGTAGAGGAGAGTTCCAATGATGATGCCTCTGCTTCATCTTATACAAAAGCAAACGGGGAAGACTTCAATGAAGCGCAGGATTACAACATTTCTGATTTTGAACCTCTTTTGTTATTAACCAATGGAAGCCCAAAGCCGTCTCAATGCAAAACCCCATCTAATAGTGTGGAAATGGCAGCCCTGGAGGGAAATCTTAGGATTCTCAGTACTAAAGAGGGAAAATCGAACAAGGACCCAATGGAGGTATCTCAACTAGAAGCAAGAATAAGAAAAATGCAGATGTTGGAAGCCAAAACAAAAAATAGGGGAGACCTTCTCTAAAACATCAAAGGGAACAGGAAAGTTGGAAGAACCATGTTGATGGGACACAGAGCTCCATCGAGTCAGCTCTATCCCCAGTTAAAGTATGAAGATAATTTCATGGAATATAAGAGGGTTGAATGCCCCTCATAAGTAAGATGTGTTACGTAATATTATAAGAGATCATAAACCGGATGTGGTCCTTGTTCAAGAAACTAAGATGTGTAAGGATAAAGTGGAAAGGATTAGAATATTTAAAAATAATGGAGTTATAGGAACTAGTTCAGAGGGAGCCTCTGGATGAACAACAATTTTTTGGAACCAAAATACCATTAAAGGTAAGGAAATCACTTCTAAAATCAATAGGAATTTTGTGTTGCTTAAGCATATCAAGGATAACTTTGTTTGGGTTATCACTAATGTCTATGCCAAAGCTAGTAGATTTAAATATTGGAGAAGCCTTGCAGAAGAAAGACTAAATTTTGCTGATAAAAGCTGGATAATAATGGGAGATTTCCATACTCTACTTAAAGAGGAAGAGAAGATGGGAGGCCTCCCCTTGCAGCTTGATGGTAAACAAGATCTTATGGACTTCATCAATGATCAAGCTCTTATAGATGTGGATCTCCAAGGGATCAAGTATACCTGGACTAATAGAAGAACTGGAGCTGACCTTATTCAAGTTAAGTTAGACAGAACCTTAATATCTCCTGAGTGGCTATCTAAGTATAGTTGTTCTTTGGCGTCTATTATTAAGATTCGTTCTGATCATTACCCTATTTCTTTTACTGCCAATTCTTTTTCTGCTAAGAGAAAATTCCCTTTTAGATTTGAAAAAGTGTGGCTATCCCATCCGTCTCTGGAAGTTTATGTGGCTGATTGGTGGAGTTCTGAGGTTGAGGGAATGACTCTTTTTAGAATAGCCAAAAAGATCAATATTATAAAGGTTAAAATCAAAATTTGGAACAAAGAGACTTTTGGGGATATCTTCAAAAGTAAATCCCAAATTAAAACTGAAATAAAAGAAGTTCAAGATAAAATCCAAGAGGACGTGCTTTCTGAAGAATTGAGATCAGTGGAAAATGGTTTGTTGTCTAAATACCACACTATTATCTCTAATGAAGAGACTTTCTGGAGACAAAGATCAAGAGCCTTGTATTTGAAGGAAGGTGATAAAAATACCCAGTTTTTTCACTTAACTGCTCTAAAGCACAGGGCGGCAAACAAGATTTCTAGGTTATCCTGTAATCGGGAAATTTTAACAAATGATAAGGAAATAAGAAAGGAAGTTCTAGATTTTTTTAGCAACCTATTGGGAGAAGTAGATGACCCTGATGTCAGTAATCAAAACCACCTTTTGCAGGCTATTCCTTCTACCTTGACTGAGGAAGACAACAAATATCTCTCCCGAATACCTTCTAGTGAGGAAATCAAAAAGGCAGTGTTTTCTTTTCAAGGCGATAAGTCTCCTGGTCCAGATGGTTTTCCTATGCTCTTTTTCCAATCCTTTTGGAATATTGTGGAGACTGATATCTATAAAGGAGTTAAAGAATTATTTGGTTCTAGAAGGTTTTTAAAAGAATTGAATGTGACCTTCATTGTTCTAATTCTGAAGATTTCTAGAGCTGACTCTCTCAATAAGTTTAGACCTATTAGTCTTTGTAATTCTGTTTACAAGATTTTGTCTAAGTTTCTCACCTCAAGATTGTTGGATATTCTTCCTAGAATTATTTCTGCTCAGCAAAATGGTTTTCTCCCTGGTAGATAGATTCTGGATTCCATTATTTCAGTTCATGAAAATATTCATTCTCTAACGGCTACTAAAAACCAAGGTTTTTTTTCTTAAGTTAGATATGTCTAAAGCCTATGATAGAGTGAATTGGTAGTTTCTTTTTAGGATTATGAAAGCCTTCTGATTTGGAGAAAAAAAAATTCAGCTCTGCTCTCAATTAATGGAAACTTCCTCATCTGTTGTTATTGTCAATGGATCTCCTTCCAGTTTCTTCAAAAGCAATAGAGGTCTAAGACAGGGGGATCCCATATCCTTTATCCTGTTTACTATTTTAGCTGAAAGTTTGGGCAGATTTATTTTTAAAAATGTGGAAGAAGGTAATCTCAAAGGTCTGAAACCTTCTTTGTCCAATATTACTTGTACTCATGAACAGTTTGTTGATGATTCAATCACCATGGGGGAAGCTTCTATTAGGGAAGCAAAAAATATGAAGAAGGTTATGGATATTTATGAATCTACTTCTGGACAAAAAATTAATTGGGACAAGAGCTTGTTGTTCTTCATCAATACCCCGGTTCAAAGACAATTAAGGATTGAAAGAATTAGTGGATGTAAAATTGTTGAATTTCCCTCTACTTACCTAGGGCTTCCCCTATGTATCAAGCCTACAGATAACTTCTGGATTAAGTTGGTTGACAGATTCAACTCTAAACTGGCAGGTTGGAAAGGGGCTATCCTTAGTCAAGCAAGCAAGGTAACATTGCTTAAAGCTACTCTCCAAAACTTGCCTATATATTCTCTTAGCTTGTTTAAAATCACTAGAAAGTTTGCGGAGGCAATTAAAAGAATCCAAAAAAAGTTTCTTTGGTCAGGAGTGGAAGACAACAATAGAATTCCCCTTTTAGCTTGGAATAAAATTTGCTCTCCCAAGGCCTCTGGGGGGTTGGGTTTAAGGAATATTAGCTCTATGAATAATGCCTTATTAGCAAAACAAATTTGGAGAATGAAAGGGGAGGAAAGAGAGTGGAATTTGATCAGGAGAAAGAATTATCTTCATATGCAACCTTTTGAGGAAGAGTTTCTCGATAAATCTTTTACAGTTGAAGGCTCTGCAATTTGGAATGCAGTTCAATCGGCTAAAAGTTGGGTTGCTGCTGGCAGAATGTGGAAATTAGGGAATGATAGAAGTATAAGATTTTGGGAAGACAGGTGGCTTATGGAAAAACCTTTGGAGGAAATTCCAATCCTTTATGATTGGAAAGATTGGTTCAAAAATAGGCATGGGGGTTTGGTTAGTGACTACTGGAGAAATGGGAATTGGATTGAGTTTAGCCAGCATTGTCTGGGTTTAAAGTTTCTTGAGATCTTGCTTTCTTCTAAAATTTTGCGAGACAACAAAGAGGATAGTTTGATTTGGAGGGAAACCTTGGATGGGAACTATTCAGTGTCTTCGGCTGTGGCTATCAACAATAAAGTTATGGAAGATATTCCTATTTGGGCTAAAGTATGGAATAAGAAGTTAACTCCTAAAGTTAATATCTTTTTTTGAATCTTTATCCAAAATAAGGTGTTGACTTTGGATAACCTCCAAAAGTGAGGATTTGTTTTTCCTAACAGGTGTTCTCTTTGTTGCAGGGAAGAAGAGTCAACTTGCCATATTCTCCACCAGTGTACTTTTAGCCAGGAAATTTGGAAATTTAGGTGGAAGCTGAGCTGGATTTTTTCGAACTCTCTAGGGGAGTCATGGCAGAAATGGCACTATCCTAACCCCAACCCTAAGATTGTGGAACTTTGGAAACTTACTCTCCCTAATGTTAATTGGAACATCTGGAAGGAGCACAATAATAGGATTTTTAGGGATAAAATTGCTAATCCCAAAGTTGTGGTGGATAAAACATACAGAAGTATATTTGAATGTCTCAATGGTACTGATCATGGTCTAGTAGCTAAAGAAGACTTTAATGATAGGTGGAACCTTTCTACAACCAAATCCAGTAAGGAGAAGGGTAGGGAAGGTTTGGTGTGGTGCTTTCCTCTTCAGGGATGGATAAAGGCCAACTTTGATGGAGCGTCGAAGGGGAATCCAAGTAAAGCTAGTTACGGGGGCATAGTTAGGAATTCTGTTGGAAGTTGCCTAGTGGTGGTTGTTGGCCCTCTAGGTAGTCAAACTAGTCATTATGTTGAAGCTTCAGCTGCTCTGAATACTATGATTATTGCTAAGAACCTAAATCATGAAAATTTATGGCTGGAGGGAGACTCACTAAATATTATCAAGTGCTTGAAGGGGGAAACCGAGCCATCGTGGTCTATTGAAAACATAATTTTGAAAGCAAGAGAAATTATTGCTACTTTTAAATTTATCATAATTGAACATGCCTTTAGAGAAAAAAAATTGGTTGTGGATGGCTTGGCGAACCTAGGCGTTAACTCTGAAGTTCAAACTATTTGGCAAAGGGAAGATAATATTAATTTTAGTATTAAAGATCTCCTAAGAAAGGATAGCTTTATGGGGAAAGAAGTATCGCATAATTATGATAGTTGAAATGAGTATTTTATGCATTTATAGAAAGGCGATGATTACTTGGCAAAGTGGCAGATTTGCAATCAAAGATATTAACACTCCACACACTTTGTGGGTTTTCATTTTCAAAATTCCAAGAGACAACGGGAAGAAAGCTTTAGGCTTGAAGAAGAACAGAGGTGACATTTTGAAACTGAATATGCGAGGGGATCTAAGGAGGGAGGAACTAGACAACATTTCCAGATGGAAGGAAATGCCAAAAGTATGGACGAAGTTGGAAAAAGGGTCCCTGACGAATTTTATGGAGAAGGTGGTGGATTACGATAAAGGTAGGGTTATTCTTGATGTCTCCAAAATAACTAAAAATTGGAGTAACGGGTCTTTTAAAATCCATGGTGTGAGGTCAAAACTAGACGCGGGCCTCATAGCGACTGTTACAGGTATGCCCCACTCAGGGCTCAATTTTTTAAGATATCTTTAAGTTTCCAATAATGTGGTTAAACTATTCCCACGTAAGGAAAATGAGAGGGATAAAATTGGTAAAGCCATAGGGGGTTATTATGATGCCTCCAACATCAATAAAATTTGGGGTTGGGTGTTGAATGTGATCATGGAATACATAACTATTGAGGGTCATTTTACTAGGGCCCATACGTACCACTTTGTGCTATTAAACCACTTTAGGCATGAAAAAAGGGTTTCGCTACCCTACTATCTCTTCAGGTCTTTGTCGAGGTCCCTCAACAAACACAGCAAGAACCCCTTGAACTCGGTGCTTCATTGTGGCCTCATTTTGCTCATTTACAAGCACTGAAAAATACTTGCCATTCAAGAAAACAAGAGGTTGTCGGCTTCCCCCAGGGAAAGGCAAGAGAAAGCTGGAGGAAGGCAGACCCAGCCAAGAAGAATCAATTCAGAGCAAAAAAAGCAAGAGCGCCACTGGGATGAAAACCCAAGATGACAAGAATGATATTGAGGAAACTGGAAAAGATGGCAGTGAAATGGAAACAGACGAATCTGGAGATGAGGAAAGCTGGAAAGATGAGGATGTGGGTGCAGAGGAAGATGAAGCTGAGGATGTGTCTGACCAAGATAGTCCAATTCACAGTGCCAGCTTAGGCAATGACAACAGCCAGCCTATGGTGGAGAAGGATGACAAGGTTAATGAGGAAAAAGAAATGGATTCTGAGAGGGAGAAGATTAAGGAACCTAAGAAGGAAATGGCTAAGGATAATCTGGGTAAGGATAAGGAGAGTGTTGGAGAAGGGTTATTCATGGATAACCTCAAAAACCTTACCGAGGCTAGATTGGGGTTTGATAGATGGACTTATGAAGTTGTGAAGAATTTGGAAAAAAATGGGAAGCAGATGGATGAGAAAAGGAAGGAAGATGACAAGAACCAGAAGTAATGGAAGTGGGACATGGAGGAAAAAGCTAAAAAGATGGCAGCTCAGATTGAATACCTGGAAGAAGGTAAAGTGGCAATGAAAAACCTATTGGGAATGATCATAAATATCTTGTCAGCTTTCACAATGAACCTAGAGGATATTTCTATGGTCCTTGAAAGCTCCAGCTCTCCCAAACTGGTGGTGGACCTCGACATTGATGATGATGCTTTTGAGACTGGGAGCGGGGAAGCTACGCCTAGTGGAGCAACAAAGAGAACTAGGGTGAGTGTGAAGAAAGCAGTTGTGATATCTGCTAAGGAAATCCCTAATCTTAGGGATAATATCAAAGATCTGTATGGGATTAGCAGTAACTTGGCTAATGCCCTGAAAAACATAAATTAGTTCCTCTTCTGGGCTTTGTCTAGTCTGGCTAGTTTTCGCTGGTTTTTTGGGGCTTTTTAGCTGGTTTTTTCTAGTGGTTATGCTAGTTTTTCTTATGTTTGTTCCTTTTGGTTTCTTTAATGCTTTTATCTCATAAGGATCTATTGTAAAGGGTTTCGAGCCCCCTTCAAAACCTGTTTTTACCTTAATCAAAAACTATAACTCTTACTTTAATAAAATAATATAACACAAATTTTGTAGTGATTTTTTTTTATAGGTAAATAGTTGGATAGGGCCAACTCCCATTTATATTAATAAGTTCAAAAATTTACATCAGATCGATCAACATAATATAGATGTAGCCTCCATACCATATAACCTTAACTTGTAACAACCACCTATTATCAATAAACCAGTCTTCTATAATATTGCATCCATCTGAGGAGATAACATTTTTACAAAATATCTCCTCCCCCTATAACTTCTATTCCCTATCTATAACCCCTATAATTCAAAATGGGTTTAAGAAATAAGCTATAAAATATCTTTTTGACACATATAGAACAACATATATAACCTGAGCTAGATGACCCCTATTCATTTTCTTTGATCTCTTCATCTTCAGCATCTGCAACATCTAGCTCATCTCCTAGGGTTTGTTGCTCCATCTCGAATCAATACACAACAGGGCATTCACAACTACAAGGAGAATGGAACGGTTCCTGAGCCTTTGCCATGAAATCTTTTAACTCATCCTCCAACCATACATGATCAAATTTTGCCGCATCGGAGCTTTTTATTTCCATTGGAGACCCACATTCATTATCCAGCACACCTTCCTCTCTCATGTAAGTGCAGACCCAAGCATCCTCCTCACTTTCAACAACAACCATCGGATTTTACAAAAATATGATGTTCCTTTTGATTGTTGCTCATCTCTTCTCAAATTCCTCCTCTTGCAATGTCCTAATCATGGAGAATATTCAGATTTCCGTATCCCCATTTTTCACTATATAATAATTTTGCGGCATGGGAATAATTGATTGCCTAGAGACATTGTCCTATTTCATCTAGAAAATAATGCTTAAAGAGGGCTTGGCATAGCTTCTTCACCTTACCCTTTTACACTCCAAAAAACAACAATAATGCAAGGAACATTGTGGCAATGTCCGATAGTTTTTTTAAGAGTATGATCCTAATTTAATTTTAAAAATCTATAGAAGTATAATTATAATTATAATAAAGGCCTGTTAATGGGCATCTGAGGGCTAATCTTCAGAGTCAGGGCTAATCAATCCTTGAGTGGACTCCGCCAAAAAAGGGGTGGATTAAGATTAATTTTGATGGTACATCGAGGGGTAACCCGGGGGTTTCTGGTGTTGGGGTGATTGCTCGAGATGATTGGGGCAACACTCTAGCCATTGGTGCTAAAAGATTGGTGGATGGGTCAAACAACGTTGCTAAGTGTCAAGCAGTGTTAGAAGCTATCCTAATGGCTGGGAAATTGGGAGTGAAGAAACTCCATTTGGAAGGAGACTCTCAAGTTGTAGTGAACGGGATAGCTCAAGGCCGAATGGAGGCATGGCACTTAGACAAGCAGGTTCGAAGAATGTAACTTCTGTTGGGTAGTTTTGAAGATTTTAAGGTGACTCATGTCCTCCGAGAAGAAAACTTGGAAGCTGACAAAATTTCAAATGTGGGAGCGAATGGCTCCTTGGAAAATAATTATAGTTTGTTCGGGGACTTTAGAAATCTTAGTCCTCTCGATTTTGAACTTGGTAAGGTGGCTTATCATATAAAAGTGAACCCGATCTTGATTTGAAGTGACCTTTTGAAGCCATGGTCCTGTGGGAATTAAAGATCCTCGTAGAGTGTGATCTACAATGTTTTTGCAAGTGGCCTTGCAGTGATGGATGATGATGGAAGCAATCGGTGTGAGTGACTGGTGATGATGCTTAGTTTTATGTGAGGCATGTGGAGTAATCTTGACATGTGATGGTGGTGCCTTTTAAAGGCTTTTGTGTTTTGTTTCCTGGCATTTTGTGGTGGTTGCTTGGTGGTAGGCAGTGTGGTCAGGTTTCTTTTGTGCAGTAGCGAGAAAGGATGGAAGCAAATTTTTCATTATCGTCAGATGGGCAATTGCCTGCATTTTGTGGGTTGATCTTGAGGATTAGGTTGACGAATGTTTTCAGAGTGGATGGTGAAGACTTCTGGGGGGCTGTGAGGTTGCTGTTTGGAGAGGAATTCCTGACTCTAGATTGGCGGTGGAGAACAAACCTTGACATTTCATCACTTTTTACTGCTCTGGCCTTGCAGGTGGGTAAGTCGGTGGAGGAAGTGCAACGGGTTTCTTCCCTGGTGTTGAGACCCAAATGGGCGGGTGGCTTGCAGGAAGTGGTGGCTCGTGTTGTCATTGGCGAGGGGCTAAAGTTGGTGGAAGGCCCGCAGAGGAGAATTGAGGTGGATGAGGGGGCGTTGCAGCCCTTTGTCATCTGGTCAGCTTCCCGGCCGGTTGCACTGCAGGTGGAAGATGCAAGGATAGGTTGGGGCCAGATTGTGGAGTTTGTGCGTAAACTAGGGCCGATTGAACGAGTGAAGATTCGTGGCAAGGTAACCCCCATTTGGTCTGAGGCCCCTCTGGATGCAGATGGGAGGCCTTTGGTTCGTCACCAGAATCCAAAGAAACAGGTGAAGGTGGTGGAGCGTGGGTCTCTATGTGGTAGCAGGCCAGGAACGGTGTCAGGTGGAGGGAGCGTGTCGCAGGATGCAGGACCCAGCAGGGGTATCCCCAATTTTTCAAGAGAAGAGGCATTGGGGTGGTTTAGTAGATAGGTTCTATGGGATGTTAGGGGCCCTTTTGGTGTTTTTTTTTTGTGGCTGTAAGTGGCCTTTTTTGTGGTTGTTGGCCATGGTGGGATGATGTCTTGTCGGGTTCCTTGTTGTAATAGGGGCGTGACCCCATAGTTTGGCAGAATGTCTATCTGCTCTTCGGATGTAATACTTTTCTATTTTTAAGCAATATATATTAATCTGTTATCGATAAAAAAAATTATAATTATAATAAAATTAATATAAAATTTAATTATTAAGTTTTAGTGTAATATTATATTTTTTTAATTATATTTATGTAATATTAATTATGATTGGTCTTAATAAAATAATTATTAATAATTATAAAAATGAAAATATACTTTTTTGAATGACAATGAAAAATATTTAAATTTATGATTAAAAGTAATTAAATTATTTTGTATATCTTAAAATGATAAAAAAAATTGGCCTATTAATGGGTGTGCTCAGGGTAATCCAAAATTCAAGAAGGTGAAGGTGGTGGAGTGGTCCAAGCCGAGGGAAGGATGGTATAAAATAAACTTTGATGGGGCCTCAAAGGGTAACTCAAGACCATCAGAACCTAGATTTACAAAACGAGATTGGGAGGGAAATATTATAACAATTGGAGCTTCAAAACTTGCAGAGGGAACGAACAATGAAGCTAAGGCCTAGGCGGCTATTAAAGCGTTGATAATGGGGAAAAATTGGGCTTCTTGGAAATTTAGCTTGAAGGAGATTCCTTGATTATTATTATTATTACTTCAATAAAAAAGGGTGAAATACATGCCTGGAATTTAAATAAATATATAACCATTGCCAAGCATTTATTAGAAACTTTTGAGGAATTTGAAGTTGGGCATGTGATGAGATCAAGGAACAACATGGCGAGCAGGTTGTCCAAATGGGCAGTGACTCTTGATGATGGGCTGAAAAGTACTATGGAAGGTTTTCATAATCTTGAGCTCTATCTTTGAGTTGAAATAGTATGTCGCCATTTTTAGAAGCTATTAATGAAAGGGTGTGATGGTGAAGTGATATGACATGGGTAGCACTTGGTGCTCATAATTAAGGACAGGTTGCGACTACATTTTAATATGGAGACCACCTTTTCCTTGATTATGCCTAGGCAACAATTAGCATTTATGGGCAAAGTCACTGAGAAAATAATAATCAATGATTGGTCCAAGCTAATTTATTAACTCATTGATTATTATTATTATTTTCATAATAATCACTTTTGATTAAATAGTTTTTTTTTCATTTTTTATTATTTATAATATTGTAAATAATTTTTTTTTAAATAAGCATGTAAACTTTAATATATTTTTTTATCTTAAAATATATATAATAAAATCAATTATAAGGATTGATTAGTTTAAATTAAATTAAATACAAAATTTATTTATTTTTAAATTAAACTAATTATTATATGTATTCTTTATAATTATATTTTATTTACTTTTTGAACTCATTTTATTTTTTAATACTTTTTTTTTATTGGTAATATGTTGATTTTTATTATATATTATAAAAAAAACACTGCATTAACAAAGAGTCATTAATGTCATCCACCCAAAACCACCCATCAAACCCCCATACCACCCAAAATAGAGAAAGGTATCAAAAACCACCATATAGCCACCATCCTAGTCAGCCTCCCCCACCCAAATATTAGTAAAACAAGCATCAAAATCGCTCATAACATGATTGCCATCAACAAAAATACTGGCAATTCAAAAATAATAACAGTATCTAGAAGTATAAAGGTCCTTAACTAAAACTAAGTTGTTCAAAAATCGAGCAGAAACAAGGGTACCTGGGAAAACATCTGAATCAGAGAGGACCATCCTCTTCCACCTTCACCATCACGACATTTGAAATTCCACATGAATTCTTCGCTGCAATTCCCCCAACATTCAGTGCTAGACCCAGAGAAGCATCACTCGCTGCCAAGACCTTGGACAAACTTCTGGTTCTCAGCCTCAACCTTCATCCACAACACTCAACCTCCCTTGCTTCCACTCGTGCCTGACGGGTAACCTCCTCCAACTCTAAGATTTGAACATAAAGCTTCAAATCCCCTCAGTCATGCGACGCCATTTCCCAAAATCGGGCCTTCATAGTTTCTCTCCACCTGAGAAAGGGTAAGTTCATGCATCTATTTCAGAATTCAATCTACTCCAATGGAACTCCCTCTGACATGTCAAATCCCCTCCCCGACACCACCCACTCCAATAGTGACTCCATGTTTAGTATGTTATCTTCTGGCACAATTGCCTTCATAACTTTCCTAACCTCCTCACATGAGGTGCCCAATTCTAACCCCCAAGCTATAATAAGTGAATAGACATCCACTCTTGATGATAACCACCACCTCCTCCCCCAGCACCAGCTTCACGGATTCCAGGAATATGGGGTCCCTAGATTTAAACATGGTCATCAATTTCTTCTCCGGGATTGGACCCTAGAAAGTCGACATCAACTTCTTAGATTTAAGCGTGAAATTGGCCTCCATATCGTCTGCCACCTACAAAACTACCTTCGTCTAACACAAATCCACTCTCTCGATCTCCACTAATCGCTAAACATCCGCTTTAGCTGGGCTAACATTCCAAATTTTACCATTAATGCAACCTCCACTACCTTTGCAGAATTAATCGGTATTAATTGCCACTGTTAGTGAAATTTGCCTAGGCTTGCGCACAAGGGGAGGAAAATTAAATTCACACGCATCAATCAGACGACTATACTAAATGAAATTAGGCATTCAAAACATGCCACTGAAATATGTCATCATTCTTGTCCCACCACTTCGTCACTCCTTTGTCCAGCTTGCATGCCACGTTAGATAGAACATTAGCTAACTCGTTACCATCTCTTATGATATGGGATATACAGAAATCCTGAAAGAAACTTAATTTCTAAATAATCAAGGCAATTAGCTTATTTAGTCTCCAACTCGGGGTTACCCCATTCATAATTGCGTTCACAACAATCTTAGAGTCTCCTTCAAGGTGCACCTTTGAAATCTTCATGTTGACAGCTAACTCAATAGCTAATAACAAGGATTGTCTATGCCTCATTATTGGTGCCATCTTGTAGCCTTTGCGTACCCTTAAAGAGGATCATCCCACTCTCATCTCGAGCAACACATCCCGCCCCTAAGACTCCAGGATTGCCCTTAGATGGTGATAACTCAATGATGAACAATAAGTACCAAACCAGTACTGAGAGGGGGGGTGAATCAATACAGTCACAAATTCTTTTCACAAATCGGTTTGACTACAAACACTGCAAATGTCTGACAGAAAGTAACACCGGTCTGAAACAGAGTGCAACCGGTAAAGCTAAGAATGACTGTGACAAAAATTAATCGGTTAATCACTTAACTTTCCACTCAACTTAATACTACACTTTCATTTCACCCTTATGCATGAATAGGTAATCTATCATCAGAAATATAATAACAGCTAGCTCAGCATGATTTACCTTTAGACACAAATCACTTAAATCATCACATGAAAAATACTACACATGACACACAGATTTTTCATGTGGAAACCCAACTGGGAAAAACCACGGTGGGGATGAATACCCACAAGCTGCTTTTGAACTCTTTAGAAGTTCGCTCTGTTAGGAGCCTAGTCCGGTTAAAGACTGTTACAACAGGTTCTGCTAGGAAATGATCCTGTTAGGGATCACCTGGTTAAGGGATGGCTAAATACCCGGTTAAGGGTTAAACTCTGTTAGAGGTTACCTTGTTAGAGAATTTCAAGAACTCAATTAGTTTGAGTCACCCTGTTAAAGGATTTACAACAAGCTGATTAAAGCTACCTGGTTAAGGGATTTTCCAACTATTGAAGTGGTTAAAGATCAATAGGTATTACAATGATCTGATAATAGCACTCAATACCTAATGCAGATCCGCTTAAGTTCCTTCCTTCTGCACACACACAATGCAGGAATCAATCTTCTTATCTCATTTGGTCTGGCAAGAATCACGTATCTCTTCACTTAGATACATACACACCATTTGCCAACGACCTCAGAAATAAACACAACATCAACCTTATAGGAAATAGATAGGTTGGTAGCATAAACCCTAAACCCTAAAACATTTAGGTTAAGTAATTCAAATGGTTCAATCCTAACCATTGAACACATTGCATTCAATCTCAAGACATTCTCCATCGTTCATTCTTCACTGCTTTCATGGCGGCTTGTAACCCATCACACGTTCTCCACTGTTTACAGAGACTTCGCATATTCTCGAGGTAGATAGGATCGATCTCCTTCATGCAAGATCCTTCACGCGCTCAAGCTGACGTGGCAACATGATCGGATCTTCATTACAATGTCATTAGTTGAGTCACACAGGCTTGGAACACTTCAACCGGAAACCCTGAGGTTGAGACTACCAACCGGTAGTCATGCAAAACTTCCATAAGCCGGTTCTCATACCAACATGTCGGTTCACCTTTTCACATATACCCGTTCACAATTTATACCGGTTCTCTCATATACCATCTCTTAGTATCATACTGGTTCTCTTGCCAATTGCTTATTTCCATATACCGGTTCACTTTTCAGCATATTGACATCAATGACAACATACAATGTCATCATGTCTTCATACTGGTTCACATATGCCAACAAATGGCCCATAAAAATTTATTTTAATCCACCCCTGA
Organism: Cryptomeria japonica; assembly: GCF_030272615.1. Taxonomy (NCBI): domain Eukaryota; kingdom Viridiplantae; phylum Streptophyta; class Pinopsida; order Cupressales; family Cupressaceae; genus Cryptomeria; species Cryptomeria japonica. The sequence goes on along the minus strand of NC_081407.1, from coordinate 140,814,677 downwards.
TCCAACTTACTTCATGGATCCCCTACCATCCTTTGTTCCTCAACTAAAGGATGAACCCTTGGAAACCCATGAACAAGTCTATGTTGAATCAGTGGCCATCTTGCAATAATAAAACTGTTTATCATACTATACAGATTCTTTGAAAAATTATGGCTTACAGTTGTCATTGACACAACTTCAGAGATAGGCCTTTCAATTCTATCACACTGTTTGTCCAGCAATTCTTGTTTGTCCTGAAAGATTATCCTGTTACGTTCTTTCCATAACTCCCATAGCACAAAAGAAGGCGACATAGTCCAAATGCTAGATAGGGCCGACTTTCTATCCTCTGAGAACCATCTCTTAAACAAATCCAAAATCTTGTTTGGGAGGGGAATTTCCCATCCCAACTTGCAAAGCATAAATTTCCAAACTCCTTGGGCTATATCACATTGTAACATTAAGTCATCTAGAGATTCTTCCATTTCTTTACACAACACACATTGAAACAACCCATTGAACCCCAGTCTCTCGAATCTATCTCCCATCAAAATCCTCCTTTTCAAACAAGCCAAGAAAACACCCCCGCCTTTGGAAGACATTTGGAGCTCCAACAAAGCTTGGATGGCCACTCTGAAGTTATCTCTGCATTTTCTATAAGATTATATCCCACTTTGACTGAATAACTCCCAGATTTAGAGCCACACCATTTTAAAACATCTTCTCTCAGACCAAGATATGGTTTGTATTCATTTAAAATCTCAGAAAATGCAGATTTAAACTGGGGGGGTAACGACAGGCCATCAACATCCTTCCAAATCCACTCATCAACTTTGTTTAATCTATTTTTGACCATATAATCCTTCACTTTAGTACCCCAATGGGCTTCCACCACCTATCTAATGTGATCGACATCCCTTCGCAAGGCCAAGGATGGTTAGCCCTCCCATGAATCAAACCAAAAGTTTTCTTTCTCCTCATTCCCCAACTACCATGTGAGATGCTCTGTAATCACCTTCCGGCAAGTCATAAAAAAATTTCAGATCGTCGAACCTCTCGGCGGATCCCTGACTATGAAAATTCTTTCCCTGGGATTCAAATCTAAGTATTTATGTTTCAAGATTTGCACCCAATTTTGTTTTGGTTTTTCGTACATCTTTCAAATTAATTTTGCACCCATAGCTTCGAACAATAAACTTTGGTTTCTTAGTCCTACACCCCCTGAACCTTTAGGTTGACAAACCTTATCCCAAATGACTAATGGGATCTTATCCTGCTCACTCTTATCATTCTAGAAAAACTTTCGCATGAACTGATTAATACTTATGACAATTTTCTCTGGGACTTTTAAGCATGTCATAGAATAAATAGGCATTGCAGATAAGACTGGTTTTAACAACAATCTCCCCGCCAAAGTGAGCCACTTACTTTTCCAACCTCTTAGCTTTTTACCATAATTTTCTATCAATTGATGCCACGGACCTGTCCAATTTGGTCCCCCAAAGAGAGGGGTGCATAGGAATCTTCCCGATAAGTTCCCAATCTTAACACCTGAAATTATCACAATATCTCTTTGTTTCCTCAGATCTGCATTGAAAAAGAAGATGTCAGATTTAGCCCAATTCACCTGCTGACCAGAAGTTGAGCAAAAAACATCGAGACCTTTTTTTATGGTGTGAGCTTCACGAAGTGAAGCATCCCCAAATAAGATTGTGTCATCGACAAATTGTTGATGCGTAATCAGGTCAACCCCAACTGCAACTTGTATCCCTTTCGAGCAACCCTCACTTCAAAGATGTCTGATGAATCTACCCAAAGTTTCTGTTACAATAATGAACAAGAAGGGGGATAAAGGATCACCTTGCCTTAAGCCTTGGGACATTTGGAAAAAGCCCTGCAAACTCCCATTCACCAAAATAGAAGCCCACAGTCCATCAATGCACGCCCGCACCCATTTGGTCCAGTGAGAGGAGAAATTGAACCTTTCTAAAACTCAAACTAAAAATTCTCAATCAACTATGTCATAAGCCTTCCTAATATCCAATTTGATCAACATACGTTCAACCTTTGATTTTTGAACTATATGTATTATTTCATGGGCTATAATGATACCTTCCACAATCGATCTTACTGGGACAAATCTGCTCTGCTCTTCAGATATAATCAACTTCAAGAGGGGTTTCAATCTATTCATAATAACTTTGGCAATAACCTTGTACAAAACATTACATAAATAAATTGGTCTGAAGTCACCAAAGGATCTCAGATTCTCAACTTTAGGAATCAAGGCCAAAAAGTGCAGTTAAGAACTTTAGCTATCTGTGCATTTTCTTTGGCCTCTTCCACAGTCGACCAAACATCATGACCGATAATATCCCAAAACTGTTGATAAAAAAAGGCAGTGAAGCCATATGGCCCCGGAGCTTTATCCCCCACCATTGAAAAAATCACCTGACGAATTTCTTCAATATGAATCGATCTGCACAGAGCATGATTTTGACTGTCCGAGATTATGCGAGGAATATGCTCCAATAATTGATCTTGTTGTAAGATGTTCAAACTTGAATCCTTTGTCAATATTCCACTAAAGAACTCAACAGACTCATTATTAATGTCATCTACCTTGTCCAGCAACACATTCTCCTTGCTTCTAATAAAAGTCGCTTTATTCTAGGATCTCCTAACCTTTACCAAGTTGTGAAAATATTTTGTATTTGTCATCTTCCTTTAGCCAACCTTCCCGAGACTTTTGTTTCCAGTACACCTCCTCTCTGGCTAGAATTTCATTATATCTAACTTTTAGGTTCTTCTCCCTATTGTAAGAGTCTAATGACATACCATGATCCATGATGTTCGTCTAAAGTGATTCTAGTTCTGCCTCTAATGTATCTCTCTCAACAAAGATGTTCCCAAATTTCACCTGATTCCATTCTTTTAATTTCCCTTTGAGGAACTACAATTTCTTACAAAACTGAAAAGCCTTTGAATCGAAAATCAACGGTGCTTCATCCCACCAATTTTTAATCAAGCCTTTTAGCCCAAGATCCCTCAACCATATTTTTTTCAAATTTAAAGGGACATCTTAGTGGTACACTATCTAAACATACCAAGAGTTCAACTGGGAAATGATCTGATGCAACGATTGATTTGACCCCGGCCTCGAAAATGAGCGGTCTGGCAGCCCAATTACCACCCAACAGAAATCTGTCTAACTTCTCAACAATATGATTGCTCTTGATTCTTCGATTAGACCAAGTGAAGGTACCTTTATTAGTTTTTACTTCTCTCAGGCCATTCTCAAATACAAAGTTCTGGAACCCAACTTGAGATGCAGAAACACTCCCAATACCACCTTTCTTGTCTGACAAATCTAAAATTGGATTAAAATCCCCCCCAAGAATCACCAATTCTTGTGGAAAATTACTGAAGACAACCGACAACTATTTTCATGTCTCCAACTGCAAATTATCTTTCACTGGGCCAAAGATATTAATGAGAAAAAAGTCACAATTAAGACTGTTAGAATGAATTTTGCATAACTGCCAGACTTGATTTTTGATGAGTTAGTCCACATTAACAAGAGCAGAATTCCATAAAATACCAACTCCACTTGAAGCACCAACTGCACTAAAAAAAAAAACCAACCAAGACCACCACGCTCTCAATAAGCCCTCTACCTCCTCCAAACTCATTTTAGTCTCTTGTAAGCAAATCAAATCTGGTTTCATCTCTTCAAGACCTCTCTTGATCAGACGACATTTGTCAAGGGCATTGTAGCCCCTGACATTCCAACTTATGAGTTTCATTTCTCTTCAGGAAGGGATCTCTCCTTCCCTACTGTGATTTTTCTCTGACCCTTGGCATTTCCTGCCATCACGATCTGAATCCTATTGGGTTTTCTACCTCTAGACTTCTTCTCACCTAGAGATGCTTTTGCAAGCTAGGAATCAGTTTGATTAATAGTACGGCTCTTAGAAATGTCTTCTTCAGCAAAAAGACTCCAGTCCTCCTCCTCATCTTCCCATATCGTATCCTCTGCCTCCTCTTCCCCACCTTCCCTTTCGTCATTATTATTATTATTAGCTTCTTGAGACTTTTCTTAATGCCTAATGTTCTCTGCACTCAACTCCAGCTAGGACCTTGCCACTCCCGCATCCAAAACCACCATAGCAGCTTCAACTTTGTTAAGAGCTTCTTCCACTAAGTTAACAACTTCGATCTAACTTGATATTCTATCTGCATCATTAGAAGACAAGTGCTCCATTGCTCGAATATCCTTGTTAACCTTATTATTTGGCACTATCATGGAAGGGGAAGCCCCGATATCCACAGATTTTGATGCAGCCATGGTTCGGTGGGTCCTCAAAGAGACCAAACTAGATCATGCAGCAAGAGTAACACAATGGAAGAAACAAAAAAACATAGATAAAATGCAAGATCAGATATCCACATCATCATATTATCAACATAGAACATTCGAAAATCATTTGGTTACATGCAGGCTAACATGCCTAGTTTCAGACTACATGCTAGATTACAATCCGTTCAGACCTCCAAGAGGCATCTAAATTACAATTCTAGAGACTAGATATTCCTCCCCTTCGAGATGCCTCATAAGGATTACATAAAATAATATATACCCTCTGGAACACATTTGGGTCAGCCACAAAAGATTACATTTACCAAAAAAGGAAAATGAAACATACAAATAGGTTGACCCTAAGAGTGAAAGAAAAATCCTTCAGAAAAGGAAAACCAAGAAGCGTGGATCAAATGAAAGGTTGGCCAAGCACACTTGAGAACATCAAGCAAGGCACCCAAATAGATCTGCAAGCCAAGAAATGGCTCCGCACGAGAAGAACTATTCGTTAAGCTCAAAAACTGCTCTAGAAACCAAGAACAGCCAAACCGGAAGCGATAACTCACCGGAAAAGAATCCAAATGAACTGACAATCTGGAATGATGAACAAAAGCAAGCCTAAAAATCAAAAATATGATCCACAATGAAAAAGAACCAACTATCGGAACACATTGAGAGAACACAGAAACTATAACACTGAACTGAACAAGAACAAAACTAAAAAGAAATATTTTTGGTTGATATTGCTCATAGACCAAGGATGCTCCTGCATCATATTTGGGGTGCCTCTTCTCTTTCTCCTCATTTGCATGTTCAGCCACAGTAGCCTCCAATGAAGAGACTACAGACTTACCCTTAGGGCCAATCATACATACCTCCTCTGAGTGGCCTACCTTATTACATAGTGCATTTTTCCAGGTGATCTTCAACATCTATCTTTTGTGCCCAACATCCTGCATTAGTCTTAATTTCTAGCCATGTAGGCAATGGGAAATGTGGTTTCCAGCCTATGCATATGTGTTAAAATATTTTTTCTCAACGGCTTCATCTGACTTGATGTAAAACCCTAACTTGTCACCAATCATCTCAAATGTCTCTTCATTACAATGTTCCCTCAAAAGGTTATATAGATGCAACCGCATGGGGACTTCTTCCAGAGGGGCCTTGATAGGGTCAAAGTTCGGTTCCCAGTCCCTAACATATAGTCCTCTGCCCCCCATGAAAAAGAGGCCATTATTAAGAACCCAATGCTTGTCTTTACTATTCTCTGTAATGACTAAGAAAAATCATTAGGCATTGTCTTAATGTCCACTCTGAAAAGCCATTCCTCCGCACACCATTTCTTAACACAGCAAAAAGTCAGCCAATCCCCAACCCATTTCATAAAAAAAAACCCTTTCTCTAAAGAAGGCTACCGAGTCGTTCCAGCTTTTGTTGTCCAGAAAAAAAGAGAGTTTTTGGGCTTCCGCAGGTTTAGGGTTTACCTTCTCCACCGTCTCTATTCTTGGGATTTTCCTCGGCCTCCATTCCTTCTCATGGACCCTCTGCCAGTCTGACATCAGCCCAGATGGGTTAGGATTATGATTGCTAAAGCCACCTTCAAGATCATTTCTGGATCTCCGATGGTCCTTACTCCATCCACCATTATTCTTTCTGCCTAAAAACGGTGTAGGGACTCTGTTCTGATCCTCCCAAACCCACTTAGGCTTTGTCCAAGAGCGAAAACCTGGATTTGCAAAATGTCTTGGTCAATCATTTGGTCGAAAATCCCTAAACTCCCTAAAAATTTTAATCATTTTAATATATACAAAATAATTTAATAACCTTTAATCTTAAATTTAAATATTTTTTATTAAGTTATTCAAAAAATGATTATTTTTACTTTTATAATTATTATTAGTTATTTTATTAAAATGAATTATAATTAATATTACATTAATATAAAGCTACAAATTAATAATTAAATTGAAATTAGTTTTATTATTATAATTATAATTATATAAATTTTTGCTTTAAATTAAGATTATGCTTTTAAGAAAAATATATATTTTCCCTATAAAAAATGTATTATATTATAATTATTATGACGAAGGCATTCCTATATGAAGTGAACCGCCTACTTACTACAATCAATTATTCAAAATTGAGGAGAAGAATGCAAGACTATAGAATTAATCCAACCGCTTAAATTTATATTATTATTTTTTAAAAGATCTTTTATAATTAAAAATATATACATCTTAATATTATTTATTAAAAAAAATGCATAAAAGAAAAAATCTATATTTTATTATTATCTACTTTTAGTCAAAATATCTCTTAATATTATTTCTTTTAATAGGATATTCTATTTTTTTTAATTTCTAATAGAAAAATGTTGAAAAAGAGAGAATCAACTTTATTTAATTCATCTTCTTCTTCTTCTTTTAGGAGTTAATTTTTCATTAAATTTAAAATTTATTTTTCATTATTTATGTTTTTTAATAATAATTAAAAATTATTATAATTAATTAATCTATAATTATTTGTCTTGTTAAAAGTTTGATTATTATAGAATAATTATATTTTGAATTAAAATCTTTCTTTTATTACTATTTTCTTTTGATAAGAATATCTTTTAATATTTGTGTGTTGAAAAGTGTGGAATCTACAAAAGAGAATCAAACAACATCAAACACACACATGAAATATTATGTTAGAATTAGAAATCAAAATAGAAACTAAACTAAGTTGGCTTCAAAATCAAGAACCCCAAGCACGTCTCATGTTCATCTATCTCCAAGGATCTTCAAGATTCAAGGTGGCTCTCACTTGGAAGAGCACTTGATCTTTTAGTTGTCAACCTAAAGAACAAGATTGAAGGATATGCCAAGATCAAAATGAATGCAAGTAAGAGCCTAGCTAGATTATCAAATGGTATGAAAAGATGAAATGCAAGATATGGGACTAAGATTGATTCCAAATTGAAAGCTAACATGGAGATTGTTATGAAATTGATACAAAATGGCTATGAATTAAGCTAGCATGAAAAAAGGATTAGCATGATACTATCAACATGATGAAAGCTAAACTAGTATGCAACTAAGATTATCTAAGTGCTTGAAGATGACAAATTGAGGTCCCTGATAACCTTCAAAATGACTATAAGTTTGATGCACAAGATGATGGATCCCCATGAGTGAAGGAAGGGGCTCTATTTATAAGAAAAGTAGAGAAATGGATCATTGAGATTGAGCAATCTCAACAAGGGCTAGGATGGAAAGTTATCGATCCATGAGGGGAATTGAATCCAATCCCAAGTTGATAAATGTCACCTTGAGATGGCTTGAGAGGATTCTAAGCAAGCATTAGATGCTAAGTAAGAATTAGGGATGACATCATTGGATAATGCTATTATCCAAGGGAGCATGATATTGTCCAAGAGGTAAACTCTTGTGCAAAGTTGAAGGATGGCCAAAGGGACAACCATCATGGGCTAGGGTGATGTCTTGTAAGAGGCATTAAATGCTCTTTGAAGACTTTGGAAGTTAACTTGTTGGAAGGTAGATAACCTTCAAGGATTTTGTAAGAGCCTTACAAGTTTGGAAGACTCAACAAGTTAACTTGTTGAAGAAGGTAAAGTCTTCAACACATTTTGAAGACTTTCCCCAAATTTGGAGAAGTGACTCCCCCAAATTTAGGGATGTGACAATTTAGAAGAATTGGGCTAATTAATGAGGGATTAGAGGGGTTCTAAAAGAATATTAGCATGCTAATGGAAAATGTAGGAGAATGCAAGTGGAGGGAAATATGCATTTTTAGATCAAATAAAAGATTTATTTTAGCCAAAAGGGGTGCAACTTGCATTTGTAGGATTTTGCAAGTAGGGGGACTATTCACAAATAAATAATAATTTATTTAAATGCAAATAGATTTTTTTAATTAAATGTAAATTTAATTAAAAGGAAAAAAGGGGTTTTAATTAAATATAAGATTTATTCAATTAGATGGCTAAGGGGTACTTAATCAAACCTTAGTTTAATTAATAGGTTAGGCTAGAAGAAAAATATTTTAATCAAATCTTAATTTAATTAATAGGTTGATTGGAAGAAAAGGGATATTAGTTAAACATTGATCTAATTAATAGGTGAATGAAATTTAATTAGTTGTGCAAGTTTTAGGTGTCTACAATATTATCTTCTTTTTATTAGATATTTTATTTTTTATTTATTTATTCTAATTCTTCCACTTCTTTTATGGATTATTTTTTTATTAAGTTAAAATTATATTTTAATTATTTGTGTTTTTTAAATGGAATTACAAATAATAATTAAAAGATATTAGCATTTATACATTTTATCTTATTAAAATCTTATTTACTATAGAATAATTATATTTTAATTATATTTTAATTTTATTTTAATTTATATAATAAAATAAATTTCAACTTGACACCTAAATTAAATGTGTATGCAGGAAAAGCAGCTCAATGAAACGAAAATTACGAAATCATGACTAGTCCACACACCAATGGGACTCTTGGTGCAAGTTATGGAGCTGTATGGAATAACTCAACTTCCCAAGGGATGTTCCATTGTTCTCTATCTCACAAGACCCCTTAAGCCAATGCCTTTGCTCTCAGATCACTGAGCAAAGTGACTTAGGGATGAAAATCATGAGACTGAGGGATGTTTTGATCAATCTAACATGAATGCAATCCTAAATATGCATGATATTAACAAATATGAATTAAATTAGTATGTATATGATGATAAGATGAAAAGATTAGTAAAAGAACTATCCTAACATGATATACTAGCTTAATATGATTATTATGATAAAGAGAAATACTTCTAAACTGCTTATTAGATTATTTCTATTCAAAGAGGGATTGAAATGCTTGATAAAAATGAGTATAAGTGTGATGCTAAAGACTTGATTGTTTTGAAGAAAGAATGGGCTCTATTTATAGGGAAAATAGGGCAATGGATGGTCAAGATTGGATGATCTTATCAAGGGCTAGGATTGAAAGTTATCAATCCATGCACTCAATTCTCACCAATGAAATGGTGACAATTGTCAACAAGAGACTGCTTGAGAGGAGATGCAAGAAGCATTAAATGCTTGAGAAGACCTCATGGTTACCTTAGAAGGTAAAGGTTAAGGTTAGGTTAAGAGAACCCATTAGATAAAGCTTTTACCCAAAGGATAAACTCTTGCTCAAGGGTTAAAGGAATAACCATGGTCAAAGCAATAAATGCTTGATGAGACCCTAGTGTTAGATGAGGGTTGAGTTAGGCAAAAACTCTCCAACCATGTAAGAAGGTTGAGTTAACCATTAATGGTTATGGAAGACTTTCAAGGTTAACTTGTTGAGGACATAAAGTCTTTAATGGTTATTGAAGACTTTAAAGGTTTGAGAAGTGACTTCCCTTTGTTTATGGATGTGACAATGTTGAGGAGATGGATTAGGCTAAATTAGAAGTGATTAGAAGAATCTAGAAGGGGGTTTAGGGAGGCAAGTGGGAAATGTAGGAGAATGCAAGTGGGTGGAGGGTAATTTCATTTAAAATAAATTGCTTTATTTCAACAAAATAGATGCAAGTGGAGGATTTAAATAAATTATATTTATTTATTTGAAGTGAACCATTTAATTAAATGTAAATTTAATTAAAAAGAGTAGAAAGGGGATTTAATTAAATAAAGTGATTTATTCAATTAAATGATATGAAAGGTCTAGGCGAATTTAATTAAATAATTTATTTAATCAAATAGATGAATGTGGATGATTTAATTAAACTGAATTTAAATAAATAGAGGAATGAGAATAAAATGAACATTAAATATTCATTTAGGAAAGTGGTCATTTTTATACATCTACATTTTGCCCCTCTTTGAAGTGACGTGTGTGCACATGTTGATTTAAAGAAAATTGATGTGTTGCCAAAATTTGATTGATGTGATGTCGTGTGTTGAGATGTTGATCTCGTGCCCTAGATTTGATAAATGGTGTTGATAATGCCCCCTCGGGAGATGAATCAAGGATTTTGATAGATTTGTTGATTTGATAATAGTTTGTAGATTTGATCGCATTTTAAAATATTTGTTTGTGTTTAATGCATGCCAATTGATTCATCTCCCGAAAAGTGATGTTTGTTAGGGTTAGAAGCGAGAGCATGAGCAAAATACATGCCCCACCTACTAACCCTAGTTTACTTTTACCCTATAAAAAGGTGAAAAGTGATTTTATTTGGATCATTTGTGCCTTTTGACTTTTGGTGAGAGTGACATTTGGAGAGTGACAAAATGTCGATTCCCTATGCTTCGCACCGATTCGAGCACGTCCGTCGATACCGAAGGCCCACCACGTATTGTCCACCTGTAAGTCATCTAAATTTTGCCCCTTTTGCTTTTTGTTTTGTCAGTTTTGACCATGTTTTTTATTTTTTGGGTCAGATTCTTGTGGTTTGGCGCATCAGGTCTCTCGCATAGAGCATACGATAAAATAGTTAGCACGTAGGGTTTAAAAACTAGGGTAGCGTCTAGGTGATGTCGGATAGCGCGTCGTAGATGTAGGTTAGCGCATAGGGTCAAGAAGGTAGCACATGCAGGGAACAGGGTAGCACATCAGGTAACCTAGCACATAGGGCTAACAGGGTAGCGCATGCAGGGAACAGGGTAGCACATTAGGTAACCTAGCGCATAGGGTAAAGGCTTTAGCGCATAGCTGAGTTTATCTAGCACATAGGTGGCAGCTTAGTGCGTGGGGGAAATTTCTTAGCATGTGGCCAGAAAACATAGCTAGAAAAGAAAGGAAAGGTGATGATGCAGGGGAAAAATAGATGAAGGAAGATGGGTTGGGGTGGGTAGGTTTCTGCCAAGTGTTCCTGGATGGGTTGTTTAGCCAATTTTGTGTCTACTATGCTGATGCATGATTTTTTGATAGATGTTTGAATTTGCTTTTGTTGTTGAAGTTCCAAGCTGACTGATTTGAATGATGATCCTGATTTTCTATTGATTTGGATTTTTTATTTCTGTGAGTTCTGATCTATGATTTTCGATATGGTTCCTGATATAAGTCGTGTGATATGGATTTTTTATTTAATTTCTCGATATGGGTTTGATATTCAATATGAAACTTGTTTTGATTGTCGTTGTTTCAAGTTGATTGAATTTTGATTTCGATATGGATTTGATTTTCGATATGAAACTTGATTTGATTTTCGTTGTTTCAAGTTGATATGGGATGTTGATTTCAATATGGATTTGATTTTTGATATGAAACTTGATTTGATTTTAATTGTTTCATGTTGATATGGGATGTTGATTTCGATATGGATTTGATTTTTGATATGAAACTTGATTTGATTTTCGTTGTTTCAAGTTGATATGGGATGTTGATTTCGATATGGATTTGATTTTTGATATGAAACTTGATTTGATATGGATTTGATGTTCATTGTTGCAAGTTGATATGGATGTTGACTTTCGATATGGATTTGATGTTTGATATGAAACTTGATTTGATATGGATTTGTTTCAAGTTGATATGAAATTGTGATTGGATATCGGATAGATGTGGGAACTAATATTTGGATTTGTTTTGTTTGTTACAGGAATGGCTTGGTGTTCTTCAGTCGCGAGAGTGATTTCTGAGGCCATGGTCTCTGATTCCATGATTGACACAGGTGGATAGAGATATCATTGAGAGATGTGGGTTGTCCTCTTTGTTGAACATGCCTCGGTATATCATTAACTGGGGTTTACTAACAGAATTGGCAGAGAGGTGGCACAGTGACACCAACAGCTTTCACTTGGCTACGGGTGAGATCACAGTCACTCCAGAGGAATACTATTGGATTCTATGAATTCCTATGGTAGGGGCATTATTACCTTATGAGCTGATCAAGGAGGATGGGACAGAGGCGCTTCGCTAGATTTTCCATGATGAGCATATTTATGGATATGAGATCCCTTGGCAGGAGTTCATAGACTTTGATTACGCCCCACTACCATCTGTATTGGCAGGTTTTGTAGGTGGCTTTCTATGTCCCGACCGTAATTGAAGGGACTGGCAGTGGGATGGGGGTTGGTTCTGGAGGATATGGTGACACAGGGTCACCGATTTTCTTGGGGGTCGTGTATGTTGGCCCATCTGTACAAAGATTTGCATCAGGTGGTATACTTAGGATATAGCAGTTTATTGGTCGGGGTCACATTGTTACAGGTGTGGGCTTGGGAGCACATTCCCGTAGCGAGGCCACTTGTAGACAGGGATAGGCCAGTTGGTTGGGCCTTATGTATATGGATACACGAGGATAGTTGTCCAGCGTAAGCTGGGCAAGCTAGAGCATTGGAGGAGGGTGTTGGATGACATTGATACGGTTATCTGGAGACCATATATAGAGTGCGAGGTATGGACGGAGGATGGGCTAGAGATGCCCTATATATACATGTCATGATTTTTGATAGGGCGGACACCTTTTGTCATTGAGAGCTTCTTGCACAATTGAGTTCAACGGCAGTATGGTCGACAGCGGGGCATACCGCAGGGATCATGCTTATATGCTTGTCAGAGGTAGGATGTGCCAGAGTGGGGTCCGACTATTGATAGTGCAGTGGCAGTGGAGGAGTATATGCATTTGGCCGAACAGATATGGGACTATGGGTATGGGGTGGTAGATGTGGGGATGACAGAGGAGTTTACAATGCTCTTCATGGCTTATGTTGTAGCACAGATATCTGATCTAGTGGAGATGATTCCCGCTTTTGATGATGATGAGGATGAGCAGCCTGAGAGGCTAGGGAGACAGAGAGAGGAGGGAGAGGAGCTTGAGGAGGGATTTGGGGATGGTGGAGGGGATGACGGGGGAGATGGTAGGGGAGGTGGTAGAGGGAGACAAGGAGATAGAGGAGGAGATGGAGGAGATAGAGGAGATAGAGGGAGGGGAGGAGGTGGAGATGGAGGGAGGGTTGGAGTAGTCAAACGAGCAGTTGGTGAGGGAGGGAGGGGGGCTTTGGTGATCGTAGTTAGTGGAGATGGCCGAGAAGGTGAGGTTATAGCAGATGTGGGTGGGATGGATGAGTTTAGGAGTCCGACCCAGAGGAGGAGATCGGATGTGCTACCTCCACCGGTGCCTAGGATAGGGATAGGGATAGGGGGTACCACAACACAGGTACCTATTCAGATGCGGGTACCCACCCATCAAGAGGATGCATAGATTAGATCCTTACAGTTGTCAGTCCAGCAGCTTCAGGTACAAGTACTGGCGTAGCAACGTCAGATTGTGCAGGTTACCGCAGAGTGGGATACAGTGGTGGAGTGCTTAGGTCGAGCAGAGGCTCAAGGGGATAGCCTAGAGAGAGTGGCGGCTGGTGGTTCTATGAGAGAGACATTGAGAGAGATGCAGTATGCAACCAAGGAGGTTGAGTACTACAGGCATCTATATGAGGAGGTGGTTCCTAGAGATCACAGAGCTTTGAGCTATACTGCGGTGAGATCCAGTTGATCCAGGTAGGCTCATTCAGGGACAGAGAGAAGAGGTGTGATTGGGTCGTCTCGACATGATCCACCCAGAGATCCAGGTGCTAGGACATCTGCCACGAGACCATCAGCCTCAGGAGATAGTCATACCTAAGAGACTTTGTCTCCATTGTATTTTGATCATTATGTTGTATTTGGACAGACATGACATCTTTTGTATATTTGATCACTTTTGAGATATATAGACGACACCGATTTTTCGATCCACATGTGATGTGTTTTTTTTTTATAATGATTTATGCATTGATGTGATGGTTTTATGATGATGATGCAATGCTTAGATAAATGCATTTGATTTGATTTTGATAGATATGATTGTATGATTCGTGATGCAATGCGATGTGATTTGTGAGATGTATGATAATGATATGTTGTGAGATGTATCTTGAAAATGAGATGTATGATAATGATATGGTGTGAGATGTATCTTGAAAATGAGATGTATGACAATGATATGTTGTGAGATGTATCTTGAAAATGAGATGTATGATAATGATATGTTGTGAGATGTATCTTGAAAATGAGATGTATGATAATGATATGTTGTGAGATGTATCTTGAAAATGAGATGTATGATAATGATATGTTGTGAGATGTATCTTGGAAATGAGATGTATGATAATGATATGCTATGAGATGTATCTTGAAAATGAGATGTATGATAATGATATGATGTGACTAAATGCAAATTTTTCATGATATGCAACTAATTGGTAAAATGATATGCAACTAATTGGTAAAATGATATGCAACTAATTGATCATCCTCATTCTGTTGTTTGTCATTCCCGAATAGTCACATGTTTTTGCTTTCTTTGTGTTGATCATCATTGAGTTGTTGATATGTTGAAAATTTATACAAGCATAATGGTATAATTGAACCATAATGACCTGAGAAAAATTTACATGATTTTGGATATTGCAAGATGACACAAGCGTCGAGGTATAATTGAACCAAGACGTCCTGAGTGTTGCTTGCGTATAAACAGACAAGATTTAACCATTTGTATGTGCAAAGTGGAACAATATCTTCAGTGATATGTTTTGAATCACGTCTCGAGACAAGTCTTTGCACAATATAAATGATCGCCTCACAGACAAAAAACTAAAAAAATATTGGAGTCCCCAACCACTTTCTCTAGCTCGATGCATTGTTGAGAAAATTTAGGGGATCCAATAATTCAAAAAGTTCAAGTGCAAAAGAAAATCAAAACTTCATGCCAGATGTAAACAAATTATACTGTAGAAAATCATCCATCGTGTGTTTTGAAGTTGTTAATTGGATCAGTTGTTGTTTTCTTGGCTGCTGGAGTTTTTGCTTGACAGGATTTTCTTGGCATGTTGCGATTGTTGCTTGCTTGTTTGCTAAAATTTCCTTGAAGTTAGAAGAATGTTGCCCCTAGTTATAGATACTGATTGATGTGGATATGTACAGTGATTACCAAGCCATGGTGGGATATGACGAACTGATATTCAGATAAACAAGGATAGTGACTACGCTAAGTATGTCCTGGATAATGCTATTTTGATAAAGTGTTGGGAAATGGCTAGGGTTTTTTTACTTCTGATAAAAATATATGAGCAAAGATAGATAGGGGAGCTGTTCCCTCACAAGTAGCGCATGTTGCCAGGTTTTCACCATTTGTTTTTATTACACCTTTTTCTTATTTTTATTTTTTTGTATTTTTTACTTTTTCCGTGCATTAGACCACTCAAGTATAGTATTTCTTCAAATGGATTTTATTGGTTGGTTCATCAAGCACATCTCCTTCTAAAGTGGTTAGCTGATAGGTGCCTGATCCATAGGCTAAGATGATGACATAGGGACCCAACCAGTTAGGTTCAAACTTCCCCTTCTTTTCTCGATCATGTTGATTTCTAGGATTTTCTTTGAGTACGAGATCACCAACTTTAAAATTTCATGGGATGACTCTGTGGTTGTATCTAATGCACATGCGCTATTGGTATGCTTTGAGGTGATTATAGGCATGTTTTCATTTTTCATCTAGAAGCTCTATTTCTTGCAATATATTTATGTGATACTCCTCATCTGGAATGAGACCTTTCAAAGATACTCTAAGTGATGGAATTTCTACCTCAAGAGGTAAAATTGCTTCTGATCCATACACCAATGAATATGGTGTAGCTCCCGTAGGTGTCCGGATGCTAGTTTTGTATGCCCAAAGTGTCGGATTGAGTTGCACATGCCAATCCTTTCCCGCATCATTTATTGTTTTCTTGGGGATTTTCAATATTGTTTTATTTGATGCCTCGGCTTGACCATTCCCCTATGGGTAGTAAGGTGTAGAGAAATGATGTTGGATTTTGAATTGTTCACATAGTTCTCATACATCTTGGTTTTTGAATGGACATTCGTTATCTATGATGATAGAACTGAGAATGTCGTATCTGCAGATCAGATAATTGAGAATAAAAGATGCAATTTGTTTTCCAGTTACTGTGGTCATTGGGACTGCTTCAATCCATTTTGTAAAATACTCTGTTGCAATCATAATGAGCTTGTGTCCATTTGAAGATGAAGGGTATATTTTTCCTACTAAGTCAAGTCCCCACTGACAGAAGGGCCAAGATGTTGTAAATGCTTGTAATTCCTGTGTTGGTACATGTATAAGATTGCCATGGATTTGGCACTTAGGACATTTCTTTGCAAATTGATAAGAGTTTTTTTCCATCGTCGGCCAGTAATATCCCATTCTTAGAAGTTTTTTA
Organism: Cryptomeria japonica; assembly: GCF_030272615.1. Classification (NCBI taxonomy): domain Eukaryota; kingdom Viridiplantae; phylum Streptophyta; class Pinopsida; order Cupressales; family Cupressaceae; genus Cryptomeria; species Cryptomeria japonica. The sequence goes on along the minus strand of NC_081407.1, from coordinate 140,798,086 downwards.
GAAAGAGTAGGACCACTTGAATGTGTGCTACAGATACCTTTGTGAAGCTCATGTAAAGTAGAGTCAGATTCATTACGATCAAGGCACCGAAGAAGAGTACCATCTAAACCTCGATGGTAAAGAGTGTCAGTGGTTAGGGTATAACGGGCGGCTTGCCGGATAAAGTTGTGTTTTTGGTTCCGAGATAGGTCAATGGGTAGGGTATTGGCTTTAAGATACTCATATATTGTTCTATATAAAGGAGAGTCTGAACCATTTAAGGCATAGATAACATGGGATGCGGGATTGTCATAGGCTGGGGAAAATAGTTGCTCTACCAGAAACTCATAACGACTTTGTTGCTCTGGAATTTGTAGCAGTGAAGCGATAGTAGCCATTGCATCGGTTGCTCTATTGTCCAACCTTGGGATTTTCTCAAAGGTGATGTGTACAAAATATTGTTTGAAGTCATCCACCATTCTTTTGTATGGCAGCAGCTTGTCATCTTTTGTCTGGTAGTCAATGTTGATCTGATTTATGACTAGTTGGGAATCTCCATAGACTTCCAGTTTTTTGATTCTCCATTTCATAGCCATTTTGATTCCTGTGACTAGTGTCTCATACTCAGCAATGTTATTTGTGCATTGAAACATGAGTCTATATGATCTTGGTATGGTGTGTCCTTCGGGAGTGACGAACAAAATGTCGATACCTGAACCATGTTGAGTGTAGGAACCATCAAAGTACAGTGTCCATTATTTGGTGGTAATAGTAAGGACATCCCTATCTAGAAATTTGACCTCCATTGGTTGTTTATGTGGTAGTGGTGCTTTAGCTAATTGATCTGCAATTACCTGTCCTTTGATAGCCTAACGCTCTGTGTAGTGGATATCAAATTCGCTAAGAATCATGACCCATTTAGCCAATCTGCCTGTGAGAGTTGCTTTGCTGAGTAAATACTTTAGAGGATCAATTTTTGCTACTAGCTTGATTATGTGAGCTAGCATGTAGTGTTGGAACTTTTGAGAAGCGAATACCACTGTTAAACAAGCCTTCTTAATGAATGTATAATTCAGCTCATATCCATTTAAAGTTCTACTGATGTAATAGATAGCTTGTTCCTTGCCTTCTTGGTCTTCTTGTGCTAATAGTGCCCCCAATGATATGTTCGTTGTTGATATGTAGAGAATAAGTTGCTTTCCTGCTATTGGGGGTACCAGAACTGGTGGATTCATTAGATATTGCTTGATTTGATAGAATGATTCGGCACATTTGGCTTCCCATCTGAATGGTACATTCTTATGTAGAAAATGATTGAATGGTAGACTTTTATCTGCTAGCTGGGCGATGAATTGCCTGATTGACTGGATTCGTCATTGTAGAGATCTGAGTTGGCTAATGTTCTTAGGAGGGGGCATCTCCATGATGGCCTGTACCTTTGCTGGATCTACTTCAATGCCTTTTGCTAACACGATGTAGCCTAATAACTTACCTGATGTTACCCCAAAGACACACTTCTTAGGGTTGAGCCTGACTTGGAATTTCTCCAATCTTTCAAATATTTTCTCTAATATACCTAGATGTTCTGCTCGGGTAAATGACTTAGCTAGTAAATCATCCACATAGTCCTCCATGAAGGTATGCATCATATCATGAAATATTGTCGTCATTACTCTTTGATAAGTTGCCCTAGTATTCTTTAAGCCAAAAGGCATGACATTCCAACAATACATTCCCCAAGGACAGGTGAACATTGTTTTATCTTGATCCTTTAGAGCTATCTTGATTTGATTATAGCCAAAAAAACCATCCATTAATGATAACATTGCATGGCTTGTTGTGAGGTCTACAATTATGTCGATGTTGGGCAAAGGAAAATCATCCTTTGGACAGGCTTTGTTGACATCCCTAAAACCGGTGCATATCTTGATGTTGCCATTTGGTTTTGAAACTGGCACAATGTTTGAAATCCATTCAGCATAGTCTATAGGTCGAATAAATCTGACATCTAATAGTTTCTTTAGTTCAGCTTTGACCATGAGTGCTACATGCGGATTCATATTTCTCAATTTTTGCTTAACTGGCTTAGCTCCTGGAGCAATAGATAAGTGATGCATGATTAAGTGTGGATCAATCCTGGGCATATCTGCATAGGACCAAGCAAAATTGATTTGCTTTTCTTTGAAGAATCTGATAAACTCTGGTTTTTCTTCCTTTGTCAGAGATTCTGCTAGGTGTATGTTTTTGGTTGCTTCTATTATACCAATGTTGATTGATTGAGTGGGCTCGATCAATATGGGTGATCGCTCCTGATAGTGTTCAGGAAGAGTGTCAAGTCTCCCATCTTTAGGTGCCTTAAAAAGGTTTTCACCCGCAAATGCGTCCTTTATTTTTACTTTTTTGTGATCTAGTGCTGCCATTGACTGGTTTTCAGCAGTAGATCCTTTATTTCTTTCATTTTTGCGATTGAGAGACTTGGCACTCTCTTGATTGCAGATGTCATTACTTTGTTTGTTGGTAGAGTCTATTTACGGGTTGACAATACATAGGTAATGGATAATGGAATCATCATCTGGGAAAATAGGTATGTCATGGTTTTTTAGTTTCATCCCAGTCTATGAGATCAGGAAAGACAAGTGGCAAAGAGTCATTGAGTGGTTCGAGTTCAACTGCGGTAAGTGTCATGATGGAGGTATCGTCAAGGTTGGCTGGGATTTGAATAAGTTAATGATTTTGTCAAGGTCTTCGATGGTATCATCTTTCGTGTAGACTTACTCGTAATGTTGCTGATCATTTTCTTTGGCGTCATAGATATTTTGTGGACCAAATTCAAGTAGTCTAGACTCTGTGCCTTATCCTTCTTGAGAAAGGGGTACATGACTAGTATTTTTAGGAATATCTTCAGTAACATTTGAACAACTGCCCCATCCATAGTCATTTGAATCAGTCTTAGAAATGTTGTCTCAGATTCTTTCAGTGTTGTGGACAGGTATGTTGTAGGGTGAAAATAGGTCCCTGATGATTGATACTAGTCTGATAGTTTTCTCTGATTATGTATCAGATCCCGCTTGTACTCTTTGCATCTGCTCATTTATTGTCTCTCCTTGGGGAGTAGTGATTTCCTCAGGGGGTAATTCGGCTTTGTTTGGAATAGGTTCTTGAATGTGATGTACTTCTGCATATGATTCTTATTCTCTTTGAATGGCCAATTCCTCTTGTTGTTTCTCTGTTTCTTGGTGTTCTTATGCTTTCCTTATTATTTCAGTTGATTCATGTAGTACCTCCTGCCATGAGTCCTCCTTGTATTTCTTCTTTCCTTTCCACTGAGGTTTTTGATATTTATTTCGTTTATGCTTTGGGGGTAGAGTGTGTCCATAGCCCAGTCCTGTTTTGTCTCTAGAAAACTGTGAAGGAGCATCTAATGGCTCTGTGATGCCTTCTTGATGCTTGTCAATGGGTCCTTTGCCATTATACCCCATTCGTTGCATGATTAGGTATCCCTTCCCATACTGTTGTGTTGGTATAGCTACTTCCATAGTAGCAGCTCTGACTTCTTCTTCATCCTTGTATAGCCAACTAAGGATGTCCTTTTTTTCTAATTCATGTGCTAGTGTACCCAATTGGATAAATTTGCCATCAAACTTGGTGATGGGTTGTGTTGCTTGATGTGTTGATGCAGAAGTTTGTCCATGAGATTTTGGCAATGTTGGTAAGTTGGTTAGACACATGGGTTCAAAAGAGTATTCTCCCATGCCTTTCTCTTTGATTTTCATCTTCTATTTAAAATCCATGGATAAAGATTTGAGCTTTTCTTGATGATGATCCGTTGCTGAAAATTTTTGTTTTTCCCTGTTATGTGGAACTAAGCTATCTTGGGCTACCCCCATAGCATTGCAATGTTGAAAGGGGTTATTATCTATTGATATAGAAATCTCCAACCCATTATAAGGGAATTTAACACACTTGTGGTAGGTTGAGGGTACCGCTTGCATTTCATGTATCCAAGGATGACCTAGTAAAATATTATATGTGAGGTCTATGTCTAAGACTTGACACATAGTGTCCCTTTGTATCGGTCCTACCTGAATAGGTAAGATTAGTATTCCCTCAGATGATCTTTCTTCATCATCATATGCTTTGATGGTGATCTTTTTGTGTGGATCAATAGACTGCTCAGAGAAGCCTAATGCACGGATAAGTTTTAAGGTACAGATATTGAGCCTAGCTCCTCCATCTATTAATACTCTTTTAACTCGATGTTTGTAGACCAAGACTTTGATGTGAAGGGGAGTATTATGTGGATGGTTCAATGAGATATTATCCTACTCAGAAAAGGTGAGATGATGAGGCCCTATCATGTGAGCCACCATGGCTTGAAATTTTTCAATATCCAGATCTTGAGGTACATTTGTTTCCAATAGTGCTTGTTCCAAGATGTCTTTATGTTTTGGTGAAAGTTTTAATAACTCAAGTATGGATATTTGAGTAGGAGTTCTACGTAGTTGACTTACCAAATCATATTGAGTCTTGGGGATAGTGGTTGTTGTTGATGTATGCCCTTTCAAGACATATTTTTGAGCTCTGGTGGTTACATTGATCAATTCATGTTCGCGTTTGTCTCTAATTTTAATGATATTTACTTGATTGTCATCTATTGATATATGATTGATGGTATTATTGTATATGTGATTGATGTGGGCTCCTCATGTATCATTTGATGTAGAAGATCCATCCTTGTTGTAATTTGGAAGAGGATTTTTAAAGGCACCATGATCACCATTTGTCTTGAGACCATCGACCGTTAAATCGCCTCTATCAATCATGTCTTGAACAATGTTTTTAAGCCTCATGCAGTCATTTGTTTGATGCCCTTTGTTTCGATGGAAATCATAGAAGTGTGATTCATTCCACCAAGGTGGTTTGACTTGGGGTTCGAAGTTGTTTATAGTCGGTAATGTGATAATCTTGTTTGCCTAGAGTTCTCTAAATGTTGATTCTAATGATTGCCCCAATGGTGTGTAAATGCTTTTATTTGGAAAGTTGTTGGTGGTACCCCTTGAATTAGGATTAGGTCCTCGATTTGTGTTGTTGTTTTGGGTATTGTTGGTATTGTTTGCATTTGAAGGTTCTGGGTTGGTATTGGGTGCGTAAGTGTTAGTGCCTTGGTTAGCACCCTTTTGATTCTTGGTAGCCTGAGGATTACCTGGTAAAGCCAATACTGGTTGTTTGGACTTTAATCATTAGTATCATTTCCTCCTTCATTTCCAGTGTTTTTGTTTCTGGTCTAGAACCTGGATTTGTCTAAGTTGTTGTTGTTGTTGTTGTTGTTGTTGTTGTTGTTCTAGTTATTGAAATGAGAGTTGGACGAATTAGTTCCTTCTTTAAAGAACTTCAATGTTCCTTTCTTGATACATTCCTCCTCTACTTGGATTCCATTTTCAATTTGGAGAAAGATGGTATGCGTTGGAGCTTGAGTATGTAACTCATCTCGCTATTCAGATTATCGACGAAAATTTCCATCTTTTCCTTTTCAGGCACATCTCGAGGATATCTTGAAACCATTCGTCTCCAACGTTGAAGAAACACCATGAATGTTTCATTGTTTTTTTGTTTGGTATTGCACACATCTAGCATGGTGATTGAATGTTGAATATTGTAGGAGTATTGAGTGATAAATTTGTTGACTAACTCATCAAAGGATCTGACAGAAGATGTGAGTTTGGATAACCACTCCATTATTTTTCCTCTCAAGCTTCTTGGGAATAGCCTCATCAAATAGGTGTCATCATGGGCAAATTCAAGGCTCATGGTACAAAACTCTTGAACATGATCGCGAGGATCGCTCTTACCATCATATTTGTCAAATTTGGGAGTATCTGAATTCGGGGGAAAAGGTATCATGTTTAACCTTCTGTCAAAAGGGTAGGGACAAATTTTGTTTAAGGAATATCGCATTGTTGTCCCATGTTGCATGTCCTACATTTGTCTTTGCAACATTTGTATTTGATGTGTGAGAGCAACCAAGGGTGCATTTGCTTGCTGAGGGAAGAGTTCTTCCCTCTCGGTATCCCTAGTTTGAGTATGTGTGTGCTTTGGTATGTTTTGTTCAGGTATGTTTTGTTCAAGGTCACGTGCTTCCTCTTCTCTTTGTTGTTCTTGATAAGTATAATTTTGATACCTTGTTGTAAAGACGTCAGTATCGAAGTCTTCAGGGATCCTAATTCCTTTGCTTGTTAGCATGAGAAAGTATTTTTCTTTGTCGGCCTCTATGAGTTTTTCCACAAGTTTTTGAAATGAAGCGTTTTCTTGACATTCTTGGAGGAGCTCAAAAATTTATGTGTCTTCTAGATTTGGATACTCGAAAGGATTTGATAATCTTCGACCCATACTGGACTCTAGTTGTGGTTCGCTTTGCTTGTTTTGTTGAGAGCGAGTGACAACGGGCATCTAGTAGAAACTTTCTGTGACAAAGGTGATGAAATCCTCTTCTGTGTGTTATTCGGGAATTGGTGGTTCAAATCAAGGTATGTTATAAGTGATGCAAACTTTTGGGAAGAAAGCTGGATTGATCTTTCCTCCATGATTTAGGCATTGGCTAAATGCTGATTTTTGGCAAAAGGCTCTACTTCTTAATGGCTCTTCGTCAAATCCGTTTGACTTGTCTTGAATATATAAGCACATATGACAGAGAAATGTACGATGAAATTTGAAGAGTTGGCAATTGATGTAGAGAAATCTATTCCTTTTAGCAACTTTCTGGGAACTAGGTTGTCATTTCTTCAACTTAGTGTTGGGATGAAGACTTTTTCTTCTCAAAATATGAGGAATGGTCATACATAGGTGATCAATGGTTTCCTTTGACTTGTTTGGATTATGATACTTTGTTTGAAAACTTAAGTCTACTTTTATCAAATGAAGGTTTAGATGCCCCTTCACGACAAAGTGCGTCAAATGATATGGAATAAGAGTTTTCCCAATATGGAAACTCGATTTGACAAATTAGGTTTAAACTAGGTATGTTTTGATGATAGAATCCATTTAATTAGAGGACCTTTTGATTAGTGTGATGATGTTACCTGATTTTGATAGGAGAGAGTGTTATCCTTAACTAGTTTCGGAGTTTTGACAACTTTTGCTCTAAGAATGTCTTGTTTGATTTTTTTGGAATAGTTTTGATGTTCTAATTCGAGTTTTGCCTGATGAAGTCGACTGAGGATCCAAAAGGGTTTTTCAAATTGTTGTTTAAAATTTTCAAAAAAAAGTTTATTTTGCTCTTTGTTTTCACAGTTTTCTCTATGCGCTAAGACAAAAATTGGATGCACTAAAGTTCGACTCAGACGTGTTGTTTAAAACAACCAATGTGCTAAGTTGTCCTTGTTACGCACTAAGACAATGTTTTGACCTCTGCTATTTCAGTAACAGTTATGCGCTAATCTGGTCTGAGTATCTCACAGTCTTGTGGGTGTTGTTTATCTGGTCAGATTGTTCTAGTCATTGTAATTTCTTTAGATTATGTAACTTCTAGTTATATTTTGCGGCCTCGTGGGTAATGTTTGGACAAATATTTTTAGCTACCTTAGTAGCTTTTTCTATTGTAATATTTTATAATAATATATGCATTCCCCTATTGTGTCAGATATTTGTGACTTTGTGAAGTTGGACATTAATTGTCACGCATTTGATTCCCAACTTGCTAGAGGGCAATATCCTCTATATTCAAATTCATGAAAACAAACTATTGGTTCTACATTTAGGTATCTTCTATTGCTTCCCAATTTGTCTATACTTGCTATAATTAGTTTAATGCAAACACAAAATGTTTGGTTTGTTTTCTTGTTTATTTTTAATTACTCTTTTAAATCTTACTTCAATATGTGTAATTATTCCCGATAGGTTGTGGATGTATATTTACATATTTAATTGCAGGCAGTTGAACATTATGGTGACATTGTTGTTCTCCATACTCATGTCAAGAAGTGTTGTGCTTGAGTGTCATATTGTAATCAATAGAGTCTGAGAACAACCCTACTTGCAACTATATTAGTCAAACTCTAGCCTACATACACTTCCTGTTTTTACCACTGTGCAAGCCTACAATGAAGGACAATTATTTTACTTATATATATATATATACAAAGGACAATTTTATATATGTGTGTCTGTGTGTGTGTGTGTGTATGTATATGTACATATATGTATGTATATATGTGTATATGTATATATATATATATATATATATATATATATATATATATGTATATGTATATGTAAATATGTACATATATATATGTGGGTGTGTGTGTGTGTGTGTGTGTGTAAATATATACATATACATATACATATATACATATGTATATATATATATATACATATCTTTATACATATCTTTATACATATGTATATATATAGATATATACATATATGCATATGTATGTGTACATATATACATATATGTATATGTGTATATTTGTACATATGTATATGTATACATGTACATATGTATATGTATATATATGTACATATGTGTGTGTATATGTGTGTATATGTGTGTGTGTACATGTATACATGTATATGTATATATACATATACATGTATACATGTATGTATATATACATATACATGTATACATGTATATATATATATATATACACATGTGCACATGTATACATATACATGTATACATTGTATACATGTATACATGTGCACATGTATACATGTATACATGTGTACATGTAAACATGTACATATATACATGTATACATATACATATGTATACATGTACATACAGACTTATTGATTTTATAATATTTTGCCTCTAGTGAATACAGAATGTGTAGATGCAAATTATTATTAAGGGTGACAAGGAAATAAATGTATGCATGTACATACAGACTTATTGATTCTATAATATTTTGCCTCTGGTGAATAGAGACTGTGTAGATGCAAATTATTATTATGGGTGACCAGGAAATAAGAATTGCATGCCCAATCGATTGGCTCCAAAAGTACCTTCTAAATTCTAGGATAGAAATTTTTGTGTACCCATTCACATTAAAATCCTCGGGGCAAGTTTGCAGCTGAAGTATCTTCTTTTCCCTCTCAGCTTTCCAGCAGTGCGCGACGTGCCAGACAATTGTCAGCTCGGCGTTGCCCCCAGCGATCCGTGTTTTGCGTTTGAGGATTGGAGTAGCGCGATGATTGGTGAGTCTAAACAATGGCTCTACTTTTATAAATTTTTGATATAATACTCCTACTTAGGACTTATAATTAGATGACATTTGGATCATAATGTTTTCCTAAGATGATACCTTTAAAGTGTTTTTGAAACTAGTTTAACCTATACCTAAGGGTGTCATATAGTGGTTTTAAATGATCTATCTATGCAAATATCTAAAGTTAATTATAAATATGGTTTATGATATATCATGTTAGCATTAGTATATACACATGTTGTTGTGTGTGTTAACATCTTGATGCAGGGTCAACAAAGGTTAAGAAAAGACAGATGGCGGTTCAAAAGATCATCAAGTGTGTAACTGCAATGCAGACTCAGTCAAGGAAATGCAGTTATGATTAGGATTACTGGACCGATTCTTTAGCAAATTGATTAATGAAAACATTTATAACTGCTCTTAGTGGATCTTAGTTCTAGGAGGTGGCCATGCTATATTTTCTCAACTGCAGGACAAATGTTATTCCACTGTCCTATGCTGACTTCTTCTTCTTCTTTTGTTAAATAAACTTTGTTCACCTATTTCGTAGGAATGTGGGCAGTTAGTTAGAAGTTTATTATAAGATTTCCTATAAATAAAAGGGATCTCTCTCCTCTCGAGGATAGCAGAGAAAAAGATAGTATTTTGTAATACACAGTTTTCTTGTGTTATGTATGTATTTTCCAGTAAAGATGAAATAAAAGAGATCAAGTAATTTTGGATGATTAGATAAGTGTAATCTGAAGTTTTGGAAATACTCACTCAAGGGGGCCCACTTGGTGAGTAATCCTTGGTATATTTTAAACTAGTTTTCATACTTCTATTATAGTTGTTTTCTACAGTTGTCTATTCGTGCAGCCATAGGAAACAGTTCCTGTCTCTATTCCTGCAGCCACGACAGCAGAGTAGTTCCTACTGCTCGCCAGAACTTTATCTTTTAACAGTAATTGTTTAAGGTAATTTCCAGTTGTAGGATTAAGTATTAGTTTATTAGAGATTTTGTGTGTTTACTTTAAGAAGAATTTCTATCTTGCAGATATGTAAAATGGTTGCAATATGAACTTGGTGCACATACAGTGCTGGCCCATTTCAAGTTTACATCCCTGGTTGATAACTAAATGAGCCTTTGCCACAAGAAAAGTTAGCTAATTAAGGATATTCAATCTCTGAATTGTGTTTTATCACTTAGTTACCATTCCAGTTGTGAGGACCAACATTTTTGGCATCGTTGTCGAGGATGGTGTCAAGCTAAGAATCTGTTGTAAACCATTAGCTTTAAGTTTTTTTAATTAGCTTTATGAATTTCTTTCATTAATTTGCATGCATAGAAGGAGAAGGGATGCATTAGGAAGATTTATTCCCTCGCTTTCTACTCAAGATATAAGATCAGATCAAGCACCTGAAATAAACCCTTTTGCAGAAACCTATGTGCTACCTGGTAGTGACTTTAATTTGTCAGAAGGAGATCTAGACTTCCTGAATGAACCCCCTAAACAAAACATTTTACCTTTAGTCATTTATTAGGGACCAATGGCAGCAAATCCTCCACCTCCACCTGTAAATCCAAAATTTGAGTTTCCCATTCCTGACTTGCATGATAATGCAAATTTAAAGAATATACCAGCCTCTTCACTTCCAAAATTTCATGGGTTGGTAACAGAGGATCCAGACACCTTTTTGTTTGAATTTGATATTTTGTGCAGAAGTTATGATTATACCTTCAATGCTCATAAACTCAAGTTATTCCCTGCTACTTTGAAAGAAGCTGCTTTAAGATAGTTTATGAGTTTAGGAAGAAATGTAATCACTACTTGGGATGTAATGAAGGAAAACTTCTTGGATAATTATAAAGACTATTGCAGAGGAATGGACCAACATGGTGATGATATCTTCAGAATGACACAAAAAGAAGATGAAAGCCTAGAAGACTATTTGGAAAGGTTATTATTTAGTGTCAGCAAATCTAAACATAGTAACTTAAGTGAAGACTCTATGAAGTTGATATTTCTGAGGGGTATCAATGATGACTGTGTTGACTCCTTAGATCTAATGGGAGAAGGAGACATTACTCAAGTTCAATGGGATGACATCAGACAAATTTGTCAAAAATACTCATGAGCTGCAGCAAAAAGGGGAAGACACTATAGGCCTGGTTCTTCAATTGCTAAATCATCTTCAATAGTCTCAAGAATGGAAATAACGTATTTGTTGAAGGATTTTAAAGAAGATATAATTAATAATATGGCTACCCAATTGGATACATTGTAGGCAAAGAAGAAGCATGAGGAGGCAGAGGCTATGTTTGCTGAATTTTGTCCTCACTATCGGCAAAAGAAGAAGGACTGTAGATGCAAAATGTTAGCTAAAATTGACAGCTAGCAGAGTTCCCTGGATTTCAAGCCTATTTATGGAGATGATGAACAACTTTTTTATGTTGCACAACAAAGGCCTTGGCCTCCAAGACAAGGTATGTCACAAGACCCATTGTCATTTTCTAATCCTTATATGAACTTCAATGCACAAAACAATCAGTGCCAACCACCATATTCCCAAAATTTTGGAAATTATACTCCTCAGTCTTGGAATAACTCTCAGAATCCTTGGCCCAATTATTAGAATTCCTCATCTCAATGGCAGTAGCCACAAGGGAATTAGTCTCCCCCTCAAGGTAACTGGCAGCAGTCACCACAATGGAGGGGAGGACAGCAATGGGTAAACCAGCCACCAGGTTTTCGGCAGCCACAACAATAGTCCCAACAACCAACTTTAATGCCACCAACTCCTAATTCTGCTCCACCAAGCCAACCCAATTGCCAACTCAGCCTGTTCCAAATCCAAATAATAAACCACAACAACAACAGCAAGTTTTTTCAACTGATCCTAATAACTATCCTGCATATTCTCTCAATGTCATAACCCTCTTTTTTAGACTTTGATATGACTTGCTGCTACTACTACTACTACTACTACTACTACTACTACTACTACTACTACTATAATATTAATTTTATGGGTAATGTTAGAAAGAATATATAAGTTGAAATGAGGTTGAAGTTTTTAAATAAAAAAGAATTTAAGTGGTGACACACACATGAGGTCATAATTTATTTGAAAATTGCTTATTTTCTCAATATCCTAATTGAGTACATGGTGTAGGAGAAATAAGAAGATTCTAGGAAAAAAAAAAAATTCAAAATATTAAGGAATAAATATTATATTTAGCAAATATATGACATGGGAGTTACAAAATTATTATATGACAAGAATAATTCTATTCATGGCAATTTTATGATAAAGGAGTTACAAAATGCATTTTTGGGGGAGAATTCAAATTTGAATTTTGAATGCCTGGTCAAATGTAACCCCCACTATGACAACAATCATTTTTGCATGAAATTAATTTAGAAATTGTTTATTTTCTCAATATGATATTTAGCACATGTTGTAGGAGGAAATGAGAAGGTTCTAGAAGAGAATTTCAAATTCAATTTTTGCATGTAACCCCCACTATGACAATTAATCATTTTGCATGAAATTATTTTGGGAAAAGAATATGGAAATCAATTAATTTCTTTTGTAGTGGGAAAATTACTCTCTTTTCTATATATTGAGTTCTAAATTTTCAAAGGGGATTTCATTGTTTTTTGGATGATAAAGTAGTCTTGAAATTCTTATGAATTTATTTTCAATACCATGTTAGTTGTAGGAGAAATTTTGTAGATGTGTTGCAGGATTTTGGAGAAGATCATTACCAAGCTTCAAGGAGGAATTGAAGGAGGTCAGCAAGGTTCTTCATTCAAATCCAAGTTCCCCTCTTGCACATTCATTGCTTGCTTTTTCTTTTCAAAGAAAGTCTTCTTCTTGTCTCTTTCAAAATTTTGCACATAAGAAAGTTTATATTTTAATTTTATTTTTTTGAAAGAAATCTCTTTTATCCATTTCAGATTTTTTCAAGATTGATTTAATCAAATACATGTAATAAATTGTTTTTCTATCCAAAAAAAGAAAAAAAAAATCTTCTTTTTTATTCTGCATGTAGGATATAAATTGGTTAATAGATTTCTTTCAAAATATGCATATACAAATTTGAATATTGTTTAATCTGAAATCTTTTCCTCAATCAACATTCTTTATTTTACAAAAATCATATTTATTTTTTTAGAATGGAATATATATATTAAAATAACTTGAACAAAAATAAATCTATTGTCAAAGTAATATAAAATCAGAATAAAGAAAACAAAAATAGAAATATATTCATCTCTGTGTATGTTAGATAAATACCCATCTATGTGGATTTTAGGAAAATATTCATGTGTGGATTTTAGGAAAACATTCATCTTTGTGCATTACAGAAATAAAGAAAAAAAGTTCATCTCTGTACTTTTTAGAAACATATTCATCTCTTTGGATTTTTTGAAAAAAAAAAATAGTATTCCTTATGCATGTATGAATTTTTTTATTTTTTTTAAATGTAAATCTTGCCTTGATTAATAAATTAGTAAATTTCCCTTCAAATATATATTATATAAACATATATATCAAATTTATTTAAAATCATATTAAATTTATGTTCTAAATTTGTTTATAGATTTAAGTTTTTTTATAAAAAAATTAGTTTATTTATTTATGATTAAATAGATATAATTATTATATTATTAGAAGATTTTGAGTCAATTACCTATTATTTAAAAAAAACATATATATATTTTGAGTTAGGAATTGTTTTATTAAAATTGAATTATACTTTAGAGTTTGTAATTAAATTTTATGTGTTTAATTTAAAATTAAAAATGTTTTAGAATATTGAACGTTATTTTGAATGATTAAAATTAATAAGCTTATAGTTCTTTGAAATTTAGTTATGCACTTAGTGATTAAAAAATCATTTAGGATTAGTTTATAATTATAAATTTTAATAATTGAAAATTAATCAAATTTAGTGATGGATTTATTTATTGAGGTCTATTTAATGAAAAATAGTTTTATTTATTGATATCTATTTAAAAAGGATTAATGAGACCTATTTATAATCTAACCTTACTAAAATTAATGGAAATATGTTTAAAATGTCATCTCTAGTTTTAGGAATTAGATTATTAAAATATTAAAGAAAAATTTAAGCGAAAAGAGTCTAACCCATATTAGTGGATACCTTATTGGAGTTTTATTATGGAAAATTAAGTTGCAAATTTGAACTCGTTTTAAATTCTAAAGAGTTAGTATCTCCTCAATGATGGGAAAAGAGTCCATTGGGTTTTGAAAAGATAAATATTGCATAAGGCAAAAAGGTCAATTAACACTTAAGAATTTCAATAGATAATTGAGCATTAAGAGATCTATCATCTTGAATTAATCCTTCTTAGGATGTAGATATAATAGTTAAATCTCCTTATTAAACAAATTAGTTTGACTTAGGAAAAACAAAGCAAATGAAAATGTTATTGCACCAATGATACACTTATTCCATAGTTTTGGATCTTTTCATCAAATAAATAAATCCTAATAGTAAGTGGGTTCCCTCAAGACATTCAATACATTTCAAATATTTAAGTTCTTTAATTATTGGATTTCAAAACTATCTTTTGTATATTTCAATTAGTACAAGTATCAAAGGTTAAAGGAATTTACCTAACAAGTAAATGTGTTTAGATTCATAGTAACCCTTTTAGGTATTTCAGCAATATGAGTTAATGTTAGACAAAGTTTTGCCTTAATTCGAAAAGTTGATTATTTGATTTGTTTCTTTATTTGATTCCAAGATATGAGTATATAAGGCATTAAGAATAGTCACTTCTTTTAATAGTTAAAAGCATTTACCCTCTAGCTAAAAGAAACATAAGACCAGTAAAAAGGAAAAGTTACACTTAATAATACAAGTAATTAGTAAGGATAAATGTAATTAACATTAAATTTAGAGTTAAATTGCATAGTTAAATATTCATATGGTAATAGTATTAATTAGGATGCAAAGAGAATTTATTCAAAACCGAAATTGTTTTAGCAAATGAGTTTCAAGAAACCTATTCTGTGATCACTTAGAAAATTAAATAACAATTCTAATTGAGGGTAATTTAAGGAGCAAACATTAGCTCCCTTCAAAGTATTTGAAATTGATAAAGTTAACATTACTTCAAGTGGGAGGAGTAATTAGTTATTGCTTTATAATCTTGCAAAGGTATTAGTTCAAAAGAAACTAGAAGTTTATTGATTAGAATTGTTTATTAGGAAACTTAGTATTATTTACTTGGTTAACTAGCAAGTGTTTACACTCTTGTCTAATCTCTTTTTCAAACAATTAGTAACTAAGAATAATGTGGTTAATTTGAAGCTTATTGTTGAATAGTTGTTTCCTTTTCCCTTCAACAAGTGAGTATTAAATTCATTTCCAAAGTATAATTATTTGATAATTTAAATTCTATTTCAAGCAATTTAGTACCTTTCAAGTATTAGGATTCACATTTAAAGTAGTGTTATCATTTGTAGATGAAGTTTGTATTACTTCATATGGAAGAATTAGTTGGGATTATTATTAAGTACTTTTCACTTCAAACAAGTAGGTGTTAAAATTCATTTCCAAATTCTTGCTATTCAATCATTTAATTTTCTTTCAAGCAAATCAGTACTAGGATTCATACTTATTGTGTAATGGTTTGTCCAAAACAATTATATCTTGCAAGTAATTCAAATCATTTTCATAAGTTATCTTTGAAGGTATCATAGTATCCAAGCAATTAGTAATTTCATTTATTTGGTTCTTTTTTAATTTTTAATTATTATCATAATTTTCCTTTGGAGAAAATACTATTCCCAAGTAGGTGGTTTGTTTATGTTCCTTTCAATTACGTAAAAATTATACTTTAGTTTTTAAATTCAAAGCGATAATTCCTTGTATATAATAGTTTCTTCTTCATAATTGTATTGGTATATTGCTTCATTTAAGATTCATGAATTCAAAATTAAATTCCTAGCTAGATAACTAAACAAGAGGAGTTGAAACCAAAAATTACTGGCGTTCGGTATCTATGGTGCCTCTGGGTCACACTTATGGGTAATGTCATCGTGTTGAACTACTGCACTTAATGCCTAATAAAGTTGCAATAACGGCGTCTGTGGCATCGTCCCTCTAAATTGCCAGGGAGAAATAAGGGTCATTTGGAAGTTAAAATCTAAGGGGCGAGTAATCCCCCTTGGATCAATAATCTAAAAATATTAATTTTTAAATGAATTTACATCCGATCAGTTGAATTTTAGATAACCCCATTACGGTTTGGATGTGTGTGAAGATCTTGAAAATTTATTTTATCTTGATGATTTCAATGGATGATAACGGATTAAGCGTGACATATTTAATAGAAAATAGGACTTAGTTGTTTTAGGACACAAGTAGAAGACCACCTTAAGCCTTTTTGCTATAGAGCTACCATCGTGGGTAGCAACTGCAGAGAAATTGTCTATAACATTGACCCTAGAAAGGGTTGCGTACCCACCAAACAGTTTACATTAAACCATAGTTAGAAACCAGAACTACATACTTTACACCTTGATCCCGTGCTGAAATGGGTATGTAGGCAGTCTAGGGACGGAGTTGTCCCTTGTACTTAGGCATTCAGGGATGGGGATTAGGATCGGTTATGGGTGAGTAGTTGGTTCTTGAAGATCCTTGGTCTTTTAATCAAATGGTGCAAATAATAATTGAAAGGTCAAAATTAATTCAATGCATACTCAGAAGGAATCTCATATGGATTCGCTTGACTTCCCGAGGCTTTAGGCCGAATTCTGAGGCAGAACTCAAGCTTGTTTATGTAATTATTTTAATACTCCTAAGGACAGAGACCTCGGTGCACTCCTAGTAGGGGAGTGTAGTCTTTAGAGAGTGGCTCAGGACCCGGATGGTCCTGATGAGTCTAAAGTCTCTTGCCAGAGCATATCCTATTCTTATGAATATATGCCTACCCCATTTGGGTAGATGCCTATCCCGGATTGGATAGATGAAACATCTTGTCCCGTATGGATAGATGCCTAACCCGTATGGTTAGATGCCTAGTCCCGTATGAATAGATGCCTAAATCGTATGGTTAGATGCCCATCTTGGTTAGATGGATGCCTATCTCATTGGATAGATGTACCTGAGTATGTGATTGAATAAAATAAATAAATAAGAATAAGTAAGAATAAGAAAGCAATATTTATATATATATATATATAAATAAAAATAAATCAGTTGAATTTTTGGATTAAGTTAAGTGGGTTATTACATGTGGTATCATAGCTAATTATAAGTGATATTCATTTGAGATCATGGACAACATTGCCTACTCCATCTCCTCCAATCATAACAGAGTTACCAGCAGAGAAAAAGATAGTATTTTGTAATACACAGTTTTCTGGTGTTATATATGTATTTTCCAATAAAGATGAAATAAAAGAGATCAAGTAATTTTGGATGATTAGATAAGTGTAATCTAAAGTTTTGGAAATACTCACTCAAGGGGGCCCACTTAGTGAGTAATCCTTGGTATGTTTTAAATTTAGTTTTTTTACTTTTGTTATAGTTGTTTTCTGCAGTTATCTGTTCCTGCAACCATAGGAAACAGTTCTTGTGCTTGTTCCTGCAGCCATGGTAGTAGAGTAGTTCCTGCTGCTCGCTAGAACTTTATCTTTTAACAGTAATTGTTTAAGGTAATTTCCAGTTGTAGGATTAAGTATTAGTTTATTAGAGATTTTGTGTGTTTACTTTAAGAAGAATTCCTATCTTGCAGATATGTAAAATGGTTGCAATATGAACTTGGTGCACATACAGTGTTGGCCCATTTCAAGTTTACGTCCCTGGTTGATAACTAAATGAGCCTTTGCCATAGGGAAAGTTAGCTAATTAAGGATATTCAATCTCTGAATTGTGTTTTATCACTTAGTTACCATTGCAGTTGTGAGGACCAACAATGATGACAAATGGAGAAGTTTTGTTGACTGGGCCTTTTTCCAAGGCCCACCTTGTAGCACAAGTGGGAAAGCGACACCTAGCACCTTCATGCTAGCGGATGTGTTTATGTTTGAAGAGTTTTTTCAGAAGAGGTCTCCCCGCCACCCGCATTTTCTTCTGCGGTTAGCAAAATCTTTTTCATTTGGGCCGGTATGAAGATCATTGCAGGCAAGAACCAAAGCTTCGAGGTCATTTTTCTGGGTGTGACCTTGCGGAATGACATGGCTTGGTTTTTCCGTTCAGGGGCGATTATGCATGTTTGGTGTATTTTGTAATTGTTAGCTGGGCTGCAAGCTCTATTTATGCTTGTTTTTTCCCTGTTGTAGGGGTTCAGAACTTTTAAGAAAAACAATTAAGGATCTTAGATAATTCGAATTGTTATAATTTCTCAAGAGGAAGGTCAATCAAGATTGTGCCTGCGGCCTTCGTGATTACCTCTTTTGGATGCTTAAATAGGCTTTTCTATGCATTTTCCTGTATCCTTGATGAGTTGTGAGATATCTATCTAATACTCTGCCGATTAAACTATGTTTCGCACTTGTTATCTGGTGGATGCATGATATATGTTTCTTTATGTTTTTCAGAGGAATCTTAATTGTATCTTAATTTATGTTTTGTTCAGGCATGTAGATTGTTGAATGGGCTTTAAAACCATGTGTTTCCTAGTTTTATATGCCATCTGATTTTTATGAAATGTTATGGCATATCACCTCAATAGCATAGATCATTTTATTTTAAGTTTCCTTCTTTTCCCTTTTCCCAGACCCCCCAAGGAAGAGTCGGCTTCTCAGTCCAAAGGTTATTCAATGAATCCTACGCAGTAGGTCCCCCATCACTGAATTTCTCATAAGGTTGTTTGTTTCCAAAGTCAAATTTAGAGTCAACAGTACCTCATTTCAAAGCTCACACAAAAATATTATTTATGTCAATCTCTCTCTTTTTATCGACTCTCAATAGTGCATTACTCCTCAGATTTGACATTCCTTATGCCAAGTTATTAGCAATCATGCCTGATTCATAATAAACTTAAAATAGATTCTCCATAATATCTCCCTATAAATCTAGCACTATAGTTTCAGAGTTAACCATATTGTAAAAGTGATTTGTATTGGACATTTGTTTTATTACACATACAAAGAATAGTAAGCTTTCATCTAGCTCATTTATACATTTTGTTGCATCTACTTATTACAATTAATATTTGTTTTTTTAATATACATACAGTCTCTACTTATTGTTTAGTTACATTCAGTTTATTTATTTACTTGTTATTTTATGATTGAAATGGGTACTATTAGCTTCTCCTATATTGAATTAATAAAGAAAAGTAAAGTCAAACCCTCTATATCTCACTTTTTAAGTGACTGGTCTAGATTATATAAGTTAAGAATTGATGTGTTAGCTTAGATTGTGAAGTCTCTTCTTAATTAATTTCAAAGAACTAGTTTTGTAGAATTAATTTCCATGGAAAGTAATTACATATTTATATGTATCAAATTTTTATTTTATCTTTTATCTCATTCTTTTGGAAAATTATTTTTGAAGTGTAAAGTAAATACACAAAATGAAATAGCGGTGAAATATAGAATTACCCTTTTATCTTCTTCACAGGAATCTTACCCCTTTATATTCTTCACACAAATCTTAGGACTTTGTGGCACATAAAATGCACCTATTTCTTCTCCTTATGTTGGGTAAAACAAGTCGTCCATGATTTCTTCTAGCAATGAGATCTAGCATACATCTTATCCCTCATTTATAGTAGAGATATTTCAGACCATTACACACAAGGTATTCATAGTTTTAAGTTATGTGCTTGAAAATATGTCAATGAAAATAAATTTGACCTTTCACTACACAAGGAGCTCTTACCAAACAAATGATTTTATCTCAAAAGAAACTATCATTTTCTAAATAATCATACGAACCTAAATGGGGGAACACAAATAGAAAAATGACACCAATAGGGCTTGCTTTTAGCACTAAATATAGAACTTACATAACTTGCTCTTACAATACTTAATAACTCTCTTTAAGCATACACATTAAAATATTTTTTTAAACTACCATTTCAAAAATATTAATATAAGACAATGGGAAAAACACTTAAACAAGGCTTGCTCTCCACCCTACCATATTGGCATCATGGAACCTCATGGACTGTAGCCAAATCCCCAAGCAAAAAAATTAATATAGACCCAAGTAAAATTCATGGAGTCTCATCATATGACACAAACAACCAAGGTTACTCTTTCCACAATAAACTTTGTAGACTATCTTAATCTTACAACTCACAAACAAGAAAGGTAGAGGGAGTGAGGAAGAATTATCTCTATAAACTAGCCATATTGATCTTCATCTCCTCATACAAGGGCTCATCCTTCTCCCAAATCTTCATTCTTCACATACTTAACCAAAAATTCTCCAAAAGGAGAAGTGGGTATCAACCCATTCTCTCTTCACAACCCTAATAAAGGTAGATTGACTTGGAATACTTGGATGGGGAGGTGACACTTGTCACCTTCTCATCCTTTCATCCATGAGGTCTTTTCCTCATTTAAGAGGGGACAAAAACTAGGACACTCCATTCCCTAATTCATGCCTTGTAAATGAGGTATGGGAGGTGGGGTTGTACCCTTAACTCAAGTCTTTCCTCCAAATTCATTGCTCATCTTAATGAGGACTTTTGGAGAGTGAAATGAAGTTTGGGGCCTTTATTACATTTCCAATAGGCCCCTACCTCAAGGGTATAGACACTACGGTCTATTTTGTATAATTTAGACATAGAATTTGACTCAAAACTCACATTGAAGACCCACAATAATTATTGACTTGGTCAAAACCTCCTTCAGGATTCATTTCATGTGCTTCCTCCCACCTCCCGTGGATCCTTGTCTCTAGTTGCTCTCTTGTTCGTTGAAAGCTCAAGCTTTTGGCATAATGGTAGCAGTGATTCCAACAATTGGTATCAGACTGTTGGGTTACAGGTTCGAATCCCAGGAGGCCTCCTTCATTCTGTTGGTGTGGAACCCTCAGTTGGTGTTGAGGGGGAGATTGTTGACTTGGTCAACACCTCCTTCGAGATTCATGACATGTGCTTCCTCCTGCATCTCGTGGATCCTTGTCTCTGGCTGCTCTCTCATTCGTTGACAGCTCAAGCTTTTGGCGTAATGGTAGTGGTGATTGCAACAATAATAAACTTCATTAACACACCTATATCAAATAATAAAACCTCATTTCCTTCTAAGTCAAAAATAGTAAAACTCATAACTTCTCATAGAGGAAATTTGATTTGGAAGAGGTGTTTCTCCCATAGTCTGCATTACTTTCCTGCACATAGCCAACGCATTCACAAGCATAGTTAGACCACAATAATAATTCATATTATCTAATATATCAATTTTTTCATTGTGTTTACTAGGGAATACTAATAATGTTTCCATACAATAATCTAATTTATAATCCTCAAATCTATTTAACAATATATCCAATAAAAGCATGTGTTAGTTTAGGGTTGTATTAGCTATATATGAGGTGGGGTGTTACAAGATAATATAGTTGAAACTAAACGCAATAGTCCATAGAGAATAACAAAACAACAAAACATACCTTACTAAAAATCATAGTTGGGACCCATCGGTGATCCCAACTGAACAATGTTCACTTGATGGGTCCTAACAAAATAATGTGCGTCTGATGGGTCCCAATGGAACAATGTGCATATTTGGGCCAATAAGGCATTGACTCTTTTTCTTGCAATGAACAATAGTCCAAGAAGAATCATCATTTCCAAGAGAACTCAATGGAGCAGGGGGAAGACTCATGGAGGTTATTTTACATTTATTCATGTTTACTCTCCATTAATTTTCTTCTTAAATTAGCATTGGTTGTAAAATAATTTTTGTTTTATTCAAATGTACATTGAATGTTTATAAACATGTTTTCAACTACCATGATATTTATCACACCCATCACATTGCCATTTATATAAAAATATGCTTGATGTTCTTTAAGAACATGCTTTGTTTTCTAAATTGCTATTTATTCATATCACTTTTCTATGGAACAAAAAAAAAATTGTTGCTATTTTTAAGTTTGAAACAAGAGAATAATGAAGATCTATATTAATATATTTCCAAAAAGAAGATAATTTTAAAAATGTATTACTCATCTATTAAAAAATAAGATTGTTTGTGGTTGTTTCAGATATAATTTTTTAAAACATTTCATATAAGATTTTAAATAATATGTTTTTATGATTTCATTTATAAATATAATTTATTATGTCAAAGGTATTCCCTATATGAGATTGACGAGCTCATTTTATCCATCAATGGTCCATACTCATCGAGAAATAGTGCATGGCGACAATTTTGTCAGTGCATATTGATTTACCCTGTCGTATCTACCATCATGTAAGTCTGTGTAAGTGATGGGACAACAAAATAGATGTTTGTCCACTCTACTTTGCCTATGCTCAATGTAGACACCTAAAATTGTCCTAGCCTAATTAAATAAATATTTTATTTATTTAATTATTTTGTCTTAAGCCATCTATTAATTAAATAGATTTTTATTTATTTATCCTCTTCTAGCCTTTCCCTATTTAAATAGAAAATTATTATTTATTTAAATTATCATTTTCCTAAATTAAATAAATATTTTATTTTAATTGGTCCCACTTCTTCTATTAATTAAATAGATCTTTATTTATTTAATTAATTCATTAACTTGTTCCCTCCATGACAGTTGGCATTCATCTTTTAATTTGCCTCTAACTACCCCTTTCATATTTTATTATTTCCTCTACCTACCCTTTAATCCTAGCCGACCATTTATCCTTTCACCTTTTAATCCTATCCCTTTGTTTTCTAAGGTGTCTTCTATATAAGAGGATTCCTTCATCCTTTCACAACCCTAACCAATGTGATCAATCAACTTTCATGCAATCAAGCAATCAAGCATCTACACAACCACAATCTATTCTTTGTTGATTTCTTGTACACAATACAAAATCTGAGAGCAACCATATCAAACAAGATTAAAGAAGATAGGAAAAAATGGATATCAAACCCTACTAAGCATGTGAATGGTATAATATTTCATGTTTTTTGATATTTTGCATGTTTTAGGTTCTTCATTGGTATATGGTGGATTCTTAATTGTAGAACTAGGGTTTTATGTGGTTGGATCTTTGTTGGTTTTTCGTGTATTTTACAATAATTTGTCATTCCATTTTCACTGTGTTGCCCCCATATTTGGCATACCTAAAATTTGAATTTCAAATCGATCTCAATGTTGAATGAAGATCCAATAGGTGTTTATGCGTAAGCAGTGAGCACGTGATCCAAGGTCGTTGCCAGTCAAATTATGAAAAATGGATGAATTTTGGAAATTACCAAAAATTGAGGGAAATAATTTGATAGACATGTCCTTAGCATCATTTTGTGTCATATGGCCAATTTTCACCTGAACCCAGTTCATATTTTGCTATATATTAAACCTTCAAATTTTGATGTCCATCGCCTAGAAATTATTAAAATATCTCATTTTATGATTCATCATGAGGAGTAAATAATTTTGTTGGCTTGTTTTCCTACCATCAACGCATGTTTCAAATTTCAGAGCCTAAATCCCTACCGTTTGGAAGATATGGTCATTTTTCTCAAGCCTGAGCATTAAATTTAAAATATTTAAATTATTTTTCAAATAAATAATTTAATATTTTAGATTATTTTAATATTGTAGTGATTTGTGGGAAAAAGTTGTCTAAAAATGTCATTTTCATTTCTCCTTTATTCTCCTCTGTGGTCGATGGTTTCTGGAGGTCAAGGTCATAGTCTTTGAAAGAAATGGTTAAAGATGCTCCATTTTCGAGCATTTTTAACTCATAATCACAACCTTTGAAAAAAATGGTTAGAAATGCTCCGTTTTGGAGCATTCTTAACCCATATTTCTAACCTCTCACAAAAAAAAAAAAAAAAAAAAGGTTAGGAATGCTCCAAAACGGAGCATCTCTAACCTCATTTCCTAACCTTGTGGGCCCGCTTTGTCAAAATAGTTAGAAATGCTCCATTTTAGAGCATTCTTAACCTCCTCCATAAGAGTTATAAAAAAAATGCTTCACACAGCAGTATGGCCATTCATTAAAGTAGCACTGGAAAACATAATTGCAGATGATGGAAGCATAGACATGTCGTGAGTTGTGGATATGAATGCAAAAATGTGGAGTCATGGACATCGTAATCGAAGTGCTCAACAAAAGACCTTGAAAAGATGTATCTCGTGTAATGCAATCAACAGTGCAAGGCCGAATTCCAAAAACTGTGCAAGAATCCTTTTAGCCTGTACAAAATGGAAGCATCGACATTGCACATGAATGGTTTGACATAACGTACATGATGAGTATTTGACATAATGCATGTTGTAATTGGTGTACGTAAAGCCAAATTCCGCATTGCAAATTGCTTTGTAAAAGTTGATATGCACGCATTGCACCAAGGACGCGGCAAGCGGAATATCCAACCACATACACATGCACGTGAACTGTTTGTAGAAATGCAAAATATGGAATTATAGACAATGCCCATGAAGTGTTTGACAAAATACGGTGTTGCAGAACACGGAAGCATAGACAAGGCACGCAAACAGTTTGATAGAATGCTCCAAAGAGATGTAACGACAGGTGTAGATTTTAATGCCACAACCTTTGCCAGTTCCTTACGTGGTATGGGCATTCATCAAAACATTAAAGATACAGTAATTTTGCCAGATGTTGTCATTGCAGCTACTTTGGAAACTATGACTGAAAACCACGCACACATGATAAAGTCTTTAATTGCTTTGTAATGGTGAAACTACGCTAGTATACATGACTGCGAATGGAGGGAGCTTGGGGCACTTAGTTGTTACCAATCTCTTATGGATCTGTTTCACCGATTGGATAGGCAAGCCTCTGGGTGATGCCCTACGAAACATGAACCTCGACCTTCCTCTTGCACCATTGCACCACTCTGGAACCTTAGACATGGAAGATGAACCGTTTCATAAATGCCTCAAAGAAATTTCATCTCATGGCATGCCACAATTGAAGAAATGCATGCAAATTATGAGGTCATTTGATTAGCAGCTGGTGGCTGGCAATTGTTCATCGAGAGTAGTATGCAACATTCAGGCTCAGATCTAAGATAATTCGCATCTCCTTTGTTGCAGCACGATGGTTCACACTTCTTGAAACTATCCCCTACATGCATGTGTAATTGGATTGGGAGGAAGGGTGTTGGTTCCTGATGAATTCTGTGTACATGAACTGTTTGACAAAACACCACAAACTGATGTCATATCATGACATGTGATAATTGCAAGCTATTTGTTAAATGCTTCAAATAGATATCATCACACCGAAGGAGAGATTCATTGAAAAATATTTAGAAATGTATAAAGAAATGCCATTCACCAGTGTAAGGATAGATTCATCAACATCCTCATTGCACATTTGAAAGTAAGAAATGGAGGCATAGACACCGTGCAGACCATGTCATAGATTCTTTTAGATGATATAATCTCACATCCCGTAATGAAATAAGGATATGCATTTAATACATCCTCTCATAGGTGTAATGAAATGGTTGCAGAATGATTTTACGAGGAAATTCTCCAAAGTTTATAATTGATGAGGCATTCTCGAAGCCAACATCATGCTTATATGGTAGGTTATTACTTATAAGGAGGCATAGACACAAATGAAAGATGTTGGAGAATAGAGGCTAATATCAAACGAGTGAAACCAACCATGACAAAAATAGAGAAAGAAACACATGAGAATGATAACAGGTTATAGTTCGAGATGCTCCAAAGAAATGAGGGTCTTTAGGCATGTATGATTGCAAGGCTTGCGCTATAATAACCCACCCATAATTAACTCAACAAAATTGACCATGCTCTTTTTTT
The DNA here is from genome assembly GCF_030272615.1 of Cryptomeria japonica. NCBI lineage: Eukaryota > Viridiplantae > Streptophyta > Pinopsida > Cupressales > Cupressaceae > Cryptomeria > Cryptomeria japonica. The sequence continues at coordinate 140,771,962 of NC_081407.1, read as the reverse complement.
TGGTTTAATCATTTATGTTTGATTCAATCGCATACTCTGGGCATCCATCCATTTGGATTAGGCATTCATCCATCTGGGATGAGTATCTAACCATACGGGTTAGGCATTTGTCCATACGGGACATAAGATTTCATCTATCCAATACGGGATAGGCATCTACCCATACAGGGTAGGCATCTATCCAATCGGGATAGGAGGTGCTCTGGCCAGAGACTTAGACTCATCGGGACCATTTGGGTCCTGAGCCACTCACTAAGCACTACACTCTTCTAACAGAAGTGCACCGAGGTCGCCGTCCTTAGGAGTAATTAAATAACATAATAAAAGCTTGAATTTCGCCTCGAAATTTGGCTTAAAGCCTCAGGAAGTCAAGCGAATCCATACGGGATTCCTTCCGAGTATGCACTGAATTACTTTTTCCATTTTAATTATCTTTCAAATTATGATTCTATTCAATCCTTCTATACCAAGCCTAGACCCCACCCACGAACACCTGAGTACGAGGGACAACTCCGTCCCAAGGCTGCCTACATACCCGCTTCGGCATGGGATCAAGGTGTAAGGTATGTAGTTCTATTTTCTACTCTATGGTTTGATGTAAACTGATTAGTGGGTACGCAACCCTTTCTAGGGTCAATGTCCCAGATAGTTTCTTTGTGGTTGCTACCCACGATGGTAGCGCTTAAGCAAGGGCTCAAGATGGCCTATTGCTTGTGGCCTAAAACAACTAGATCCTAATTCTTAACATAAGCATCACCCTTGACCAATTGTCAATCGACAACAATTCTTCGATATTAAATCAATTTTATAAAAGCATTTCACTCATCATCCCTATAGGGGTTTACTATAGTTTAACTCAGCAAATGAAAGATCGTTTTAGAATTATCTTATTAAATTATCGATCCAAGGGGGATTACCCACCCCTTGGATTTTAACTTCCAAGTGTCGCTTATTACTCCCCGACGATTTATAGGGACGATGCCACAGACGTCGTTGATGTAGCTTTATTAGGCGTTAAGTGCAGTAGTTCAACACGACGGCATTACCTGTAAGCGTGACCTAGAGGCACTGTATATACCGAACGCTACTAGGTTTTGGTTTTCCAACTTCCTTTATTTAATTTTCTAACTTATGATAAACATCATGCTTGAAAAATAATTATGAATTGAACACGTATAATTAGACATTGCAAAGCTCAATTAATTGAAATAACTACTTGATGAATTACATGGAATAAAAACCATAACTAACATTATTTATTATTCAAAACTTGAAATATAACTTTGCATAATAATAACGATTAGGAAACTTGCATAATAATATTTAAACGTGAAACTTGCATGGAGATGGAAACGTCAATAAATGTAATCAATGTAAAGCAATTTGCATGAGGCAAAGGTAGGGTAAGTTACATGTGAGAATATCGCTTATAAAGCCACTAATCCCAAAATAGAATTTAGCTTCAAGTCATTTAATATGGATTAATTGCTAAGTGGATCTTAAGAGGATCTAAGTATAATTTAATTTACAATTTATAAATTTGTTAAAACTAGTTATAAATCTAAAAATTACCTAAGTTAAAAAAATTTATTAAACTAAAATTTATATATATAAAAAGAAAGAATTTAAATAAACTAAAATTTTATACATATATAAAAAAAAAAGAATTTTTAAAAATTAACATTGCCTTGTATTTAAAGTTCGATTGGCATTAACAAAGGCCAAGTGGGAGTGGGACCCCATGGGTCCCCTCCACTGCCCTGCAGCCATTGCCGCAGCAGTGACCGCAGGCTAGTGGGGGGTACCGTTACGGTACCACTCCCCTGCAAAGTGTTAACTCTGTTCCCCACCTACGAGCCGATACGTACGGAGTACTATATCATGCCAGAATAAAATTAATTACTTCGCATAAATTTATTAATACCTTATGCATACATACATACATACATACATACATACATACATACATATATATATATATATATATTTATTTATTTATTTATATTTATATATATTTATATTTATATATTTTTATAGTTTCATTCCAGAATATTAAATTGTATAAAAGGAGAATACATAAACAGGTATGTGTATATAAGAAAATATTAATGTAAGAGTGAGAATAACAATTCAAGTCTAGGGATGAAAGTGTAATAGAGAAATAAAATAAACAGAGAATAATTTGCTCCAGATTATCAAGAAGTGGGCAGATGTTTATACAAAGCTCACATAGGGGGATTGAGAGTTTATTTCCAGTATTCACGGGGAGATTGTTTATTTCCAGTATTCATAGGAAGATTGTTTATTCAACTAATATTCACAGAGAGATCTTGTTCAACTCACAGGGAGATTTATTTAACTAATAATCACAGAGAGATTTGTTTAACTAAAAATCACAGAGAGATTTATTTAACTAATAATCACAGAGAGATTTAAAATAATCACACAGAGATTTTAAAATAATCACAGAGAGATTTAAAATAATCACAGAGAGATTTAAAATAATCACAGAGAGATTTAAAATAATCACAGAGAGAGATTTAAAATAATCACAGAGAGATTTGAAATAATCACAGAGAGATTAAAGAATGAGATTCAGATTTCCATTCGAAGAACCAGATAAATGAATTAGAGGGAAGAAATAAAGATTCAAATCACACAAGGAAGAATTTTAATCTCAGAAAAGGAGATTTTAAACAAATAAAGGAATATGATTTATTTTTTTGCTAAAATCTTTGGAAAAAAAAAAGCAAGATCATGTGCATATTTTCTTAAGGGAAATAAAATAAATAAATAAACTATCTTTTACATGCACTATATGAAAGCATTATCATTATTATTTATCCCTAAATAAAAGATTTACAATCTAATATTAAAAAAAATTCTTTATATAAAGGAAGATCTATAACTATATTCTTGATTTTACGAATTCCTCATAAGTGAATGTGAAATAACAAGGAGAGAACCTGGTTTATCGAGCTTGATGTTGAATCCACTAGCTATCCTTATGATCCTTTCTTGCAACTTGAGAGAAATCCTTCAAACAACAACTTAAAATTCCTGCAACGAAAATGAGACTACCAAAGAAGATCTACTTCTCAAACTTGGGAAATTTCCTTCAAAACATAATCAACTCCCTTCTTTGAAACTTGCATACAATTTTATAAGAAAATTCCCTCCATTCCACTATCTAGAAAATTTAATTAAAAAGGAGATTCTTTTCCAATATTGGACTCATGCAAATTGATTAAACTTAGTGGGGGAGTTACATGCAAGGTGGTGGAGATTCCTCTAGAAGCTTCTTATTCTTCCTACAACATGTGTCATAATTGGGAGTGGAAAATAAATAAATAAAAATAATGTATATTCTCCAAGTGTGTGTGTGTGTGTGTATTATTATTTTCATTCTTTTTATAACATTTATTCAATCATTTAAATAGCTTATCCAAAAATATAATAGAATTGTATTTAAATCAAAACGTGATAAAGGAGGGTTGTGACATCCACCCCCACTTAGTTTGTGCATCGTCCCGATGCACTTATTGAACGCATTCAAAAGAGTCTATAGTTCATGATTAAAACAAAAATGGAAACAATTGCTACATATCCTTAGTATCCTCCCACATGGCATTCTTTTCATCATACTGATTCCATTGTACTTTGCATTGATCAACCTCTCTGTTGCGCAATTGGCACTAGCACCTCTCCAAGATTTTGAATGGCTCTATCATTATTCCTCCCATTTCCTAGACCTATAAAGCATCCCAATTCAAAATGTGTTTCTCATCAGGTACATACTTTTTAAGAAGTGATACATGGAAGACATCATGGATTCAGCTCAACTGGGGAGGTAAGGCCAACCAGTATGTAACTAGATTAGTCCTTTCCAATATTTCAAAGGGTCCAACATAACGAGGTGCAAGCTTAGTCTTTTTCACAAATCTTATGGAACTCTTGTGTGGCCTAACCCTTAGGAAGACTTTCTCTCCCACCTCAAACTCTCTTGGTGTCCTGTTTTTGTCTGCTTAACCTTTCTGCCTATCTGAGGCTTCCTTCAATCTCTACCTAATTTCCTTAGTTTTCCTTTCCATTTCCTTCAACATATCTGGTCCAACAATTACTCTATCTTCAAGAGTATCCCAACTCAAAGGTGTTCGACATGGCCTACCATACAATGCTTCGAAAGGTGCCATTCCCAAAGATGTTTGATATGTATTATTGTAAGAAAACTCTACCAGAGGTAGGTACTCTTCCAATTTCTTCTGTTGGTCCATGCAGTACATGCGAAGTAGGTCTTCCATAATCTGATTTGTCCTTTCTGTCTGACCGTCGGTTTCAGGATGGTATGCAGTGCTAAAATTTAGTTGAGTTCCCAGAGCTAACTGAAGAGTTGTCCAAAACCTTGAAGTGAACCTAGCATCTCTATCTGATATGATTTTCTCTGGTATTCCATGCAACCTAAATATTTCCTTAACAAAACACCTAGCCAAGGTAGGTGCATCATCTGTCAGGTTCCCTAGTATAAAGTGTGCCACCTTAGTGAGTTTGTCAATTACCACCATTATTGTATCATGTCTAGAAGGTGACCGGGGTAACCCTTGCACAAAATCCATGCTAATAACTTGCCACTTGTGTTGAGGTACATCATGTAATTGTAACAATCCAGCTGGATGTCTATGTTCTACCTTTACTCTTTGACACTCCAAAGATTTAGCCACATACTTGACTATGTCATTCTTCATCCCTTGCCAAATGTATAACTTCTTTAGATCTGCATAAAGTTTGTTAACTCCCAGGTGCCCTGAATAAGGGGCATTGTGAGCCTCTGACAAGACTACTTCCCTTAAGTCTCCTAAATTAGGAATATATATTCTATTATTGTATCTGAGCAATCCATCCTCATCCAATGTATATCCTTCAACCTTAGGATCAGTTGGATCATGTTGTAAAGTCAATTTGACTTGCTCATACCATGGGTCATGTTCCTGCTCATCCATTACTTGTCTTTTGAAAGAAGTTTTGAATGTTGCTATAGTCATCAAATGTCTCCTCCTACTTAAAGCATCTGCCACTCTATTTTCCTTCCCCTTAATATATTCAATTTCAAAATCACATTCACTTAGAAACTCTAACCACCTTCTTTGTCTAGCATTTAAGTGGGGTTAGGTAAAGATGTACTTTAGTCCTTGGTTATCTGTCTTTAACTCAAAGGGCTTCCCTAGCAAGAAGTGTCTCCATTTCTATAGGGCATGCACAATCACTGCTAACTCTAAGTCATGGGGTGCATAATTAACTTCATGAGTCTTTATCTTTCTGGATTCGTAAGCTACTACCCCTTCATCTTGGACAAGTACTCCTCCTAAACCTTCAATAGAAGCATCAGTTACGACTGTGAAGTGTCCATTCGGATCTGGTACTTTTAGAATGGGTGCTAAAGTTAGTTCTCCCTTCAAGATTTGGAATGCCTTATCACTTTGTTCTGTCCACACAAACCTTTTACCCTTCCTTTGTAATGAGGTGATGGGGTTTTCTATATTAGAGAATCCTTCCACAAACCTCCTATAGTAACCTGCTAGCCCCATAAAGCTTCTTACCTCTGAAACATTTTTAGGGATCATCCATTCTACTATTGCCTTTATCTTATCTGGATCAACTGCTATTCCTTCCTTTGATATTATATGCCCAAGGTAGTGAATCTTTTCCTTGAAGAAGGCACATTTTGACAATTTGCCATATAACTTATGTTCTCTCAACCTTTGCAAAATAATTTGTAGGTGTACTAAATGTTCCTCCTCATTCCTAGAGTAAATCAATATGTCATCCAGAAATACCAAAACAAATTTATCCAAGTAGTCATGGAGTACACTATTCATTAGGTTCATAAATGCAGTTGGGGCGTTGGTTACACCAAAAGGAACTACTATGAAATCATAATGCCCATATCTAGTCCTGAAAGCTATCTTCGGAATGTCTTCCTCCTTAATTCTGAGTTGATGGTACCCTGACCAGAGGTCTATCTTTGAGAAAATTGTTGCTCCTTTCATTTGGTCAAAAAGATCCTCTATGCGAGGTAAGGGATACCTATTCTTTATTGTGACCTTGTTCAACATCCTATAGTCGATGCATAGTCTTAAGGTTCCATCCTTCTTCTTAACAAACAAGACTAGCGCTCCCCATGGTGATACACTTGGCCTTATTAATCCCTTAGCTAAGAGTTCCTCTAATTTCATCTTGAGTTCTTGCAATTCAGTTGTGTTCATTCGGTAAGGTGCCCTTGATACTGGTTCAGCTCCTGGTAGTACTTCAATAGAAAAGTCAAACTTCCTTTTAGGGGGCAAGCCGGGTAATTCTTCTAGAAAAACATCCTTGAATTCTTTTAAGAAAGGGGTATTTTCAAAGGTTGGTGTATTTTCCTCTTTTCCTTCATCAATTTCAACCATATAGATTTGGCCTCCTCTTCTTCTTTCCTTCTTTAATTGCATGGCTGATATGGTTTCTATATTAATGGGATTAAACTTTCCTTGGATTTTGACCCTTCTTCCTCCATCGTCCAAACATTCAACAACTTTATTATAGCAATCTACATTAGCTTGATAGTCTGTTAACCAACTCATTCCAATAACTACATCATATAATCCTAGGGGTGCCACATAGAGATCTACCCTTGTTTCAAACTCAGGAAATTGTACCCTTGCCCTCAGCAAACACTTAGTTACTTCCCTAGTTGCCTTATCCCCATATTGAACCATCCATGATGACTCCATTTGATTAAATTTTAATGCATATTTGCTTACTAATTCAGGTGAGATGAAACATTCAGATGACCCAATGTCAATTAGAATTGAAATTGGTTGTTCAAATAGTGTACTTGTAGTTTCCACGGGAACATTCTGGTATCTTCCTCTTCGGCTCCTAACTGCTGCATGAATCCTTTGTTGGGGCCCTTGTTGGGGTTGATTGGCCCTAATCTGTCCTTGCATCCTGGGACACTCTCTAGCAAAATGGTTTCCCCCACACATGAAGCATCCACCTAGAGGACCCCTCCTACTTTGATTCCTAGGGGAATCATTCCTTGTTTCATTGGCCCTGGGTGGATAAGTTATCCTATTCTACTGGTCATTCCTGTTATAGTTGCCTCTGTTATTATTTCCCCGGTTATTATTATTATTTCCATTCCTCTGATATTGATTAGGAGGTGGCCTTCTTTCGGAAGAATTAAAACCTTTGACCTTTGTTGAAGTTAGTGTTCCCATTGAATTCTTGCTTCCTTTTAAATGAGTGGTTCCCATTATAGTTCCGCCCTGCTAGTGTTTGAATCTTCCTCTCTTTCCTTAGGGACTTTTCAAGTACTTCGTTCACGTTATTGGGTCCATGCATGTCAACCTCTGCCCCTATGTTGGTATTTAGCCCCAAAATGAACTTCCTTGCTTGGCCTTCTTCATCTTTCTGGTACATAGGTACATATTTAAGCAACTTGGCAAACTTATCCCAATATTGTTGAACGGATAGGGGCCCTTGACGTAGATTATGGAATTATGTCACCTTCTCATCAAAGAACAATTGAGGGAGCCACCTCTCTCAGAAGTGGTGAACAAATTGATCCCATGTGACCGTTTCCCTGCTATACCCATTTTGTTCCTTGGTGTTGGTCCACCAACTAGCTGCCTCCCCTATGAGTTGATAGGAACCCCATAAGGCTTTGGTTGTTTCGCTAAAATCTCTTAGTTCAAAATACTTTTCCATTTCATTTAACGAATTCTCAACTCCTTCACCAATTTGCCTCCCATCGAACTTAGGAGGGGTGATTTTCTTTAGATCCTTGGAGAGTTCCAATATGTTATTTTATTTTCTATTACTCATCATATTCCCTTGATTGCTACCAGGGTTTCCATTTTCAGTACCACTTCAATTTTCAAAGTCATTCTGCCTTGCCCTAAGGTCCTACATTGATTGTTCCAAGAAGTTGATCTTATCTCTTTGCTCAGTTAGAAGGTTGATTATAGCCTCGACCACATCTTCATTATTTCCTAGGTTATGTTGATCCCCTTCATGGTCTTCCTCATGGTTTTCTTCATGGTTTTCCTCATGGTTTTCTTCCCTTTGACTCCTAGTGGTAGTACGTCTTCCATTATCCCTTCCTCTTCTTCTTCCTCTTCCTCTTCCTCTTCCTCTAGCCATTCTAGGTTTTTACCTGAAAGTTAAATTATGTAGTTAGTTCTTGATTTAAGATTTTAAAATTTAATTTCTATCATTGCAAAACATTCCCTTAGTTGTGTAAATTAAAGTGAGCACAAGGCCTAGAGTTGAACCTTTGCTCTGATACCACATGTAATAACCCACCCATAATTAACACAACAAAATTGACCATTCTCTTTTTTTTGTTTAATCATTTATGTTTGATTCAATCGCATACTCTGGGCATCCATCCATTTGGATTAGGCATTCATCCATCCGGGATGAGCATCTAACCATACGGGTTAGGCATTTGTCCATACAGGACATAAGATTTCATCTATCCAATACGGGATAGGCATCTACCCATACGGGGTAGGCATCTATCCACTCGGGATAGGAGGTGCTCTGGCCAGAGACTTAGACTCATCGGGACCATTCGAGTCCTGAGCCACTCACTAAGTACTACACTCTTCTAACAGAAGTGCACCGAGGTCGCCATCCTTAGGAGTAATTAAATAACATAATACAAGCTTGAATTCTGCCTCAGAATTTGGCTTAAAGCCTCGGGAAGTCAAGGGAATCCATACGGGATTCCTTTCGAGTATGCACTGAATTACTTTTTCCATTTTAATTACCTTTCAAATTATGATTCTATTCAATCCTTCTATACCAAGCCTAGACCCCACCCACGAACGCCCGAGTATGAGGGACAACTCCGTCCCAAGACTGCCTACATACCCGCTTCGGCACAGGATCAAGGCGTAAGGTATGTAGTTCTATTTTCTACTTTATGGTTTGATGTAAACTGATTAGTGGGTACGCAACCCTTTCTAGGGTCAATGTCCCAGATAGTTTCTTTGTGGTTGCTACCCATGATGGTAGCGCTTAAGCAAGGGCTCAAGATGGCCTATTGCTTGTGGCCTAAAACAACTAGATCCTAATTCTTAACATAAGCATCACCCTTGACCAATTGTCAATCAACAACAATTCTTCGAGATTAAATCAATTTTATAAAAGCATTTCACTCATCATCCCTATAGGGGTTTACTATAGTTTAACTCAGCGAATGAAAGATCATTTTAGAATTATCTTATTAAATTATCGATCCAAGGGGGATTACCCGCCCCTTGGATTTTAACTTCCAAGTGTCCCTTATTACTCCCCGACAATTTATAGGGATGATTCCACATATGTCGTTGATGTAGCTTTATTAGGCATTAAGTGCAGTAGTTCAACACGACGGCATTACCCATAAGCGTGACCCAGAGGCACTGTATATACCGAACGCTACTAGGTTTTGATTTTCCAACTTCCTTTATTTAATTTTCTAACTTATGATAAACATCATGCTTGAAAAATAATTATGAATTGAACACGTATAATTAGACATTGCAAAGCTCAATTAATTGAAATAACTACTTGATGAATTACATGGAATAAAAACCATAACTAACATTATTTATTATTCAAAACTTGAAATATAACTTTGCATAATAATATTTAAACGTGAAACTTGCATGGAGATGGAAACGCCAATAAATGTAATCAATGTAAAACAATTTGCATGAGGCGAAGGTAGGGTAAGTTACATGCAAGAATATCGTTTATAAAGCCACTAATCCCAAAATAGAATTTAGCTTCAAGTCATTTAATATGGATTAATTACTAAGTGGATCTTAAGAGGATCTAAGTATAATTTAATTTACAATTTATAAATTTGTTAAAACTAGTTATAAATATAAAAATTACAAAAATTTATTAAACTAAAATTTATATATATAAAAAGAAAGAATTTAAATAAACTAAAATTTTATACATATATAAAAAGAAGAATTTTTTAAAATTAACATTGCCTTGGATTTAATGTTTGATTGGCATTAACAAAGGCCAAGTGGGAGTGGGACCCCACGGGTCCCCTCCACTACCCTACGGCCATTGCCGCAGCAGTGACTGTGGGCTAGTGGGGGGTACCGTTACGGTACCACTCCCCTGCGGAGTATTAACTCTGTTACCCACCTGCAAGTCGATACGTACGGAGTACTATATCATGCTAGAATAAAAATTAATTACTTCGCATAAATTTATTAATACCTTATGCATATATATATATATATATATATATATATATATATAGTTTCATTCCAGAATATTAATTTGTATAAAAGGAGAATACATAAACAGGTAAGTGTATATAAGAAAATATTAATGTAAGAGTGAGAATAACAATTCAATTCCAAGGATGAAAGTGTAACAGAGAATAATTTGCTCCAAATTATCAAGAAGTAGGCAGATGTTTATACAAAGCTCACACAGGGGGATTGAGAGTTTATTTCCAGTATTCACAGGGAGATTGTTTATTTCCAGTATTCATAGGAAGATTGTTTATTCAACTAATATTCACAGAGAGATCTTGTTCAACTCACAGGGAGATTTATTTAACTAATAATCATAGAGAGATTTGTTTAACTAAAAATCACAGAGAGATTTATTTAAAAAATAATCACAGAGAGATTTAAAATAATCACAGAGAGATTTAAAATAATCACGGAGAGATTTAAAATAATCATAGAGAGAGATTTGAAATAATCACAGAGAGATTAAAGAATGAGATTCAAATTTCCATTCGAAGAACCAGAGAAATGAATTAGAGGGAAGAAATAAAGATTTAAATCACACAGGGAAGAATATTAATCTCAGAAAAAAAGATTTTAAACAAATAAAGGAATATGATTTTTATTTTTTGCTAAAATCTTTAGAAAAAAAAAAGCAAGATCATGTGCATATTTTCTTAAGGGAAATAAAATAAATAAATAAACTATCTTTTACATGCACTATATGAAAGCATTATCATTATTATTTATCCCTAAATAAAAGATTTACAATCTAATATAAAAAAAAATTCTTTATATAAAGGAAGATCTATAACTATATTTTTGATATTATGAATTCCTCATAAGTGAATGTGAAATAACAAGGAGAGAACCTGGTTTATCGAGCTTGATGTTGAATCCACCAGCTATCCTTATGATCCTTTCTTGCAACTTGAGAGAAATCCTTCAAACAACAACTTAAAATTCCTACAATGAAAATGAGACTACCAAAGAAGATCTACTTCTCAAACTTGGGAAATTTCCTTCAAAACATAATCAACTCCCTTTTTTGAAACTTGCATACAATTTTATAAGAAAATTCCCTCCATTCCACTATCTAGAAAATTTAATTAAAAAGGAGATTCTTTTCCAATATTGGACTCATGCAAATTGATTAAACTTAGTGGGGGAGTTACATGCAAGGTGGTGGAGATTCCTCTAGAAGCTTCTTATTCTTCCTACAACATGTGCCATAATTGGGAGTGGAAAATAAATAAATAAAAATAATGTATATTCTCCAAGTGTGTGTGTGTGTGTATTATTATTTTCATTCTTTTTATAACATTTATTCAATCATTTAAATAGCTTATCCAAAAATATAATAGAATTGTATTTAAATCAAAAGGTGATAAAGGAGGGTTGTGACATGCGCGATGGATTCATTGAAGAGCCTGCAGGTGGAAAATACAGTTAATAGGATTGCATGCAAAAGGTAGAAGCAAATATATGAGTTTCGGTAACTATTAGACTAAATGCCTCCAAGAGACATCTTGCAGAATTAAATGAAATGACCGCAAAATGAGCAAGGCTCTATAACTCCAAGGAAGTGTGAGTGACATGGAGGATGTGATATGATGGCCAAATTTATCAAAGAGAATTCATAAATATGCAAGGTGACCATGAAGGATATCTAGCTGATGCAGTTGGAATGTGTGTCTTTGGAGGGCAAATGACTGCTTTATTTTGATGAGCAATGCACTAATGTATGGACATGTTGTGATCTCAAATGGTTAAATAGTGAGATGATGACAACTTTTGATGATGACAACTTCAGATGAAGTGGATGAAGATGGAGAAATGCCTCAACATAACTCATGGCTTGGTTCTTCATCGATATTACAAGTTTGAACTTGTATTTTTGTAAAAGTGACATGTTACTCATTGTAACTAAAGGTTAGAAAGTGGACCTTATTCACGCAAAAGTGAAGTAGTTTCTAACTAATCTCTTTTTGCATTAAAATAAGTTATTAACCTACCCAAAGTTAGTTACTAAATTGGTTATCCTACAAGCCTATAAATACAAGGCTTTTGGTACTGTTGAGAAAAAATTTTGACAGAGGGGAAACTCTGCAGAAATTGTTAGAGAATTTTGTAATGAATTTTGATTTTACACTATGTGCAAAGAGCTTTATGAGATTGTATAATCTCACAAAGACAATAAAGAATGCTTTCAAGTTTGTATGTTTTTGATGTTCTCCTAAGTTGTCATTACTGATTTTTCGTATGTTAAATTAGTAATTTCTTTTTGTGCTTATGTGAATTATCCATAATATATGCAATCGATGTAATGAAACACAATCACTTCCTGGTATCTTGAGTTAGATGTGTCAAGATAACTTCTCTTTCTGTATGTCAAAGATTTGTTATCTTTATTTCTTCATCATTGCATATCAACACTTATTTTTTGCTCAAACCCCCTTTGTAATCATTATCAGTTGTGGATCTCAGTTGGTGTTCATATGTCTATCATTGGGGTTCCTGTTAGTCATATTTTTCTCTAGTTTTGTGTTCCCTCTTTTATGTACTTTCAGGTTAAAAGTACACAAAAATCCTAAATACCCCATCATACAAGGGAGTTGCCCCTCTCAAACGCAGAGGAAGATTGTGGTTTTATTCCAATCTCTCCAACTGTTGGAACGTTTGTCACTGCTCATCAAGCAAACAAGGTCAGTTCCAGATAAACAACTGCAGTGACAAATCTGTTTACCAACACACTGTATAAACTCACAATTTCCTTCCTACCTCATTTTTACTATACCAATCCCTTGAGCTCTTGAGTGAAGGCATCTTTTAGCCATTTGTGTGCCTTTGTTATCAAAGAAAGGCCAAGTGTGAGCATGAAATCACAAAACTCATTTTGGTCAAGAAATTTGTTGCCATTGAGATCAGTTACTTCACCATCACTCTTATTTGATCATCTCTCATTTCTTCCATCTTGAAACAAATTTGCATTCTTTTCCAATATTTGCAAAGTTAATGCACCTTTCTTTACATCTGCCAGAAGACAAAATACATTGTAGAGCTCTCGCATAAATTCCTCTTCCCCCAATTTATTTGCCATCGTAGGAAAATTCCTCAAATCCCATTATGTCTTCCACTCTCTTCACCATTTTTTCCAAATACAACTTGGTCTTTTCTTCTACCTACAAACAAATGTGGAAGCCTTAAATAGGATTGAAGGCTAATTTGTGTGGCTCAGGGTATAAAAGCTACCTCTATTTCCATACCTCTTTCCATGAAAATGCTCTGTCGTTAGTTTTCATCTGGAAGTTGGATATTTTGCCACTTGGACTGAAAAGAAATATTGACGATATAAATCACCACATAAAAATCAATGGATGTGACTAGTCCAAATTTGATTCCTAGACACGCTTCACTTTTTCCCAGCCCACAACAAGAAGTGCCTTCATATATATTTTGGTCGTGGTTGATTGCACTATATATAATTCATGTGTGAATTTTAATATGTTTATATGTAGACCATTGGATGTAATTAAACTTCTAAATTTTCTACTATGCAACCAAACTTACCACTAACTCAATACACTTACAAAGGACACTCTTAGCAAAATACAACTCCTTCAGAGAATTGAAGTTATTGTATGAAGCATAGTGCTCTAACCATCCTTGTTTCATTTGATCTAACCATCACAATCACCTCAAATTAAAAGGTCAATTAGGACATTGTTTAGCATCATTGCCTATAGATTGGCTTAAACTATTATTGGTTCAACTTATTTCAAAACAAACAAAGACAAAGGACCATTCAATCATGCTTTCCTTACCATGTATTTTGTTTTACATTTTGCATTATTTTCTTCAATGATGTTTTATAAAATTTATATAGATATCCTTCATCCAAAATCATGACATTGCATTATAGGAAACAACTTAGTTGAATGTTTTCTTATTTAACTTGGATGTGGGATAGCCATTAAACATAGAAATGACTAAATATAAAAATCATATACTTTGTTGACAATGAAAGAAAATTGTACCATTAGAGCTTGCCATCAAACCAATAGCACCCTCTGACACATACTTCCTAACTAAAAATATTGTAGGATATTGAGGGGCCCAAAAATTAAGACCCAATAAGAAGTTGTAGTCCATTATTCTCTATTACTCCAAGAACTCATAGGACTTCACATTGTATGTTCTACAACAAAAGGCATATTTGATCAATAATGTCTATCCGATGGTTCTATGGATAGATAGTGGTATTCTTGTAAACAATTGTATCAAAATTGCAGTGGTATAATGAGATCAATTTAAATTTAAAGGGTCTTTGCCTTACTCCTCAGTACTCACTATTCCTCCACTATTTTTGGAAATCAAAGTTTGCTTCAATAATAACAACAAGCTCCCCACCTTTTCTCTTTAGTTTATTTTGTTTTGAATTATTTCTCTTATACTTTCTCTTAATAATCTTTTTTCCTAGATCGTGCTATGAAACAACCTCACAAGCATAAATACATCATTCATTGTATTTCACAGTCAAACGATTCATTTATAAGTTTAAATTGATCTTCCATGCAAGACCTAGAATGTCAAGATTCTTTTCTTTTTTAAACACTTTACTCAATATGTGTAATTTTTTCACAAATTTCATTTATCCATCACAATACTAATAAAATAAATTATTATACTCCTATATAATTGGCAAATAATTAGAAAATCGCAAACAACAATTTGTATGTAGCCACAAAAATAAGGTACAAACAACATATTCACCTTGAGAAAATACATTAGAAAGAAGGTAAGCAACAATTTCTATCTCAACCAACATGGATTTTGTGTTTTATGCCATATGTAGCCAATTATCTCTTTGACTTGCTTTCCATCATATGTAGTCAATTATCTCTTTAGCTTGCTTCCATAACAATACACAATAGAGAAGCAGTCATTGAGAATGCATCTTTTACGGACCCATAATATAATGGACTTATCATAGCTAGTCTCTACAATTATTACAAAATCAAAATAGGTTTGTATCATCACATCTAATTTAGCCCATAATCAACCTTAACCTTTTACTTAGAAAAAATCACTATTTTTCATTGACACCAAAACGATCACTTAGAAGATTTTGACAGACAACTCAAACTCTTTGCTTTATAGACCAAATTTCAAGGAGATTCTCTATTCATCCATCCCTCTCCCTCTCTCTCCCCCTCTTCTTAAGCCTCTATATCTATATGTCATCGTCTCTCCATCTTTATCTCCTCATAATTTTTACGTATCTTTCTCTCGTTGTCTTTGCCCTTTTATATCTCTCTACTAATTGAATTCATGTGCACCACAAATTTATGCAACCAATTTTTTTCCTAATTCACATTTCTATACGTGTTCGATGTACTCATTGCACACCAAGGTGCGATTGCTAGTCATAGTTATTAAGTCGATAGGCATAACTTTATAATGCCTATGAGATTTCTTATATGTGTAAGAAAAACAAATAGCAAGTCTAATGCAAACACATTTTTCTTTTTTGAATATTTGAAAGTATTTAAAGAAAAACATGTAGTGCAAAAGCATTGTTTTTAAATATGGTTGATTTTTTTATTATTATTTTTCTAATTGTTTAGAAGGCAAAACTTTATTTTATTTTTATGGTATTTGTTGTGCATGTGATCTTTACCTTGATTTTTTTTTAAATAGAGCAAATGGCTATGTTTATAAAGGTTACTTTCTTTGCTTTAGTTTTATTTTTAAAATTTGATATCTATTGATGTATTTTACATAGACATTTAAAAATATAGGTATGTTGGTAAAATATATTAGTTATTTCAAAGGGATTTAGATTTACACTATTAAAATAATAAAATAAAAATTAAATTAAAGCACATCGCTATCTTCTCTACTTGTAGAGATTTTATTTTTTAAAATTTAAACAAAATATTAAATTACTTCATTACAAGTATTACCATGATTTTGATTTTTTGAAATTTATTAACTTCAAAATATAAATAACTATCCGACCCTTAAAACTTGTGAAACAATCAAAGTTGAATTATCAAACATCGTAGATAGGGAAATTTTTGCCTTTCATTAGACTATGGTCATAGGCAAAGTTCTTGGTAAGAATACAAGTAGGGTAGAAATTAGACAATAGATTAATAAGAATTGGCCAAAGGCCAAAGAAACTTATTTTATATAGAGACAATTCTTCATAACTAAATTTAAAAATCAATATGATCGCAATTTGGTTTTGAGTAGCAGGCCCTGGGATTTCAATGAATCCTTTCTTTTTTCATAATTGTGGATGCTAAATTTCAATCCTATTTCCATGGACCCTTCTAAAAAATCATATTGAGTTAGCTTATATAATTTTCCTTTTGGATATTATTGTGAAGATAGTCTATAGAGAATAGGTGATTTTGTTGGTCGGACCCTGAAAGTAGATATGGGGGAAGAGGACATGATTCTCTTTGCAAGAATTAAGTTAATTTCAGTTATAAAAATCTCCAAAATTCTAAAACTGGAGACTTCTACCAACATTTGGACCCAAAGGATTGAAATTGAAGAAGAGTTCTTTTGTTTAAATTGTAGGGGGAGGAGCCATTATGAAAAAAATGTAAAACCAATACTCAAAATAAGTGGCTCCCCAAACAAAAGAAGAGAAAATACAGGACAATGGCCTTGAGGAGGCAGAAGTTCCCAAAGCCTCAATTGGGAATGAATCTATAAATGTTGACCCAATAAATCTGATCCCTGAGGAAGAAAATGTGGAAGAGACACTGTTGGAAAATAATGAATAAAAAAAATCTAACGTCTTTTTTGATTCTTCCAAGTTATGAAATATAGAGGTTGAGGATAAAACGGATATCACAGAAACAAGAACCATTAGCTAGATGACAATAAATGTCCAAACAAAGAGTCCTCCAAAAGTCAGGACAGTCAAAAAATCAAATAGTAAGTGATACAATGAAAATGACTATTAGTGGAAAATCAATATGAGTTCATCTAAATAACATGCTCAACTGTAAACATAATGAAATCAAACCCTTTCAAAACACATCAAGAAAGATTAGTAAAGAAGAAGCAAGTTAGGAACAATAAACAAACATGAATATTACTTTCCTCATGATGCTCACATGATTTAGCTCTTACTTGTCTTCCTTCTCTCCAATATTCTTCTGCTATGTAAAGTATGCCCTCAACTTGAGCACTATCACAAAAAGATGTCAAATGGAGGATGGGAGATGGTTGATTATGTGAAGTTTTGAATGAGGATGTAAATGAAGTATTAGATGTCAAATAGCTATTCCAACTAGTGGAAGAGCTAAAACATAATACAAATCCTTCCTACAAAAACATTCAAATTCTAAGAAAAGTAACAATGCCTATGGGTAATTCTTGTGACCCCTAACAATGAAGGAATGAGCTCTATTTATAGGGAAAATGGGCAAATGAAGGGTTGAGATTGAATTGATTGAGGAAGGGTTAGGATTGATTGAGGAAGTGTTGATCCTCAATCCATGTGATTTCCTTCAAGCCAATCACATGTTGACAAGTGTCAACAAGGGAAGGATTGAGAGGAGAGGAGGACAAAGCGTTAAATGCTTGAATACTTGACAAAAGCCATTAAAGGCTTAAGAGGACTTTGAGGGAAGCCATTGAAGGTTTAAGAAGACTCTAGAAGGAAGTCATTAAAAACTTGAAGACTTTGAAGGAATCCATTAAAGGCTTAAGAAGACTCTAGAAGGAATCCATTAAAGGATTGAAGACTTTGAAGGAAGCCATTAAAGGTTTGAGTTGATGGGTTTTTGGTTAATTTTTGGTTTAGGAATGTGCAAATGATTAAAGGGTGATTAGGATAATGATAGAGCGTTTAGAAATGATTAGGAGGAGAGTTAACTTACAACTTGTATTTTCTAGAAGATGTAAGTGGGTGAGAGATTTTAGGAATTTAAATAAATATTAATTTATTTAAATGTAAGAGATCAGATTTAAATAAATGTTAATTTATTTGAATGTGGGAGGGAATAAGATGAATTAATTAAACAAATGTGTCTTATTTTTTTAATTAATAGTTAAATTATGGTTAAATAATCAAATAAATATCAAATATCTATTTAATTAAGTAGACAAAAATGGGTGTCTACATTTGTCCCTCTTTGAGACAGTGCGGTTTATCGCATCGTATCAAAGAAAAACAAGTAAGAATGGTACATGTCCCATCATGTGATAGGTTGGTGGTTAGGTATGCCCCCTCAAGAGATGGGATGAAATTTCAAAATTTTGTGCAATCTCTCAAAAAAATTTAAGAAAAATAGGCACGGTAGAATGGAGGTTTATGGATGAGCTGGGGGTGAATGGCAAGCAGCAGAAGAGAATGGTAAGTTGGTGAGTACCCTTAGGTCATGTAGGAGATATTGTACAAATGCAGTATTTTGTGGTAGATCAGCTTGATGATGTTCAATTGATCAATATAGTCTTGGCACAATGGTTTGGACAATTTGGTGCAAGTAGTTGAATTGCCCCAGTTTTAGTCAAAGCGTGACAGTTGATGATAGTTTTCACTTAGACAGGATAAAGTATGAATAAGTGAGTCAAGCTGAGCTATTGAGACTTAGACAATTGATGTAATTGCCCAGTGAAGTCAATGTATCTGAGTCAAATTACTTGTTGAGACTTAGACAATTGATGTAATTGTCTGTTTTGATTGTGTTTGATTGGTTGACCAATTAACAGTTGGGTTTAAATGAAAAATAGAGTAACTTGTTGTTCTTATAGGATGACCTAGATGACATAGGCTATGTAGCCCTTCTTGTTAGAGATAGACTACAATGTACTTGGCTCAACCAGTTTATGGTACACAATAGAGGGGATGCAGTGATGACCTAGAGAGGGAGGGTGAGGGGGGGAAGTCAATTTTAGATAGACAGTATGGAGGACCTAGTACCCATTCCTATGGAAGAGGATCAAATAGAGTATCAATTGTCATGATTATGTATGAATGATATGCAGTGATATGATTTATGGATGGATGGAATGCAACAAAATGCAATGGTAGGATATGTTGATATGTTCATATAAAATGAAATGGATGGATCTTGTGCTTTTCATAGTTCTTCTTTCATCATTGAGCTTATTTGGTACTAATCTTGACTAAGGTATCAGACAAGGAATATCCCCTCTGTTTTGGTGCATATACTTATGGTCGAGGTATACATTATAATCAATAAGCCATAGTAATCCATGACTTTATATTTTTGCATAAGATCTCGTAGCTTAGTGAAATTCCCATGTAGAAGCCATTAGTATTTGCCCCAGAACTTCATTAGAACCATCCACATACAAAAAACCAAGAAAAGATACCAGGAACCATCTTGGCCATTCCAATCACTTACAAATATCCTTGAGTAGCATAAGAACATGATATAAATCAATAAAAGACAATACTATCAACGGTCAAACAACCAAAGAATATTTTTGCCAAAAGATGTGTCATTGTGTCTTGTTTTAAGGAAGGATGTGTCCTTTTTAACACGTTTGTTTTGTGTCATCATGGCTCAATTTGTTGTCACGTTTGATTTAATGTTTGTGTGAACAAGAATCAGTTTATTGCAATGTTTTCAACTCTTTTTTATGATGTTTTTCGGTATTTTATTGTTTTTTGATGTTTTGTTTTTTTAGTTTTTTCATTGTTTTGGTTTATTTCTGGATATTTTTGGAATGTTTTTGGATTATTTATAGTAAAGTAGTTTTGCGATATTCAGGATCCACTCCCATCGTCATGTCAAGGAAAGTTGCCCCCGATTAGGTGTATCTACTAAATGCGATGGTGGGATTTTAGGACAAAGATTAAAGATAGATCAATATCAAGTCATGTTAAGTGTGAAACGTTGTGGGTGGATGAAAGGATTTGATGAATGAATCTGAAAGATGGTAGATCAAATTCTTTACGCATGGCACCCATTTGTTAGGTTTTCACTATCCTACTTATCCAAGGTGCCACCTGACTGGTTTTCACCATTTGGACAAATGATTTCTTTACTATTTTCTTGTTTTTTCAAAAAAAAAATTGTACTTATTTTTTAGAACTTTTTCTGAATGTTTTTGATATTTTTAAAATATGTGTGAGCTTGATGTTTTGAACAGCTATGTATGGAAATTATTGAGATGCGTGCTATTTATTGGATCTAATAATAGTTCACCCTCTGAAGTTTAATTCAAATTTTATTGGATCTAATAGTAATGACATAGGGACCTAGCCAATTTGATTCAAATTTTCCTCTATGTTCCCTGTTTGGTTTGTGAGGAGTTTCTCTGAGGACAAGATCACCAACTTCAAATGTTATATGCTTGAATATGTGATTGTAGCTTATGCTCATGAGTTTCTGATATGCTTTAAGGTGGTTGGAGGCAACTTGCCACTTCTGATCTAACAATTCCAAGTCTTGAAGACATGAGACCTAGTATTCCTCATTATTGATTAGATTTTGCAGTGATACTCACAGGGATGGTAACTCAGCCTCAATAGGTAAGATAACTTCTACTCCATAAACAAGTAAATATGGTGTTGCGTCTGTAGGGGTTTGAATGCTAGTTCAGTACGCCCATAGTGCAAGGTTCAGATGAATGTGCCAATCACGACCATCATTGACTGTTTTCTTTATTATTCTTAGGATATTCTTGTTTGGAGCTTCTACTTGACCATTACCTTCTAGATAGTATGGGGTGGAGAATCGGTGTTGGATATGAAATTTTTCACAAATTTTTCACAAATTTCATGAACATCTTGGTTTTTGAATGGAATACCATTGTGACAATGGACATGGGAACACCGTATTGACATATGATGTAATTTAGGATAAAGGATGTGATTTTATTGTCAGTGACTTGTGTTAATGGAACAACTTTTGTCCATTTTGTGAAGTACTCGGTGGAAGTGACAATGAATTTATGGCCACGTGATGATGATGGATGTATCTTGCCCATAAGGTTGAGTACCCATTGGTAGAAATGCCATGGTGGTGCAATAGGTTTTAGTTCTTGTGTTGGTGCATGTATCAGGTTTCCATGAACTTGGCATTTCTTGCATTTTCTAATAAAATAGTAAGAGTCTTTCTCCATTATAGGCTAGTAGTATCTCATTCTCATGATCCTTTTAGTCAAAGAAGTGCTGCTAGAATGAGCTCCACAAATTCCTTCATGTAACTCTTGTAAAGTTGTCGTCGCCTCTCTTTTCTCTAAAAATCGTAGGAGAGTACCATCAAGACCTTATCCGTATAGGGTATCGACAATTATTATGTATCAAGATGATTGGTGTATGAAGGTTTTACATTGGTTATTTGATAGGTTTGGTGGAATGATTTGATCATGAAGGTAAGTATATAAAACACTATACCAAGGGAAGTTGGGACCAACAATTTGACATACCATTTTAGATTTTGGGATATCATAAGCAGGGATCCATAGTTGTTCTACTAAAGAACTCGCGGTGTGAAGAATTTTGTGGTAGATCTAGGAGAGAGGCTATAATATTCATTGTATAGGTAGCTCTGTTTTGTTCCCATAGGGTTTGCTCAAAAGTGATAGTTAGCCAGTATGACCAAGGCTTCATATTATGCTATGATTTTTGTACATGGAAATGTTAGCCGGTATGACTTTGGGATGTTGTCACCTTGAAGAGTGATGAAGAGAATACCTACTCATGAACCATGTTGGGTGTATGATCCATTAAAGTAGAGCTTCCATTGTTGTGTAGGTGTTATTGTGAATATTGATTCATCAGAAAAGGTTGATACGAGTGGATGGTTACCCTCCATGGGAGCCTTTGCCAATTGATGTGTTATTGCCTACCCTTTGATTGCCTTGTGGTCCACATAATATCAAATTCATTGAGGATCGTGACCTTCTTTTCCAATTGACCAGTTAGAGTTGATTTACTTAATAAATATTTCAAGGATCAATCTTTGCAATGATCCTTTCTTTATGTGTCAATATATAGTGTCTTAGCTTGAGTGAGGCCAAGACCACAACAAGGCACACTTGCTCAATAGGGGTATAATTGAGCTCATATCCTACTAATATTCTAGAGATATAGTAGACTATGCATTCCTTTCCTTCTGAATCATGTTGTGCCATTAGTACCCCTAAGGCAGTAGCAGTAGTTGATATATATAATAATAAGGGCCTATATGGAGTTGGTGGTATTAGTAGAGGTGGTGGTCCATTACATAGCCTTTCAACTACTAAAACACTCGTTGGCATTTTTCATCTCATTTAAACTGAATGTTTTATTGTAGTAGATGTGTGAATGGATGACATTTATCAGACAATTGAGTGATGAATCGACGAATGGATTGTAATCTCCCTTGCAATATTCTTAACTAGATAATGTTCTTCGGAGGTGGCATTTCAAGGATTGCCTTAACCTTTGTAGGATCAACTTCAATTCCTTTATCTCAGACAATATATCCTAGGATTTTCCCAAAGGTTACTCCAAAGACACATTTATTTGGGTCTAAACAGACCTTGTATTGTTCTAGCCTTGAGAAGATCTTGTCCAGGACCACCAAGCAATTATCTCTTGTTAAGGATTTTGCTAGGAGGTCATCCACATAGTCTTCCATTAAAGTATGCATCATTTCATGAAATATGGTGGTCATAGCATGCTAATATGTAGCTCCAACATTCTTTAGGGTGAATGGCATCATGTTCCAACAATAAGTGCCCCATGGACAAGTGAAAGTTTTTTTGTGCTAATCCTTGGGTGCTATCTTGATTTGGTTATACCCGAAAAATCCATCCATGAGTGAGAGAATTTCATGTCCGACAGTCATATCCACAAACATGTTGATGTTAGGAAGGGGGAATTAATTCTTTTTTTAAGTCCCTGAAATCTGTACAAATGTGGATGCCCCCAGTTGGTTTTGCTAAGTTGGTATAATATTAGATATCCATTCTGCATAGTCAATTGGTCTGATGAAACCAACGTCTAACAACTTTTTGAGTTCAACATTTACTAAGAGTGCAATCTGAGGATGCATTTTCCTTAGCTTTTGTTTTATTGGTTTGGCTCCTTCTGCTATTGTCAAGTGATGCATCATTAGATCTGGATCTAATCCTAGCATGTCTTCGTACAACTATGCAAATTTGATCTGTCCTTGTTGAAACAATTTTGCAAAACTAGGATCTTCTTCTAGAGTCAATGATGCTGCTAATTGTATCATGTGGGGATTTCTTGTTGTTCCTAGATTTATTTCTTTTGGTCTTCCACAAGGATAGATGATCTTTCTTGATTTGTGTTGAATAGGAGAATGTCAAACCTTCCATCCTCATGTGCCCTGGAAAGGCTTTCACCATTGGATTCGTCCTTTGTTTTTACCTTTTTAGGATCTAGAAGTGTTGCAATGTGGTTTTAATTAGAAGATCCATTCTTGATTGTTATATTTTTGTGATTGAAAGGTTTGGCATTCTCTCCAAAGTAAGTCATGTTGTTGAGTTTAATAGCAAACCCAACTTTGTGATACCCAGTTGGTATGTTATCCTGGAGTTTGAGGAAGTCAATGATCGTGTATGGGGAACCTTGTTGGTCCTAGTTAACGAGTTGGGGATAGAGAAGTGGCATTACATCACCAACTAGGTTAAGGTTATAGGATATGTCATTTAAGGCAAAGACGAAGGTATTGAGGTCATTTTTGGTACTCTCCTCTTCATATTGAGGCTTAGGAGGCAATACATCTCTATTAGAAGGATGTCGTGACTTTTGTTCAATAGGATCTCTGAAATTTTCAATCCATGCCTTGCCTTCGACTCTTTTATCTTCAAAAGAATCAAAAGGATCCCATTTAGATTCATGTGAATCTAAAGAATCCCACTGATATTCATGTGAACCTGTCTTAGAATCACTTTGCAAAATTATTTAACAGTATTTTATAGGTATGTCTTCAGGTGTGAAACTTTTGTCGAAAACTACTAAAGGTGTCATATTTGACAGGCTTGTTGATGTTGCTTGTGTGTTTGAAATGGACAAGACCATTAACCTCGGAGTGATTCACTTATGTGCAACATAACCCTATTGCTTGTTTGTTGTATTTGTGGATTTTGATCAAGAAGTGCTTGTTTGACTTGGATTATATCCTAGTCCTTTAAGTTGATTTCTAAGCTATAATGAAGGTTGAAAAGGTTCATGCACACCCTACTTTTGTAATCCTAAAGTAGTGTGTCTATCATAACCCATCTTTTGCATCATTGTGTATCATTTTCCATAGTTTTATGTGGGTATCTTTATAGGTTGATAACCCTTGTCTAACCAAGGTGCAAGTGCAAGACATCAAGGAGGGTTTTTCTAACACATTGTTCTTTGCAGGTTTTGAAGACTTTGCATTTGCAATATTTCTTTGAAAAATCATTTAATTGGGATAATTGATCAATCCTAGGATAGTCATCTTTTTTTTTCATAATAAGGGGCAAAAAGAACAAACATACTTTGTGATGTTGGCATAAAATGAATCTTCATGTGTGATTGACAAGTACAAACTCACATTTTACTATCTTGGTTTAAAAAGAACTCCATGTTTGTTGGAGCAACATATCCATGATACTATTCACAATTGCAATGAAGGACTAAAAAGAACAAGTGTATATTGTGATTGGTGCATTTGCACATTCTATTAGCATAAAATCCATTTTCATTTTTAGAAAGGCCTGCCAAGGGACACATCACCCTTGGGACCACCTTAAGCGGTAAATCCTTCAAGCCGCTATAGAAATCAAGTGAGAGCAAAAATTATAAGCTTAAGTGTATTTGTTCCTATAGTGTAGCTTGTCAAAAGGACATATGGGACCCATCGTGAGTTACTAGGCTCTTAAGTGAGTCACTACAGAGTGAACTTACATCTAAATCCATCAAACATTACTAGAACCTTTTTAGTCTAGAGGCCCACATGTTCTATTTATTAATTTTTGTGGTAGTTTCAGTGCAAGGGCATAGCTGGTTTTGCCCCCAAGATACTCACCATATGTGTTTCCTTGAGATGAGATAGAATTTTTTGGGTTGTACAAGTTGTTTTCAAGTTTTGAAAAGAGGGTGATTGGGTCATCCTTCTAGTCCTGGAGATCCCTATCTATCTACTCTCACAAAGATGAAAATACAACACACTCCTTAAGGTGTTATGTATAAGATTTGAAGAAGCATCAAGTGTGTGTTGAAATTATTACAATTGGCCATCCTTAGGGGTAAAAAGTGACTGATTTTTCTTTGTTTGTTTAGACTAGTGGAAATTTGGACTGAATTTGGCCTAAGAACATACACATTTCATTGAATTCATGTTAAAGTTACTCTACTAAGAAAATAAATGTTCATGTGCTTGATGTGTCTTCTTGTCAAATCGAAACATTAAAAACATGTACATATCATCAACTGAGCAAAACAAATCCCTAACCAAAAAAAATCTTGCATAAACGTCAATGCTTAGGGTTTGGAAATCTTTGAAATACATCAATAAATCCATCTACCGCTGTTTTAAAAAGAAGAAGCCTAGTGAAATGAAAGTCCAAAAAAGAAGAAGTTTTGTGTACAAAAATTGTAAGCTTTTGTTGAAACATCAAACATTCATACACCGTTATCAAGACTTCCAAAACGGTTTTACAACAAACTTTGAGCTATAACCTTTGAGATCACAAGCCTTTTTCCAAAGAAGAGCCTTATCACAATCACATAATAGAAGTCAATACATTCTACCATCCTACATTCCATAACCAAAAATCTCCTACTAGAAGCTCCAAAAGTTTGTGCTTACTTGAGAATCCATCCCCAAATCATAATCCATTCAACTTTCAACATTAACAAGTTTTGTCCTTGGTCTCTTTTAGATATTTTGCATCTTACCAACATATCAATTTAGTAATATATCTCTAACATCTAGTATCAATCATCCCAAGAGATCATACTAGTCATCTATGGTGGGTAAAACTAACTCATGAGCACATCCTCTCATAGTTGGATAGATTGTGGATGTCAATCACAACACTCGCTATACTTTACCCAAAACTTTTGCATCCTAAACTAAAGATTTGAATAGTACTTTGTTGATAAACTTTTGGCATTGAGAATCATTCATTCACAACAACCAATTCATCCCATTTTATTCAAACATTGGAGCTATAGAAAGAGGTAGACCATCACATTCATTACAATCATGCTTTCATACACTAGATTTTCACATGGTTCAAACTTGATCCATGAGGCGTAAACAAGTGGAATCACAAAATGAATCAGAGGATGATGAAACCATCAATTCTTTTCACCATAAAGAGTTCACAAGAAGAGATGGTTCACAAACTCCTACACAAGAGTAAATAGAAGAAGCAACTAGTGATTCTAGGTTCAACGAGCTCTTTGACATAATACTAGATGAGAATGCAAACACTCACTTTATCAAACTCACACAAGAAGGTGCAAAACTCCCACCTTACTATGATATTTCCTGGGTAGTAGAAACAATTGATCAGACAGAAACTAGTAATCGTCGGAACATGGATCAAAACAATCGCAGGCAACAAAATACCAATAAATATGATAAAAATCAATACCAACATGATGACCATGGTTATATCCCACCCCCCAACACAAGGATGGATATGTTATGCCAACAGATAAATGATCTTTCATAATAAATTAACAAATTCAGGAAGATCACAGAAAAGGTATTTTTTGGAGGACATGTGTCCTTATCCATTTGACAGGAACATAATCAGTCCTTATCCATTTGAAAGGAACATAATCATGCCACCTTTTCCTATGAACTTTGAAGCTCCCAAGATTGACAAATGCAAAGGAAAGGGTGATCCTAGGGATCATGTTCATGAATTTTATATAGCCTACTTAAAGGTTGCTCATGATGAAACCTAATTAATGCACCTTTTTAGTCAAAGTCTAGGAGGATTGACTATGCAGTGGTTTTCATAGTTGCTAGGCAGAATTAGGATATTTGATGATAGTGCAAAAATTTGTTATTCATCATGCACACAATATAGAACACGAGGTCTCAATGATTTATTTATACAATACCAAACAAAAACATGGAGATTTATTCTTATCATTCTTGCGAAGGTGGAGACACATTGCTAGCGAACACACCTTCTCCATTCCTAAGGAACAATTAGTCCAAGTCTTCATTTCAAACTTAGATTAAGAGATGGAATTTCACTTGCAAGTCAAATGTTTAGACTCTTTTGAAGAGGTGATATCCCAAGGACTCAAAATTGAGAAAGATCTTTATCAAAAATGGTTTGGTTAAAATCTTCAAAGACAACAAAGGTGGTCCTCACTCGACTTACAACAGTGATAAACTAAAGTTTTGGTCTAAAAACAAGAACATTGTCAACGATGGCATTGTTGATGCTAGAACTGTGAAAAAAGCACAACCTGTTGTGAAATTGTCAGGACCAAACATGAACAATAATAATAACCCCACAAACAACAAAGTGAGCAACACTCAACATGATGTACCTAAGAGCAAGTACACTGCATACAAACCAAATCAGACTTACACATCTTTTAAGGAACCCATTGAAACGATGTTAAGGAATCTTGTATCATCTAATCTTATCACGCTTCCGACAACATCCAACTATGAGCCTCAAGTGAAACCTCCCTGGTGGAAGGATAAAACATATTGTGAATTCCACAAAGGAAAAGGACATAGAATGAACAACTTCCACCGCTTAAAGAACATCATCCAAGATCTTATTGATCGAGGAGAAGTAGAAATTGGTGACATCAAGTATAAAAGCTCGAATGTTGACCATACAATGTTCAAGAATCCACTCCCATCATATGAAAAGGGGAATACCTCCCATTAAGGGAAGAACAATGATAGTAATGCCAATTATACACGAGCATCCTACAATTAAACTATCAATAATATAATTGAAGATACTGAACGCATTGCAATGATAACCATCAAAGCCAAGAATCCTGAATACAATGTTGTTACATGTAGTAGCAAGGTCATACTACAAGGTGTGTCATAAAAAATAACATATGATCCAAAGCAATATAACCTTGTTGAACAACTACAAAAGATGCATGCACTAATTTTCGTCCTTGAGCTTTTGCGGTCGTCACCATCGCATAAGATGACCTTAGACAAATATCTCCAAGTAACATATGTCCCATCTAATATTAATACCAATCAATTTCAAGCCATGTTGGGTAATCTTAAATCATCTCATTGCCTCAATTTCACTAAAAAATGATGATTCATCTATACAACAATGGCATAATGCTCCACTTCACATTGAAGGTTTCATTAACAAAAATAGAGTTGAGTCTTGATAGACGATGGAGTTGGTTTGAACATATGCACATTGCAACTAGTAACTATAACTAGGAATTCAGGAAAAGACATCAAAGCATACAATTAGTTAACCACAAAAACTAACAAGCTTATGAAAGGAAATCCTAATTCAATCAATAAAGATATGAAGACAAAACACTGAAATAAAATGCAAACCAATCACAAAGTGCCTCCTCCATGGTTCTCCATTGTCCTTCTTTCACCTTCGAATGAGACTTTTGTGAATCTCACCTACAAGACAAGTGCAATTGAAAAAAAAGATTGCAACGAGTGAAATCAACATAATAAGGGTACTCAAAATGTGGTTGTTGAAAATGAGCAATGACAACTCAATTTATAGAAAAGAGGATTTTGAATCAATGAATGAGATTAATCCAGATACAAAAAGAATCAGCGCCTAGGATCAAACACATAGCAGAGTTTCCATTAGGAGACAAAGAAAAAGTGGAAGAAATCTGGAAAGAAATCTAGAATAAAATCGAGGAAGATAATACATATGGGGATTTAATAAATAAATTGATTATCCTCATATGTTTCCAAATTGGCAGCTTGAAAAGATAAATATGGAGATAAAAATTAGAAAGTGGAATATAAAATTGAAAATAAAAATTAGAAAGTGGAAGAGCAAAGTAGGGTTATAAATAAATAAATAAAATTTATGTATTTCACCCACACATGCTAATTAAATAAATTAAAAATTTATTTAATTAGAATAATTTAGAGAAAGGGATTAAATAACTAAAATAATTATTTAATCATGGAAGATAAATAGCTTAGAATAAAGGGATTAAATAATTAAATGAATTATTTAATCATGGAAGAATAATTAGCTTAGAATAAAAAGATTAAATAATTAAATGAATTATTTAATCAAAGAGGAATAGTTAGGATTAATTGATTAAGATCAAGATTAATTGACTCGAAAGAGATAATGATGAATATTAATTAAATAATGAAGATTGTTTAATTAATAGTTTAGAAGAACAATAATTAAATAATTAAGAATTATTTAATTATAGGAAATTAGAAGAAGAAAATTAGTACTAATTAAATAATTAAAATTATTTAATCAGTTTAGACGAAAAAGGTTAGTGAAAAGTGTCATCGAAGACTTAGGACAATTTTCAATGTCTACAGTAACAACACTGGGATACTCAGAAAATGGAGTAGATGCTGGAAAGAAGATCACCATTAAGGCCTATGATGATGCAGAACAATCATCCAAAGGATGTGTCACTCTACCAATTAGGGTAGGACCCATGGTGAAGGATGTGGTTTTCCAAGTCCTAGATCTACCCCTTCCATATAACCTTCTTCTAGAGAGACCCTGGATACATGCAATGCAAGCAGTACCCTCCACCTATCATCAATGCATCAAGTTTTTGCATATGTAATGGAGTGGAAATAACAATTTTGAGTGATGCTAACCCATTTGCCTTTTACAACAATATAAGGCATCAACCAGATACTACTATGCCTAGTAACAGAGAAGCTACTTCCTCATCGTCCTATGTTAACCCTACTTATCTCACTAGTAATCCAATGCCTATACCAGATAATGCCAAACTGAAGATGAAGGTAAAATATGAAGGCCTACGAGAATATAACATTAGCCAACTTTTCTATGCTAGCCAACTACCTCTCTCCCCCGAATATATGGCAAACCTCAACCTTCACAACAGACTGCATGTTAGGCATGTACCATGCTTACTTTTTTTTCTTTGAAACGATGTGATAAACTGCATCGACTCAAAGAGGGGTAAATGTAGACACCCATTTTTGTCCACTAAATTAAATAGATATTTGATATTTATTTGACTATTTAACCATAATTTAACTATTGATTAAATAAATAAGACATATTTGTTTAAATAATTAATCTTATCCCCTCTCACATTTAAATGAATTAACATTTATTTAAATCTCATCTCTCACATTTAAATCCCATCTTATCAATGGAAGCCTATGTTGTAGTACCCTCCTCGATCAAACTCTTTTTGTATTTATGTTTGACTTCAGTTGACTGTTCAGTGGAGCATTATTGTATTTTGATTCAGATTTTATGCGATGATATTTTATGCTTTATCTGGATTTGTGGTGTATGCTTTCATGCAGTATCTTAGTGCTTATTATTAATGTTATTTTTATGGATCATTATCATGGACTGACACTTTTACCTTATATGTGCGATGCGTTATTTATGTGTTGTGTGTTTGCATGTATATGGGATGCGAGGGGATGATTTTCTTTCACTCACTTCGGTGAGACAGGGAACATCATGATTCTCCTTCATCGGTATGTGTGTCGTGTATGTTTATATATTTGTTTATATGCATGTGTGGTTCTTTGGTGCAGGACACTGCATGTACTAGTACTAGGTAGGTACAGGGTATCGACTCCACCCGGTTTCACAGGTATGAGTGTGCCTTATATGTCCGATGGGAGTGGAGGAGATAGTGGTTGGACCCTTACTTGACCCACAGTTACACTCGTGTGAATGTTGTCAATCGGTTGTCTTTCCCGTCTGGCCGGTATGGGAGTCATAGTGCTTTGGTTTGGTCATTTGTGAGTCGTCATTTGATCATTCTTCATTTTGCATGCTTTCTTTTATTTGAATGGTTATTTAATTGAGTGAATGATGCTATTTTTTATGCTTTCATAATTAGTTGATTATTATGCTCTTGAGATTATTGATTTAATTAAAATAATGATTTGCTAGAATTAAATGGTTAAATTGGCTTATTTTATTGTATAAAGTTGTATTAATATATTGTGAAAGGAAATAAATAATTGCCTAGCCATTTAAATTTTAAATGCTTATGTTGAAAGAAAGTATTGTGAAAATAGAAATAAAAATTAATAAAAGCTTTTTCCTTTTTACCTATCCATTGGACTTTTGTATTTTATTTGTTGGAAAAGAATTGTTTATGGATAAAGGTAAATCTGATTGTTTTTTACTTTTAAAAATAATTTTATCTGATTGGTGGAGAAAACTTTTAACCTAGAAAGTTTAGGTTGAAATTATTTTTCCCATATATTCCTGGGAGTTCATGGGAATGGGGAGGCATAATTTTGAAGAATAAATTTGGAAAATCATTCTAGAAGAGGAGCTGGAATTGGATTTGGTTTGCAAGAACTGGGATTCTTCCATCATTTTGCTTGCTAGTTTGCCTAAAGGTTGGATAATCTCTTCTTGTTTTGAAATTTAATTTTGAATATTTTAGTTGCTTCCTGTGTGTTGGAAAAATGCAAATCTCTTTGTAGATTCTTGGTGAATGATTGGAATGGAAGAAAGAGTGCCTGTCATTGATGATTTTGTGGAATTCTTATCAAATGGGTGTATGTTGAAAAAAAAATGACTCACCTTTCCATTTGTTGTTTGTTATTTGTTCATGCAAAATCAAATTCTTGAGTTATCTCTTCTATTTGGAATAGAAAGAAATAGATTTAAATTGGTGTGTGTTTTCTAGTTTCCATTTGCCCAAGATTTGGGGCTTATGATGGCAAAAATTGCTTATTTGCCTCTTGCAAGATGCAAGGAATTCTTCCTGTGTAATGGAAGTGGAGAAATTTATCATAATCCTTCTCCTGTCTCTTAAATTCCTCTATGTTTCCAAATCTTCATTTAATTGGGGCTCTTGTTAGCTATTAATTCACCATTTTCCTTATGGAAAATAATCCTCTCTTATTGTTTTGGATTTTTGCATTATGCTTGTGTTCCTATGAAAACGGTGAACAGGGGATGAATTGATTTCTTGTTAAAATGTTTTGATATTGCAAGGAAGTAGAAATTTAATTTATTTTAATTGTTTTACCTTACCCACGTGGCGTGCTAGCCCCACCACGTGGGACAGTAGTGTCTGGCTACCCGCAGGTAGCAGCATTACCGATCGACAGTATTGCTACACTACCGGTCGGTAGGGCTACTACGCGGTAGCAGCACTACCGGTCGGTAGGACTGCTACCGGTCAATAGCAGTACTACCGGTCGGTAGTGGATGCTACTAGCGGCAGTAGCACTACCGATCGGTAGCAGTACTATTGGCAGGTAGTGCCTGCTACTCCGCCAGCAGCACTACCACGGGTAGGCTTTGGCCCCCGCGTGCCTTTGTACCCTTTGCGGTACAACTTTTTATGTGTCGTTGATTTAATTTTATAAAACACAATAAATTTTTAAGTTGGTTTTAAAGTTAAATTTAAATGGTAATTTATAAAGTGATTTTTATCTTAATTTAATAAATTTATTTATTGAAATCAAGGCTTGAATATTAACTCCAAATTGGTAATTTTGGATGTATTTTGGAAATAGATTATATGTTTATATAATTCATATTGTTATTTGGTTGAAAAATTAATATGAATTGTATTCTATATTGGTGTATTGAATTTGGAAATTAAATAGATATGAATGTCGTATAAGGGTGTTTTATTTAATTTTCAATCAATGAAGTTGCAAGTGCTTATGATGTTGATTTTCTCAAAGATTGTCCGAGTGCGGACTTAGTGAAATTAACTTTCCTTGCAAAGAGTATTATTGTGGTTGTTTCTCATATGTGGTTCAGTCGTCCTGTTGTGGTGTATTTGGTACCTTTGACCAAGTGATATATGATGACCTCTTTGTCTTAACCATGTAGTGCCTTTGCCTTATGGTTGACCAAGAGTCAGTATGTCCTTGTTTTGACTACTTTTATTTGGATAGTGATGTTATGGTTGTCTGCTTCACCATAGGGTTCCTCGTGGAGTGACCATGTTTGTTTGGTGTCCTTTGAGAGAGTGGCTTTCGAGTGGGGGTCGCGTCCAAAGTGGATGGTAGGATAAACCATCAAAAGTCAGATAATAAGTGATAATCTAATAAATTGATTAGGAGTTGGGTAGTTTATAACATTATATAAGATATTGTACCTCGCGCGTGGTTGGGTGCTCATATAGGCTCAAGGTGTAGTGGGAAGGCTTGGAATGGAAAACCGACCATATTGTCTTCACGAAAGGTTGGTAGGGTCCGCATGAGACTTAGTTGGAGCCAAAGGTTCGGGAAAGGTTACCAGGATAACCCAGGATGGGGTTCGGGACCTATGGAAGCCGACCATGGTAACCATCATAAGCTATGCGATGACACTCTCTTCAGGGTCACTTGCGTTTTGTGATGTCGAGTCACTTGAGTATTATGATGTTGAGTCACCTGGAAACTTGTGGAGTCATATTGTACTGTCATGGAGTCGTATTGTTCTGTCAACCATGCCATGCTTTTTCTTGCTTGAGGGTCCTCTTCTAGCTTCTAGCACAGTGGGGTGATTTCTAGTTTGGGATCACATGGTCGGGTGGTAGTGCCACTTCCCATCGGATGTTCTTGTTTGTACCTTCATGCAAGGATTGGCTTCATAGGTGTTCTTGTGGTTCGTGGCTCATGCTCTATCTCATGTTTGGAGATTATTATTCTTTGGAGACCTATGTGGTCATTGTATCAATGAACTTAAGTTGTAACTTTATATGTATATTGAGAGCCATGTATTGGAGGATCAATGTAATCCTAGTTTGGATGTTGTTTATTAGCTTTCTTCACGATTTGTGTAAAAGCTTTATTGAAGAGTAATTATATTGTATCCTTTAAATCTTTCAATGGTGTAACTGTTATTGCATATGGCTTATTATGTTCTATGAGTTTTGATGGATTATTGGATTAATTGTAATTGTGGAATTTAGACTGTTAGTTTAATTCTTCATTAGTAACCCTTTAAGGAATACTGGTGTAAGTCTTCTGCTTGTGTTATTTTAGTGCTATCGTAGTAGTTAATGCACTTAATATGATTTATTCTTCTAAAAAAATATTATTTTTTTCACCCTTGGTGTGGGATTTCCTTTGGGGTTCCTGACGGGGCACTACATGTGTGGTTTCTTTCCAAGGGGTCAAGGTCTACAACATGGAGATCCTTTAGCTCCCATTTTGTTTGTCATTATGGTAGATGTCTCGAGTAGGAAGATCTCTGCTCTATCAACTTTGAGGTCTTGGGTAGGGATTAATGCTATCTGCTCCCTTCCCCCCTTCTCTCACCAACTTTTTGTAGATGACATGATGTTGTATAGACAATCTTTCTTAACCGAAGTATGAAAAAGGTTTTGGAGGACCATTGCAAAGTGTCAGGACAAGAGACAAATAAGGAGGAGTCTAGAATTTATTTCTTCAACACAAGGCAAACAATGTAGAGAATAATCACAAGGACATTTGGGTTCACATTTGATAAAATTTCTTCTACATACTTGGATGTTCCACTATTTTCAGGAGTAACAAAAAATAAGATTTGGTTTGATACAGTTGAAAATGGCAAAAAAATAGAATGTTGGAATGGTAGGTGGTTAACAATGGGTAGAAGGATAACAATGATCAAATTGATGTTGGCAACAATCCCTATCTATATGTTATCCATAGTAAAAATTATGAATCGCTCAATGTGAGATATTACAAACATTCATAAAAAATTCTTGTGGGACAGAACAAGGGACATCATAAAATCCTACTAGTTGCTTGGACATAGTCAAGTGTCCAAACAATAATAGAGGGATAGGTATCTAAGATGTCTTTACTCGAAATAGAGCCTTAGGGGCAAAACCGATCTGGTGGATGTATAAGGAACTCGATGCTTTATGGTGTCAAGTTTTATAAAAGAAATACTTGGATGAAGATTACCCCACCTGCATCCTAACAATTTGCTTAAATGTGTGGCATCCTCAAGCTTGCGTGAATTAGCAGTCAAGGATCCCCAAAAACTAAAGATAAGTTCTTTCTTTAGTCTAGTTGCAAATGCTTACTGAGTGGAGGGGGTGATCAAAGATAAGGATAAGATAGATATGGTGGTTGTAACGAGGAGTTAATTAAAAAATAATAACAGGGAGACATATGAGTACTTGATTGGAGAAAATGAGGATTTGTTTCCTCTTGAGCAATTGGAGAGAGCACAAGAGGTCATAGAAGCAATCAAGACTCTGCTCTTCACGCTTTGTGTTGATTAATGTAACTTTTTTTTCTCTGTTTTTAATGGAAGGTGTTGCCCCTCAGGTAGCAATTTGCTCAAATAAATAAATAAATAAATACAATCAAGAATGAAATTAAAATAACTAAAATTATTAGGAATAAGGTAAAGCTTATGGTTAGAACTATTTCAAATTTCAAAATAAATTAAAAATAGAATTAATAAAAAAATCATCAAAATATGATTCGTAGATATAATGCTATCCTAGGTTCCAAATTTTTCATGTTTCAAATTCATTCAATATTTTATTTGAGATCTTATTCCCAATATTAATGATAGGTTTTTGTTGCAATGTCACTTTATAATTCCTTGCTAACATATCATTAGTTCATTAGTATTTAACAATTATTGACACTAATGAAGATATTTGATTTCATATCTTATTCCCAATATTAATTAATAGGTTTTTGTTGTAATGCCACTCTACAATTCCTTACTAATATATCACTAATTCATTAACATTGAACAAGTATTAATTCTAATAAAGAGATTTAGTTGCACTCGTGCTTGCTACAAATCAAACTTGAAGCCAATGTCACTTAAAAAATTATAATCTTTCAATAATCTATTTGACTCAAACAATTGTGAACTCTATCTTTGATTTACTATGCCATAGCTCATAATTGATAAGAAAACAAATATTATTATTATAGACACCTATTTCCGTCCACTTAATTAAATAGAGATTTGGTATTTATTTGATTATTTAATCATTGTTCAAATATTAATATTTAATTAATTCACCCTAGCTATGTTCTGACTATTAAATAAATAAACAAAACATATTTGTTTAATTAATTCATCTTATCCTAAAAAAACCCTCTCTCACATTTAAATAAATTAATATTTATTTAAATCCCTTTATCCTCCCTTACAT
This sequence comes from Cryptomeria japonica, assembly GCF_030272615.1. Taxonomy (NCBI): domain Eukaryota; kingdom Viridiplantae; phylum Streptophyta; class Pinopsida; order Cupressales; family Cupressaceae; genus Cryptomeria; species Cryptomeria japonica. Next base: position 140,735,419 of record NC_081407.1, on the reverse strand, counting down.
AAATTTAATTAAATAATTATTTTATTTTATTTAAATCCTCTCACCCACTTGTAAAAAATGCAAGTTGCACACCAACCCTCCCCTTAATCATTTCTAACTTCCCTTTAACCCTTGCACATTCCCCCAACCCTTGGGTTAAGCCTAAACCCATCAACTTAGAAATTAATTGCTTCCTTCATGTCTTCTCAAGCATTTAAGGCTTTGTCTATTTCCTTCCAAGTATGTCCTTTCCAACACTTGTCAACATGTGGTTGCTTGAGGAAGAGCACATGGATTGAGGATCTTGAAATATGTTGAACGCACCGGACGCTGAGAGGGAGGATGAATTAACATAAACTAAATTCTGAAATGCAATAGCATAATTAACCAATTAAATCCATTTATCCACAACATGAAGAATTAACAACAACACCATAAGCACTCACACAAGAACACCAAGATTTATACCTGGAAAACCCGAACAAGGAAAAACCATGGTGGGAATCAACCCACAAGATAATCCACTATATATGAAATGATTACAAAGATAGAGCTACCTGCTCTAGACTTGCTATCCAAGGCTTACTGCTCATGGAGAAAGATACAAAAGATACTTGCAAACCTAAAGCTAATTGCACTCAAGACAAGATACAAAATTATAATGTCAGAAAAAAGAATTGTTTGAATAGAGGCATCTTGAAATGCAGATTATAGTTACTATTAAAGCACAAAAATATTCTCTTACTGAAATATTTGAACTATCGGACCTTCCAGATCACTACATCTATATCCACTACAACAAAACAATTGACTAAATACCTTACATCACACACTTATTGATCTTTGTTGCTTTACCATTCTCATAGATCAAACTCACATGCATATTTCTATACCACTATCTCATACACAACCAGTTCACATCTTATTCACATCTCTCTCTCTCTTTCACACACACCTACTCAACAAATCATCATCATCATCATCATCATCATCATCATCATCATCATCATCATCATCATCATCATCATCATCATCATCATCATATATATATATATATATATATATATATAAAGAACACAAGAACATCCTTGCCAAGTCAGCCAAAAGAAGGATTGAAACATATACACTTTTTCAACCAAGATTTACATCCAAACAAAAAATAAAAACACAAAATATAAGTTGGACCAAGAACAACACCCAACGCATGGTAGTGGACCAAAAGAACACTTGTCAGAGAATCACCGAAACACATATACAATATATCCAATTTTGATAATGAGATCTAAAGCTTGCACCAGATATATCTCTGCTCAAAGAAAAGAGTTCAGACCAAAACAAATAATACCCAACCCATCCAAACCATGCTTTTAACAAAAATTATCATTAAGAACATGTTGACACTATCCCAGTGCAACTTACCAAAACATAGAACTACCAAACACTCTCTGGTCTAAGAACCATAACAACTCAACAACTTCTCAACACTGAACTCAATCCACACCAGATGTCCAGACTAGCTCATCAAACGAATTTATGCTCTCAACACCTTTCTCCACACTTTCAGCATCAATCAACAATCTCAAATAAGAGGAAAGTTTCAATTCAACATCGGCTCTCAACTCTGCAAACATTCTGATGAACTCATCTCTCTAAATTTTCCTCAAGGCTAACTGATTATGTAATTCACATACTTGGTCACTTTCTTTACCATAAACATCTATTAACACTTTATATTATTTTCCCATATCAACCAATTGAGACTCAATCTGATCAATTTCACCTTTAAATTTATGTGTGGCAGTTGACCATTTCAAGCAGTATTTGTATAATTTTTCAACTTCATCAATCGATTTCCTGAAATTCAACAAATTAAGAATTAACACATGATGAGCCTTCTTTCACTTAACAATCATCATTTTCAACACATTTTCTTTAGTAAATTCTTCATCAACATCTTCCTTAGCCATTCTCTCAACAAGAACTTCAACAAGTTCCTATGGAAGACAATCTACACTATTAGTCTCAACCAAATTGTTCTACACTAAATACTTTACAAAAGCCTTTTCAATTACATCCCACTCATACAACACATGATCATGATAAGAATCACCAACTCACTTCATACCACCAAGCATCTCAATCATCTCCAATACCTTTCCTTCTGTCAGTTTTTCATCATTAAACATTTCTTTGGAAACTTGCTACTCCTCTTCTTTCTACTCATTCTGAACTAACTCATGCTCTAGTTTTGTCTTTTCTTCCTCAACATTGTTGTTGTTAATAACCACTGACACAATTTCCTTCTTTTCTGAAACTTCTTTCTCCCTTATCTGAAATTTAGAACTAGAGGCAAACACATCTCTAGAATATCTTCTAGACTTCTCCATCGATACCAGAATTCAAGACCTTCCAACAATCTCATCCCTTGTGCCAGATCTCTCTACATTCGGATCTTTAGGCATCAACACAAGTTTCTCAGCCAACATCATACATTCATCTTCTGAAACCTCATAAGGTAACAAAGTTACCCAAGATACTCTTGAAATGACAACTTCTAAAAAGTAGTTATCTTTATTGACTAAAAACACAATGTCATTTCCATACTAGTCTAAAACCTTAGGAGGAATCTGATTCCTCAAAACTAGAACACTTCTAAGCTTCTCAAAGAAATTCTTGCACATATTTGAACAATCATCCAAACCATCTAAATATCCTTTAATCTGGGACCCAATGGTCATATCATTTCTAAAAGCAATATTTTCAACTCCATGCAATGCATGCAGAAAGTGGAAAATAAAGCAGACAATAAGAGAACCATACTTAAATAGATACATATCACACTTCATCTTCTCCAAATTATTGAATAGTTGTCATCGTAAAATATCACACAGATCATAATCAACATTCTCTTTAACCATCTTGTATGCCACATGAACACTGGTAGATGCACAAGAACCCTCTCTATTCTTGTAATTAAATTTGTATGAAATTCCCATTGTAGCATATATAATGTCCATATCTCTGATGATGTCAATTCTCAGTGCTCTTTCATTTCAAACAACATTGGTCAAATGATTTACCTCAACATTTTTAACGAACTTTAGCATGGCACTTCATCGGTTGCACATAATCTTGTCACGGCCTGCAATGCTTCTTTTGAAACTAAGTACGGTTTATCAAGCCATAAATACTCACCATGAATTCTGCTCAAAACAATTCTGACAATCTCTTCACCTTCAATCATCAAAAAGCTATTCCATTTATCCAAACCCTTGCGACCTAGGGCATCAAATTCATTCTTCAACCTCTGTGAATTGCATGAACCAGATTGCTCTTCCTGAAATCCCTAATCTTTTTATGATCATACTCTTCCAAATAAACATGAATATATCGACAAGCATCTTCCTAACAGATAACTTGATCATCAATTCTAATATAAAGCTCCAACAAGATCTATTTCCGATGGAATAAAAGGCTTCAATTCATACACAGGTCTAGGTTCATTGTTGATACTTACAATTTTCACCATAATGCCAAATTTTTGCTCTACAGATTTCTTTTTCACACTTCTACTTGAATTCTCTCCTTCCATTCTCCTTCGTTCCTCAATTCACAAGTGCATAGATGATCATAATCGCCAAAATAAATACTCATAAATTAGGTCTTCAAAAAGTTGATACACTGTTTGTCGAACCTCTAAAAAAAACTTCTAGACCACAAGATAAACTCTAAACCTCTGGAAAATTATCATACAAATCTACTATGTTGAAAAGAATCCTAGCATCAAATCAAGAGGGGTCAAAAAGATATTTTTATTGATGCTCCCCTCAGACCCTACTATCTATGTTAAATACTGGAAGAAGGAACTACATCCATAGTGGATGTTGAACCACCTTTAATACTTCCTTCAATCTTCTCTTCTAATTTCTTTACCCATATTGTCTTTCCTTTTTCTTTAAAGTCCACTCCATTCTCTAAACAAGCATTCCTTCCTTTACCAATTTTACAAAACCTTGCAATATGCCTAACATCATTACAATTATAACATACCAAACCAATCTGCATCATATTTCCAATCACATTTCTCTTGAAATTCTTATTCTTGCACTCAACAACTTTATGCCCATATATATTTCAAACATAACAATATCCATTGAAAGATCTGACAATTTTGTTCACCTTCATTCTGCTTCTACACTCACTAGTCTTGTGTCTAAACTTGTTGCAAAAAATGACAATTTCCATTAAAAGTGATTCGTTATCTAATTTCTACACTCACTTGCTTTGTGCCCTGCCTGATTGCATGAAAAACAATTTCCTTTAAAAGATAAATACCTAGAAGAAATAGGAGGAGGTCTCTGGTCCATCATGGACTTCCAAAAATTTTGATTAGGTGTGAAAGTCTTCTTATCCTCAGTAGCATTCTTTAATCCTTTATCATTTTCTTCATTGTCCTTTGAACATTCACCAATCTTTCCATAATTTTGAAATTGCAAAATGGGTTCTCGGATTTCTTTTCCACCTTTTAGACAACCCATTACCAATCTAATCTCTAGCATCTTTAAGTTCCCTTTTTAGATTTGACACTTCCTCTTCAAGTTTCAAGCATTCCTTTGACTTCTCATCAAGCTTTGTTTCATAATCATCAATATCTCTCTTTACTTTGTTAACTAAACCCTTTAAAAAACTAATCTTCTCAACAACCTTCTTATACTTGTCTCTGCAATCATCTAGATCAGCCAACACAACTCTTAGTTCTCCTTCCACATCGACAACTCCTTCAATATCATTCCATTTGCCTTGATCTAAAGCATCCATATCATTCAACTCTTCTTCAAACATAGTGTTCAAGACTTTAGAGTTAAGATTACTCAAGAGGAAGGTCACGCTCTGATACCAGTTGTTGAACACATCAGATACTGAGAGGGGGGATGAATCAACATAAACTAAATTCTAAAAATCAATAACATATTTAAGCACTTGAATCCATTTATCCACAACATGATGAATTAAACATTTTTCAACATCATAAGAACTCACATAGGAACACCAAGATTTATATGTGGAAAACCCGAACAAGGAAAAACCACAATGGGAGTCAACCCACAACATAATCCACTATATATGAAATGATTACAAAGATAGAGCTAATTGCTTTGGACTTGCTATCCAAGGCTAAATGCTCATGGAGCAAGATACAAAAGAGACTTGCAAACCTAAAGTTAACTGCACTCAGAGCAAGATACATAATTATAATATCAAAAAAATAATTGTTTGAATAGAGGCATCTCAGAATGCAGATTATAGTTACTGTTAAAGCATAAAAATCTACTCTTACTGAAGTATTCAAACTACCGGACCTTCTAGATCACTGCATCTATATCCACTGCAGCAAAACAATTGACCAATTACCTTGCATCACACCCTTACTACTCTTTGTTGCTTTACCATTCACATATCAGACTCACTCACATCATTCTACACCAATATCTCATACACAACCGATTCACATATTATTCACACACCTCTCTTCTTCACACACATATATTCAACAAATCATCGTATATATATCAAACCAAAACAAAAGAGCACCCTTGCCAAGTTATCCAAAATAAGGATTGAAACATATACACTTTTCCAACCAAGATATACAACCAGACCAAAAAAGAAAAACACAAAATATAAGCCAAACCAAGAATAACACCCAATGTGCGGTACTGGACCAAAATAACACTTCCCACATATTTGTCGTAACACATATACAATATATCCAATTTTAATAATGTGATCTAAAGTTTGCATCAAATATATCTCTGCCTAAAGAAAAGAGTTCAAACTAAAACAAATAATACCCAAACCATCCAAAACATGCTTCTAACAAAATTCATCATTAAATACATGCTGACACTATTTCAGTGCAACTTACCAAAACATAACTACCAAACACTATCCAGTCTAAGAACCATAATAGCTCAACAACTTCTCAACATTGAACTCAATCCGCACTAGATGTCCAAACTAGAACATATCTGGACCACTCAACCACTCTGTTTGACATCAATGACAATAAAGACACATATTTGCAATAGATTCCTCAAGCAATCCTAGCCCCTCTTAAGCCAATCAATCTCAATCCTCCATTTCCTCATTTTCTCTATAAATAGAACCCTTTCCTTCATTGTTAAAAAAACACATGCAAGAGTTATCAATATGCATTGTTATTTTGTTTAGAATTTGAATGTTTTGTGGGAAGGATTGGTGTCATGTTTTAGCTCTTCCACTAGTTGGAATTGCTATTTAACATCCAATACTTCATTCACATCTTCATTCAAGACTTCACTATCATCAACCATCTCCCAATCTCTCATTTGTCATCCTTGTGTTGGTGGTCAAGATGAGAGCAACATTCATAGTAGCAGGATCTCAGAGAGGAGGAGGACAAGGAAGTACAAATAGCATGGGAGCATCATGGGGAAGTATTATGTTTATTTAGTTGCTTATTTTCCTAACTAACTTCTTTGCTAATCTTCTTTGATATGTTATTGAAATGGTTTGGGTTTGTTTTTTCTATGGTTAGACTTGATTATTTAAATGAATTTACGATAGATTAACACCATGTCCATTTCCTTAGCATTAATTATTATAATGTTGATGTTACAAAGGAAAGCACTCACCAAATCTTTTTTTTTTATCCCTAAGTTAGGGATAAGGGAGTCACACCCCATATAATTAGAGAAACCAAAAAAGATAAAATGCACACCCTAAACAACAAGGGTGCCACAATGCAAGTACATTGCTCCTTACAACTTATTATCTCATGATAACTTGCAATCATAAATAGGTCTTGCACAAATGCCTTAACCTAGAGATCGAGGGCCTTAGAATTTTCCCACTCCTCCCAAACATTTTTCTTTTGTTGATGACCTTAATGTCATTTGATGCTTGGTTGAAAGAGTGCATTTTTTGCTCTTTACCTCTGTCCAACCTTGGTCTATTTGGGAAGCTTTGATACTATTAGCTTGTAGAGATATTTTATGCTCTTAGGAGTTATCCAAATTTGTTAACATTGTGATTGAGGAGGTAGAAAAAATACCCTCCTCAAGTTTGTAAGTGGAGCAGTCCCCATGAACAGAGGTCAAACAATTCAAAACTAAAGAGTCTAATGACAAAGTTTGTGATGAAGCCTTATTAATTTGAGAGTTGGGTGGAATCACATAGTGTTGAGAATCCACTTTGATCCACCAAGTGGGCTTACCACTTGCATCCAAATTATCTCACTCATGCGTTGTCATCTTTTAACATTAAGTAAAGTGGTTTGTACAAAAGCATCTTCTACATTGAAAAACCACTTTTTCATAATCAATAGGCTACAACAAGTATCGTTCTCCCACCATCAACAAAATCTTAGTAAGGATCCCTTTGGAAAGGTTAATTTCCATGTGTATTCGAGTACAAGCGGAACTTTGGTAGTTAAACAATTTTTTCAAACATTAATGAAATTTTCCTAAACCATTGCTAATAGCTTGTAAGCAATTTAATTCCCAAAACTAGATGGGAAAATAGGGTAACCGTACCCAGAAAAAAGTTGAGGAGAAGGTCTTAGTTCATGGATGAATGGAGGGATACTAGGGCTTCATGCACAAGAAGTCTCCTTGAAAAATCCAAGTGCTATTTGTAGACGCCTAAAATTGTCCTGTCTAATTAAATAAATATTTTTATTTATTTAATTATTTAAGCCTAATTCTTCTATCAATTAAATAAATCTTTATTTATTTAATTAATTCGTTTATCCTTTTCTAAGTCTTTCCTCATTTAAATAAATACTTTTAATTAATTAAATTATCCTCTTCCTAAATTAAATAAATACTTTTATTTATTTAATTGATCCCACTTCCTCTATTAATTAAATAAATATTTATTTATTTAATTAATTCATTAGCCTTTTCTACCCATGACACATGGCATTCATATCTTAATCCCTACACTATCTACCCTCTCATTATTTTCTTATTTTCTCTACCTACCCTCTAACCCTAGCCAACCATCTATCTTTTACACCTCTTAATCATATCCCTCCATTTCTAAAGTGTCTTCTATTTAAGAGGAAACTTCTCTCATTATCAATCCTCCTAGCACTCAACTACGCTTTCAAACTTTCATATGCGATCAGGAGTTTTCAATAAAAAATTCAGATTTTTTGGATCAATTTTGCATTTTCTATGATTTTTTTTATGATTTTTCATAAAAAATTAATTTTTGGAGCAAATTATAATTTTTTTTGGATTTTCTTACATTTCTGGAAATGTCTTGAAATTTTAAAGGTGGTATGTTTTTTATGATGCAAAAGATCTCGTGGAAAATAAGATCTTTGAATCTATCAAAAAACGTCTTGTCGAAGGCCCCTATTTCACAAAGTCTTTTGGATCTAAAAATTACCTAACTTGTGTGCTTGCAGGAGGGGTATTATTTCAAAACTACTAATAATCTTGGTGCAGGAACTTTGGCAAATATTTGATTTTAAAATTGCTTGCTTTGTCTTCTTAGTCTAGCAAACACTTCAATTGGTGCACTAAATTTGAACTAGTGTCTTTTGTGTCTTGAGCAATAAGCTATTTGTGTTTAATCTTTAGAGGGTCTACCTCCCCGTGTGGTCACTAGGACTATTAGTGAGGAGGGAACGACCCAAGTGGTAGTGAGGAAAACCCACCTCTTTCGAACCACTATAAATAACTGTATCCATGGTGAAAGCCATGGGTAATGTGTGTTGATTAGTTCATACCAACACTATGTCTCCCCATAAACCCGTTTGATCAAATTTATTTGATCAATAGTAGGGCGTAACTCCTACCGGTTGGGAGCCTTCTGTATTTACAGAGCTAAAAGTGTTGCATTTATGGCCACACGAGCGGATGCCCTTAATAGCACCTTTTTGTTTTAGAAAGCCAAAATCCTTCTAGTTGTTGGGCAGGAGGTCGGACCTCTGGAGCAACCCACACACATACGGTTCTTCATAGAGATACAAAGTTCACCACGAGGAATTTTCGTGGGGACTAGTGCTTGGCTACCCCGAAGAAGTGAGTGTCGAGGGTGGAGCTAGTGGGGTCAAGCACCTAAGTATTCACTTTGAATAACATAGCCTCGGGAGAAACCCCATGTGGGATCAACAACTATTGTCTTGGCCAACCATAAGAATTGTGCTTGTCTTCTTGTAAACATTCAAACATTCAAGACCAAACATCAAAACATTATGTCTTTTGTGTCTTCAAGTGTATGCAAAACATTTTTTACATCAAACAACACACTTTCTTTTGATTCATTTTGAGTCTAAAACACTTGCAAACATTGAGTCCTCTTGTCACGAAAAATAGTCAAAAATTCAGATTTGGTCACAACAAACAACTTCACAAATTGAGAAAATTGCACTCAGATTCTAGAAATGTGTCTATGTCTGACAGAAACACATCTTTGTCCTGTAACCGTGTCTGTGTATGATAGAAACGCGTTTGTATTATCATAGCAAATTGCATTCACTCAAATTCTTAGAACGACGTATGTGCAGTGTTTAGTCATGTTTGTGTTGGGTAACCACATTTGTGAAGTATACATGCATGTTTGTGTTTAGTATTAGGAAAATTTACAGTCCAGCAAACAAGAGCAATCAGTTTCAGAATTCTTGAGCTTCCTAGGTTATTTTCCAGGTTTTCATCTAGAATTCAACCTATTTCTAGGTCTCACAAAGTTCATCATTGCTTTACATCTTGCATTACATTCACATTTGTCTAAACTTGAGTCAAAGGTCACTTGCTTGTCCTCATCTTTCTTTGTCAACACAATACATACAACAACATTTTGCTAAGTGGTCCCTCATCAAGGTCTATCACCTTTGGGTCTCATTTGGTCTTACTTGGAGTCAAGGTCAACTTACCTTATCAAGAGACCTATCACCTCTTTGGAAGTCACACCTACTCTACTACATACATACTTGGTCTTTCACTTTGGATATTGCAAGTACACCTCAGATTCATTTACATTCCACCCAACTCTTGGTCTTCCATACTCTTTTCATTTTCATCTAGTCTCACACATCTTGGTCAAGCCCTAGTTCATGGTTGAAACCTATTCCAAAAAATCTAGGAGAGAAGCTAAAGAGGCTCAAGAGTCTACAAACATGAGTGGTTATGAGTATGACAATGATATCTTTTTCAATTATGATCATACCATATTACCTGACATGGACATCTATAGAAACATTCATAATGTTGAGAACCTAGATAAGACAAACAACAATGATGCCCAAAATGACAATGTTGACAACATTTCAATACATTCAGCAGAAGTGGAAGACTCTATCATGGATCCCCATTTTAATAGATTGGTTGAAGAGATCATGAGAAGAGATAGACAATATTTCTTACAAGTGATGGCACAAAGTGGAGCTAAGATACCTCGTGATTTTGACATGTCACAAATAGTGGAAAATCAACCTACTCAAGAAAGTCAACTCAACATGGATCAAAGGAGACCTAATAGTGGAGGTAATAGAGGACCACGTTTTGTGCCTGAGTCACCATCATCCTTGTTTCAAAAACCTGAGATCCCAAATACACATGGTCAAGCTTATGATACTCACAAAAGAACATCTCATGAACAACTACGTCTACACAAACCTTTATGGAAATCTTATGTAGATAAATACACTTAATTGCATACCAATGCTAAGAACCAACCTCAAAAGCAATTGGATATCCAAAGGCATGCTCAATATTTGAACACAAGAAAACCTCGTGTCAAATTTGGGGGTAATACACAAGAGAAAACTCATGATATGCCTTATGACCCTATATCAAGTGGTCCCCACACACATTATCATTCTAGACCTCCTCCATATGAGCATGTTTATGATCAATACCATCCATAAATGTAGTATTCTCCTCCTCCACCTGTTGGCTCAGGCATGGGATATGGTCCAAGAAGTCGGTCTCCACCCAAAAATTTTTTGGAACAATAGATAAAGGACTTACAAAAGAAGATGGAGGACATCAATACACCAAAACTAGCTTACACAATGAGAGATATATGTCCCTATCCATTTGATAGGAGCATTCCAATGCCTCATTTTCCTATACATTTTGTGAAACATAAGTTTGATAAATATAGAGGCAAAGGGGACCCTAAGGCACATATAAGATAGTTTTTCACCACTTGCATTGAGGTAGCAACAGAAGAAACATACTTGATGAGATTGTTTCCACAAAGCTTAGGTGAACAAGCTATGGAATGGTTCTCCCAACTTCCACCTAGAATTAAGTCATGAGGTGATCTAGTAGAAGCTTTCATACAACATTTCTCATATAACATTGAGACATACATATCATTTACCACTTTGTGCAACACCAAACAAAAAGATGGGGAGTCATTTTCATCATTCCTACAAAGATGGAGGAATTTAGCCAGCAGATGCTCTTGTGAAATTCCACAAAAACAAATGTTAGAGATGTTTACAAAAAATGTCAACAGAGAAATTGGTTATGACTTGAGGAAAGTTAGTTTGTCCACTTTCAAGGATGTCATTGAGAAAGGATTAGCAATAGAGAAGGCCTTAATTGAGCAAGGAATCATCAAGATATTCAAAGAAAATAAAGAGGATTTTAAAGGAAAGGACAAGCCACTATTTTGGAACAAGAACAAGAACACAGTAAATGATGGTGTTGTTGATGCTAACACAGTGAGACCAAAAATCATTCTTTCAGGATCAAGTTCTTCTACAAGCAACCAAATAAATAATCAAGCAACTTCAAAACCATGAAGGAAATACACCCCATTGGGAGAACCACTTGAGTCAGCTTTTAGGAAGCTAGTGGCAAACAAGATAATAACAATTCCAGACAATCCTCCATATGAGCCAAAAGTCAAACCAAATTGGTGGAATGATGATGAGTATTGCGAATATCACAAGAGCAAGAGACATAAAACAAGAAATTGCCATCACTTGAAGAACATTATACAAGATATTATTGATCGAAGGACATACATCTAATCAAGAACATGAGATATTTAAGGAACCATTCCCTAAACATGACAGGGGAAAAACCAAAGCCATAGATGAGAAAGCTAACTATACCAAAGTGTTCTATGATTATGATTCAACCGTTAATTACATTTCAATGGACAACTATGTTTCTACTATTATCATAAAGGACAAAACACCTGAAAGTTCTACCCAAAGAGCCAAAGTTGTCCTAAAAGGCATTGGACCTTCTTCTGAATCTACCTTCGAATGTAATGTCACAATTCATCGAGGTAAGGTCACCCTGCAAGGTGCTCCAGCTAAAACCACCATTTCCTCATCGGCCAAAACTGAGTACGACCTAGTAGAACAATTAGGGAAGACACCCGTGCTTATCTCAATCCTAGAACTGTTGCGTATCTCTCCTTCTCATAAAGCCATACTTGATAAAACTTTGAGAGAAACCTCTGTACCCACTAATCTGAATGTGGATCAGTTTCAAGCCATGGTGGGATATCTTTCCATTCCACATTCTCTTACACTCACCGAAGCTGTGAACGCCTCCGTAAGCCAACCGCATAATGCACCTTTACACATTGAAGCCTTCCTACACAAACACCAAATAAAACGAGTCCTGATAGATGGAGAACATGGTCTCAATATATGTACATTAAACACTCTTAAACAATTGGGATATTCTGAAAAGGTTGTGAATTCTACACATGCAATCACCATTAAGGCATATGATGATGAAGATCGCTCATCCAAAGGCAAAGTCACCTTACATCTCAAAGTAGGGCTAGTTACAAAGGATGTGGTTTGTCAAGTCCTTGATCTAGAGCTCACATACAACATATTGCTAGGATGCCCATGGATTCATGAGATGAGGGTAGTCACATCTAAATATCATCAATGTATCAAGTTCCCACACAATGGAGTTGAAGTGACTCAAAGCTGATCCAAACCCATTCATATATTGTAACAATCTATGACCTAGATCAGAAATAACAATCCCAGTCAATCAAGAGGTTGTTCCTTCATCAGCATATGTTGATCCAGAATCCTTGAAAGCTTCTACATCAAAACAAGTAGAGATCAAAGAAGAATTCAAGATTAAGGACATGGGATGTGGTGAGTATATCTTTCATGTTGATCAACTCCCACTATCTCCTAAGGTATTCTGTCAATAGGAACAATCTATAAATAATTTGCAAGGAATTGGGTGTGAACCACCTAGTGTTGTGGTTGCTAAGTCCGAATGTAAATCTCCTCTAGTGGTGCAAGAAACTCTTGATATTAATAGTCCTAAGAGTGGTTCCAACAAAGACTATATTGAGCGTATCGCCATCCCTCTTGAGAACTCACATAAATTTACCATTTCATTCACTCATTCCATTTCTATTCTACTCCTAGACTTGGATCAACAAGAATTAGAAAAGCCCTTACTCATTGGGGATGAAAAATCAAGCTTTGAAAAGAAAAATCTAAAAGTCAAAAATAAAGAAATCCTTTAGTCCAAATCAAAATCAAAAGCTATTGGACTCTACAAAAATCAAAGTCAAGAATAAAAATACTATGAAGAAAAAAGAGCAAGAGATGATCTCCCCTAATATTAAAATAACTGGGGGCAAAAGTTCTAAAATTTCGAGTCAAAAGAATACTTGTTGATCCTAAGTCTCCATCATGCCATGCTACTTTCACTTCTTTTCGCAATCATAAGACTTCATTCCTCATCCACTTGTTCCACACATCCATTCCCTTCCAGTGATACATCATGGACCTTTAATGGAGCTTCCTCGAGGGACTTTGTTATCAGGGATGCCCAAACTTCTTTCGATGACATGCATATGGGCCGGTGTAGTCCACACACTAGTAATTCTATCTCAGTTTCTTTATCAAGGAAGACAATCACTTGAGCTACCCATCATTCAGTCAAGGAACAATGTAGCTACAATAATAAGGTAAAGCCTCGTACATTTGAGGTGGGTGACTTAGTTCTCAAGGAGAATCCTAAAAATCGGCAAGACGGAGAGAAGAAGGGCAAGTTCGAACCAAATTGGTTGGGTCTTTATGTCATCACAATAGTCTATGGATCAGGTGCATATCAGCTTTTGACACCAAATAAAAAACCTTTGGAAGATCCTATCAACAACATTCACCTTTGCACGTTTTACACATAGCTCTTCGGAATATCCTAATATAAAAAATACAAAAAAAATCATAAAAAAAATTGAAAAATTGAAAAAATTGAAAAAAAGAAAAGTAAAGAGAAATAAATCCGTCCAACGGTGAAAACCACTTCATTGGCACCCTGGGCAAGTATCGTGGTGAAAACTAGGTTACCAGCGCCATGCGTAGAGACATTTCTCCTCCCTCCTTCAAGATTCAATCTCACCCCTTCACTTTGCACGCACTCACAACCTATCCATCCATAATAAACTTACTCATTCCCATCATGGCTTGTTATTGATCTACCTCAAATTGGTTAGCCATTCATAATAATCCCTCCTTTTCACCCTTTCCATCCATAAAAAATCAGCTCCTATCTGTGGCTAAGGAAAATCCTACGTCTAGTGATGGGGTGGAACTAAGAGCATCACAGATCCGCAATAAAGTTATGCCTTCTCCACAATAAAGTATCAGTTTCATGGATGTGGTCAATTTCAGATGAGATGTGAACAACAACAATGGGCTTCAACAAATCAACTCTTTCAACAGACTCAGACAACATTATGGTTCAATGTTATTTATCCTTTTGTGAACGACAACATTGTGACCACAATCAACTAGAATTATACAAGTGACAAGAGACACTAAAATTGAGGACTACATTGGATGTTGGTGTCGAGTCTTGGTTTTCTTTTGATTTTATCTTTTGGTGACATGTCTTTTAGCTTTTTCAGGATGTCTCTGACTAGAGATTTTATCTCCAAGATGTCTTTGACTAGAAAGGTGAGGATGGGGTATCGTCACCTATTTTTCTTTGTTGTCTATGAATTGTCTCTTAGTAATGCTATGACTTGTCCAAGGATATTAGGACGCTATGAGTCTAGTATGAACTGGGGCATTCTTTGTTTGCAACTGTCTGATCTCCATGCAAACGGGTACAATGACTTTCTGGGTCGAACATATATTTGGATTGTCATAACCTATTTGCCATAATAAAGCTCAATGATGATAAAGCACAATAAGTTCTTTCACTTCCATATATTCTATCTTCCATCCCCCTTTCTTGATTGACCTCCATCGTCCTTCTTGAGTCTGTGTAGCCCGCTATCACATGACTAAGTATAATGACATGCCAAAAATATCTGCATTTCATGTAGTATGCACCTGTATTACCACATATTAGCATTTCATACATATAGATATCATAATTGCATCATATCCTACACATAATACATGTTAGCATATTTTACATTTTCATCATGCATCTCATCTTTTGCATTATCATATTCATCTGCATTTCATACATCCACATTTTCATAACATATTAAAAACAGAAAAGAACAAAAATATATTGCATTTCATCATGTACATATTTGCATCCATATCATAAGCATCACATAGCTACACATGCATATAGCTACCACAGAGATGGATCATCTCATATATATATATATATATATATATATCAAAAATCATAAGTGTCATGATACAATGATGTCAAAATCACATGGCTACAAAATCACCCAAAGGTGTCTACATCATCATACAAACATGGTACAAAAAATGGATATATAGGGAGCCCTCTAAGACTATGATGAACTCCGTCCCTCGGAGCCAGCTGACCTCGATGGAGTCTAAGCTCTGGAAGTCCTTGCCCCAAGATCATCTCTCCTGCCCCCTCTATCTGGTGATGGTGGAGGACCCATGACCCCACCACTAGACGCCTGTTTCCTGTCTCTCCCTCCAGTGGTCATCATAGTCTGCAATGGTCTTTGTAAGCTCCTGGCCCACTGATCTGGTGGCAGCACTCCATAATACAGGTCTCTCCAGTAGGCTATCTCCTCCCCCGCCCATAGAACATAGGCGTATCCGACCCCTGTGTCCTCTGCTGCCTGCCTGCCTACCCTCAGTGCTACCTCAACCTCTGTGTAGTGCTAAATAGCTTGATCTCTCTCTCGCTCAGTGTCTCTCAACTATCTCCTGAGCCTAGCCCCATCCCTCTCTAGATCTTGAATCTCATCTACCTGTCCCTAGTAGATATCTCTCAAGGATAGTAGCTCATCCTCCTCCTCTCCTCCCTCCTCACCGTATCCCTGTGGCTGCTCTAGTGGTTGTCACTGTCCATGTCCTGCCCTCATCTCAAGTCCTGGATCCTGAAACACTCGTCTCAGTGCATCCATGTCTCCCTCTCGATCGTAAGGAACCAGCTCCCCAACGATCGGTATCCTCAGTATCCTGTACACATCCTCTAAGGTGACTGTCATCTCACCCATTGAAAAATGAAAAGTGCATGTCTTTGAGTGCCATCTCTCAGCTAATGCAGCCAAAAATCCCATGTTCACCTGAAACTCAGACATATACATAATGCATCGCAAGCCCATGACCTCCATTGCTTCTCTATCCTCAAATGTCATCTCTACTCGTAACCCCTGAGTCGAAGGGATCTCTCTCATGACTCTAGCATAGGTAGGTCCTCCTGCAGTCAAGCAACTCAACTATGTAAATCCTAGTGGTACTCCCTATTCATCACAAAGTGCTATTTTTTATCCTAGTGATTATATCTATCATATTGCACTCTATCCCAGTAGTACTCCTTGTTCATCACAAAGTGTTGCTTTTTTATCCTAGTGCTTATATTTATCATATGACACTCTATCCTAGTAGCATTCCTTGTTCATCACAAAGTGCTTCTTTTATCTTTTAGGACACCTACTTGAGTAGCTTATCCAATTGAAAATGTATAATCTATCACAAAATTGTCAATTTTAGCCAAATCCAATTGACAACATATGTTCTATCAAAGAACTATCAATTTCTATGGTACTCCCTGTTCATCACAAAGTGCCTTGCTTTATCCTATCCTAGGGCCTCTGCTTGAGTGTATCCTCTTGAGTAGTTTCCTAATTGGCAACGTATGTTCTATCACAAAATTGTCAATCCTAGCCCTATTTGTTATCCTAGTCTTCCCTAGAGGACCTATTTGAGTGTATCCTCTCAACAACTTATCCAATTGACAATGTATGTTTATCACATAACTGTCAATTCGACCTTGAAGACATAAACGCACATTCATGACACAAACACGCTTACATACTTCACAGGCATTTCTACATTTCATAGACGCACCTGAAACACACAGACGTGACTCTGTTCTGCACATACGTGCCTCTATTCTGCACATACGTGCCTGCCCTGCACAAATGTGCCTGCATTTCACAAACGTGCTCACATTTGACACAAATTCCTTTCAAACCATAGACACGTTTCAATTCTCCATAGATGTGCCTAACCAACCCATACGCGCCTGACACCAATGCAAACGCACCTTAACGTCTTTTGACCCGCTTGACAATTTATTAGACCTACCTAATATGCATTTATAGACCTACCTAATATGCATTTATTGACCTACCTAACATGCATTTAGGACAATAATTAATGCAACAAGATACAAGGAGGTTTTGTGGTACTCACTAGCTCTCCTGCATCTGCTGGCCTCTGATATCGACGAACGTGATCGAATCTATGCACCAATGCCATCACTGCTGACTGCTCTCTACTCTCTCTGCACTCTAATCTCTTAGGTGTGTGGATGACAATGAGGATGTTTTCCCTCGTAGTCTATCTTATAGACTACCCTAGCCCTCGTTTCCTGAGTCAATCTTCTTTATCTCGTTACTCTGTCACTCTATCCTATCTTGTTAGTCCTTTCTAGCCTTTCTTTCTTATCGAGAGATTGTTTGTGATCTTTTCAGACATTTTCATCCAATCTCTCGAAGGGGCATATCATTCCCATCTTGGGGCAACTTTGTATCATTTTATCTTATCTTCTTTGAAACAACGCGACAAGTTACATTGTCTCAAAGAGGGGCAAAATGTAGAGACCTAAAATTGTCTTGTCTAATTAAATAAATATTTTTATTTATTTAATTATTTAAGCCTAATTATTCTATTAATTAAATAAATATTTATTTATTTAATTAATTCATTTATCCTTTTCTGAGCCTTTCCTCATTTAAATAAATACTTTTATTTATTTAAATTATCCTCTTCCTAAATTAAATAAATACTTTTATTTATTTAATTGATCCCACTTCCTCTATTAATTAAATAAATATTTATTTATTTAATTAATTCATTAGCCTTTTCTACCCATGACACATGTCATTCATATCTTAATTCCTACACTACCTACCCTCTCATTATTTTCTTATTTTCTCTACCTACCCTCTAATCCTGGCCGACCATCTATCTTTTACACCTCTTAATCTTATCTCTCCATTTCTAAAGTGTGTTCTATATAAGAGGAAACTTCTCTCATTATCAATCCTCCTAGCACTCAACTACGCTTTCAAACCTTCATATGCGATCAAGCCTACTTGCAACCACATTTCTGTTCTTTGTTGAGCTCTTGTGCACACATAAAATTCGAGAGCAAATATATCAAGCAAGATCAATGGAGATAGGAAGAATGAAGATTCAAACTCTATTGGATATGTGATGGTATAATCTTTGTGATTTTGTTGATTTACATTGTCTTGGGAAATCTTCATATGTTATGGTGGATCTTTGTTGTTGCTAGGCTAGGGTTTTTGTGGATGAATCTATTTAGTCTTTCAATATTGTTATTGTAGACGTATAAAAATGACCACATTCCTAAATGAATATTTAATGTTCATTTTATTCTCATTCCTATATTTAGTTAAATCTAATTTAATTAAATCATCCACATTCTTCTATTTAATTAAATAAATTATCCAATTTATTTATTTAAATTCACTTAAATCTTTTATGTCATTTAATTGAATAAATCATTTTATTTAATTAAATCCATTCTCTCTACTTTTTAATTAAATTAACATTTAATTAAATAGTTTACCCCAATTAAATAAATCTAATTTATTTAATTTCCCAACCTGCAACCAAATTGAAATAAATAATTTTATTAAATTCTATTTTCCCCACCCACTTGCATTTTCCTACATCTCCCACTTGCCTCCTAACACTCTTCCTAATTTCTTCTAGAATCCATCTAATCCTAATCAATTAGCCTAAACCCATCCATTATCCCCTTTCCCTAAATTTGAGGAGGTCTCTTCTCAAATTTGGAGTAAAGTCTTCAAAAGGCATTAAAGCCTTTATGCCTTCAACAAACTAACTTGTTGAATACCCCCAAATTTGGAAGGACTCTTACAAATTTGTCCCCAGTCTTCAAACCATTAATGGTTAACTAACCCTTTGTGGCATGATTAGAGACTTTTTTCCTAACTCAACCCTCATCTAACCCAGAGGTCTCATCAAGCATTCATTGCTTTGACCATGGTTATCCCTTTAACCCTTGCACAAGAGTTTACCCTTTGGGTAAAAGCTTTATCCAATGGATAACCTTAACCTAACCTTAACCCTTACCTTCTAAGGTAACCATGAGGTCTTCTCAAGCATTTAATGCTTCTTACCTCTCCCCTCAAGCAGTCTCATGTTGACAATTGTCACCATTTCATTGGTGAAAATTGTAAACATGTATTGATAACTTTCAATCCTGACCCTTTATTAACTCCTCCAATCTTGACCATCCATTGCCCTATTTTCCCTATAAATAGAGCTCTCATTCCTCCATTTTAGGGGATCCAAGCTTTTAGTGTCTCATTTATGCTCAATTTTATCAATACATCTAGCCTCTCTTTATAATAGGAATTAATCTAATAAGCATTTTAGAGTATTTCTGTTATCATTAGTTTAAATCATTAACTAGTATATCATGTTAGGATAGCATTGTTACTAACCTTGTCATCTTATCATCTAGTTTAACTCATTTGTAGAATCATGCATAAATAGGATGCATTCATGTTAAAATCAATCTAAAGCATCCCTCGTTCTTGCATTCGTCATCCCTAAGTCACTTTGCTCAGTGATCTGAGAGCAAATGCATTGGCTTGAGGGACCTTGTGAGATAGAGAACCATGGAACCTACCTTTGGAAGTTGAGTCATTTGTCATGACTCCATAACTTGCACCAAGAAGTCATGTGGGTGTGTGGACAAGCCCCTTGGAACATCATTTTTCACATTTTGAGTTTCATCGACCCGCTTTTCCCACATACATTTCTAGCGCCCACCGTGGGGTTCAACCCCATTAATCAAATTGGTTTTTGAATTTAACCACTTTTGCAGGTATGTGGGAAACAAGAATCGACACATGGGGAACATCCCTTAGCGCATCTGGTTAATATTCCAACACATCTGGTTCAATGTTTGGCGCGTGGGACTCACTTCCTAGTGCCTACAAACCATCACTTAACGCATAGACTTTTTAACATTTTTCCTATAGGTCTCAGTGCGGGAACTTAATAGAGCAGCGCTTTCGGAAAACATTTCAGTGCATTGGGTCTGTCCAATAGCGCATCTCGGTTATCCTGTAGTGCGTACAGTCTTTTTTGTAGCACGTCACAGACAGAGAACCAAAAAAAAAAAATTAATCTGTAACCAAAATAAAAAATTAGACTTGTGGAAGTCCACGAAACCATCCTCTTGCTAACTAATTGACTAGTTTTATGCAGGTTACTAACAATTTGTTTGCAGGTTTGGGGTCTATTCTATGTAGGCTTAAAGTAGTTTAAATTTTACTAACTTTTTCTAAGTTAGTTAAGATTCAAATTCCTTTCATTTCTTGTTTAAATAAAATTGAACTCACACCTTATTTTGGGCAACTAAAAAGAACAACAAAGAAATCTTTCTTGCTTTCTTAGGAGAAAATTTTTCATTTTTGGGCTCTAAAAAAAACCATCAAATTTCATTTCTACAAAGGGCTTTAAAAATAACTTCACCATCCTTTGGTGCATAAAATGATCCACTTCAAATTTTTGCAAAGTAAAAGAATCACACGTCCAAATTCATTCACAATTAAAGAGGGAAGATCTTCCCTTTTTGATTGATTTCTTCTGTTGACCAAACATCGAAGTTGCTTTGTTGACCAAGCTCTTTTCCTAGATCAAAAAAATCATTGCTTTGAAGGGATAAAATAAACACCATGTTTTGTGGAGCGACATCTCCATATAGATTTTACCAAATCATTGCAATAAAAGTTAAAAAGAACACTTGTTTGCTTGCTACGAAAGTAGAAGGAATATGCTCTCCCCTTAACTAGGTGATAAAAAAAACCAGACCACTCTTACGCTTTCAGTGTTTATTGCATTAAATCCTTTAGCAGGCCTACCTTCTCGAGGAGTTGAAAAACTCTTAAAGCCATTCTTTGGCTGGTGTGAAGGGAACGAGCTAAGTGGGAAACGACTTTGACACCAAGTATTCCAACCCACTATAGTAGTGGAAAGTGACGAAAGTCCTTTTCAACGGTTGTTGCACAACGATTAGCCTTCCCTAAGTATCCTTGAGATACATAAAGCCTTTGTTTTAAAGGTTGGAAATCCTCTTGAGGGAGTTTATCACTGACGGCCGAACGAGAAGCCTGATTACGAACTTTAGCATAGAAACTTTGAGCCAAGTCAGTATCCAAACATTTATAATATCATAGTGCAAGGGTGGGGAAGAATTCGCCCGCAAGATCGCTCACCATGTATCTCCCAAGATAACTACTCAATTGTGAAGCAATTCACTTTGGGTTAATTTCTAGCAAAAGACAAAAAAAATGGGTGCCCCCTAGAGGGGACAAGGCTATTTGAGCTAACAGAGTATCGAGACTAGTGGGCTATGATATTACTTATGACCCTTGAATAAAGAGTCTGACTGAATTGTATGTTGTTGTATCTAAACCTGTTAAAACATTGGGGATTTGAACACATCCTTGCAGAACATACACTCATTGTTTAGATTAAGCAAAAATGGTTGCTTCTTTTGTGTTGTGCTTTCATTTATTACTTCAGAAAATCATCCATCATCATTGAAAACAAAGTTCCAAAAATTGCAGAAAAACAACCAAATCAAACTATCAGGGCAGTTTAGCATGTAAGAGCAACTTCTTAGCGCATGGAGACCATCCTTTAGCGCACTCAAGCTTCACTTTAGCACATTCATTCTGAACTTTAGCGCTTCTTCAAAATCCAACACTAGCAGTTTAAAATTGGCGCTTTTTGAAAACATTCTGGCGTGCTGAAGCAACAGCTTAGCGCGTGGGGATCAAGAATTAGCGCGTTGAGACCAATAGTTAGCGCATTGGCAGCCCATATTAGTGCATAACCTTTTAGACCAAGACAAATTCAAAACAAACCAGTTAGTGCGTCACAGAGGGCAGCTTATCGCGTGGAGTCTGTTCTCTAGCGCGTTGAGGAAATTCAATAGCGCATTGCATCTCTGTCTTAGCGCATAGCAAAAACTGAGAAAATAGGGGGCAAAACAGAGGCTATTTTTGAAAAATCTAAAAACAATTTAGGAAGCTTTCTTTCCTCAGCTTGAACTTCATCAAACAAAGAATCAAAACAAAGTATCGAAAACTGTTCCCAAAGCAAGTTCTTCGTTAAACAAAGTTGTCAAAATTTAAAAACTAGTCGCAAGATAAAACACATCTCTCCTATCAAAATCAGGAAACATCATCACAAATATCAACAGGTCCTTCCATCAAATAGATTTCTATCCAAAAACACACTTGTTTTAAAACTCCAAGTTGTCAAATAGAGTTTCCATATTGGGAAAGCTCTTATTCCATATCATTTGACACGTTTTGTCATGAGGGGGCATCTAAAATTTCATTTAATAGGGTAAAACTTGAGTTTCCAAACAAGATAACTAAATCCAAAACAAATCAAAGGACAACATTGATTGCTTGTGCATGACTAATCCTCATATTCTGAGAAGAAAGAGTATTTATCATAACACCAAGTTGAGGAAACAACAACCCAGTTCTCTGAAACTTGCCAAACAGAATAATTTTTTATACATCAATCGCCAACTCTTCAAATCTCATCGAACATTCATTCATCATATTCGCTTGTATCTTCAAGACAAAACAAACGAATTTGACAAAGAACCATTGAGGAGTAGAGCATTCTATCAAAAATCAACATTCAGTCAACGCCTAAATCAAGGAGGAAAGATCCATCCGACCTTATTCCCCAAAGTGTGCATCACTTACAATATACCGTGGTCTGAACCACACACCCTTGAGCAAAACATCGAAGAGGAGTTCGTTCCTTTTGTCACAGAAAGTTTCTACTAGATGCCTGTTGTTACTCGCTCTCAACGAAACAAACAAAGTGAAATGCAACAAGAGTCCAACATGGATCGAAGATTATCAAATCCGTTCAAGTGTCCAAATCTAGAAGACATGGAAATTTCTGAGGAACTCCTCCAAGAGTGCCAAGAAAGCACTTCATTTCAAAAACTTGTGGAAAGACTCATGGAAAATGACAAAGAAAAATATCTACACATGCTCACAAGCCAAGGAATTAAACTCCCTGATGACTTTGACATTGACATATTTAGAACAAGATCTCGACATTATGACTATCAAGAATGACAAAGAGAGGAGGAAGCACGCGACCCTGAACAAAACATACTTGAGCAAAATCTACCAGAATAGAATTTGCCCAAGCAAAACATCCCTGAATAAAATATACCCTACCACACACCATTTCAGCTTAGAAATAATGCAAGGGAAGAACTCTTCCCTCGGCAGGCAAATTCACCTTTGATTGCTCTCACTCAGCAAATGCAAATGTTGCAGAGACAGATGCAAGACATGCAACAAGGGACAACAGTATGGTACTCCTTGACTGAAATTTGTCCTTATCCTTTTGACAGACAGTTAAACATGGTACCTTTTCCCCCAAACTCGGATATTCTCAAATTTGACAAATATGATGGGAAAAGTGATCCTTGTGATCATGTTCGAGAATTTTGTAACATGAGTCTTGAATTTTCCCATGATGACACCTATTTGATGAGGTTATTCCCAAGAAGCTTGGGAGGACAAACAATGGAATGGTTATCCAAAATAACACCTCCTGTCAGATCATTCGATGAATTAGTCAACAAGTTCATAACTCAATATTCCTACAACATTCAACATGCTATCACTATGCTAGATGTCTGTAATACCAAACAGAAAAACAATGAAACATTCATGGTATTCCTTCAATGTTGGCGACGTATGGTTTCGAGATATCCTTGAGATGTGCCTGAAAAGGAAAAGATGGAAATTTTCATCGACAACTTGAATAGTGAGATGAGTTACATACTCAAACTTCAATGCATACCATATTTTGCCAAATTGATCGAAAATGGCATCCAAGTAGAGGAAGCATGTGTCAAGAAAGGTTCATTGAAATTATTCAAAGAAGGAACAAGTTCATCCAACTACAACAACCCAAACAACAACTTAGACAAATCCAGATTCTGGACTAGAAACAAAAACACTGGAAATGAAGGAGGAAACGAATCAAATGATGCAAAATCCAAGCAACTAGTGCTAGCGTTATCAGGTAATCCTCAAGCTACAAAGAATCCAAAAGGTGCTAACCAAGGCACTACCACTTATGCACCAAATACCAATCAAGATCATCTCAACGCAAACAACGCCAACAATACCCAAAGCAATAACACCAATCGAGGACCTAATACAAACTCACGAGGTAACACCAACAACTTTCCAAAACGCATTTACACACCACTAGGGCAATCATTGGAGTCAACATTCATAGAACTCTTGGCAAACAAAATTATCTCCTTACTAGCAATCAACAACTTTGAACCACAAATCAAACCACCCTGGTGGAATGACTCACACTTTTGTGATTTTCATCGCAACAAAGGTCATCAAACAAATGATTGCATGAGACTGAAAAACATTGTTCAAGACATGATTGATAGAGGCGATTTAACAGTCGATGGTCTCAAGACAAATGGTGACCATGGAGCCTTTAAAAATCCTCTTCCAAACTACAACAAGGATGGAGCTTCAACCTCAAATGATATACATGGAGCTCGTATCAATCACATATACAATAACACCACCAATCATATATCAGTCGAGGACACTCAAGTAAACGTCATCACAATCAAAGATAAACGTGAACATGAATCCGTTAATGTAACAACCAGAGCTCAAAAATATGTCTTGAAGGGGCATACATCAACAACAAACACCATACCCAAAATTCAATATGATCTAGTTAGTCAACTGCGCAAAACTCCTGCTCAAATATCTATACTGGAGTTGCTAAAACTTTTGCCAAAACATAAGGACATCTTAGAACAAGCACTATTGGAAACAAATGTACCTCAAGATCTGGATGCTGACAAATTCCAAGCCATGGTGGCTCATATGACAAGACCTCATAACCTTACCTTTTCTGAGCATGATAATATCTCATTGAGCCATCCACACAATACTCCACTCCACATTGAAGTCTTGGTCTACAAGCATCGAGTCAAAAGAGTATTAATAGATGGAGGAGCTAGACTCAATATTTGTACCTTGAAACTTATCTGTGCATTAGGCTTCTCTGAGGAATCTATTGATCCACACAAAAAGATCACTATCAAAGCATATGGTGATGAAGAAAGATCATCCAAAGGAACAGTAATGTTACCAATTCAAGTAGGACCAATACAAAAGGACACTATGTGCCAAGTCTTAGACATAGACCTCGCATGTAATATCTTATTGGGTCGACCTTGGATACATAAAATGCAAGGAGTACCTTCTACTTATCACCAGTGTGTTAAGTTCCCCTACATTGGGCAGGAAATTTCTATATCAGCAGATCATAACCCATTTCAACATTGCAATGCTATGGGGGCAGCCCAAGACAGCTTGGTTCCACATAATAGAGAAAAACAAAGTTCCTCAGCACCAACTATTCAGCAAGAAAAGTCTAAATCGCTATCTATGGATTTCAAGCAGAATATGAAAATCAAAGAGCAAGGCATGGGAGAATACTCTTTGGAACCTTTGTGTTTAGCCAACTTACCAGCATCGCCTAAATCTCATGGATTACCTACAACATCAATACATCCAGCAACACAACCCATCACCAAGTTTGATGGAAAATTTATCCAACTAGGCACTCTAGCACATGAATTAGAGGAAAAAGTCATCCTTAGTTGGCTATACAAGGATGAGGAAGAAGACAGGGCAGCTACTATGGAGGTAGCTATACCAACACACCTGTATGGAAAAGGCTATTTAATCATGCAACAAATGGGATACAATGGCAAAGGATCTATCGACAAGCATCAAGAAGGCATCACAAAACCATTAGATCCTCCTTCACAATTCAATAAAGACAAAACAAGATTGGGCTATGAATACACTCTACCACCCAGGAAGACACCAAGCAAATACCAAAAACCTCAGTGAAAGGCAAAGAAGAAATACAAGGAGGATTCCTGGTAGGAGGCACTATTTGAGTCAGCAAAGACAATACATAAAGAACGAGAATATCAAGAAAGAAAGCAACATCAAGGGAAGCCCATCAATCAAAAGAAGGAAGCATCTACTGCAGAAGTACATCATGTTCAAGAACCAGTGTCCGACAAAGAGGAATCACCTCCTAATAACATCATTCCTCCTCGAGGAGAGACAGTATATGAACAAATGCAAAGAGTGGAAGCAGGATCTAACATAGAATCAAAGAAAAGTATTAGACTTGTATCAATCATCAAAGACTTGTTTTCACCCTACAACATACCCGTCCACAACACTGCCAAAATTTGGGATAATACCTGTGAGACTGATTCAAATGACTATGAATGGGGTAGTTGTTCTAATGTTACTGAAGATATTGTTGCAAATGACAGTCATGCACCCATCTCTCAAGAAGAACATGACACAGAACCTAGACTCCTTGAATTTGGTCCACAGAATATCTATGACGCCAAAAAAAATGAGCAGCGACATTACGAGCAAGTCTACACAAAAGATGATAGCATCGAAGACCTCAACAAAATCCTTAACTTATTTAATATCCCAGCCAACCACGATGATACCTTCATCCTGACACTTACAACATTTGAACTTGATCCACCTAATGACTCCTTACCACTTATCTTTCCTGACCTCGTAGACTGGGACGAACCTGAAAATCATAACATACCAATTTTCGCAAATGACGAATCCATTATCCATTACTTGTACTGTTAACCCAAAAATAGACTCTACCAGTGAACAAAGTAATGACGTCTACAATCAAGGGAGTGCCAAGTCTCTCCATCGCAAAAATGAACAAAATAAAAGAGCTGCTGTTGAAAACCAGTCAATGGTAGCAATAGATCACAAAAAAGTAAAAATAAAGGATGCATCTGAGGGTGAAAACCTTTTTAAGGCACCTAAAGATGGGAGACTTGCCACTCTTCCTGAACATTATCAGGAACGATCACCCATATTGATTGAGCCCGCTCAATCAATCAACATTGGTACAACAGAAGCAACCAAAAATATACACCTTGCAGAATCTTTGACAGAGGAAGAAAAATCAGAGTTTATCCAATTTTTCAAAGAAAAGCAAATCAACTTTGTTTGGTCATATGTAGATATGCCCAGGATTGATCCATAGTTAATCATGCATCACTTGTCCATTACTCCAGGAGCTAAGCCAATGAAGCAAAAACTGAGAAAGATGAATCCACATGTAGCATTCATGGTCAAAGTTGAGTTGAAGAAACTATTAGACATCGGATTTATTCGACCTATCGACTATGCTGAATGGATTTCCAACATCGTATCGGTATCTAAACCAAATGGTAGCATCAGGATTTGCATCGATTTTAGAGATGTCAACAAAGCCTGTCCAAAGGATGACTTTTCTTTGCCCAGTATCGACATAATTGTAGACCTCACAGTAGGCCATGCAATGCTATCACTAATGGACAGTTTTTCGGGCTATAATCAAATCAAGATAGCCCCAGAGGATCAAGATAGAACAACATTCACCTGTCCTTGGGGAACGCATTGTTGGAATGTCATGCCTTTTGGCTTAAAGAATGTTGGGGCAACTTATCAACAAGCAATGACAACAATCTTTCATGACATGATGCATACCTTCATGGAGGACTATGTGGATGATCTACTAGCTAAATCATTTACCTGGGCAGAACATCTAAGCATCTTAGAAAAGATTTTTGACAGATTGGAGAAATTCCAAGTTAGGCTCAACCCTAAGAAGTGTGTCTTCGGGGTAACATTAGGCAAATTACTAGGCTACATCGTTTCAACAAAGGGCATTGAAGTGGATCCAACAAAGGTACAAGCCATAATGGAGATGCCACCACCAAAGAACTTCAGCCCGCTCAGATCTCTACAAGGACGACTCCAGTCAATCAGGCGATTCATCGCTCAACTAGCAAATAAAAATCTACCATTCAACCATTTGCTACATAAAAATGTACCATTCAGATGGGAAGCCAAATGTGCAGAATCATTCTATCAAATCAAACAATATCTAATGAACCCACCAGTTCTAGTACCACCAATACCAGGGAAGCCACTCATTCTCTACATTTCAACAATAGATATATCACTGGGGACATTATTAGCATAAGAAGATCAACAAGGCAAGGAACGAGCTATCTATTACATCAACATGACATTAAATGGATATGAACTCAACTATACATTCATTGAGAAGGCTTGTCTAACAATGGTATTTGCCTCTCAAAAGTTCCAACATTACATGCTATCTCACACAATTAAGCTAGTTGCAAAAATTGATCCTCTCAAATATTTGCTCAGCAAAGCAGCTCTTACAAGCAGATTGGCTAAATGGATCATGATTCTTAGTGAATTTGATATCTACTACACAGAGCAACGAGCTATCAAGGGACAAGCAATTGCAGATCAACTAGCTGAAGCACCGCTACCGGGAAAACAACCAATGGAGATCAAATTTTTGGATAGGGATGTTTTTACTATTTCCACCAAACAATGGACCCTATACTTTGATGGATCCTATACTCAACATGGCTCAGGGGCTGGCATTCTATTCATCACTCCTGACGGGCACACCATACCAAGATCTTATAGGCTCATGTTTCCATACACAAATAACATTGTTGAATATGAGGCACTGGTTATAGGCATCAAAATGGTCGTGGAATGGAGAATCATATAATTAAAAGTCTACAGAGATTCACAATTAGTCATCAATCAGATCAACAATGACTATTAGACAAAGGACGACAAGATGCTACCATACAAACAAATGGTGGATGATTTCAAACAATATGTTGTACACATCACCTTCAAGCAAATACCAAGGTTGGACAATAAAGTAGCCGATGCAATAGCTACTATCGTTTCACTATTGCAAATTCCAGAGCAACAGAGTCATTATGAGTTTCTAGTAGAACAACTGTTCTCCCCAGCCTATGACCATTCTGATTCCCATGTTATCTATGCCTTGACCGGTTCTGACTCTCCGTTATACGGACCGATATACGACTATCTTAAAAGAAATATCCTACCCATTGACCTATCCCGAGACCAAAAATGCAACTTTATCCGGCAAGCCACCCGTTATACTCTCACTGCTGATACTTTGTACTGTCAAGGTCTAGATGGTACTCTTCTTCGTTGCCTTGATCGTAATGAATTTGACTCCGCTTTATAAGAGCTTCATGAAGGTATCTGTGGCACACATTCAAGTGGTCCCACTCTTGCTAAAAAACTTCTGAGAATGGGATATTACTGGCCAACGATGGAAAAAGATTTTGCAAAGAAGTGTCCTAAATGCCAAATCCATGGCAATCTTATACATGCACCAGCACGGGAACTGCAGCCATTCACAACATCTTGGCCCTTTTACTAGTGGGGACTAGACTTAGTCGGGAAAATTCATCCTTCATCTTCAAATGGACACAAGTTCATCATAACTACAACAAAATATTTTACCAAATGGATTGAAGCAGTCTCCATGACCACGGTGATTGGGAAACAAATTGCCTCTTTTATCCTTAATTATCTAATCTGCCAATATGGCATTCCAAGTTCCATCATCACAGATAATGGACGACCTTTCAAGAACCAAGATGTGCGAGAACTATGTGAAAAATTCAAAATCCAACATCGTTTCTCTACACCTTACTACCCACAGGGGAATGGTCAAGCCAAAGCATCTGACAAAATAATATTGAAAATCCTAAAGAAAACAGTGAATGATGCAGGCAAATATTGGCACGTACAACTCAATCCAGCACTTTGGGCATACAGAACTAGCATCCGCACACCTACAGGAGCTACACCATATTCATTGGTATATGGATTAGAAGCAATTTTACCCCCTGGAGGTAAAAATTTCATCTCTCAGAGTCTCTTTGAAAGGCTTCATTCCAGATGAAGAGTATCACGTCAATCGACTGCAAGAGCTAGAACTTCTAGATGAAAGACGCCAACATGCCTACACTCACCTCAAAGCATATCAAAAATGCATGTGCAGAAGCTACAACCACAAGGTCATTAACAAAAAATTTTAAATTGGTGATCTAGTACTCAAGGAAAATCCTAGAAATCAGCAAGATCGAGAAAAGAAAGGGAAATTTGAACCTAACTGGTTAGGTCCCTATGTCATCATATCAGCCTATGGATCAGGTGCTTATTAGCTAACAACTTCAAAAGGAGATGTGCTCGACAAACCAACTAACAACATCCATCTAAAGAAATACTACAATTGAGAAGTCTAATGCATGGAAAATATAAAAATAAAAATAAAAAAATCAAGAAAAAGCAAATAAAAAGGTACAATAAAAGCAACTGGTGAAAACATGGCAACATGCGCTATTGCGAGAGGACATCTCCTCTATCTATCTTTACTAACAAGTCGTTATATCCACAGTTAAGCACTATCAGCCATCGCCCACCATTTTATCACATTATCCAGGGCAAACTTAGCGTAGTCACTATCCTGGTTTATCCACATATCCTTTCACCGCATCCCACCATGGCTTGGTATTCACTGTACATATCCACATTAAGAGGAAAACTCAGCTAGGGGCAGCATTCATCAAAACTTGCAATACATTCAAAACATCAAAACTTGCAGTACGTTCAGAACATCAAAACTTGCAGTACATTCAGAACATCAAAAACTTGCAGCAAACTCAGAGCATCATATCCAACAAACAAATAAACAATCACAAAAACAAACATTGATCATTTAAAAGGATTCACAAAACATGGTGGGTGATTTTCTGAAGTATCAAATGTTTGCATCTTGCATAAAGTTTTGACTATTTTGCGCTTGAACTTTTTGAACTATTGGCTCCTCTACATATTCTCAACGATGCATTAAGCTAGAGAAAGTCATGGGGACTCCAATATTTTTTTTTAGTTTTCTATCTGTGAGGTGATCACTTGTACTGTGCAAATACTTGTCTCGAGGCGTGATTCACAACATATCACTGAAGACATGATTCCACTTCGCGCATACAAATGGTTTAATCTTGTCTGTTTATACACAATCCGCACTCAGGTCGTCCTGGTTCAATTATACCTTGACGCTTGTGCTATCTTGCAAAATCAAAAATCATGTAAATTTGTCTCGGGTCATTATGGTTCAATTATACCATTATGCTTGTATAAATTTTCAACATATCCCAGCAAATCAATGCTTAATGATGATACCTACAAAGAAAGCAAAAACATGTGATTATACAGAGATGACAAACAGAAGAATGAGGATGTTCAATTAGGTGCATATCATATCATACATCTCATTTTCAAGATACATTTCATAGCATAGCATATCATACATCTCATTTTCAAGATACATCTCACATCATACCATATCATACATCTCATTTTCAAGATACATCTCACAACATATCACATCATACATCTCATTTTCAAGATACATCTCACAACATATCATATCATACATCTCATTTTCAAGATATATCTCACAACATATCATATCATACATCTCATTTTCAACATACATCTCACAACATATCATATCATACATCTCATGTTTAAGATACATCTCATAGCATCATACACTAACACATCATATTCATCACATTTCAAATCACATACATCTAAGCATTGCATCATCATCATAGAAACATCAAAATCATATAGAAAGCATCATCCATAACACATCACATAAGGATCAAGGAAAATGGTGTCATATATATCTCAAAAATGATCAATGTACAAAATATGTCATGTCTGTGCCTATACAACAAAATGATCAAAATACAATGGAGACAACGTCTCTTAGGTATGAGTATCTCCTGAGGGTGACGGTCTCGCAGCTGATGTCCCAGCACCTGGATCTCCAGGTGGATCTTGTCTAGTAGGCCCTGTCACGCCTCTGCTCTCTATCCTTGAACCAGTCTCTCTGGATCGGCTGGATCTCAAAGCTGTAAAACTCGGCACTCGCCGCTCCCTAGGCACCGCATCCTCGTAATGCCTCCGGTAATACTCCGCCTCCTTGGCTATCAAAGCCACCTCTCTCAGGGTATCTCTCATCGAGCCACCCACCGCAGCTCTCTCTAAAGCCTTTGCTCGAGCCTCAGAACGACCCAACCGCTCTAGATCTGTATCCCACTCAATAGTCAGCTGTGTAATCTACCGTTGATGCGCCAGTAGCTATGTCTGCAGGTGCTGCACTGATAATTGCAACGACCTAATTTGCACATCCTCCCAGTGCGTCAGAATCTGCATCTGGATGGGTACCTTTGAAGTGGTACCCCCTGTCCCTCTCCCTGTCCTCGGTGCTGGTGGGGGTAACACATCAGACCTCCTCCTATGAGCCGACTGTCTAAACTCATCAGTCCCTCCCATCACTGCTATCACCTCTCTTACCTGCTCCTCTCCCCCAGCTCTAATAGCTAAACCTCCTCTCCCTCTATCCACCACAACTCACCGCACTGCTCTCTCCACCCGAATCCCTCTATCACCACCATCACCACCCCTATCTCGTCTCCTCCCCTGATCTCCACCCCTATCTCCTCTCCTCCCTCTATCCCCTCGTCGACCTCGACCACCTCCTCTACCATCTCCACCATCATCAGCTCCACCATCCCCACCTCCCTCGTCCAACTCCTCTCCATCCTCTCCCTGTCTCCCTAGCCTCTCGGGCTGGTCATCCTCATCATCGTCAAACGTGGGAATCATCTCCGCTAGATCTGATATCCTAGCCACAACATGTACTGCAAACAGTGTGGCGAACTCCTTTGTCATCCCTGCGTCCACTACCCCATAGGCGTAGTTCCATATCTGGTCGACAAAGTGAAATAACTCCTCGACCGCCGCACGCGCTATCAATAGTGGGTCCCCACTCTGGTATATCCTATCTCTGACAAGCATATAAGCATGCTCCCTATGGAACTCCCTACTGACGACCATACTGCCATAACACTCGGCTATGCAGAAGTCTCTCAATAACAAAGGGCGTCTGACCTATCAAAAATTGGGACATGTAGACATAGGGCATCTCCATCCCATCCTCTGCCCATACCTTGCACTCCATGTACGATCTCCAAACGATCGTATCAATATCATCTAAAACTCTCCTCCAATGCTCTAGTTTGCCCAGCTTATGCTGGACAACTATCCCTCGATATCCGTATGCATAAGCACACCCAACATGCCTATCTTTGTCCACAAGTGACCTGGCTACAGGAATATGCTCCCACGCCCATACCTGTAGCAGTGTCACTCCAGCGGATAGACTATTGTACCCCAAGTAAACCACTTGATGTAGATCCCTGTATAAGTGGGCCAACATAGCCGACCCCATGCAAATCGGCGACCCTATGTCACCATGTCCTCCAGGACCAACCCCCATCCTACTACCAGTCCCTTCGACCTACGGTCGAGACATAAGAAATCACTTATGAATCTTGCCAGCACTAATGGTAGAGGAGCGTAATCCAAATCAATGAACTCCTACCAAGGGATCTCATATCCGCAAATCGTATCATCCTGTAGAATCCTATGAAGTGCCTTTGTCCCACCCTCCTCTATCTTCTCATATGGTAACAATGCACCTACCATAGGAATCCGCAGAATTTGGTAGCAATCTTCGAGTGTCACTGTGATCTTGCCTGTCGGCAAATGGAAGGTGTTGGTGTCACTATGCCACCTCTTGGCCAACACTGTCAATAAACCTCGGTTAATGATAAACTGGGGCATCTCTAACAAAGAGGATAGGCCACACCTCTCAATGATATCCCTGTCAGCCTGTGTCAATTGTGGTATCAATGACCATGGTCTTAGAAATTTCTCTCGCGACTGAACAACCCCAATGCGCTCCTGTCACAAACAAAACAAGTCCAATATCAGTTCCCTCATCAAATCAATTCATATCCAAATCAACTTCATATCAACTTGAAACATTGAAAATCTAATCAAGTTCCACATCATATCAAATCCATTTCCATATCAACTCATATCAACTTGTAAAACAACTCAAGTTCCACAATCATATCAACTTGTAAAACAACTC
Organism: Cryptomeria japonica; assembly: GCF_030272615.1. Taxonomy (NCBI): domain Eukaryota; kingdom Viridiplantae; phylum Streptophyta; class Pinopsida; order Cupressales; family Cupressaceae; genus Cryptomeria; species Cryptomeria japonica. Next base: position 140,700,870 of record NC_081407.1, on the reverse strand, counting down.
AAGTTTCACATCATATCAACTTGTAAAACAACTCAAGTTTCACATTCATATCAACTTGTAACACAACTCAAGTTCTATAATCATATCAGCTTGTAAAACAACTCAAGTTCCACATATATATCAACTTGAAACGAAGCATATCAAATCAAGTTCATATCAAAACATCCATATCAAAAACCACATATCGGAACTCATATTGGACAACTTATCAAAACAATGACAACCGACACGCAGACTGAAATTCATACCCATCCCGACAAAACTGGCAAAAACCTACCTATTTTTCTTCATCCAAAAAATCTACTTTACCCAAATTTTTCCGCTCATGCGCTAAACAATCTTATCTATGTGCTAGCCTAAACCTATGCGCTACCCTATCCTATCAACGTGCCATCTAAACTACCCTCTGCGCTACTTATATGCTATGCGCTATCCTACTTGGTCCCTACGCTGCGAACCTAACCCTATGCGCTAGGTCATGCCTACGCGCTATCCTACTCTACCCGTGTGAGCCCCTGCTAACCCTATGCGGTAGGTCTTTCCTACACGCTAATCTTTTTCCTCCACGCACTACCCTATGCCCTCGATGCGCTAACCTAGTTCTATGCGCTACCCTAACCCAACCCTGCGCTATCCTATTCTACCCGGACGCTACCCTACTTATTTAAACACTACGCGCTACACAACTTATCGTATGCGCTACGGTTTTTATCCAATGCGCTAAACCGTTTAACTCGCGTGGAAAAATTCAAAAACATGCCTAAAAACTATATAACAAAAATAAAAAAGGGGTAAAAAAGGATGACTTACCGGTGGTCCATACGTGGTGGGCCTTTGATACCTCCGAACACGCTCGAATCGATGAGAAGCAAAATGAATCAGCATTTTGTCTTCTTCTCCAAGTGTCACTCTCTCCAAAGTCAACAAGCACAAATGAGACAAAATAAATTACTTTTTACCTTTTTATAGGGTAAATGAAAATTAGGGTTGTGTGGACGAACACGTAAACTGATCGTGGTCTCATTTCTAACTCTCGCAAACATTCTTATCGGGAGATGAATCAACTTATTGCATTCAACATAGACAAAAATTTAAAATACAATCAAATTTTTTATTCATCTCCCAAGGGGGCATTATCAACATCATTTATCAAATTTGGGGCATCGGTTATCAAATCTGGGGCATGACATGAACATCTCGACACGACATCACACTGATAATAACCAAATCATGACGATACATCATTTTCTTTGAATCAACATTTGCACACACGTCACTTCAAAGAGGGGCAAAATGTAGACGTATAAAAATGACCATATTCCTAAATGAATATTTAATATTCATTTTATTCTCATTCCTCTATAAATAGTTAAATCTAATTTAATTAAATCATCCACATTCTTCTATTTAATTAAATAAATTATCCAATTTATTTATTTAAATTCACTTAAGTCCTTTATGTCATTTAATTGAATAAATCATTTTATTTAATTAAATCCATTCTCTCTACTTTTTAATTAAATTAACATTTAATTAAATAGTTTACCCCAATTAAATAAATCTAATTTATTTTATTTCCGAGCTTGCAACCAATTTGAAATAAATTAATTTTATTAAATTATATTTTCCCCACTCACTTGCATTTTTCTACATCTCCCACTTGCCTCATAACCCTCTTCCTAAATTCTTCTAGAATCCATCTAATCCTAATCAATTAGCCTAAACCCATCCATTATCCCCTGTCCCTAAATTTGAGGAGGTCACTTCTCAAATTTGGAGTAAAGTCTTCAAAAGGCATTAAAACCTTTATGCCTTCAACAAGCTAACTTGTTGAATACCCCCAAATTTGGAAGGACTCTTACAAATTTGTCCCCAAAGTCTTCAAACCATTAATGGTTAACTAACCCTTTGTGGCATGGTTAGACACTTTTTGCCTAACTCAACCCTCATCTAACCCAGAGGTCTCATCAAGCATTCATTGCTTTGACCATGGTTATCCCTTTAACCCTTGCACAATAGTTTACCCTTTGGGTAAAAGCTTTATCCAATGGATAACCTTAACCTAACCTTAACCCTTACCTTCTAAGATAACCATGAGGTCTTCTCAAGCATTTAATGCTTCTTACCTCTCCTGTCAAGCAGTCTTATGTTGACAATTGTCACCATTTCATTGGTAAAAAATGTAAACATGGATTGATAACTTTCAATCCTGACCCTTGATTAACTCCTCCAATCTTGACCATCCATTGCCCTATTTTCCCTATAAATAGAGCTCTCATTCCTCCATTTTAGGGGATCCAAGCTTTTAGTATCTCATTTATGCTCAATTTTATCAATACATCTAGCCTCTCTTTATAATAGGAATTAATCTAATAAGCATTTTAGAGTATTTCTATTATCATTAGTTTAAATCATTAACTAGTATATCATGTTAGGACAGCATTATTACTAACCTTGTCATCTTATCATCTAGTTTAACTCATTTGTAGAATCATGCATAAATAGGATGCATTCATGTTAATATCAATCTAAAGCACCCCTCATTCTTGCATTCGTCATCCCTAAGTCAACTTGCTCAGTGATCTAAGAGCAAAGGCATTGGCTTGAGGGACCTTGTGAGATAGAGAACCATGGAACCTACCTTGGGAAGTTGAGTCATTCTTCATGACTCCATAACTTGCACCAAGAAGTCATGTGGGTGTGTGGACAAGCCCCTTGGAACATCATTTTTCACATTTTGAGTTTCATCGACCCGCTTTTCCCGCATACAATTATTATCCACTTTTCACCATAAACACTATTTTCTAGCACACAAACCTTGTTTGCAAAAGACTCAAATTCCAAAATGAAAATCCCCTTGGTGCAAGGAAAAATATAGAATCCTTCTTCCATAAAATATTTTCAATTTGTTAAAATCACTTGGCTTTGGCCACAATTTGGTAAATCTATAAATTAGAGCTTGGTTTTATAAAAATTCCTCCATGACATAGACCAAATCATCTAGATGAATTTCTGGAACAAAGTTTGAATGACTAACTGAGATAATAGTACCATGCCGATCAGGGACACTGCAACTGATGAAAGATTTCATTGGAGGGTCAAAGAGAGACACTATAGACAACTGCCCTTGAGTAGATCTCCTCTTACTAGTACGTCTATCCTACCAAGTTTGAGGGCGTAGGCTAGAGTTATGGTGTTGTGAGTGGAGTGCTAGAGAAGTTTTGCAAATCCTACCATTACATATAGCTTCCATGAAAGAGGGATGTCAATTAATGTGTGGAGAAAAAGCCCCACCTCCGATGGTTGATCTAGCAAACCTTCCATCATCATGGGAGGACACACTTGAAGCGAAGAAGTTGTCCTTCATAGCTTGGGCATGAGGGAAAGGAGCAAAAGTCATGCGATCTACATTACACATATTATTTTTAGATCTTAAAAAGTACTTGCCAAATTTTAATTAATTATTAATAAATTAATTTTATACCATTTACAAGATATAATTTATTTATTTTTTTAATAATTAAATTTTATAAAGTTAACATTGAAAATTTTAACTTTATAAATTATAAAAATGATTTTTCTTCAATGCGATTGACTAAAATCATTTGAGTGCTATAAGACTCTGAATTTTTAGGAATGATATATTTTTTATTTTTTTGAGATTTCTTTATATTTTAAAAAATACATGTTTTTTATTTTTTTCAATTTTATATTTATCAAAATATAGTTAATAAAATCAAGTAGATATTTTATAAGGATTTAGATTCACACTATTAAAATAATAAAATATAATATAAATGAAAGTACATTATTAAATTATCATAAAAGAGATAATCTTCTTTATTTTATAGAGCTGAAAGATCCCTAATGGATCCCCTTGCTGATCTACTATAATTTTTAAAATAATAAACTATATTTTCCTGTGATTTTTGCTGATGGTCTTACAAAATAGAGAGAAGTTGCAGAATGTTTGGTTTCCTTTTGTATTTTTTTGAATATATAAGCAAGTAATGAATAAAGAACAACAAATAAGGAAGGAAACTGAAACAAGTACGAACATTCAATTAAATCAGAATTGATACAGATCGTACTAGGCAGATTTCTGATTTATAATATCCAGATTATTCCCTATGCACTGGGGATGTGCTTACATCCAATAATAGCGCCAATTGAAGGGTAGATGATGAACACAAACCAAGAACACCAACTATGGCTGAATGAAAGTCTTCACCACTTATAGCGTATAATGTACCTGCTGTAATGGTGGCATCAAGCTAAAACAATCATGCCCCAGCTGGGAAATTCAACCACCCTGCTGAAACCCTCACCAAGCAATCTGAATCTCCACAAGGAATAGCGCATACACTCTGACCAATAATTCCAATGCCAAAAGAATCCACTGCCAATCAATAGCTGAGGGCTACGTCCTAGCCAGTACCAATCATGGGGTTTGCGTCCCAGATTGAAGAATTGCTCTACCAGAGCAATATCGTACCAAACAAGTTTTCAATATGTAAAAGATATTGAGAAATTAGGTTTCCTTCTCCTTATATCTCTTTCCTTCCAAATCGAACCCTAAAGATATATGAAAAGTGCGCTTCAATATAAAGTCATATTTCCCAATATTGGGCGACCAAGTATAGAGAAAACACCACTTTTTCAATATAAAATAACTCCAAGCGCCAAAAGGACCCTGGCAAGTGAAAATCATTTAGAAAAGTTCAAGACCTTTCCAACGAGCTATAACACATGGGCATACAAATCCAGATGAAGCCAAAAACACCTTATTACTCTGAAATGGCTATAGACATATCCTTATTTAAAATATTAAAATGTTAACTTAGGAAATATTTAAATATATTAAAAATATAACCCAAATAGCTACAAAAAGCTTGAAACACACCAAAAGCCTGAAACTGAACCTGTCACCTGTTTGTGACTGATGTTGGAAATCATGGATCAACTGGCAGTCTCATCCCTAAAATCTAGGGATGCTCCTAGAAACTAGGAAACACACCCAAATCTCCTTAAATGAAACCAAGGAATGGTCTTATGGATCCCCAACCTTGGACGCTGTCACAACCTCCTAAAAGTAGGAATTGCCTCCTAAAATGTAGGAACTGCCTCCTAAAATCAAGGACTGCTCCAAACTGGTCTACTACTGCCAAAAACACCAAATCCAAATATCCTAATTGAGTCTCTATCCACCATTGCTAGCCTACAAGTCTCCGTAATAGGCTAACTCATAGGTCTCTGCTAGACAGAGCTAAAGAGGGGACATGATAGTCCTCCCCTCTCAGAGATGCTTGCCCACAAGCAACTGCAAAGCTGGATGCTGCAAAATAGCCTCTCCCTCCCAAGTGGTGTCCTCTATGGGAGACCCCTCCAACGAATTGAGTACTATCGAATCACCCTACTCCTCAGTCGACGTTCCCTCTCTTCCAAGATCTCCTTAGGAACCAACGTCAGCTTACCTTCCTCATCCAAGGGAGGTAGATCGGGAGATGCTACAATATGTTGCCCCAGTGCCATTTTCAGACAGGACACATGGAACACATTATGAATCCGACTACCAGGTAGTAACTCAATCTCATAGGCAACCTCTCCAATGCACATGAGAATCCTATATGGCCCGTAAAAATGAGGCTTGAGCTTCTCAGCTCCACCCCTTTTAAGGGTGCTTTGCCAGTAAGGCTGCAGACGTAGGAAAACCATATCATCCACCTCAAATACCCTCTTAGTCCTATGCCGATCAGCATAGACCTTATGTTGATTTTGTGCCTGCTGCAAATTCTCCCTGAGAGATCTCATGATATCCTAGTTCTCCTGTAACCAATCCTATGCCAAAGGAGCCCTGCTGTCACCTACAACCAGATCAACAAAAGATAATGCATCGTAACCATAGCAGCCTCTGAAAGGAGTCATAGCAATAGACATATGGTGTGTAGTATTATAACAATACTCGCCCAAATACAACTAACATACCCATGCCTTCTGTTGTCCTGCCACATAGCTGCGCAAATACCCCTCAACCCACTTATTAACAATCTCAGTCTGCCCATATGTCTGTGGGTGGTAGCTGGTACTAGGTGTCAATTTCGTACCGGCGAGCCTGAAAAGTTCTTACTAGAAAGAACTCATGAACCTGCTATCCCTGTCACTCACTATGGTCTTGGGGAGGCCATGGAGTCTAAACATCTCTCTGAAAAATAGCTCAACTACCTGAGATGTTGTGAAATCAACTGCAATAGGAAAGAAGTGGGCATATTTAGTTAACCTATCCACTATGACGTAGATACAATCTTTCCCCTGAACCCGAGGAAGACCTGTAATGAAATCCATAGAGATCGTTGTCCACTTCTGTTCTGGTATAGGTAAGGGCTGCAACAAACCAGCAGGAAAAGTATGCTCAGACTTATTCTGTTGGCACGTCATACACTCATGGACATGATGTAGAACATCATCTTTGAGACCCTTCCAAGAGAATCTCTCCCAAACCACCCTGTAATTCTTACCATACCCTGCGGTAGGAGTATCATGGTAAGCATGTAGAATCTATTCCTTCAACTGAGAACCCAGAACAAGATATACCCTGCATTTGTAGTAAATGACATCATCCACCACACTGTACCTATCATCCAATACCAATCCATCCATGATCTCACAAGCATGCTGATTTTTGGAGTACTCAACTAAAAGTTGAGCCTTCCAATCCGTTGAAATCTCACTCAATAAGCATAGGGCAGCAAGTGATGGTTTCCTAGAAAGTGCATCAATAATAGTATTATTCTTTCCCTTAATGAATTCGATGTCAAAATCATAGGCCTAGATCTTGCTTACCCATTTTTGTTGACGATCATTGAGCTCTGTCTGATCAAGGAAATACTTCAAACTGTTGTGGTCTGTTCTTACCACGAATTTGCTGCCAACAAGATATTGTCTGAACTTGGCTAATGCATGCATAATAGCCAACATTTCCTTATCATATGTAGAATACAACCTCTCATTATCACGGAAATTCCTACTCTCGTAAGCAATGGGATGTCTGTTCTGCATCAACACCGCTCCAATGCCCACACCTGAAGCATCACACTCAAGCACAAATGGCTGTGAGAAGTTAGGGAGTGCCAAAACTGGACAAGTGCTCATAACCTCCTTGAGTCTGTCAAAGACCCCCTGTGCCTGTTTTGTCCATCTGAAAGCTCCTCTCTTTTTGAGGTCTATCAGGGGTGTTGCCAATTGAGAGAAGCCCCTCACAAATCTCCTGTAGTAAGCACATAGAACAAGGAATCCACGTAACTCATTAATGTTTCGAGGGCAGGGCTAATCACGAATCGCCTGAATTTTCTCCTCATGCACCTTCACCCCATCAACACTAATCACATGACCCAGATATAAGACCTGTCTAAGTCCAAACTCACATTTGGACAACTTAGAAAATAGAGACCGACTCTCCATGATGCTAAGTACCTCCTAAACATGTCTGAGATGGTCCTCCCAAGTACGACTGTAAATCAAGATATCGTCAAAGAACACTAGAACCGACTTCCTCAACTGCTTGTTGAAGACATGGTTCATACAAGACTAGAAAGTGGCTGGCACATTGGTAAGGCCAAAAGGCATCACCAGAAACTCATAGTGCCCATAGTGACAACAGAAAGCAGTCTTGTGTACATCCTCTACTCGTACACAATTCTGGTGATAGCCTGAACGAAGATCAATCTTAGAGAAGTAGATAGCTCCATGAAGCTCATCCAACAACTCATCAATGCATGGGATAGGATATTTGTTCTTTATTGTCTTCTTGTTCAATGCTCGGTAATCAATACACATTCGCAGAGTCCCATCCTTCTTCTTAACAAGAACCACAGAAGAAGCAAAGGGGCTAGAGCTAGGGCGAATGAAGCCCATGTCCAACAACTCACGAATAGTCTTCTTGATCTCATCCTTGTATGCTCTAGGATGACGATACAGAGTGGTAATCACTGGCTTAGTTCCATCCTCCATCTCTATCCCATGCCCAAACCCTCTATCTGGAAGTACACCAGGAGGTATGTCACCAAAGACTTTGCCATGTTGGTTCATCACCGACTGAATATCAACATGAAATGCCCTGCCATCCTGAGGTGTAGGTGTTTTGGACTTCACCAAACAACGTGTAGCCCAAATCACATCATCATGTCTAATAATAGTCTCCATCTTGCGAGAAGACACCTCTTTAGGTCCACTATCTAAAGCTGCCCTCAAAATTATCTTCTTCCCACCATACATGAACTCTAACTGCATACGACTGTGATCAATAATATACCTCCCAATACCCTGTAACCACTGCATGCCCAAAACCACATCATAGTCCTCCAGAGGTAGAATATAAAAGTCATTTGTCAAGGTATAATCCCCCATTTGAATGCTAAGTTATGGAATCCTCCTAGTACAGCCTAAAATTGCACCATCCCCAACCTTCACTCCAAAACCATCAAATACCTCAGACTGTAACCCACGCCGCTCAACCAACTTCTGATCAATGAAGTTGTGAGTGGCCCTTGTATCTACCAAGCTCATGACTCATTGCCCCTATAATGTACCTTTCAATCGAAAGCATGAAATCTGGGATAACTTGAAAGGGTAGCCATAGTCACTTTCGCTGTCGCCAAGGGTTCAGGAATGTCTATCTCCAACTGCGACTGTTCCTGCATAGTCTCCTCTGGGCTATCCTTAGTATCAGTGTCTAGTATCTCCTCATCCCCAAACTTTGATGTTACCTCAATCAAGTGAACCTTGCCCTTACCCATGCAATGATGTCCAGGTTCCCAGGGCTCTTTGCAGGAAAAACATAGTTTCTTCCTCATCAATTCATTCCGTGTCTCTTGGTCCATCCTAGGAGGTCTAGCTAACTGTCCATCTCTAAACTGTGAGGTGTTGGCCTTTTGTGGAGGCCGCGAGTCTCTAAAAGGTTTCTTATTTGTCTGATGAGAAGTAGGAGTAGTATCCAACCTCAATGTCACATCTATGGCGTCCTTAAGGGTGGCTGGATTGAAGGTGCGTACCATTCCCTTAAGCCTGTCCTGCAGTCCCTTAATGGATAACATAACACTGTGCCTCTGGGGCATGTCAGGCACCATAACTGCAATACGCTGGAATTCATTGACATAAGCTTCTGCATGCCCAGTCTGTCTCAGATGTGCCAACTCCCTATAATAGAGCTCTATGTCCTTACAATCAAATCAAGAAATTAGGCACTCAGTCAACTCTGCATAGGAGTGGATCATGGCGTGGTCCTGGGTGACCAATCCATGGTGCCACCAGTCATAGGCAACCCCCTCTAAATGTAGGACCAAAAACTGAATGGCCTCACATTCTAACATGGGTCTCAGTGATAGATATATCTAGCTTGTGCACCCACGCTCGTGCACTCGTACCACTAGTCCCATCAAATGTAGCCAATGTGATCTTCCCAGTAGCTCTACTGAGGTCATATTTCTACTGCTGAGGCCTATAGCCCCGATCTCCTCTGAACCTGGTGGTATCTCTACGCTGTGCACAATATTGAGGAAAAGGAAAAGCATCCCTAACCTCTAGGGGTAGGGCTCTCCACTCGGTTGTAGCCACCTTGACTAAATCATGAAATTCCACCTCTGGTGGCTCTACTTATATCGACTGCTCACTTGGTATAAACCGAGGAAGTAATGGTCTATCCCTAACTAGTGTATGATGTCTCTCACGCCCAGGGGAATGATGAGAGCTCCCAGCTGATGTATGAGATCCATGACTATGCTGGCTTCCAGCCACAGACACTGATCTACTCCGTCTGCCTCTGTGTCTATCCACTTCCAACTGCTCCAGGGTAACTTGTATTCTGTCTAAGGTCTGAACAATCCTGGGCTGGGTAGTGATGAGGGTCCTCATCAACTCTCTCTCTTGTTTGTCTTCCTCAACCTGATTTACTCCGGCGCCCACTTGTTCATCTGCCATAATAGGTTCTTGTTCTCTTCCACACTCATGCTCGTACTGAGCTCTTCTACAGGTATAATATCTGTATATGTCAGTCCTTCCCGGATGCATAGAAAAAAGAAAGCTTAACCCCACAAGCTGACAGACAAATAACTCTGATACCACTGAAAGATCCCTAATGGATCCCCTTGCTGATCTGCTGTAATTTTTAAAATAATAAACTATATTTTCCTGTGATTTTTGCTGACGGTCTTACAAAATAGAGAGAAGTTGCAGAATGTTTGGTTTATTTTTGTATTTTTTTGAATATATAAGCAAGTGATGAATAAAGAACAACAAATAAGGAAGGAAACTGAAACAAGTACAAACATTCAATTAAATCAGGATTGATACAGATCGTACTAGGTAGATTTTTGATTTATAATATCCAGATCATTCCCTATGCACTGGGGATGTACTTACATCCAATAATGACGCTAATTGAAGGGTAGATGATGAACACAAACCAAGAACACCAACTATAGTTGAATGAAAGTCTTCACCACTTCCAGCGTATAGTGTACCTGCTGTAATGGTGGCATCAAGCTGAAACAATCACGCCCCAGCTGGGAAATTCAACCACCTTGCTGAAACCCTCACCAAGCAATATGAATCTCCACAAGGAATAGCACATACACTTTGACCAATAATGCTAATGCCAAAAGAATCCACTACTAATCAATAGCTGAGGGCTACGTCCCAGCTAGTACCAATCATGGGGTTTGCGTCCCAGATTGAAGAATTGCTCTATCAGAGCAATATCGTACCAAACAAGTTTTCAATATGTAAAAGATAATGAGAAATTAGGTTTCCTTCTCCTTATATCTCTTTCCTTCCAAATCGAACCCTAAAGATATATGAAAAGTGCGCTATAATATAAAGTCATATTTCCCAATATTGGGCGCCCAAGTATAGAGAAAACACCACTTTTTCAATATAAAATAACTCCAAGTGTCAAAAGGACCCTAGCAAGTGAAAATCATTTAGAAAATTTCAAGACCTTTCCAACGAGCTATAACACATGGGCATACGAATCCAGATGAAGCCAAAAACCCCTTATTACTCCGAAATGGCTATAGACATAGCCCTATTTAAAATATTAAAATGCTAACTTAGGAAATATTTAAATATATTAAAAATATAACCCAAATAGCTACAGAAAGCTCGAAACACACCAAAATCCTGAAACTGAACCTGTCACCTGTCTGTGACTGATGTTAGAAATCATGGATCAACTAGCATTCTCATCCTTAAAATCTAGGGATGCTCCTAGAAACTAGGAAATACACCCAAATCTCCTGTAACTGAAACCAAGGAATGGTCTCATGGAACCCCAACCCCAGACGCTATCACAACCTCCTAAAAGTAGGAACTGCCTCCTAAAATGTAGGAACTGCCTCCTAAAGTCAAGGAACTGCTCCAAACTAGTCTACTACTGCCAAAAACACCAAATCCAAACACTAAATATCCTGACTGAGTCTCTATCCACCATTGCTAGCCTACAAGACTCCATAATAGGCTAACTCACAGGTCTTTGCTAGACAGAGCTAAAGAGGGGACATGACAGTCTTGCTAATGTATTTCAAAATATTATCAATCTTGATATATGAAAAAGTGATACAAGAGCATCAAGTGCACGAGCAATCAACATCAATCAAAAAAATCAAGTTTAGTTTTCTCTTTTTGTGAAATTTAATTACAAGCATTACCATTTTTCTCTTTTTGTGAAATTTATTAACTTTAAAACATAAATAAATGCATATAAATAAAAATTAAATTAAAATAACTACAAGCATTATAATTGTAGCCTATACAAGTAGTTGGCTTAGATTGTGGTTTTGTGTAATGTCCCTTGTCTAATAGAATATCAAATTTGAAATAAATTGTTTTAACGATTTTTTATTTTGAATTTAAGAGTTAACATGAACATACAAGAGTTAACATGAACATACAATTTAGGAAACTAAAAGATCACTATTCACATTGAAATTTAAAAAGAACATAATTTATTAAAAATAAATGTAACGATTAAATCTATATCAAGGAAATACATCATAGTTATTGCCATGATCTACTACAAACAGCATATTACATTAACTACAAACTTCATACAAATCTATGAGCCAAACTTATGCCAAATCTCATAACTAGCTTACCAGTTTTCAAGGAAACTTTTCAAACTTCACAATATAGTCTTATTTGACACATGTCTGCAAAATACAATAGAATTACACCAAACACATTGCCTCTAAAATGACATGAACTTCTACAACACTTACAAAGTCAATATCGAAGAGATCCTTAACAAATCAGCACAAAGATAACCTCTGAATGAAATGATTCTATAGTAATATTTGACTCCTGTCTTAGATCACCCGATAATCCTTAACTCCAATCTTAGATCACCTAGTAATCCTTCGAATCCTGTCCTTAGATCATTTGACAACTTTCAAACTATCGTTTTATAGTTTCCTTCTCCATTGGTGTTTTAGCCACAATTAAAATAAGCGAAAGTTCAAACTTCCGTTCTATAGTTTCCTTCTCCATTGGTTTATTAGCCACAATTAAAATAAGCCAAAGCTCAAACTGAAAATCAATTTTTGAAAGAATTGCAAATGCCCAAAATTTTCAATATATATGAAATTTGAATTCAAAATCAAATTGGGTGCTAAAATCTAACAAATTGAAATTGAGGAAGCTTGCATGAAAAGGAAATGATCATTTTAGGCAACTTTCATAAGAATCCATTTCAAAACCACTACTTTCCAAAATTCCCTAAGGAAACTTTTCAAAAAACCACCCACTACTAGCCAACTTGCCAAAGTCAACAAGTTGTTTATAAAAATCCAAGCCCAAAATGAGAAGTTATTGGTTTAACATTGTTTGTTGTGAGAAATGTGAATTTGCAACAAAAAACAAATATTAAATTAATATTATTTTCCAAACATATGATCCTAATTTACTATTTTGGGATAGTTGGGCTTACTATTTTTAGATATTTTTGAAAAAGGGACATGACATTTTGCTCCTTATTAGTTTTTAGTTCAACTCCGAGGCTAAGACTTGCTCGCATCGTGGTTTGTAGGTGATTGCACGACACACCCTCTGATACCATGTGGGTTGGGGGATACTCAAGGGGACCTTGTGCTTATCACAAGCTCTGCCCAATTGAGCCAGACCTCCAACCCTAGAAAATACTTTATTTAACTAGAAATGTATTAATAATCTAATTAAAATAAATATTTAAAAAATAAAAAGAAACAAAATATAAAAAATATAAAATTACTATTAACTATCAATTATATTTTTAAATATAAAGAAATTATATTTTAAAATGTGTCATACATTCAATTTCCAATAATTTGTTGATCTCAAACTATTTTCTAGCTTATCTTTAGATTGGTGTCATAACTTATCTTGTCAACTACACAACAAATACTTTCATTACAATCTTACAAATAAGTACTTGTCACAATGTCCCTATACATATATATGACTTTCAAGAATCTATTATCTCAAACTATTATTTTCTTTACTTCTAAATTGGTATTCCACAACTAATTTATCAACTAATCAACAAATACTATTATCAATAATCAAGTTAAAAACATATATGCTTAGATAAATTTATTTAAAAAATATTGACAATATAATTTAAAAACACCTAAAATTACATAATATCCTTCCAAAAAATTCATTAAAAATATTTTATCTAAAAAAGTAAGTTTGTGGAGTGTTTATCAAATTTAAGAAAAACTTTTGAGTATATTTCTTTTTTAAGTCCATTATGGCGAAAAACATATTTTTACTGTAAAGCACACGTATTCAGAACAGATCCCTCCACACTGAAGTTTTTTAAATCTGGATGATTAACCGCAAAAAATGATCTGCTTACAGCGCGATTTCCCAATATAATATGGAAAATCCACGAATTCCCCGCGGCGACACGCAGGCAAGGAAGCCTCCAAAGGAGGAGTTTTTCACCCTTACGTGTCATTTTCCTCTCTTACTTTTCTTCCTATCATCTTCCCAATCATAGCCCGTCAACACTTGAAAACAAAATCCCCGACTCTGCAACTGCTCACGATTATTCTTCTTCACCGCCGCAGGGATTTAATGCAACAACCCATCTCAATCCCATTTCTCACAACACATGGCGTGAAACAAAGCAAACCCCAGACAATTATTCTTCTTCTTCGGTGTATTGGGAGAAAATGTGGTCTTGGTGAAACATTGGATCTAAAAATCAAGCATCTGTGAATTTAATGGACGAAGCAGAGGCAGAAGCAGATGAAGAGTAATGGCGATCGTGACAGGCGATCGGTATGTGGAGCTGCTGGTGAAATTCGTGGAGAAGAACGCGGGGTCATTGCTGGATGGGAGTGTGGTATTGAAGTTGAATCCGGTGGGGTTGCATTATGTGCAGTCTAGGCTGGAGGCGCTGCAGGAGCTCGAGAGGCTGCGGACGGGAGCGCCTGTCGATTACCTGCGCGCGTACATTGCGGATTTGGGGGACCACAGAGCGCTGGAGCAGCTCCGCCGTGTGCTGCTACTCTTGACGTCTCTCAAAGTGGTCTCTGTTTTGCCCCATCCCTGTAGAGATCCCACACCGCTCCCGCTCTTGCTCTTTGCCCGCTTGAGGTTTTTGGAGCTCCGGGGATGCGACCTCTCCACCTCTGCCGCCAGAGGCCTCTTGGACCTGCGACACACTTTGGAGAAACTCATTTGCCACAATTCCACGGTGAGTTCATCCAATTGCAATTCAATGGTTTCTCCTTTCTTTCATCTGAGGGTTAATCAGTTATGGATGCATCAACACCGTTTTCAGTGCTCTGCAACCTTGCTTGCTGATATTCTTCTATAGCAATTGGAACAATTCACAACTTCATTTATCCACGTTCAACGCTAAACAGACCTCTTGACAGGTTTTCCTGGTTTTCGGCCGCCGTATTGCTGGTTGGGGATTTGAAACTAGGTTGTGCACTTACATATATGCTTCTTTTTTAATGCTTCTACAAGTCCTCTTACTTCACCATAACCCGCATACAGATATGCTCCATTTTTTAATGCTTATACAACTTTACTGAGGGTAGTTGTGCACCCTATTTTTGTACTTCTCTATTTTTGCACTTCTCAAAATCTTCCGTGGAAATTTTAAATCACTCCCAATATTTCCCAACGTTTTACAGCAGCTTACTTGGCAAATCCTGCTCATAACTAAGATTTCATAGCCACATCAGCATGCTTTTTGTCAAGGTGTCTAAAACAGCCCCAAAATAGGTGAGACCAATAGTCGTGCAAAAGTTTGCACCAATACTTGTGCAGCTGATGTGGCATCACGTAATTGGTTGCTTTTTACAACTAGGAGTACATTTCATTCAGTTATTGGTAGTCATCATGGCAATAACAACTTTGAAGTCACAACTATTGGTGTAATGTCAAAAAAATTGGACACTAAATCAACAAGTATGGATATTAAATCAACAACTTCTATCACAACCATTAAAACGCCCTTATCTCATATTTCAATGCTTTACAGCCTTTTTCAGTATTATGGTGTGGGGATTTGAATTTAGGTCACATGCTTACGGATATGCTCATTTCTAAATCAATGCTTAACAACTTCACCTTTTCGAATTTCAATAAGTTGCAATCTTTTTGATATTTACTCCTGGTTGTTGAACCTTATCGTGGTGCGGAGATTTGAACTTAGGTCACACTTACGTATGTGCCCCATTTTTAATGCTTCACAGCTACACTAGTTCGTATTTTAATACCTTGCAACTTTATTGACATGTTCTCCATGTTGTGTGGCCCCTTATTGCAATGTGCAGATTGAACCTAGGTCACATGCATATGGATGCACACTGTTTTCAGTGCCCCATAACTCCATGTATTCATATTCAGAACTCTATCACGTATCTGACATGTTCTTCAAATTTTGGGCCATTTTGTTGCATTATGGGGATTTGAACCTAGGGTTTACACTAATTACCTCACTTTCAATGGTCCACAACTACACTAGTTCATATCTTAAAACTGCACACTTGGGCTGCTCTTTTGGGTGAACCATATACCGTTACTTTGCAACTCTTTGGGCCTTTACAATTCAAGGAGTTATGACTATGCAGTACTTTAATAAATCAAAATTGCACTTGCCAAGATTCTACAGTAAGATATTTCTTACAAGCTTCATTATAATTTAATCGTGATGCAATTCATTGATTGTTGATTTTTCTCAGGCTTCTGTTTTGAGACTGTATTGGAGTCACATGCTTACAGGTGTACTCCATTTTCAATAAGCCGCAACTCATGTTGCCCATGTTTTAATGTTCTACAACTTCTGTAAAATTTTCTAGTGATAAGGGCCACCCTACTGCAGTAGTGGCATTTAAACCTATCCAACTTGATGAATACTGATGTAGCTATGTTTCTATTTTAAAAAATTTATGAATGATCCCTTTACCATGACATCACAAGATTCACAACCCTTCGGTACTGATCAATTTAATGAATGATGACTCCAATATTTTACTTTTTCAAAATTAGCTATTCAAGCTCTTTACCGTTACTCCATGACTCACTGGACCTTCTCAATTTTAAGATTTATTACCATACAGTGTTATGACACAAATTGGCACATTTTTGGAGAATTTTAAAAGCTTTCATTTGCCAACTACTTTATTTTTCCGAGAATATTTGGTATAAAATTCTACACATGGTCATTAGATCATCAGATCTTATGAATATTGTTATTGTAAATTTCTTGTTGGCACCAGGATTTTTTAATTGGCTGCTTTTTACCAACTGTTTATTTTTCCACAAAATTTTTAAACATTTAGATTGTCAATTATTAAATTTTCTGTAATTTTTTTGTCAAGTTCTATACGAACTGTAGACGATGTTATTGCACTTGACAAAATTTATGAATAGTGGTATTGATTTCTATGTTTATCTTCAGTATTGACCTGTAATACATAGACTTTGTGATTTCTGAAATATAAAGAATTCAACATTCTAGACTTGCAATTCCATGGACAGCCGGTTATGCTTACTAGTGTTGATTTTGATTTATTTAATTATTTATTTCTGTTTACAGGATGCCCTCAGGCATATTTTTGCAGGAAGGATTGTGGATATACAGGATTGCCCTGTATGGACTCGATTGTCCTTTGTGTCTTGTGCTGGGAACACCATGGTTCTCATGGACGAATCTTTGCAATTGCTTCCTGTGGTTGAAACTCTGGATTTGAGTCGAAACCGCTTTGCCAAAATTGCCAACCTACGGAAATGCACAAAATTGAAGCATTTAGATCTGGGTTTCAACCATATCCGCACAATTTCATCATTGAATGAGGTGGGTTGGATGATTATTACTTTTTCTGTTTAGGTTTGTGCAAATTTGTCTATTTTCCCTCATTCAGAACATATCCTTGGAGATAAAGGCATTTGGAGACTTCCAGCAGCTCTAATTCTATGCTCTATTCATCTTCTTCGTTGGTTTAAGTATGTTGAGAGGTGCCAAAATTAGGGAAAGTTGTAGTAAGGGAAACATATTGCTTTTTTTGGCTTGCATTTATATTTTAATACTTTTGTTCTTCACTCCCATTGTTTTGGTTGAAGCAGGTTACTTTTGGGATCAGTAAGCTTATTCTTAGAAATAATGCATTGACAACCTTGCGTGGGATTGAAAATTTAATCACTCTAGAAGGACTTGATCTATCGTTTAACATGATATCCAATTTTGCGGAGATTGAGTTGCTTGCAAGTCTTCCTTCCTTGGAAAGCCTCTGGCTGGAAGGTAATCCCATAAGTTTTGTTCGACTTTATCGGCAACAAGTTTTCAGCTTCTTTCCTAATCCACGTAAAGTAAGTTAACACACTCCATTTTCTTTAATGTTGCATCTTTTAAGATTAATCATCACATTTTAGTGAGCATGATCTCTTCCTCTGCCTACCAAAACTTCTTGACATTCCTCCTTGCTTTCTTGGACTCAATCCTTTGTTGTTTAAAAGTTCCATTCTCCCAATGCTAAATATGGAGAGCCATTTCAGCTTAGCATTTTTCATCTTTTGCAATGCATGGTTAAAAAATAATTATGAATACATATTCAAGTGTGTCATGCATCAACTGAATAACACCAGGATTACTTGAGAGGTGTAACTTGCTGTTTGGTCGCTACCCTAGTTGATATTAGATGAAAAAGCGATCAGTGGGAGGGAGGCCTGGACAGCAAAGATTATTGTGGCAAGAAGACAGAAGCAACGAACTGGTCATGGGTTCTATGCACCTGCAAAATGTGAAATTCAGTCAGATGACAGTAGCAAGCTGAGAAATTCTTTCAAGTCATGTGAAACCAGTAGGTCTGCTAGTCTCCAACATAAGGCTAAGGTAAGTTTATGCAGAATACACACATCTTTCTCCTAATTGCAATTATTGTGGTTGTGTTAAGCAACAATGATTATGTGGTGATGCCACAGCAATGACAATTTGAGTGCTGTATAACTGATATTGTTCATTTAAGGTTTTACTATCCACTCTTAATTTATTCATGTGTCCTTTCCATTCAAAACTTCGCCATATTATTTTTATTTTCCTAGTCTGTATATTATTTTCAATACAAGTAATATGCACTTTCATCTTCAAAAGAACATACTTATTGTGAATTTTCTGTATGTGGCATCTTATGACATTTTTCTTTTATGTGCTGATCTTTCATTTACTCTTCAACTTTTACCTCCTGTAGACAAAATTATCTCGGCTGGCTTGGATTGAGGATTCAGAAAACAAGAGCTATATGCTTTCAGAAGGTGTTGAACAGGATGAATCTTGTCCATCTACTTGTGATAGTGAAAGCCAGAGATGGGACAGAATTGATATCGGTGAGAATATTAGGACAAGTGCCCTGGAATTGATGAGTAGGATAGAATTTCTCAAGAGAGAGAAATCAACCACATGTTTTCAGGAAATGACAAACTTGTTGGACCAGACTAACGATGACATGGAAGATCACCTTTGGGGTGTTAATTATAATTCTAGGAATGAAGAGGCTTGTATGGAAAGTAGAAATCTGTCAAATAGAGAGGATGATTGTTTTAAAGAAAATTCAGTGGGCATCAAAGAGCCAACAGATCATGGTGAGCGAGATTTTCATGATGCCAAGTCACTAGAGATGCTAGATGAAACAAACAATGGTGACAAAATGGTGAATAAAGTAGAAGCAAATTCCATTGTGGAAAACTATTCTCCAAAGGGAAAAACTTTGTTAGAGTCCTTGTCAAATAATGGAACTTTGTTGCCTGCTTGTCCACAGTCAGAAATCAGAGAATCGAAAGTCTCACAGGAAGTATTGAATGGTCTTGCATACGACTCAGTGGGAAAGTTGACAAGAGGAAATTTAATCTCATCTCTACATGGTAATATAACAGATGAGGAAATTAGTTTGGATAAAAGCTTGGACTCACTAAAGGCTATAGATGAAATAATGGAATCCCGTTCCTCTTCTTATTGTCACAGTTCCCCCCCTCACTACAAGAAAGACATACTCCATCGTCGGCAGAACTTGGAGGAAGAATTTATGCAGCTTTCTCTTGAATCATATTCTCTGGCTTCATCATCAGACAGTGAGACAAGTCAAGATGAATTATATCTATCTGATTCCTCATGTTCTATTGATTGTCAACCTACTTCTCCATTAAATATAGAAAGAGACATTACAGACATTGAGTTTGATACAGTGTGTGATGATATCAAAGAGGAAAGTGACAGAAGTCATCAGAGTACATTGGTCAAGGATCAAGCCTTCCTTGCTAATGGCCACCCACAGTCAAATGCAGTGGAAAATTCAAAAATGTATCATGCCATACCATCACATACAGATGACATTTTGGTAGATGCAGGGGTTGGAGGGCTTCCTCAGTCCTCTGCTGAAGTTATGTCACAGATGATGGAGAAAAAAAACATAAGAAAGAAGAAAAGAAGGGTGGTTCTTTTACATGCAGGCATGGCTTTGGATGGAAAGTGTGAGCAAACTGGCAATTCCTCTAGCTTTTCTTCAGGCAGCATCAGAAATGGTATGAGACTATCAGTTTCCAAGGAGGATGGAATTGTTAATTCAGAAGGAAACAAACTGCATGTGGCAAACTCTTCATATAAAGTGAAGGATCTATGTACAAATTGTGCTGAAACTTCAGATTGCAACAGCAATACAGTAGATGTGATGTCATACGATTCCCTAGAGTTGTACTTTCATCACAAAGTTGCAGATTCTCGGGTATCAGAGAGATGCATATATTATGTCTCTTGCAATTGTGTCCGTCTGTGGGAAGATGATCCCAGTGAGAGGTAATCTATTCATGCTGGTTTATTTTTGTATTTGACTTCTCGATATAACCCTATCAGCACCAGTTAAAGGGCCAGATGTTAACTTGTAGTTATTTGTTTTCTCTTTGATATAGGGAGTACATAAAGCATTTATCCAACTATTAGTCTATTACTCCTTACTGGTAGCTTCTTGGACTAATGAGATGCTAGAGCAAACTTTGAATGCGGACTGAGTTTTTTTTTGTTTTGTTAGTGAATCCCTAGGCAGTGAAATATTTTTTTGATAAGTTTCCAGTTTTATGGTCCTACATGTTTGTCTTATTGTTTCAATTATTAGTTTGTATCTTGAACTTCCTGATTTAATAAAGTATTCTAAAAAACATATTATTCATTCCCTTTGGGTCACTTCATTATTTCATCATGGCTACCAGATAGTTTCTCGTATATAGTTATCTCTTTTCTATGTTTATGCTTTTTCAGTATGGATTGCAGGTCCATATTTTTGGTAGAAATTGTAGAGTACTGCCTGTACAGATGCTGCCCCAACTTTGTACCATCTTTTTAGTTTAATGTTTATATCTCAGAAAACCTCTCCCTCTATGCCATCATCTCATTTTAGTTGAATGGTAGGCTGGATACACTTCTTTGTTGTGTGTTCTTTCACACACCAAATTGTCTGCTATTGATGATTGCTTAAAGTTCTAATAATTTTTACATACGGTCTTTCATTTTCATATCCTTCTGTCAGTTGTATTCATCCAAAACAAGATGCTAGAGAAGAGACATACTGACAATATATAATCAGGAGCACAAGAATGTTCAACTCTTATCATATGGCTCACAGAGGGGTGTGCTATATCTGTGGGTATCTGCAAAAACAAGATGCTAGAGAAGAGACATACTGACAATATATAATCAGGAGCACAAGAATGTTCAACTCTTATCATATGGCTCACAGAGGGGTGTGCTATATCTGTGGGTATCTGCATGCAACGTTTGGGAACATGAATAATGATTTTGCTGCTTTGGAAAGCATAAACTAGAAAAATTTACCCGAAGACATGTGATACATAATAATTGCAAATATTGGGACATGTCTCTGAGCTGAATATGGTCTCACTCACAAGTATATATTTATCAAGACATGAATTTATATGCACAGAAACGCCTTTGAAGATAAAAGCTTTAATCTAACATATTTGTGAGAAAGCTTCACACCGGCATGTAACCCATATCACATAGAAATATAGGTAGAAATAATTAATGAATAAATTTGTTTGAAAGACACTCTTGGTCTGGTAAGATAGTTGGAACTTGTCACAATCAAATTGTGTATTGTCAGTAGAGCAATGATCTTATGTGGTTTTACATCATCCATGATAATAAAGTTATTTTCCTTGGTAAACAATAATCGTGAAAAGCATTTCTTCTTTCTATGGGTTACCAATCTTGTTGTGTTGACACACAACTGTGATTTTTTTATTTATTATTTTAAAACATAATTTAAAAAGCATAGAAATTTCAAAACAGAGGCCTCATAAAACTTTCAACATGTGGCCGTGCATTATTCTGTCCAGATTAATAGTAACTGTTCACTTATTTAGCTTGATAGGAACAGTATGCCGTTTCTCCTATGTCCATTTATGAGAAAATTTCTGAATTTATGTGTTTTGACTTATTTGAGGGTAGTGGTGTATATTCCTTGTAAGCGGTCATTGTTGAAAGCCTTCCTTTTACACATTACTGATCTCGTGGTGCTGAAATCTAAGTAGTGCTTTCTTGCAGACATATGGTTTTCAGAGTCCATAGTATTGTTGTGCATAGTTTCTGGTTTTGACCGCGTGAGTTTTTTTCCTCAATGTTTCAGATTACACTCCATGATCCTTCATCAGAAGCGAGTAAGATTAGAAGATATAAATGAAAATGCATGGAGTATTAAAAAACTTCTAATAATTTTCAACATACCACCACAGATTATTCTATAAAGGTATAAGAGAAGGTTACATTGAGATTATGTCCAAGCCAGGTGCTGATCTGGTGTATGAGACCTCCATTTGGAATCCCACAAGGGGATTTCTGCCATTTAACTTACATACTATTGAGATTTTGTACACCTAGCATTCAACCATGACCAAGCTCTGGAGCAAACACCGAGTTCCATGTGCAGTAAACACATTAATTGTAACTAGTTACTTGTTTAGCTTCTTAGGAACAATGTGCCCTCTCGCATTTGGTTTTCCAGTGTTCCTTTAATAGGATCTGCCATGACTCTAAATATGAACAAAGACTTTTGATTCTCATTTGTTTGTATGTTTATTATTCACATTGCATGGTTTCTTCTCCTTTTGCAAGACTGTAATGAAGTCTACATAAAAGGACATTTTCAATGATATTGGATTTCCCAGATACTAGTGCCTTTTAAATTGTCCACTCCTTTTGATGTTGTTCATTTCAATTCTTTATGGAGAATTGCTTGTGCTGATATATGCGATCAATGGCTTTACAATTAGTAGCAATGTTTGTGGCTAGTTAATGTCCATCTGAAACAAATTTCTCCAGTTATGCATTAAATACACTGCCAAACTCCTTAATTGTTTTCAATTCTTATAGATGCTCTACTAACATGTAATTAGGATTCCATTTTTTTTGGTCAAGATTATATTTTTACATACTTTCAGTGTTGGTTGAAAATTTTGTACACCTAGGGGATGTGCAAAATTGTGGTTTCAGCCACAGTGTGTGAGTATGATACTCTCCTAATTTAGGGAAGGCTCCCCCTATCTACAAACTAAACTAATATAATATGGGTGAGACAACAATCTTTCTTCTTCTTTCAAGAAAAACTATACTCTTTTCTCTTCACAGAAAAGCAATAGCAATTGGAAATAAATAACATACACTGCCAAACTCCTTAATTGTTTTCAATTCTTATAGATGCTCTACTAACATGTAATTAGGATTCCATTTTTTTTGGTCAAGATTATATTTTTACATACTTTCAGTGTTGGTTGAAAATTTTGTACACCTAGGGGATGTGCAAAATTGTGGTTTCAACCACAGTGTGTGAGTATGATACTCTCCTAATTTAGGGAAGGCTCCCCCTATCTACAAACTAAACTAATCTAATATGGGTGAGACAACAATCTTTCTTCTTCTTTCAAGAAAAACTATACTCTTTTCTCTTCACAGAAAAGCAATAGCAATTGGAAATAAATAACAACAAATACAAAAATGAGACTTTTTTGTAGGATTTTTAGAACATAAAGGGAAGCAAAGTTTCCATGAAAACTCAAAGACCTCCATCACTTCCCCGGGACAGGAAAACAAAAAGAAAGCTCAAAGTTTTCAACTATCTATTCTCCTATCAACCTTTTATCAACCTTTTTAGATGATTTTCTGGTAACCAAGCACAGTATGTAGCAGCTCAAAGTCTAACCACATGATGCACCTCTTATGCACAAACATAGAAAATAAAAGTAGCACAAAGTCTGCAAGTTACCCCTTTGCTTGAGCATCCTACAATAGTTTTAGATGTGACAAGCTAAGTCACCAGGTTCGACCGAATTTGAACCTTGAAGTTCGAAATTCGGCGAACTTGAAAAACTATGCAAAAAATCGATTAAATTCGAAAAAAAATTAGGGTTTGTTAAAGTGTTTTTTATTTTTTTGGGTTTGCGTTTTAGGGTTTTCTCGCGGATTTTATAAAAGGGCGGCCGCAGGAGTTGCAATCACACCCACGCGAGTTGCTAACGGAGCCCACTCTGCCCGACCGCCACGCGAGTTGCCAAAGGAGCCTTGTCTGCTCGGTCGCCACCACCAGTCCGCGACGCCATCAGCTCGTGTCGCCACCAGTCCGTGACGCCACCTGCAGTCTGCGACGCCACCTGCAGTCTGCGACGCCACCTGCAGTCCGCGACGCCACCGGCAAGCATCGACACGTCCGCGACTAGTCCGCGACCTGCACAGGTAGGCTGCCATTTTTTTTAAGTTTATTTATTTTTTTTTTGTTTATAATGTTAATGTTTAAAAATTTATGATTTTATATTAATAATATATTTTTATATTTTTTAAATTTTTTAAATTTTTTTTAGGTTTAATATTTTTATAAACAATTTAATAATGTTTATTATAAATTTTATTATTATTTATTTAATAATGTTGTTTATTTAATATTTTTTTAGGTTTATTATTTATTTATAATGTTTATAATATTGTTTATTAAATGTTTATGAATTTATAATGTTGTTTATTTAATATTTTTTTAGGTTTATTATTATTATTTAATAATGTTGTTTATTTAATATTTTTTTAGGTTAATTAATAGTTTATACTTTATAATGTTTATTTATAAATTTATAATGTTTATTTTTTATAATGTTGTTTAATATTATTATTATATAATTTATAATTTTATATTAATGGTTTTTTATTATATTGTTTAATATTATATATTTTTATTATATATTTTTAAAAGGTTGAAATAAAAGTAGTGTGTTTTTTAATTTTTCTTTCCAAACATGCAGATTTTCATTTAATGGCTCCTCCCAAATCAACTTCTGAGGCATGGAAGCATGTGACCCAAAATGGAACTCACATCAAATGTAACATATGTCAGGCAAATATTATTGGAACTTTAACAAGGCTTAGGGACCACTTCCTTGCTAATACAGGGGGTCCAGGTGGAGGTGTTCAAGCATGCATAGGTGCGACTCCAGAACTTAAAGCTATTCTAGAGAAAGAGTTGGCTGCTTCAACGGTAGGCAAAATGAAGAAGGCACAAAAGAAACAGAGAATTGAAGGAGATATATCTAGATTCACATCTGCCATGTCTTCCTCTTCTGTGCAATCCGAAGCGGCGAGTGTACCAAAACAGAGTGGAACACTGAACAACTTTTGGAAACTAGTAGAGAAACAACAGGTGGATGATGCAGTTGCTGATTTGTTTTACACAAGTGCTATTCCATTCAATGTTGCGAGAAATCCTCATTTCTGTAATGTAGTTCAGAAAATTGCAGAGTTTGGCAAAGGGTACACACCCCCAGGTTCAGAGGCTATCAAGACAACTCTTTTGCAGAGGTCAAAAGATAGAGTGACTGAAAAATTAGCTGATGTCAAAGCCACTTGGAAGGAAACAGGTTGCACTATATTGAGTGATGGATGGTCAGATATGTGTCAAAGGCCATTGATTAATGTTTTGGTGTCTTGTCCTGAAGGTGTTGTGTTTTTGAAAGTCATTGACACCATGAACCACAAAAAAACTTTAGAGTATATTTTTCAAATATTAGAGGAAGCCATTCTTGAAGTAGGGATGGAAAATGTGGTTCAAGTGGTAACTGATAGTGCAGCAAATTGTGTGGGAGCTGGGAGGCTGATTGTAGAGAAGTACCCACAGATATATTGGAGCCCATGTGCAGCCCATTGTCTCGATTTGTTGCTTCATGACTTGGCTAAATTCCCATGGGTAAATGAAGCTATTCATAGAGGGAGAGCAATTGCAAATTTCATACGGAATCATCGTCTCACATTGAGTATTTATAGGCAGCATGCATCAAAGGAATTGTTGAGGCCTTGTGAAACAAGATTTGCTTCATATTATATCACTTTGAAAAGAGTGGTTGAAGAAAAAGCAGCTTTGAGGTCTGTTATATGTTCCAATCAGTGGGAAAGTTCAGTGCTTTCTAAAGGCCCCAAGGGGAAGAACATAGAGCAAATCATCCTAAACAGCAATTTCTGGGAAAGTGCAGCAAAAGTCTTGCTTGTATGTGAACCAATTGTTGACGTGCTTCGTATGGTTGATGGTGACACTTCTTGCCTTGGCATGCTTTATGAAAGCATGGACCAGTGTAAGGAATCTATTCAAAAAGCACTAAATAATGAAGAAGCAGAATATATGCAGATATGGGAGACAGTTGATTGCAGATGGAAAATGATGCACACACCTTTACATGCAGCAACTTGCTTTTTGGAGCCTAAGTTGTTTTCTATTGATAGAGGGGGTGCTAATGAAATCATGGCAGGGCTTTACCAAGCCATTAGCAGGTATGTACCAAATCCAGAAATTGCAGCACTAATCAGAGATCAAAGTTGGCAATACAAGAGAGGAGAAGGGATGTTTGGAGGGGCAGAAGCCAAATATGACTTGCCACGTATGTTTGGATATAGATGGTGGATCTCTTATGGATCATCAGCTCCTGAACTGCAAGAGTTTGCTATTCGAATTTTGAGTCAGGGAGCAAGTTCATCAGCTTGTGAGAGGAACTGGAGTTGCTTTGACCACATCGATTCCAAAAAGAGGAACAAATTGCTGACTGGAAAGTTGGGAGATCTTGTCTATGTTCGCAGCAATTTGAAATTGTTGATGAACAAATCAGCAACAAACACTTCTTTACAACAAACTCTTGAAGGCATAGCAATGCCAGATGCAGATGAGCCTGACTTTGCAGATGATGAACTGAGTAGTGATATAGATGATGATGATTTGGCATCCCAGCCAAGTGCTCTTGATGACTTAGAGTTATTTTAAAGTTCTAAAGTTTTTGACTGTTATTGTACCTTTTTGACAAAAGAACATCTTTGCAATAGTGAAAGCATATGTTTCCTACGGTTTATATTTTATAAATGTGTCATCTTTTTGTAATGATTTCAAATCTATTTATCAATGTTAAACTATTTACGCAAATTTATAGATATATTACATATATTTATTAAATTTTTTTTAAAAAATTACATATGGCGAATTTAATTCGAATTTTGTACATTTTGAATTTTTTCCGCATCGAACTTCATTCGAATTTCAAAGCTGTCGAACTTCGAATTCGAATTCGAACCTGGTGACTTAGGTGACAAGTAGCTCAAAGTCTGCAGTATCAAATCTTAAAACCAATCTAAAATTCCAAACACAATAAGTAGCTCAAAGTCTGCAAGATTGAGCTTGAATCCCTCTTGTATAACACCTCAAAACTCATAATCAATTAGTAGAAAATGTCGTCACATAACACCTTGAATCAACACAAAGTTTGAAAGCAATTTGCCTCTTTTAATTGACTGCAATCTGACTTACAACTAAGCTCAAAGTCTTAGAGTGTATATACAAACTGACAGAGTTTTGTTGCATTGCCAAAAGATATCAATTACAATAGAACCCCTCAAGTATTTATAGGAGAGGATCCTTGAGAAAAAGGTGGGAGGATCCTAACTAACTTGAGAAATTCTCTCAACCACCATGACTTATTCCAACTATAGTCCTAATTGAACTCAACTTGTAGTTGCCTTACATGTAATTACATTTTTACAAAAGTGCAAGTGAAAGTGACATTTGCAATTACAAATTTGACATTACATGTAATTTGTCAAAACAAAATTACAAATGCATGATTGAGATTATTTTATGTGTCCGAAGACATGACTCTAACTACATCATCCTTTGTTTGTGATGATCTTCATGCTGCTACAAGATGTTAGAACTTGAAGTATTCTAGATCGGTGAAGACATCTTGAATCGGAACAAGAACTTGCACCCTTGATAGTCTTTATGTCTTTCACCAACGAACTTCAATCTTATTTTCTTGCTTGGGGTAGTACCATTTATTCAGGAGGGAAAGGGCTGCCTCCCTCTTTTCATGTCATGACCATCTCTATCTTGAAAGCATTTTATAATTTGCATCCATGAATTGTTGCTGTATCTCTTCTTTCTATCATCCTCCAATCTTGAAATCTGCTTGCAAAATAAGGCCCATGCCTTAATTCATTGATTTGGTAGGTCGTGTGTGCAAACCGGATTGACAAGGGAAGGGATAAATTGATGCCAAATTGGGCTCATAAGTGAATTTCGGGTTTTGGAAACTGCATTACATGTGTGGAAAAACAAGAGCATTAACTTGCAATTATGGAGGATAAGCATGCACCTTCATATGTGTAATGGGAAACACAAGTTTGCACTTGTAATTGGACCTTTAAGACTCATTTTCAAGTGTTTTTGAGTGCATTTTGGACCAATTTCGGGTTTTGGATGGCTGACTGCAAGTGAAGACACAACTGCAATCGGGTTTTAAAATTTCGATTGCAAGTAGACTTTAAGTGGGAAAAATGAATGAAGGTGAAATGAATGGATGAAATGGGATTTTGACATGAGGGGAATATGGAAAGAATGATACCAACCGGTAATGGCAAACTTGGAAAATGGGAAAAACTCTTATTTGCAATCAGATTTGTAAAACCCGAAATCAAATGAATGGGAAAAATCTGAAAGAGGGGAAAATCATGCAAATTTACAAATTGCATTCAAAGAACTTATCCATTTGGGAAGATCGCATAGAAACCCGAATCCTTGCTTGGTCAAAGGCCCTAGACCAAAACAAATGAGCTTGGGAAGAATTGAAATGCTCCATAAATAGACATGCTGAAAACACTTGGCAGCCAAAAACGGATTTTGATTCAACCTTCTTCAAAAACGACATCCAAAGAGGAAGAAAATCAGGTCAATACGCCTAGCAAACCACGTATGGAAGCAAGGAAACCAAAAACGCCTCCATTAATGTTGTAAATATGGATTGATAGGGTTCCAAAAACGTGGCAAAAAGGGCCACGACTTGCTGTTTCAAAATGCCTAAGAAAGGGCAAAAACGTGACAAGAAAATCACCAAAAATGGAAGCAAAAACTCCCACGCCTCTTTCCCTCAACACTTGGCACTATCAAATCCAGATTCAAAGCAAAAGAAATGGATTCAAATTCGAACTTCTTGGGAAAAACTCAGGTCGGGTTCTTGGAGAGAAGGAACAAGTTTAAAATGCTTGCAAAAGACATGTAATCGGGTTTTAAAAACCCTTTTACAAGTTTTAATTGTTTCACTTTTTCAAATCCTAAGGCAAATTCGGGTTTTAGGGAAGAAATGACAAAAAGAAAGAGCAAAACAACTTGTAATAGGGAAATAAAATCCCCATTACAAGTTAAAAAAAAAACACAACTTAAAAGAAATAAAAACTTAAAAACTTGTAATAGGGAAATAAAATTCCCATTACAAGTAAAAATAAAACATAAAAGACTTAAAAAACTCAAAAAGACTTATAATAGGGAAATAAAATCCCTATTACAACTAAAAGCAACAAAAAAAAAACATGTAATAGGGAAATAAAATCCCTATTACAACTTAAAATCACTTAAATAGGAACTTTTAAAAGAAATTACAAGTTCTTTTTAAACTTATAATTTTAAATTCACTTGCAATTTGTCCAAAAAGTTTTTACAATGACTTAAAAGACATAAAAAGCAAGGGGGAAATAAAAAGTAAGTTACAAGTTTTAAATAAAGTGCACTTGTAATTGTTTTAAAATTTCCCTACAACACTAAAACAAGAGAAAAATAAAACTTGCAATCAAAGGAAAATTTCCCACCCGCAGTCAGGAAAAAAACCCGAATTTGAAGGAAAGACATAGCAAATGAACTCGAAACGCAATGAAATTTGAAACGTGGATCAAGGATGGACCGAAGATCAGCCCAGTTTAACCAGAAGCGAAAATTTTGCCTCGGGAAGCATGCCTTAAGAGTAAAATCTTCAACTTGTAGTGACTGCTCTGAAACCCGAAATTGCACAAAAGGCTAAGAAAAAGAAGACCAAAACTCACCAAAATTTGGACAATGATGGCAAAGACACCCCCTAATGACTTGACACTAACAAATGTGAGTTTTGCACCTTGTAAAATGTGCCTTGGAGACAAAAATGACACATTTTGAGCAAATATTTTGTAAGGATTGTCACATTTTTGAAAATTCGAAAATGAGGACAGCATTCAGATCCCTTTTTCATCATCAGACAATCAAGCTTTTGGTGTTCAATCCAACCATCTTCACCATAATGAAACTGAATAACATCACCAAGAGAAATACAGACAGTCCCATCATACTTAACCATGATATCCTCTATAGCCCTGATAAGATGCTTCTGTATGTGCCTTGTTTGTGCAGTTTTTACAGCAGTATCAATCAAACCTTCATGGTCTCCTATTGCATGAAAGAAGAACTCTTGTGGAGTTAGACCTTGCAAATAAGAATTCTCCACAAAACCACAACTTTGAGGATCACTATAATCCTTTGTGAAATGTGACAGTGTTTGACCATCAAATCCAAATAGACTACTCTTTCCTTCTACATTTTGCTACCCCACACAGGTAGCCATCTGTCATATTTTAATAAAACCTTCTTTTGATTCAACTATAACTAATGCTTTCAAACCATTCCTTATATCAATGCTGTTTTGAGCAAAAGTTCATGCATCACCACAAGCCATGTTCAATATGTGATACATTTTGTTTTCAAATGACTCTTATCATTGTATGTCCAGGTTTAGCTTCTAATGTTTTGGTCTGAGCTTTTTCAATCAGTCTTTGGACATCATACTTTGCTTTTGATATTGTTTGAGCAACATCAGGGCCGTAGATTACATGAGTGAGACTTCTAGAAGATGCTCCCAAGGTTTTCTTGCAAGGAGTTCCTAAAAGAACTTCTTTCTCAATGCGTACACATGTATCCCTTGGTGTATTAAATCTGGATTCAGACTCTGAATGCCATGAAAAGTATCTTAGAAGATTAATATGCTTGGGGAGCTATTCCAAAGTGGCCTTTTCTTAATAATTACTGGTGAAGGTATTTTTCCATTAAAATCCTTCCAGCACAATAAGACCCAAAACATCCTTCTCTATAAATGTAGCCTTTTGTGTTATCTTTCGGCAATCCCAAACATGTCTTGGATAATTCCCTTAATTGGCTTGTTGGCCAGAGGAGGGACAACACATTTGGTACCATGATTAGTTCTATTACTGATGCTCTTGTTTCATAGGGTTGTGGTACCTGCATGTTCATCTCATCTTCATCAAAATGAGCATTTTAAAATGATGTAATTGATAGTTTCAATTGAAATGTTGATATGGTATAACTTTTATCCTATGCGCTATGACAGACATCTTACAAAGCCTAGGTTGCTGATTAAAAATAAAATAATTGCCATTAATCAATTTCTTTCCACCTTGTAACCATGATGGTCAAAACTTTTTTTTTTAATTTAACGAAGTTCAGTTCTCTTCCCATCATCTTTGATAATACATTTGGCCTCTGCTTTCCCAGGAGGGTAAGATTCGTGTTCAACAAGCTCTTCTGATCTATCTATGTTATATGGAGTCACAATTTTACGAAATGTCATTTTCAATGCAATACTCCAAGGCACGCCTAGTTCATCAATGTTGAGATTTGGATCAGTAGTAATGGCTATACGTGCAGAAAAGTCCACTCATTTAACCATAAATTCACTTTGATGTGACCCTCCTTGGCTTTCAGCCTTTTCTCAAGCTGTTTCTCTGCTAATTTTTTATCAGAAGAATTGTCATTTGCTCCTCCATTTTTATATGCCTTTCAAATTTTGTCATAGGTTTCTTTAGAGATTCTTTATGTGTCTTAGCATGTTTCTTATCTTTAGTTTTCAATTTGGATTTATTTTTAGTCTTATGTTTAGGTTGCTTATCTTTTAAAATTGGACTTTCTTTCACTAGTGACATCTAAAGAATCTTTTGCAGCAGTAATTCCGTTATTTGCTTGTGACCCTCCTTGGCTTTCAGCCTTTTCCCAAGCTGTTTCTTTGCTAATTTTTTATCAGCAGAATTGTCATTTGCACCTCCATTTTTATATGCCTTTCAAATTTTGTCATAGGTTTCTTTAGAGATTCTTTATGTGTCTTAGCATGTTTCTTATCTTTAGTTTTCAATTTGGATTTATTTTTAGTCTCATGTCTAGGTTGCTTATCTCTTAAAATTGGAATTACTTTCACTAGCGACATCTAAAGAATCTTTTGCAGCAGAAATTCCGTCATTTGCTTGTGCTTGAATTTGGTTTCTCTTACATCTATTTCACATCAACAGTAGCTGTAGATGCAGAACTCTCTTCACTGTGTGCAACATTACACATCAGTACTGGATTCTCCTTAATATCATCTCCTTCTCTACGTGTATCATGACTAACATCATTTAATGTCTCCTCAGACTCTAAAATTTGAGTTTCCTTGCTGTCTAGTGGCTCTTGACTCTCAAGTGAACTATTGTCAAGTTCAAAGTTATCACGCCAAAGTCTAATTTCTATTATTGTCCACTTCCGATTATCTAATTGCTGAGATCCCAATATTAGTTGTTGTGCTGCAAGAACTCTCACTGAGGTCATCTAGATTTTTGTGTTTATTGCTGCCCACTAATTTTTGTTAATTTTGTGACCTAGTTCAGTAATCAGATTTCTAGCATTTAATTATTTGCTAACATTAAGTAAACCATAATCAAGTAAATGCAAGAATGAAAACAAGAGAGCAAGAGACCAACACAAATACCCTGGGAAAACCTCCAAGGAGGAAAAACCCAGCACTAAAGACCCACAAGTCAGATTATGCATTCAATCTTAATCGCATCAATACAATACTTAGCTTGACTCTTCAGATCTGCTCCCTTTTAGCATATCAGATCTGCCCTTCTAATTACACCAAGTCTGCATCAAGGAATACCAAATGCCTTCTATCTTCTTGAACAAATTCACACAATTCTCTTCTATATTTCGCACCTTTAGTTGCAGAGCAATTTCGCTGATTGCATGAGAAAATGAATGAGTGATTTGAGTTTGCATTTGAACTTTATTTTTATGAGCTTTTAACCCATATAATTCCAAGTCGGCCTTAATGCATTTTGGCGCCAATTTGATTTATTGTGGCGTGGTAGATATTTAGTGTGGCGTGGAGATATGGGGCTGGTCCTGTTTTAGGGGCACATTACCCTCTTAGGATAGGTCCCAGTCCTATATGGGTTCGGATGTTGCCTTAAGGCAATCTGAACCCTCTTTCCTAGTTATAAACAACACTCCCTCTTAACTAGGAAGAAGAGAATACATAATCTGAACCTTTAGAGTTCCATCTAGCACAAGCATAGAATGGATCTAGCACACAAGCATAGAATTACATCTTCCACCTAGCAAACGAGCATAGGATGGTTCTAGCACACAAGCATAGAAAGTGTAATACACAAGTGGGTCTTTACATAATTACAATTTTCCATCTAGCACACAAGCATAGATTGGATACTTTTCATTCTTGCACACAAGCAAGGAATGATCAAAACGCTGCAGATAGAGTCACTGAGATTGAAACTCCCTCTCAACCAGGGTTTCATTTTCCACAATACCAAGTCTGTCTCTGAAGTATTCGAACTTCACTCTGGATAAGGGTTTGGTAAGAATATTTGCAACCTGTTCATCTGTGCTAATATACTTTAGCTGAATGGTGCCTCTTTGCACCATATCCCGAATGAAGTGATAGTGCGTTTCCACATGTTTGGACCGGTCATGGAACACAAGATTTACTTACATCTTTATACAACTTTGATTATCACAATGAATGGTGGTAGGACCACTAGATTGACCAAATAATCCAATCGGAAGTTTGCGAAGCCACACTGCTTCTCTAGATGCAACAGATGCTGCAATGTACTCAGCTTCTGCAGTGCTTAATGCTACTGAAGATTGCTTCCTACATGCCCAAGAGATTACTGCAGAGCCCAAATTGAAACAGATACCCGAAGTACTTTTCTGGTCCTTGACACTTCCTGCCCAATCTGAATTTGAATAGCCTTCCAAGAAGATTGAGGTATTAAGTGAATACTTCAACCCATAACCAATAGTGCCACACAGGTATCTTAGAATGTGTTTGCCAGCAACCAAGTGAATACTTCAAGGATCCAATCAACTGCGTGTACTCAGATGGATTTGCAAAATCAGAGTTAGCTGCAGAAACACTTAACTTCTTTAAGTTAGATTCCATAGGAGTAGACATGGGTTTACAGTCCATCATTCTAAATCTTTTCAGAATATCAATAGTGTACTTTCCTTGACTTAGAAAAATTTCATTTGGCTTTTGCCATACTTCTAACCCTAGGAAGTAATGCATTAGACCTAAATCGTTCATTTCAAATTCTGAGGCTAATTCTTTCTTACATCTTATGATTAATTTATTTTCACCAGTGAGAAATAAATCATCCACATACAAAACCAGAATGAGCATATCATCATTATATATCTTCAAGTAAATGTTAGCATCAACATCATTCTTACGAAATCCTAAGCTTAGTAAGTACTTATCAATTCTTTCATACCAAGCACGAGGGGCCTGTTTGAGCCCATATAAGGCCTTCTTCAACCTGCAAACATGAGAATCTCTTTTATGGATTACATAACCTTCTGGTTGCTCAATATAGACTTCTTCCTCAAGGCTATCTTAACATCCATTTGATGCAACTCCCAACCTTTGGCTGCAGCAATAGCTATAATAGATCTAATAGAAGTATATCTAGCAACAAGAGCAAAAGTTTCTTCATAATCTATTCCTTTCTTTTGAAAAAAACCATGGGCTACAAATCTAGCTTTATATTTTTCAATACTACCATCAACATTATGCTTAATTTTAAACAACCATTTAGAAGAAACAACAGACTTACCTTTGGGTCTGGGTACAATGTCCCAGACATCATTCTTGATGATAGACCCATACTCTTCATCCATGGCTGATTTCCAAGCATGATGGGACATAGCTTCTTCGACATTGTGAGGTTCAGACTCAATGATATTACACATTACAGAAATGTAGTTGGTGTGATTTTGGAGTCTGTTGCTATCTCTAAAGGTTCCTCTGGGAGCAGCAAATCCTTCAGCATCTTGAATAGTGTTTCTAACCCAAAGTGGCCTCTTCTTGCAAACCACAATTTCCTTAGGTATATCTGTAGAGTCCATGGGTTCTGCTGGGTCATCCTGAACTTCCTGATCCAGGAGGTCAGTGGACTCCTTCTGTATCTCAGGGTTAGCATCAACTTTTGAATCTTGATTTTCAATCACCATGTCATTATTATCAGATAATGAACCTTTAGATCTTTTGAAAGCAATATCTTCTTCAAAAGTTACATCTCTACTTAACTCAACATACCTTTGACCTGAAATGTAGATCCTGAAGGCTTTGGAAGATTCACTGTATCCCACTAAATTGCCTTTCTTTCCAGAGGGATCCAACTTGGTTCGTTTTTCTTTAGGCACATGAACATACACAGGGCTCCCGAATATCCTTAGGTGGCTGATGTCAGGTTTGATTCCTTTAAAGGCTTCTTCAGGGGTTACATTCTTTAGAGCATGATGAGGACATCTATTTTGAATGTAAACTGCTGTTTTGGATGCCTCCGCCCATAGGAAAGGTTGCAGGTCTTGATCATGAATCATGGCTCTTGCAGCTTCAACAATGGCCCTGTTCTTTCTTTCAGCAACTCCATTTTGCTGAGGATTGTAGGGAACACAGAATTCCCTCTTAATTCCTGCCTTAATACAGAAATCATAAAAACTACCTGAGGTGTACTCACCTCCATTGTTAGACCTTAAACATTTAATTCCATTTCCAGTAGTATTTTCAACCAAGGCTTTGAATTCTTTAAATTTGTTTAGGACTTCTTCAGACTCTTTAGATTTAAGAAAGTAAATCCATGTTTTCCTAGAGAAATCATCTATGAAGATAACATAATAAGGGAAACCGCTAGGAGATGCTACAAACATGGGGCCACATAAATCTGAATGAATAAGTTCGAACTTTTCTTTAGCCCTACTATCACTTTTATGAAAAGGGTTCTTCACATTCTTACCCATTGCACAACCTTTACAAGCATCATCATGAGATAAACTAAGTTTAGGCATACCTTTTAACCATTTTACCGAGAGTGGGAAGAGCTTGAAAGTGTAGATGTCCAAGTCTTCTATGCCATAGCTCGCATGATTCAGGGGCTCTCATGGATGAGAGCTTGAATTGAGTTAGCTGCAAGCTTATATAAACTATCACATCTATTTCCAATAACACGAGCAGTTTTGAAATTAGATTTCTTAGACCAAGCAAGTACTTTCCCTTCAGAAAATGCTATTTGCAAACCCTTATCTTCTAAGTCAGAAATGGAAATAAGATTTCTTTTAATACTAGGTACAAAAAGGATATCACAGAGTTGTAAGGAAATACCATAATTTAGTTTTAAAGAGGTAGTACCTGAACCTTTTACCGAGTATCGAGCATCATCACCGATTACCACATGAAGGTTGGTATCCTTTTCTATCAGATCTGAAAGATGCTCACGAAAACCTGAGATGTGTCTGGAGGCACCACTGTCAATTATCCAAGTATCACTGTCCATAGGAACATTGCTTGATAGAGCAGAGATAAGAAGATAGTCCTCATTTTGTTTAGCAACTTCATTTAAATTGACTTCCCTTTCCTTGGGATCATTCTGACAATCTTTGGCATAGTGACCATACTTATCACATCTGAAGCAACAAATGTGGGAGGAATCTCTTGACTTCTTCCTTGGATCATAGGAGGAGGATCTAAAATCTTTGCTTCTCTTTTCTTTCTTCCAATGTCCACCTTTCCTATATTTAGCTAAGAGAACATGATTATCATCTTTGTGAGAGTTCTTGAGTTTTCCTCTTACCTCAATTCGAGATTCCTCTTCAATGCAATCAGATTGAAGACGCTCAAAGTTGGGACGATCAGCTCTTCCACCAATGCTACGAGTGAATGGTTCCCATTCATCAGGTAGACCATTTAATGCAATCATGACAAGATCTTTATCCGAAATTTGGCAATCAAGAGTACTTAGCTTG
The DNA here is from genome assembly GCF_030272615.1 of Cryptomeria japonica. Classification (NCBI taxonomy): domain Eukaryota; kingdom Viridiplantae; phylum Streptophyta; class Pinopsida; order Cupressales; family Cupressaceae; genus Cryptomeria; species Cryptomeria japonica. The sequence goes on along the minus strand of NC_081407.1, from coordinate 140,663,860 downwards.
TCCTTTAGTTCATTGATCTTCATGAAGTAGGCCATGATTGAGTCTTCTTCTTTCATTTTGATGTGAAGAAGCTGCTGAGGTTGTTGACTTCATACATCCCTTCCAAGTGTTTGATCATTTCCCTGGCAGACGCAAATTTTGATATGACAGTGACAAGATGATTCTTGATAGATTCAATTATGATTTTCCTAGCCTTGAGGGAGTCTTTCTTGAACTGCTTCAGTTCTTCAGCATCTTCAGGAGGGGACAACCTTCCTTCTTCTACGAATTTAAGCAGTTCATTCTCTTCAAGGATCAGTAGAATACGACTTTCCAAGCAGCAAAATCAAGGGCTCCATCAAGTCTATCTTCAGCCCTCAAACCTGACATTTTAATTTGAAAACAAACAACAACTAAATGCAACAAATGATTTACTAAAATCTGAAGTTAGTAACACCTTAGCTCTGATACCATGTTAATTTTGTGACCTAGTTCAGTAATCAGATTTCTAGCATTTAATTATTTGCTAACATTAAGTAAACCATAATCAAGTAAATGCAAGAATGAAAACAAGAGAGCAAGAGACCAACACAAATACCCTGGGAAAACCTCCAAGGAGGAAAAACCCAGCACTAAAGACCCACAGGTTAGATTATGTATTCAATCTTAATTGCATCAATACAATACTTAGCTTGACTCTTCAGATCTGCTCCCTTTTAGCATATCAGATCTGCCCTTCTAATTACACCAAGTCTGCATCAAGGAATACCAAATGCCTTCTATTTTCTTGAACAAATTCGCACAATCCTCTTCTATATTTTGCACCTTTAGTTGCAGAGCAATTTCGCTGATTGCATGAGAAAATGAATGAGTGATTTGAGTTTGCATTTGAACTTTATTTTTATGAGCTTTTAACCCATATAATTCCAAGTCGGCCTTAATGCATTTTGGCGCCAATTTGATTTATTGTGGTGTGGTAGATATTTAGTGTGGCGTGGAGATATGGGGCTGGTCCTGTTTTAGGGGCACATTACCCTTTTAGGATAGGTCCCAGTCCTATATGGGTTCGGATGTTGCCTTAAGGCAATCCGAACCCTCTTTCCTAGTTATAAACAACATTCTGCCACTCATCATATTCATGAAATTTTTGAAAGACATTGCCTTTTGGATCTCTGTAGGAAGATTTCTATAGTCTGCATAACCGGCATCGATATCTTCCTATATTGGATTTTGCAATTCTACCTCAGGATCTTCTTTTCTATTAATGAAAGTGGGCTGGAGAGGTCTGCCAACATACCCAACAACTATTCTCTGTGTGTGATTGTTTTGATTATTGTAATTGGCTCTTGAAGTGCTTGCCTCACTATTCTCCCTTCTGGAAGCATTCATATCATTGCATTATGTGAAGCATTTAACCCAACATGTCTATCTTTGTAATGATCTTTTTTCTTTATCAACATCCATCTCCTATTATTAATAATTCCAATTGAGAACAAGCCTCTTAGTTTTGCCTGTGACTCTTCTCAAATAATTCATGTTAGCTCCAAATGAAATTATATTGTCTTCGGTATGATATCTGCCCATATCAGACTGATCTGCAAGAAGTATAGGGTCTGGTTCTCTTTAATCATATGCCCATGCTACAAAGTATCAGTAATGACACTTATCCAGCATCACTATCGAATAGCAGATTGGTTCTGAAGTATGTACACATTATAGAGGATTTAACTACTTCAAGAAATGAGAATCGTGTTTGCCTTTTGCTGTTTTGTATGGTAATATTTGAATCAAGATATAAAGATGACTGAATAGAGAGGATGGAATAATGTTGGTTTTGAAGCTATAAGTTCTAGAATCATCAATAATCTAGGAAGTAGCAGTAATGTTGATTTTATGTGTAATCACAAAGGGTCAAACATAATATCTGCATAATCATCAACTGTTAAATTGACAAACATATGTTCCTGCAAAAGACTATTCATTTTCTAATGGATATACTGAGGTTTTGTTATTTGACTACATAAGGAGGAAACCTTACAGGCTAGCAAGGTCCAGCTCTCATACCATTGTAATATCCTGGATGGAATATTTTATAAGATTTGATCAATTTTAAATTCCTTCAATATTTTACAAGGGTTGGCTAATTGTTAAGAAGATCCTTGTAATTTATAAATAAGAGAAATTAATCACAGCGGCATCATACATTGATTGTCCAGTTTTGCCACGAAATATTTAGCCTCTTTGAATTCAATAGGAATCACTATAATATGTAGCAATTAAAGCATAAGATGAATAGAGACCCTTTTTGAAATAAATCGGCATGCTCTCCAATATGAAATGTGAGTTGCTGAACATATATTGCTGAGTAATATTGATTAGCAAACCTTGTTTCAGTTAGGCACTTCTTTAATTTAGTTTATAAAATCTGCCATGGATCCTCACTTCACCCTGACTGATGTAAATCACAAACTGGTATGGGATTGCTGAATTCCAAACAGATGTATAATACTATACAGATGAAGATAATTAGTCCAGCCAATTAAATTGTCTCACACTCAAAATCAGTTTGGTTCATAAATGGCACTGTATTTAACAGACCCTCTTTGATAGCAACTATGTCTGTAAAGGAGTGGCAGATTTCTGCCCTTTGGGATTTGCAGTGCACTTTGAATATTTTGGTGCAATATTAGCTGCTCCAACTATGTAATAATACAATAAGAATAAAATATAATTGGCTCAATACAAACAGCTTGAGTCAGGAGTTTTTCATCCACTAATCTAGTGATGTAAATTAGGAGGTTTTCGTCTTTCAATTCCAGACCATGAGGGATTTCCTTCTCAGGTTAATTGAACTGAAGTTCCATGCTCCATAAGGAGTAAAAATCCGATAATATAATTTTTAATGTGTATGTCTCTTCTTCTTGCTTGGCCTCTCTTAAATAGATTTTTTCCCCCAAAGTTGTTACTGTTTGAATTTCCTTCACAACCCATATTTTGAGAGGAATTATTATTTAAAATAAACCTTCATATTTCAATTTTATAACTATATTATAGTTTAATTTTTATTTTACTTGAGGCTCTCCTTTTTATAATTATTGTCATAATCTTTTATTATTGGCATTATGTGTTTATCTTGGTTTAAATTGAAAGAGCGGACATTACAATAACTCTAGCTCACAGCTCGGTGGACATATAAAGTTATGAAGACACTCTGAGTGGTGAATTGCTAGGCTTATTGGTGCCTTATGATGGTCCCGTTGATCTTCTTGTTTGGCAGAACTCCTAAGTTGTTTCAGCATGAACAGCACCACATTGTTTGTTGTTTTTTTATGCTGGATCTTTGACTTAAATCTGCAAGATTGGGAACTCCATGGCTTAAAATCATTGTTTGCCATCTGTGGCAGACCAAATTATTGCTCTTTTTGGTAATCTAATTAAATGTTGTTTCAGTTGGTCACTTCCAAAGTATGTGGTTTTGTTCCTTGTAGCTGTATTGTCATCTATATACAAGGTTGACCATTGTGACAAATGGTTTCATCTATGGTCTATACTACCTTACTTGGTTAGTTTCACATATTTTAAAGGGTTTCTTATACATTAATTCTTAGTATTACTATTAACACATCATAGGTGGTGGGCTGGAGTCAGAAGTCTATGCTACATCTGGAATAGATCAAAAGGATTGAATGACTTTGAGGAATCAAATAAACAAAAGCATGCTTAACAAGCTTTTGTTGATTGGCTTCTAGCTTTCATTTTACAAACATGGTTAGAACCAGCATATTTTGAAAGGATTATTTACTAAAAAGGTAAATTACACCAAATCTTAAGCTTAACCTAGAGTGAGTGGTGGGCTGGGATTGGAAAAACAGAAGGAATGAATGAGTTTAAAAAGTCAGGGGAACAAAGGGATGCTCATCAAGCTTTTGTTGATTGACTTCTAGCTTTCCATGATATAACATGAAGCAAAAGGGATTAAAAGATGAACTCTAATGTCATAATCAATCAAGAGGCTAAATATGACCAGATAGACTCGTGTTAAAATTTAAAAGGTTAAAAACAATTTGAGTGGATGACCCTAATACTTAAAGTATTTAGGGTACTGCAGACCCAAATGCAGGCTTTCATTTTGTCATAGGCGGAATCAGGCTGCATAGCAATCAAAGTGCTTGACAATGACAAAAGGCCATGGAACACAAATTTAGAGAGTTAACAAACAATTCATCTATATAGGTAACATTGTGGTAATCACCCTTAAAAGTTTACCCAAGTCCTACGCGCATTTTATCGAAACTCTCAACATCACTTCTACTGGTGTTGATCTAAAGTTCACAGATCTCTGCACACTTCTGCTTCAGCAAGATCGGTGGACACAGTAGTTTGGTAGCAGTTCTAGCTCCACCTCCACAGAACAAGCGTTTGCTGCTAATTCTTTTCACAAGGAAAAGGGCAAGCCTCATTCTTAGCAGTCTTCTCAGCAGAAACCCTCTGCTCCTGCATCAGAAGGCTCCAAGAAAAAGAACATTCAATGCAACTACTGCCACAAGTATGGTCACATGAAGGTTGAATGTTGGAAGCGCTTAGCTGCCCAAGCTAAGCAATCTAGTTCGCAGCCCAAAGCGAACAGTGCAGAGCACATTGAGCAGACATAATCTGCCTTTTACGCCTTCATGGCTAAAAGACCTGCAGATCATGTCAAATCGTCTGCCTGGTATATTGATTCAGGTGCCTCTTGTCATTTCACCCACCGTCGAGACTGGTTCACTGACTACCAGCCTTATTCAAATTCTGTTATATTTGGTGGCGGGGAAGAATACACGGTTGTCAGCAAAGGCAACATTCAGATTCAGTTTGCTGGGAGGAATCTCATTTTCCTTGATGTCTTCCACGTTTAGGGATGGAGCTCAATCTACTCTTAGTCAGTCAGATGCTGCGACACTCTCCACGGTTGGATGTCACCTTCAGTTCACATCAGTGCACCATCACTGATTAGGAGACTCAGTCAGTTGTTGCAGTTGGTCTTGAGGGTCATGGTCTTTTCAGACTTGCAGATTCCGGGGTTTCTCAAGACCTCGCTATGGCTGCTAGGCAGTCTTCTCTCAGTACACTTTGGCATCAACGATATGGGCACTTAAATGTGCGCTATCTTGCTCAGCTTGCTCAGGACGTGCTTGTCCTCGGATTGCTAGAGATTCAGACTTAGCAGCTTGGAGTTTGTGATGCATGCCAGGTTGGGAAGCAACATCGCACACCCTTCAAAAGTGGCGATTCATGGCGGGCTTTTCAGGTACTTCATCTTGTTCATGTTGATATCTGCAGCCCTATGGCTACTCCTTCTGTTCTTGGGTCCAGGTATTTTCTGTTGTTTGTTGATGATTTCAGTAGAAAAATGTGGGTCTATTTTCTTGCAAAGAAATCAGAAACATTTACTGTATTTCAGAAGTTTAAACCTCTAGTTGAAAAAGAGTCTGGGAAATCTATTATTGCTCTTAGATCAGATAATGGGGGGGAATTTTGTTCTAGTGAATTCTCTAGCTTCTGTGATATTCATGGCATTAAGTTCCAGTTAACCACACCCCACACACCCCAACAGAACAGTGTAGTTGAACATCGGAACATAACAATCACTGAGATGGCTAGATCCATGCTCAACCACAGACATGTTCCGAAGCTTTTTTGGGCAGAAGCAGTTAACACTCCAGTCTACCTTTTGAACCGGTCACCCACTGTGGCGGTCGAAGGCAAGACTTTGGAAGAGGCCTGGTCAGGTCACAAGCCCAAAATCAGTCATCTGAAGGTTTTCGGCTCCCTTGCTTATGTTTGGATCCCTGATGCTTCACGCACCAAGTTGGATGCCAAGAGCCAGAAACTTATGCTTACTGGATACAGTAGTCTTCACAAAGCCTACCGCTTGATTGACATCGAGACATCTCGTCTCCTGTATAGTCGTGATGAGTCTTTGATGAGCAGCGAGGACCCTTCATGCCTGTCTCTCCTATTCCTGATTTAGCAGAGCAGCCTATGAAGGCTCATGATTTGAGAGTTAGACTTCCATTAGGTCCACTTGATGGGAGGGCTCCTGCAGCTCCAGTAGCTCTAGTTATCCCGGTGATTCCTGTACATACACCTCCGGCTTCTCCTGCAGGATCAACCAGATTTGCAGATGCTTCACCTGATTTTGATCCGGATTCTTCTGATGAGGAACCTGATCATAGAGCATCTCCTGATGCTAATGTTGGTTCTTCTCCTCTCCGGCCTAAATGGTGGGCCAAGACACTTGCTGATCTTCGGGATGATGAACTCATCGATGGGAGAACTGCTCGGAAAAAGAGCAAACCTATAGGGATAGTTAATTTTGCTCTCATGGCCAACATTCACAGTGTGTTTGAACCTCAGACATACTCCGAGGCCAAAGGTATTCTAGAGTGGGAACAGGCTATGCAATCTGAACACCAAAGCCTGTTGAAGAATCACACCTGGGAACTTTCTGATCTTCCACCAGGGAAGAAACCCATTGGTTGCAAATGGGTCTGCAAAATCAAATACAAGTCTGATGGTACTTTGGATAAGTACAAAGCTCGCTTAGTTGCAAAGGGCTTTTCTCAGCGTTAGGGCATTGATTATGAGGAGACCTTTGCTCCTACAGCCAAGATGAGCAACTATCAGATTAGTCTTAGCCATGGCAGCACAATTTGGCTGGAAGGTCCATCAGATGGACGTCAAGAGTGCTTTCCTGAATGGTGACCTACAAGAAGAGGTCTACATGATGCAACCTCCAGGTTTCAAGGTTGCAGGTAAAGAACACCAGGTTCTCAGACTGATGCAAGCTCTCTATGGTTTGAAGCAGGCCCCTAGGGCATGGTACATGAAAATTGATAAGTACCTCAGTGATCAAAGCTTCAAGAGGAGTTCTTCAGACTCAAACTTGTACATCAAAACTACTGACAGTGATATCATCCTTCTGGTCATTTATGTGGATGATTTGATCATCACTGGCAGTTCGACATCTTTGATTCAGGGAATCAAACAGAGTTTATGCTAGTCTTTTGACATGACTGACCTTGGGCTCATGCATTATTGCCTAGGTGTTGAGGTTTGGCAGCAGCCTTCTGGTATATTCATTTCTCAGTCTAAATATGCTAGGGCTCTTTTAGACAAGTTTCGTATGGAGGATTGCAAGACTGCATCTACACCTATGGAGAAAGGTCTGAAGTTATCAACCCAGTCTAATTCTCCTCCCATTGATGATACTACATACAGGCAACCAGTAGGTAGTCTCATCTACCTCTCTGCTACTAGATGTGATATCAGCTTCGTAGTCAGCTACGTTTCACGCTTTATGACAGCTCCCAAGGCTGATCATTGGATAGCCGCAAAGCGTGTGCTTTGTTATGTGAAGGGCACTACTGATTATGGAATTCTCTACTCTCGGAGTTCTAATCCTAGACTCCGTGGATTCACAGATTCAGATTGGGCCAGCTCTGTCGACGATAAAAAGTCAACTTCTGGATATGTGTTTAGTTTGGGATCCGGTGCTGTCACATGGACCAGTAAGAAGCAGCATGCTATTTCTCTCTCCTCTACAAAGGCCGAATATAGAGGGGCAGTTAAGGCAGGTTGTGAAGCTGTCTGGCTTCGTCGGATGCTTGGGGATATGTAGATGTCACCACTAGGACCGACCACCTTGTTTGTTGATAACGATGGCGTTATCAAGTTAGCATGGAATCCAGTCTTTCATGAATGAACCAAGCATGTAGATGTTCATTGTCATTACATACGACAGTTGGTGGAAGACAGGATCATAGACTTGCAGTATGTTCCTACAGCGGATCAGACTGCAGACATTTTCACCAAGCCACTTGGGCTAGAGATGGATGTAGGGTGTCATCATGATGGTTTTCAAATTTGCATCGATGTTGAGAAGTGCAAGACCAACACAATTAGGACTTCTCAACAACAAATGTCTGATCAATTTTTCTTCAATAAGTGTAATCATACAATGCTTGACAGGGGCCTAGCCCACCTTTGAATGACAAGGATGAGCCCACTCCACTCCTAGCCCTAGTATCCAATGCTAAATTAAACAGTCCAACTTGGCCCTACAAGTCAAGGCATGGAAAATGAGGTCAAAAAATTGACACTAGTGTAATGCCCCCCTTTGGGATGCTCTTTAAAACAATAAATCATAGCACAATACATAATTCACCACTTGGGTGCATGTGACCCAACCAAAAGGAGAATGAAATAGGTGACAATACTTTTAATTCACATAATGTTGTCCTTTACTATTCATTGATATCATTCATTTCTTTTCAATGTAGTTTAGGAAAGAAATAAATCACTCCAAAACCATATTACAATTCATCCATTAACACATGCTAAATTACCATTTTACACCTAACGGTCATAGCACAAAAAATAAGGCATGACATCACATCAATAATCGTACAAATTGCACCCATAATCAAGGAATGACACACAAGGTTTATGGTAATTAATGACCAATAACAAACAAGGGAATGGTGACAACCACCAACATTGAGTAACGAGTGTGGTGACCCAACAACACACGCAAGACAATCACATGAAATATTAGGCGTAACGATCCAAGGAACAATAGGAGTAGGCTAGACAGGATGTAGAGTGTCATCATAATGGTTTCCAAATTTGCATCGATGTTGAGAAGTGCACATCAACACAACTAGGACTTCTCAACAACAAATATTTGATCAATTTTTTCTCAATAAGTTTTATGCCCATATATATACCCAAGTTGATCAAATCATGAATTCTGAGAAAACTTTGCAATTCTGCTGAATTCAAGCATCCTGTCCTTAACTCAACAGTGACAATACCAAGGACCTCATCTCTAGCTTGCCAAAGGGCATGAAAAGACCCCATCTTTCCAACCCTTAGCCCTCCCTGTGAGCCTGGACCCCATCTGATTTGCAAATACTATGTAGAATTTAAAATTGATAACTTGGTATATTTTCAATTCAATCCTTGAATAATACTTGAGTGCCTTTATGAATGATTCTTGAATGAATTTCTGAAGTTATATATTGTTTAATGACTAGTTGTTTTTAATATGAAGTTCTAAATTCATATGCTGAATTGCTTGATTTGATTTTCTTGGACGATTCATCACCTTTCACAAGAATCAAGTCATCTTCATTCATTGCTGCCTTTGAAAATAATAATTCATTTTCAAATTGGTTGATTGCTTCCTTCATTACCAAATGATGATCATCCATGGATCTCCTTC